>NC_045612.1:86567080-87179302 GCF_009762305.2 Zalophus californianus | reverse complement strand
CACCACTGGAATCTGCTTGTTGATTCATACATTAATCTGTAGCAAAACAGAAACCAAACCCCTCTGATAAAGAGAGGTTACGGGCACCTGGGTGGCTCAGTCGGTTAAGCGTCTGCCTTCGGCTCAGGTCATGATCCCAGGGTCCTGGGATCGAGTCCCGCATTGGGCTCCCTGCTTCGTGGAGAGTCTGCTTCTCCCTCTACCCCTCCCCACTGCTTATGTTCTCTCTCTCATACTCTCTCTCTCTCAAATAAAGAAATAAAATCTTTAAAAAAATAAAGAGAGGTTACTTCAGGATAGACAGAATGCCTCAGGGAGACATAGATTGGGTGAGAGATAGATCCATTTTTGCCATGTCACTTAAAGCAGGCCCACTGAGCTTGGGCCTCTGCTCCTGCGGCTGCTTCTGGGTATCAGGGGGTGCTGACATCCCACCCCAAGGATCTCCAGCAAGAGCCGATGGCCGCAGGGGGACAAGGGAGCAAGTATTCTCTGAGCCTGAGATATAGGAGATGCACCAGTACCCTCACCACTGCGTCATATCCATTTATTTAAACATATTTATAGGCCATTTCCTTCCAAAAAAAAAAAAAGGTCCAAAGAAACCCAAGGTTTTTGGTTGCATCTTCTGCCTGAAGTGGCAGAAAGAACATGGATTTTAGCTGCATCGGGAGAATGCCACAGTGTTGCTGTCTGAATGTAAGTCTGTCTCCCTAGCTCAACCCGGGGCTCCTGGAGGACAGTTTGGGGGGGGTTTCCTATCAAGGACCCTGGATGTGAGCATGGGGGCTCAGTCCACATTTACAGAATGAGAGAATGGACACGAGAGATTTACAGACACCAGGTGAGGTGTGGGGATGTGTATGAGAGGGTTGTGGGGATCCAGAGACAGAGAAGAGAGAGAAAGAGAGAGTTAAAGGGACAGAGAAGAAAAAAGCAGCAGGAGAAAAAAAGAGAAAAAGAAAGCAGGGAGAGGGAAAGACAGAGACAGAGAGAGACTAGCGCAAGGTGTCACAGAGAGACCAAGAGGAGACACAGAAAGAGGTAATGCAGAGAGCAGGAGAAACAGGGAGACCAACCGACTGACCAAGTTGGAGATGGACAGAAAGCACAGGAGAGCCGGTGGATAAAGGTGCAAAAAGCAGCTCTGGCCCTTGGGCCCAAGCCCAGCTGCCCCTGCACCCCAGCGCCCCCTGCCCTCCCGGTCCCTCACCAGAGCGGCTCTTGCTGTTGGTAAGGATGTCCTGCAGCCGCTCCTGCAGCTTATCGGCCCTTTTCCGCTCCAGGTGCAGCTGCCGCTTGAGGTCCTTGAGCTGTGGGGGACGGGGGGGGGGGGAAGAGGCGGGCTGAGGCCCAGTGGTCCCACGGGCGGGGGGGTAGGGGGACTGTGCCTGGCCATCTCCGCATCATACCGCAGCACTGCCCTTCTTCTCCAGGATCCGCTGCCCGTCCACCGTGTCCTTCACCTCCTGTGCGGCAGAGAAAGCATGGCTGGCAGCTGCCGCAACGGCTGCGGGCAGTGCCTTCCCTCCCTGCCCCAGGACTCTGCGCTGGGGCCCGGGGTGTGTCCAGGACGGTGCGGGGGTGGGGGTGGGGGACAAGGGACCTGTTTCAGGTTGCTGATGGTCTTCAGGTGGCAGTCCCGCTCCTCCTGGGCCTGCTGGAGCTGATCCCGCACACCCTGTAGCTCCTCCTCCTTGCTCTGCAAACCAGGGGGCAGCTCAGGCCTCTGCCTGGGGAACCTCCGTCCTCCCTCCAGGGCCTGGCCCTCCCGGGAGAGAGGAATGGCGGCGGGCGGCGGGCACCTTCAGCTCGCCAGCATGCTGCTCCCGGCACTGCTGGAGGGTTTCCTCTTGCTCTTGCTGCTGCTGCTGCAGAGACTCCTATGGGACAAGTGTCGGGTCCGGCCATGCCCCCACCCCTCGCCCCCGCACACACACACAGGACACCACGGCCCATGAGGGCAGTGATGGCAGCAGGGGCCACCCCTCCAGGGGCCACCGTGTGCCCTTAGGCAGGACACGGAGGCGGCACATCTAGGGCTGCGCTGTCTGTGCCACCGACCGACGTGTGCATCTGATTTGATTTCACAAAACATAACACGGCACTCACTGCATGCCAAGAACGTCGTAGGGATTTTACGTCCACTGACTCGGTTTATATAATCTTCCCACACCACCCACATGGCAGGTACTATGATTATTCCTTTTTTTTTTTTTTTTTTTTTTACTGATGAAGAACACAGGCCGCAGGCCAGGTGAGTTGTCCACGGTGAGCAAGCGGCCCAGCCAGGACTCGAACCCACACAAACGACCGCCTCCAGCACCTGTGCTCTTCACTACCGCGTGACACTTCCTCTTAGGTATTATGATGAGTTTTCCCCCCACAATGGCAGTAAAAGTCCTTGTTCGAATAAAATCAGGATATTATAATGATTTCCTGACGGAAGCGGTTCCAGAAGGAAGGGATGCCTTTTCAAATCTGCTCATGTGGCATTCTGCCTCACTGATGGCCAGCCCCTGATCCCCTCTGGAGGGCTGCCGTAGAGCTGGCGGGCGGCGGGGCTACCCTAATCCAGAGTGTTTCAGAAAGTTCCAGGGCCTAACCACTCCCGGTCCACTGGTGTGGCATGGGTGTCCCCCCACCAGGCGTCTGTGCCTCATCAGGCACCAACTCACCTCAGCCTCCTTCAAGCGCCGCTCAAACCAGCCCTTGGCTCCATCCATAGAATGTACCTGAGCTTGAAGTTCTTCCACTGTCTGCTGGAGATTCTCCAGCTCTCGTGTCCGGGCCTGGGAGAGGCGAGACTGTCAGGGCGAGGCAGGCGGACGAGTGGGCCCCTCACCTGCACCATCCCCGAACCCATCAGCGATGCTGTGCTTCCCCCTAGTTTAAGAGAAGAAGGACATCGCCACCCACCCACTCACCTTCTCCTCACGGATCTGCCCACGGAGCTCCTCCTCCTGCCGCTTCTTGTCTTCGTGCAGCTCTCGGAGCTCACGCTCATAGCGCGCGCGCACCCCCAGCACCTCCTTCTCGTGCCTTAGTCGGACGGCTCCCAGCTCTTCCTTATGCTGGGACTTCTCCTGCAGCGTCTCCATCGCCAGCTCATCCAGCATGGCCTTCCGCTTTTCAGCACTCTGGGGGGCAGGAGAATGCCAGTCAGCCTCCTCCCTCAACGTTAGACAGGGCCTCCCACCCTCTCCCCAGGCCCAGGGAACGAGCCCAATTCTGCCTCCTCCCCAGACTAGCTAAGTCACTCACCTAGCCTCATGGCACTGGTCACTTTCCACCCTCTGCTGGTCCCGTGTGTTGGCCTACATCACCTGCGCCCTCCCCACGGACCAGGGCCGATCCCTCCCCACCCACGCTATCCACCTTGCAGAGCTGCCCACCTTCCGAGCCTCCTGTAGTTCCTGGGTCAATTGCTCTTTCTCCTGCCCGATTTCTTGAAGTTGTTCCAGGAGCCGACTATTGGCACGTAATGACTCCTAATGAGGGGACAAAGGAGAGGAGTTTGATAGAGCCTCCAGGAGGTGATCATCGCCCAGGACACCTCTGGTGGACGGGTCTCCCTTAACCCCAGTGAAGTTGGTATTGTTCTCTCCGTTGAGATGAGAACATGGCAGACGTTGCTAGGCGGCTCCCCAGTGTTCCGTGCATTCCCCTCTCTGTCCCTAGCAATAGATTTCATACTTGGACACATGGCTGTCGAGCTGACTTTTCCTTGCCTCCTTCGCAGTGAGGTGTGGCCACGTGACTAATTCCCATATGCAGAAGGGGTGAGCATGAGGTAGGTTATACTCATAAAGGAAAGGGGCATGCTGGGCCCTTCCCTCTTCCTTCCTTCTTTCCAGACGGAAAACATGATGAAGGGGGGGCCTGGGAAGCATCTCGGCTACCAAGATAGAAGTCTTGCGTTGAAGGTGGCAACGTAGAAGGAACCTGGGTCACTGGTCGTGGCACAGCCATCACTCCATCCCTAGACAGCCCACCTGGACTGTTCCATGAGAGAGAACTAGCCTTCTATCTTATTTCAGCCACTATGATTCCGGTCGCTACCATGGACTCAGAATGGCTATCCTGTCTAACTTAGGAGGCTCAGTGTCAGCGAAGGAGAGCAACATGGTCTAGGACACGAGGTGCTAGTGAGTTAGACCAGACTGGAACCCAGATCCTCCCGATCCCACAGTGTCCCTCCACTCCACCGCACCTCGAGGAGGGCTCCCCTGAGCTTGCACGAGGGAACTGGGAGAAGCCAGGTCAGAGCCAGAGACGTCACCTGCAGTTGGGAGTTGAGGTCATCTTTCTGTCCCATGAGGTCCTCATACTCAGTCTGCCGCTGCTGCAAATCAGCTGTCAGCCCGGCATTCTCGTCACGAAGCGTATTGAGTTCTTGGGTCTTTGCTGTTTGGATCTGGGATGAAAGGGGGTGATGGGAAGCGGAGTGAAAAGGGCCCCCCGGGGGCCAGCCACAGGGTTTGAGCCTCCTGGTCCAGGGAGACAAGGAGGGAGGCGGGAAGAGAGCCAGGAGGAAAGAGAAAGAATTTCAAAGGGAAAAGGAATGAGAAAAAGAGATCAACGGGGGAATGGATAAAGTAGTCTAGTCATACAGTGGAATAGTAAACAGAGATGAAAGAACAGACCAATGCTACATATGGATGAGCCTCACAGGAAAGAAGCCAGACACGAAAATGGGTGTCTGATTCCTCTACATGAAGTTAAAGAACAAGTAAAACTAATCTGTGTCGCTAGAGGTCAGAGGAGTGGTTATTTCTGGGGAAGTATTGATTGGGAAGGGGTAAAAGGGGCCTTCTGGGGGTGCTGAAAACGCTCTACATCTTGATCTGGGTGGTAGCCACATGGAGACAGACAGACAGACTGCCAGACAGATAGGATTCACTGAATGTACACTTAAGATTAGTACACTTCTTGTACTTTACTGGAGAGAAACTAGAAAATGCAAGAGAAGCGGGGGTGGGTGGCCAGAGAGAAGAGGAGTGGAAGCCATCGGAAAGGGAAGCCAAGAGGGCCGCCTGGGTGGCTTGGTGGGTTAAGCATCCGACTCTTGATTTTGGTTCAGGTCAGGATCTCAGGGTCGTGACATCCAGCCCTGAGTCAGGCTCTGGGGCTGGGTGTGGAGCCTGCTTAAGATTCTCTGTCTCTCTCTCTCTCTTTCCCTCTGCCCTCCACCCTGTTTCCCCACTGCTGCTCTGGCTCTCTCAAAAGAGGAAAGAAGAAAGAAAAAGAGAAGAAGAAAGAAAGAAAAAGGAAGGAAGGAAGGAAGGAAGGAAGGAAGGAAGGAAGGAAGGAAGACGAAAGAAGAAAGGAAAGAAAGAAGAAAGGAAAGAAAAAGAAAAGAAAGAAAAAGAAAAGAAAGAAAAAGAAAGAAAAAGAAAAGAGAAAGAAGAAAGAAAGAAGAAAGAAAGAAAAAGAAAGAAAAGAAAGAAAGAAAGAAAAAGGAAGGAAGGAAGGAAGAAAGGAAGGAAGGAAGGAAGGAAGATCAAACAGAAACAGAGGCAGGAGAACGGCATGAGGTCCAGAAGACCCTGCCCTAATGTGGATCAGAAGCAGGAGGAGATGGGAAACCGGAGAGGGATCAGTGAGGGCTCCCAGGTATCCTGTACCTGCTCCAGGGCAGCCAGGCTGGTCCTCAAGGCATTGTTCTCAGCCAAAAGTCCTTCCATTTGTTCCTGTGCATCTGCACTCTGGATGGACACCTGGCCCCACCCCACACCAGGTGAGAGTGGGTCCAGAACAGGGGGGACAGGACCCACCCACAGCCAAGAAAGAAAACACATGTGCACTCGCACCACGACCAGGGGGAAACAGGACTCCTGGGGCCTTCCCTGCCTGTATAATACCTGCCGAGGCTGGCCCCGCCCACGTCACCCTCCACCTCCCAGAAGCTGCCCAGTACCACATACCTGATCCTGTAGGGCTCGCAGAGCTGCTGCATGCTCCAGGCGCTCCCCCTGCCGCTGATCTCTCAGTTCTGCCAAGCTCTGTAGGGACCAGGTCAGGGGAGCCCATGCCAGACCTCAGCCTCCCCTGAGGTACATATAACCATACAGACCCCCCTCTCTGACCACCTGACAGCGTGTCCCCAGCACTTGAGGGTCCCAGACTACCCAGCCATCAGACTCAGGCTCACCCAAATTCTAAGTCATTAGAATTTAAGATTAGTACACTTCTTGTACTTTACTGGAGAGAAACTAGAAAATGCAAGAGAAGCAGGGGTGGGTGGCCGGAGAGAAGAGTGGAAGCCATCGGAAAGGGAAGCCGAGAGGGGTGCCTGGGTGGCTCAGTGGGTTAAGCATCTGACTCTTTTTTTTTTTAAGATTTTTTTATTTATTTATTTGAGAGAGAGAGAATGAGAGATAGAGAGCACGAGAGGGAAGAGGGTCAGAGGGAGAAGCAGACTCCCTGCTGAGCAGGGAGCCCGATGCGGGACTCGATCCCGGGACTCCAGGATCATGACCTGAGCCGAAGGCAGTCGCTTAACCAACTGAGCCAACCAGGCGCCCCAAGCATCTGACTCTTGATTTTGGCCTCGGATCCCATATCCCGGGTCTAAGAATCTTAGAAAAACACCTAGGTTTTGGGGGATTTCAAAGTCACCCACCCCCATCCATAAGAGGGCTCACACTCACCCAGATTCTAGCTCGGAGGCCCCAGGATTCTCAGACACACTTAACCCCCAGGGACTACAGCTTCACCCAGACTCCTGACCCCAACGCCCATGGGTTTCAGACACACTTCATCCCTGTGTCTCTAGCTCCCAAGAGTCCCAGGGTCTGCCCAAACTTGTAGCCCCAAAACCTAGCAGTCTCAAACTCATACAGTCTCCTAGATTCCAGCTCCTGGTGAGGTCTGATTGACTACACCCCCCCGCCGCACCTGCTACTTCTGTCCCCAGTCTCTGGCGATCTTCAGACCCAGGTAACTAAAGATCCAGTCTTACCCAGACTTCTGTCCCCAGCTCTTAGGGACCTTAGACCCACAAACCACTATATCCCTTAATCCAAGGGATTTCAGATTCACCTGCTCTAGGGGGAAGCCTAGAAGCTTAAAAGTCCCCTAGCCCCTAACCCTCAGGAGCCTGAGACCCATCTAGACTTTTGCTTCAGTCTCTAGACGTCTTAGACTCACCAATTTTTTTTTTATTCACAGCCTCCAGAGGTCTCAGGACCACTCAGCCCAAGTGATCCAACTTATTAGTTGTCTCAGCCCTCCAAACCAGCCCCCATACCCTGAGGGCCTCAAATAGAGTCAGCCTCCAGGCCCACCTGTCCGTCCTTGAAAAGTCTTGTATCTATCCAGCTCCCACAGGTCTCAAAGTCTCCCAGCCTCCAGGGAGTTCAGGCTCATTCCAGCTCCTCGTCCCAGTCCCCAGTGACCATAGATTTCTCCAGATTCCTGTCTCCAGTCCCCCACAGTTTCAGATTCATCTGAACTTTGGCACACAGCCCACAAGTCCTCAGCCTCCCTGAGATCTCTAATTCATGAAGACTCATAGGCCAACTCCTAAGGCTCTCGGGACTCCCTAGGTCCCATTTTCCTAGCTCCTGGGGGGTCCGGGACCCATCCAGTCCCGATATTTCCAACACAGGAACTACTGGCTTCCCCAACTAGTCTCCGCAGACCTCAGGGTTCCCTGGACTCCCAGCCCTGGCCTCTACCCCAGCAATCCCAGAATCCAGCCACTCACCTGATTGGCAGCCTCGAGTTCCTGTTGCAGCTTCTGAGTACGAGCCAACTGGGCTTTGAGATCCGCTTCCTTCCTTTGTTGTAACTCCTCAATCTTATTCCTGGGGGTGATGGGGGGCGTGCTGTCCATGGCCTGAGACCCTATCCCCCAGCTCTGCCCCTGTGGTCTTCAGGCAATTCTGCTGGGCGGTCCCCACTGTCTGCCCATACGCCCACCCCTCCTAGTTACCGGCTGTCGTTGAACAGCGTCTCCTTTTCTGTCTGCAGCCGGCAGAAACTGGGCGCGGAAAGATAGACATAAATGGGTCAGTTCCACAAGTCGGTTCCCCCCCCGCCCCCGCCCCCGCCGCTGGTCCCTCCAAACCCCTCCCCCCGCCTTGGGAAGAAAAGAAATTTACCTCTCTTGTTTCTTTTTCAGTTTCTCAGAGAGCTGGTGGTGAGGGACAGGGGTGCAGACAAGTAATAACATATTAGTAAAGACAAAAATAAATTTAGTATTTATAGACACTTCTCACTGAGTCCTTTTCGGAAGCTGGAAGTTACTTATGTTATCTCGTGGAATCCTCGAAACAGTCCTGAGAGGCGAGGACTACTGGTTTTATAAATGGGTTTTATAAATGAGTCTCAGGAGGGTTAAGTAATTTGGTTGCCCAGGTGGTCAGTAGCAACGACATGATCTCCACCCAGCTCCCTTAGGCTCCAAAGGCCGGCATTTACATCCCCAACATATGGACTGACAGCCACATCAAAGAATGGCTAGGGCAGGAGGCCTGGAAAGCAGGATCATGACTGTCTGCCTCATCATTGGGTTGCCAATACCTAAGATAAGAGCCAACAGTCTATAAATGCTTGGCTGGCTGGGTGGATGGATGAACAAGGAGAGCTGGGAGGATACAGAAGGGAGGGATGGGGCTTGCCATCCACAAGACAGAGGAACCACATTAGCTTATTCCATATTGAAAGCAACTATGGGCTGTAAATGTGAGTCTCTCCATTTCACAGATGACAAAACTCAGGCTTTGAGGGGGGTACTCTGGTCCTTCTCTCCTGCCAGGAGAAGCAGGGCAGGTGGGGAGTGGGGTGGGGCAAAGTCCCGGGAAAGCTCAGAAGCCCTACCTTAGCAAGCTCCTCCTGCAGCCTGGATGTTTCAGCCTGCTTTGAGCTCTGCAGGGAAGGATGAGGGAGGGGGTTAATATCAGCAAAGGGAGAGGTAAGGCCTGTGCCTTCCCCTGCCCTCCTGCCTCCCCAGTCTGTCAGCCCACGAGTTGGTGATGTCACAGACATCTCCGTGGGACCATAGGCAGAGCTAGGGCATCTGCCTGCCTCCTGACCCCCCGGCCCCAACAGACCCAGATTCACCTCCAAGCCTTGCAGTTGCTCCCAGAGCAATCTCTTTTCTTCCTTCTCCATTTCCCATTTCAACTCTACTTCTGCCAGTGGCATGGGGGCCAGGACAGCGGGGGCTGGGCCCCCCGAGGGGTCCCCTTGGCCCTCACTGGCAGCTTGGGATCTCCCGGCCTCTTTCCCATAGCGCTCCTGCAGGGCTGGTGGGCAGAACAGAAATATATGATGGAGGAGGTGGTCTCTGAAGACCCCTGCCATGCCTCAAGTAGATGGAAGGGTTGGCCTTGGATCCCTCAGGTAGAAGAGACCCTGCCCCAAATGACCAAAAGCCTACAAAACAAAGGCTCAGCCCCATCCACACTCCTCACAAATCTTTTAAGCTCTCCCATCCACTAAAATCCTGTCTACAATCAAACCAGCCCAAGCTAGTTTCCCCAAGCTCCACCTTCTATCCCCAGGCCCCGCCCATAGCCCTCCAAGGTGCTGCCCACCATCCTCTAACCCCCCCCCTTACAGCTGAATCCTATAACCTCCCGATCCTCAGTCAAATCTACAAAGCCTCCCTCCTGATCACCAAACTAGCACCCACCACACCATAAGCCCCAGCTACTCTCCAAACATCCCCATGTTGGGACCCTCCCACACTCTACCAAGCCTTCTTTGAGACTTCCTCCCAGACTCCACTGACAATCTGGGCTCAGAGTCTTCCGAAAGCTCCTTCATTCACTCTCTCCATTTAGCAAAGAGCTCCTTTCCGATGTTCAATCTGCTAATCGGTAACATTTGCTAGGTACCAGGCACTGAACTGAACTCAGAAAGATACCACCTCTTATCTCAGCTCTACCGCGATCTTCCACGTGGTGGACATCCCCACGAGCACCTTGTTGATGAGGAAGCTTTGGCTCAGAGGTGAAATGGCTTGTCCAAAGTTACACACTGGTTCATGGCAGGGCTGAGCCTCATTCTGAAGCCTTTCCCCTCCCCCCAGGGGGGAAAACACCCTACTCAATCCCCAAGATCCCCACATCCCCAAGGAGGGCCTGCTTGCACCTGCCACATTTTTCTGCAAGGCCATGTTCTCCGCCTGCAGTCTCAGCAGCTCGCCATCCACAAGACTCCCAGCTTGGGCAGGGCCTGCCCTGGCAGCTCCATCCTTCAATTGCTGGTTCTCCCGCTCCAGCTGCTCCATCTGGCTGCAGAGCTGAACAGGGGAGGAGTGAGGGAGCAGACAAGCAGAGAATCATAACAATGTTGGCTGCAATATACACAGCACTTGGCTGATGCGCTTTACAGTTGATGTAATTCCCATAATGCTCCCGCATTATGTAGGGTGCCGTCATCACTCATTATCCCCACTTCACAGATAAGGACACTGAGGCACAAATGTCAAATGACTTCGAATTCACCCATCTGTTAAGAGGCCGAGTCACAGAGGACGGAGGCCACTGAGGGCAATTTTCTGCTTGCCCAATCGCAACCTCACAGTCGTAATCAAAGACCTCAGGCAGGCTCCTACTGGAAGTTGCTGGTCCAGGATGTCAGCATCACAAATTAGCCCCACTGCCAGACCTCTTCTGTGAGGGCGAGGTCTGTGTCTGGGAGCCTAGGCACCACAGAAAGCTTTTGGGGCATTTCCAAAGCCAGCGCTACCCACAGCCCCTCATCGTCAGCCCTCAGCCTTGGAGAAATGTACAATGCAAATAAAACTAGGCCAGCCCTTGCTCAACTCCTGGCTATAAGAGTTCTCACAGTGGTCCTGACAAGATCCTTTGTCCCCGGGGCACCTGGGTGGCTCAGTCGGTTAAGCGTCTGCCTTCAGCTCAGGTCATGATCTAAGGGTCCTGGGATCGAGCCTGAAATTGGACTCTCTGCTCAGCGGGGAGCCTGCTTCTCCCTCTCCCTCTGCTTGCCACTCCCCCTCCTTGTGCTTTCTCTCTCTGTCAAATAAATAAATAAAATCTTTTTCTTAAAAAAAGGTCCTTTGTCCCCATTTTCAGATGAGAATACCGAGGCTCACAGAGAATTTTTATTCTCTTGCCTGGGTTATTTTCTACCCAGAACACTATTCCTTTCATCCAGTTCTTCACACGACTGGCTCCTTTGCATCCTTCAGTGCTCTGCTCAAATGGCACCCTTGAAGTGGTATCCCCCAACACAGAAATTCCAAAACTCTCTTGGCACAGCGCTCTGTTCATTTCTTTCTTACCTAGTACTAATTGCAATTAAATTGACCTAGTATGTTTTTAATTTCTTTTTTTAATTTAATAGTATATTTTAACAGGATTTTTTATTTAAAAGCAATATATGCTAAATTTTAAAATGTAGAAAATAAAGAAAACTGTAAAAAATCATCTAGACAACATCCATTTCCCCTTTGTCTTACAGATAAAGCTCTGCAAATGTTTGGATTCTAAACTGTGATTGACAATTACACTTTGTTTTGTAATGTAGGGTCACAAGCACAGATTCTGAAACTAGCCTACTTGGATGTGAACTTCTACTCTGCTGTTTATTAGCCATGTGACCTTGAGACAAATGACTTCATCTCTCTGGGGCTCGGTTTTCCTCATCTGCTTGGTAAGGATCTTAATAATATCTTGTTGGCCTGTTTTAAGAATAAATGAGTGGATAACGTAAAGCACACCAAACAGGACCTGGCATGCGGTAAGCACTACATAACTGTCAGTTATCTGTACTATTACTATTTTTAATTTTTATTTTATTTCAGATTTTATTTTTAAGTAATCTCTATACCCAACGTGGGGCTCGAACTCACAACCCTGAGATCAAGAATCACACGCTCTTCCAACTGAGCCAGCCAGGTGTCCCATTATCATTTTTTAATACATTATCTTTCTCCCCATCCCACAACCAGAATGTAGGCTACCCAAGAGTGGGGGCCAGGTTGTGCTGCTTACAACTATCTCCAGAATGCAGAGCATGCTGGGGGTGCTCAATTACTATTTGTCGAAGGAAAAATGGAGCTGAAATATCTTGGCAAGTAAGTGGTGGAGGCAGGCCTTGAAACCAGGTCTCTCTGTGAGCACTACCAGTTCCCAGGAGGAAGAGGGGGAGTGGGAAGGAGGTTCTATACCTGGTCCAGTGCCTGGCCCAGGACAGGTGCTGAGAAACACAAGTTGGACTGATGGAAGAATGCTTGCCCCTGCCTCATCCTAAAAGAACCACGATACCATTGAGGCTGGAGGCAGGAAGCAGTGAGAAGTGAGACAGTGAGGTCAGCTGTTATGTGAGCACCAGGGGCTCTGAACAGTCAGGGTCAAGGACCCACTCGGAGCTGTTGCTTAAAGGAGTGATGTGAGAAGGCCTGCAGGTCAGGACAAACTCTAGGGCATGGGCTGGTAGGAGAAACTAGATGTGGAGACACCAGCAAGAACGCTATGGGAATAGAGCAGATAAGAGGTAGTAAGGGCTGAGGCAGAGCAGGGCCACAGGATGGATCTAAGATTTTTAAATAGTCAAAAAACATTTTAGCGGGAAAATTAATCAGTAATAATAAAAGGATACTATTAGTAGCTAACACCTAGGGCACCTGGGTGGCTCAGTCGGTTAAGTGTCTGCCTTTGGCTCAGGTCACGATCCTGGGGTCCTGGGATCAAGTCTTGCATTGGGCTCCTTGCTCCGTGGGGAGCCTGCCCCTCCTCCCACTCGTTCTCTCAAATCTCTCTCTCTCAAATAAATAAATAATTTTTTTAAAAGTAGCTAACACCTACATAACCAATACTATGTACAAGGCCTTTACAGACATTAACCCATTCAATCCTCACAAAAATCCCGGCAAGGCAGGCACTGTCATTATCATTTCCAATTTAAACATCTGGGAACCAAGAAGCAGGCAGGTCAAGTGACTTGCTCAAGGTTACACTTAGTAAAAAGTAGAGCCAAGAGTTTAATCTAGGCCTTACAGCTCTTAACTATTAGTTGTCAAATCACCTCTCCTGACATTGTACCTGTTTAAAGGTTGTTTTCATATTTTGTTTGTTAAGGTCTTAAGTTCTCACATGGAGTCCTGGAAATACCATTTTTGTTGCCATGAGAATTTTTTCCTTAAAACACACTAAAACCTTAGAGACTTCTTTTTTTTTAAGATTATTTATTTATTCGTCAGAGAGAGAGCACAGCAGGGGGAGCAGCAGTCAGAGGGAGAAGCAGGCTTCTTGCTGAGCTAGGAGCCATATGTGGGACTCAATCCCAGGACCCTGGGATCATGACCTGAGCTGAAGGCAGATACTTAACCAACTGAGCCACCCAGGCCTCCCCCTTAGAGACTTCTTGACCATGGACACAGAAGATAGATAAGGAAAGAAAAGATAATATCTCTAACTCCCTAGTAGGTTTAAGAACAGCCAGGACACTAAAATCAGTGAGAAGACAGAATTATCTAATCTGGGATGAATTATCTAGAAGAACTAGAACTCCAGGCTCAGGTCAGATGAAGGGGAAGGAAGAGAAAAGGGAAGCAGCTAGAACATTTTTCTATTTCATGCTAAGCATAAGAACTTTACCTTAGACCCTCTAATAACCAGGAGCTCCCTAGCATCAGCTACCAAATATATACAAAGGGACTTGAAGCTTAAAGAAAAAGAGTGCTTTGGTCTGGAACCAGCTGTCCTCAGGGCTTGCAGCCTTCTAATCCCAGCACAGCGAGTGGCCCCATTTATCAAATCACTGCCCCCCAGCACAGATCCAGGATCTGTTTCAGCACCATGGACAGTTATCCAGGGCCAGCCTCTGTCCAACCACCTTCAGCAGCCCTCCAGCTTCAGCCCAGGGGGCCCCTACCCCTCCGATCCCGCTTGGCTGTCCCAGGCACCAGTACCTTGCTGAACTCTGCCATAAGCGTGCTGTTCTGCAAACGAAAGTCCTCTTCCTGGCTGTGCAGCTTTGCCTGCAGCATCTCATTTTCACTCAGCAGCCCCTCGACTTCCTGCAGTGGCAGACATGGGCCAGGTCTCGAACAAGGGTAGAAAAGGACAGAGAGATAGGGCAAAGAAACAGAGATGGAGAAAATGATGGGGGCGGGAGGCGATCGTAAGGTACAGAGAATGAGATGGGTGAATCAGGAGATACAGGGAAGGAGAGAGACAGACATGGAAGGGTAGAGAGAAGGAAGATGGAAATGGGGGGAGAGAGGGACATGAGGGGAGAGAGTGGGAGGAAAGAGAGTGGTAGATAGAAATAGGTGAGAGAGGAGGTACAGAGAGATGGGGAAAGGGAGATAGATAGGGAAGGAGAAAGGGATGGAGAGGGAGAGAGAAAAAAGAAAAAGCAGGAAGAAAGAGAGATAGGAACAGAGAGATCAATGGGAGGGAGAACAGAACAGAGGGAAGAGAGAGGAGGTCAGGGAAATAAATGAGTCAGGAAGCAACAAAGGAAAGGGTGGGAGAGAAAGAAACAAGGAGTCAGAGAGAGAAAGAAAGGGAAAGAAGAAAAATGATGGCAGATAGGAACAGGTGAGGGAGAGAAAAAGGGAAGGTTGGGGAGAGAAGCAACAGTCAGAGAGGAACAGGAAGACAGGAAGAGAGAGATTCAGAGAGAAGGCCAGCCAGAAAGGGAAAAGGAACGATGGAGAGGCCCGCAGTGAGACAAACACGGGAAAATACAGACAGACTTACAAACACATGACAGTGAGGTAGTCACAGATGCAAGTGCACACACAGAGAAAGAAAGGCCAGTACCAGGAGATCCCAGCATACAGAAATATTGACTCTTGGTCTCCCAGACACATTCACCCACCATGGGTCCCCTTACCTGAGCTTTCTTGCTCTTGCTCAGTGCCTAAAGGTGAGGGGGGTGGGAAGAGAGATAAGGTGAATGGAGATGGACTCCCTCACTAGGGTATGGAGATATTGTGGCAAGTGTCAAGGGGGGACAATGATGACAGGTTGGGGGATGGGAGCATCTTCAACCACAGAACTTGCATGAAATTTGTAGTCCACGGAAATGATGGAGTGAATAAGTGAGTGAGTGAAGGGCATCCTGCTTACATGCTTTCCTCTTAGCTCTTGAGACTGTTCATGAGTCTTAGTATTTAACCCTTCATGGGCTGGGTTTCCAGGCTCAGAAACTGTGGCTGCATTGCTACATTGGTCCAAACACGCCTATGTGGATCCCTCCCACGCACCGTGAAAACTGCTCCTCCCTTGTTGGGCAGCTGAGGGCATTGCCACATTCTGCAATCAGCACCCTACCAAAGAGAAACCCAGCTTCCTGACTGCCAGGTTTTCTGCATTCTGTATGCCTTCATCTAACAAATATTTATGGAGCGCATAACGTTGAGCTATGCGTGGGGACAGAGCAGTGAAGAAAGAGACAAAAGAGGGCCTTGAATGCTTTGAGGGGCCATAACAGGTTATACACTATTTCATCTTCAGATGATCTGAGAGGTAGTTCTAGTCTCATGTTACCAACAGGACCAGGACAGGGATGGGAAGTGGGAGCACAGGCAGGAGTTTGAGTGGAGGACAGAAGGCAGATTCAAGGCAGATTCACCTATGGAGGTGACTACTTAGTTAGAAGTTAGTGAATGAGATTGAGTAATTGAAATTGAAAATGCATTAAGAATAAATTAAAATTAATCAATAACTAAGCAGGATTAGATAAAATTAGCAAACTAAAGAGATTCCATGAGAGTTGTTTGAATGACTGATGACAGCATATAACATTAGGCCTGGTTTCCTGTAGGGGCTCCCTGGATAGATGAATGAGTCAGATGGTTACAGGGAAGCATGGGTGGGTGAGTGGGTGGAGGGAGGTACCTTCTGAGCTTTGTTGAACTCCTTATCCAGGTAGGCGACCTTCTGTCGAAGACTGGTGAGCTCTGGTGTGGGGAAAGCAGGTTGTCTCAGCCTCAGTCAGTGGCAGGAAGCTGAAAGGTCTTCCTGCCAGGCCTCTGAGGTTTTTTCCCTTGGCCTCTGTCCCCCAAAGCCACCCCCATCTAATGAGACCCTCTTGGCTCACCAACACCATTCTTGCGTAATTCATCTGAAAGCTGGTAGTTATTTGTCCGGAGTTCCAGGAGCTGAGCCTTCGGGGAAGCAGAGAAGGGAAATGACTTGGTTAGGAATGTGCCCTTATTTTCACCATGAGGGAACCAATCCCCTGAGTCCCACGGACCCTGCTACCCTCCCTGTAGCTACTCCTTAAGACCGATGCACGCTTGGTCCTAAATGAGCCTCCAGCCCCTCAGCCCCTGTCCCACCTTCTCCAGCTCTACTTATAACCACAGTCAGCCTCACTCTTCCATCCCTCCCCTTCCATCCCTCCCCTTCTTCCATCCCTTTGCACTCAGGCCATAGAGCACTGATGCAGTCAAGTTCTTGCTCATGCATGTTCCATGGCTCCCCACGCCCACAGGATAAAGTTCTCCCTCCTCATCCTGGCTCATCTCATCAGACACTAAACACTGTTCTATCTTTCTGTCATAGTAGAGTATTGTTTATCCTCTTGGCCACCCTTGGAGGGCCCTGAGTATAGGGGGCAGGGGCCTGTATTCCTCCCTTTTTTCAAGGGAAGAGGGCCTGGTATTCTCCTGTCCAACTTACACTAAGTTGGGGGCTGCCTGGGATCCTCACCCCCAAGGCTCGAGAGAATTAACCCCTTTCAAGAATTAAGAGAAAGTGAAGTATGGGCCACTCCAAACAGCATACCCCTTCCTAACAGCCCTGTAGGGCACTGAGGCCAGTTCTTCCCAGACCTACTGTCCCTTACCCCATCAGGACCTTTCCCTCCTCCCATGGCACCAGCCTTCACCCCCTGGTGGTCTACCTAAGGTCAAAGGGCTTGGCCCCTACAGAATCTTTCCTGCCCCATTAGTCTACCAGATCCAATGATCTGTCTCCCCAGTCTTGATCCAATTTGTACACCCTTGGCACCTATAGAAGCCCTATCCATCAGAGCCAAATGGTTTTTCCCTCACTCATGGCCCAGTGAAATCAATCTTCACTCAAGGGTCCCCCACATCCCTCAAGAACTCCCCAGTCATGATCCAATGGGATGACCCTACATCCTTCAGGGTCTCTCCTCCACAAAGCCTTGGGTGGGCCAACTGGATTACTTTTACTCACTTAGAATCTCCCCTCACAAGTTACAGGTTGTAACTTCCCCTTTCACGGTCCAGTGATCTCACCCATTCACCCTAAGCGTGCCTCGCACAGGAACAACTCGTTTCTCTCATTCAAGGATCAGTGGATCACCTATCCTCACTCGGAGTTCCTCCTCTTCTCCCACAGGATCCTACTCAGGGCTTCCCCCTTTTCAGAGTCTCCCCAAACACAAAATCTAATGGTCTTCCCCAGTGAGGAACTCTCTCAACAAGGGCCTACTCTGGCCTTTCATCCCAACTCAGAGTCGTCCCCAAAAGAATCGAGTGGTCTGGGTACCCAATTGGGGTACCTCCCCAAAGTCCAGTGATTTCCCCTCCATGTGGTCCAAGGTATCACTCTTTAACCTCTTCTGGTCCTCTCTCCAACAGGAATTCATGGTATTATCCATTCGGTGTCCTCTTCACCCCAGGCCTAATGGATCACCCCTAATCTAGATCCAAAGGTACCGCTCCCTCTTAGGATCCACTACCAGCATTCACACAGGATCTCCACCTCCCAGGAACAATGACGACATGTGGGGTCTTTCCCCAATTCCCTGGCATAGTGGTATCTCCCACAAACATTTCCACCTTCCACCGGGTAATGGTACTGCCTTCTCAAGGGCTCCCCCCCACCATGACGCAAATGGCCCAACGCCTGCTTCCTTCCTCTCCAAACAAAATGGTTTCGCCCTCTCAGGATCTCCTTCTCTCAAGACCCAATGCTATCATCACCGATCCATGGTGTCCCCCGCACGGGCCCAAAGGTCTCGTCCCCTCCAGGGTCTGAGTAAGGTATCGCCCACTCTAGGACTCTCTCCGCCCGCAAAGCTAACAGACTCCAACCCCTCTGATCCCAACAGTATCTCGGAATCCAAGAGTCTCACCCCACAGAGCCTCAGTTTCCCTTCTCCAGGCCAACCCCTTAGACTCAAGGTCCACCCCGACCAACCCCTTCTCAGAGCCAGTGGCACGACCTCTCTCTACCCCGCCCCCCGTCGCCTAGCGCGGTGGTCTTTTCCCAGCGAGCGGCACCTGCATCCGCTGAAACTCCTCCTCAGACAGAGCTTGCGCCATGTTCCTCCCCCCCACCCCCCCAACAGCCTTCTGCGCAGACGCAGCTCGTCCCTCCTGTCAGTATTAGGGTCGGATCAAACCACTGGCCAGGAATGGAGGGGGAGGAGTCTACCCCGGAAGTTCAGTGTTTTGGAAACGGAGAGTAGAGAGTGAAACTGACAGGTCGGGTGAATTGCAATTTAATGTTTTACCGCAAACTAGGTCATCTGATCTGGCTTTTGAGCTCTCATAGACCACCCATTATGATGCGACACTGTGGCATCCCTATGTCATGGGTGGACTTGTCGCTAGGGAAGTGTTTGCCGACAGAAAATCACCCTTCCGCCGTACTCCTTTAATGAGAATGGTTGACTTATAACCCTAGAAATGAAAGCGGAAGCTTTGCGTTGGTCTTGTTCCCGCCCTCCTCGGAGTGACCCCGGAGGGAAACCCCACCTCTGGTGAAGCCCTTGGCTTTTTTTGGGGGGGTGGCAAGATTTGATGCTGATTTTCTTAACATGACGCCGTACATCCTGTTAGGTAAAGGACCTAGCCACAAATAAATGAAAAATACCCAAGAGGAAAGAATGGCAGTGAATCAAACGAAAAAGCTTCGTTTAAAAAAACAAAGCAAAAACAGGATGGCGAAACCCCAGGAACATCCAAATAAGTAGTAAAATGCATTATAAGCCTCTCTTGTGCTTTCTGGCTCCCTATACAAACCCCACCACCCAAGCAGTAGTTTTTATCTGGGAAAGAAAAAACATTAGAAAGCATGTTTAGAGACATTATCAATACTAGCATACTCTATTTTCTTTATCTTTCTTTGGTGGGGGGCGGTAACTTAATTTTTATATCATTTTAAATGTACCCCAAAGCAAGAATGGTACAAGGAAATTCCAGGTACCCTTTACCCAGATTCATCCATTGTTTACATTTTACCGCCTTTGCTTTATCATTCTTTCTCTCTATATAAAATTTCTGAACCATTGGCTTCAGTATTCAGTGATGATTTTCTAACACCAACATTCCTTTGGTATTTATTAGTTGCCATTCTACCGTAAGGAAGAATTTTCTCTTCTCCTCCATTTATGTATGTATATCTGTACAGACTTATTTTATTCAATGAATTATAATAACTATCATTATTTCCTTTGGTGCTCAAACTGTCCCAGATTTGGCCAGTGGGAGCTCCTTCAAGTTGACTTTGGTGTCCCTTTGACATGTCTGCATCGTTTTGGGTTGGGTTTTTTGGGGGTTTTTTTTTGCACTTTCTTGTTGGCACTATAAGATGCTCCAGACTCACCTTATTCCTTTTTTTTAATTTAAATTCAATTAATTAACATATAGTGTATTATTAGTTTCCAGAGGTAGAGTTTAGTGATTCATCAGTTGCATATAACACCCAATTCTCATTACATCAAGTGCCCTCCTTAATGCCCAGCACCCAGTTACCCCATCCCCCCCGCCGCAACCCTCAATTTGTTTCCTAGAGTTAAGAGTCTCTTATGGTTTGTCTCCCTCTCTGATTTTGTCTTATTTTGTTTTTCCCTCCCTTGCCCTATGATCCTCTGGTTTGTTTCTTAAATTCCACATATGGGTGAAATCAAATGATAATTGTCTTCCTCTGATTGACTTATTTCACTTAACATGATACACTCCAGTTCCATCCATGTCGTTGCAAATGCTAAGATTTCTTTTTTTTTGATGGCTGAGTACAGACTCACCTTATTCTTTTTCATCCCCAGTTGACAAAGTGTTCATTGCTCCTAGGGTGTAATTGTGTCTGGGCCCTCTCAGTGTACAAAGCTAGGAAATATATGTATGTATCCTAATCCGTCTAGCCATACATATCTATTTATATATTTTGCTATAGGTATATATATTTTGAAAACATAAATTCATTACTAATACCTTACATTTCAACCCACCAATGCAAGGTTCATTCTAGTTGTCTCACTTTCCATATTTGTAAATCCCTTCTTCAATGGAAAGAAACCTGGCTGTCATTATCCACAATAAATTTGCTTATTTGTGCAATCGTATAATACCCATTAGGTAACCAGAATTGCTAAACCATAAGAATGCAAAAAAACAAACCTACCAACTAGAGGTCAATATAGTTGTTTTACAGTCTCTTGTCTTTAGGCTCATGGCAGTCTATAGTCAAAATACTGGGTTTAACAAGCTTCAATATTTGATGCAGTTCCTTTTGTCTTTAATCTGATGATAGTCAAAATACAGTGTTCAAGAGCTACTTGGATTAGTTCTCCTCCTCCTCGCCCCCTTCAATTAGGCTGTGTGATTCATTTGAAATATAGTCAGATTCCTTTGTTTCTGTTAGAATTCCATTTTGCCCCTCCCCACCGTGGTTGAGGTAACCAGTCTACTTACTTTCTGGTTTAGCCTTTCTGTGTTTCTTTTTGCTCAAATGAACAGATATATGTATATTATCTTATTTATCATATATGAAGGGGTATATGCGATATCATATAAATATCATATATTTATCATATATAAAGGCTTTGCATTTGTCATTTGATACTATATCTTGTCTCTCTTGCAGCTACACAGTACTGCATTTTGTAGGTGTATCATAATTTAACCACTCTCCTATGTTTGCCAATGTAGGTTGTTTCCGATATTTTGCAATTATAAACAATGCCAAAAAGAATGCCCTTGTACATGTATGTAATTTTGTATTATCTGAGGTGTATCTTTAGGGTAAATACATAGAACGAGGATTGCTGCATCAAAAAGTGCAGATGTAGTTTCATTAGGTATCTCTAAATTTCCTTCCCAAAAGGCTGTTCCAATTTCATTCCCACTAGCAATGCATTTGACAGCCTGTTTCCCCCACAGCCTTTCCAACAGACTGTGCTGTCGTATTTTAAAATTTTCTCTGATCCAGGGGCACCTGGGTGGCTCAGTCGGTTAAGCGTCTGCCTTCGGCTCAAGTCACGATCCCAGGGTCCCGGGATTGAGACCCGCATCTTCGTTGTGCTCCCTGCTCAGCGGGAAGCCTGCTTCTCCCTCTCCCGCTCCCTGTGCTTGCACGTTCTCTCTCTCTCTGTCAAATAAACAAGTAAAATCTTAAAAAAAATTTTTTTCTCCGATCTGAGAGGTAAGAAATGGTATCTCATTGAAGGGGTAAGTAATTTGCCTGCTGTGGGAAAGTGTTTTCAGCCAGAACTCCTTTATACCTTTTATAATTTCATGAACCTTATTGAGATGCTCTCCCTCCCTCCACTTATATATAGTTAAAAGATAAACTGAGGCATATTAAAATTTTTAAGAGTTTATTTGAGCAAAAACCTATTTGAATTAGTCAGTATCTAATCTAGCAGATGGAAAAGAGCCCTGAGAAGCTGTACAAAATGCCATTTATGGCCAGAAGGGAGCAGGAATAAGGAAATTTTCTAGGTAGAAAACCCAGGATGGTTATTGCAAGGTTACTTTCTTTTAAGGCATGACAGAAGTTTGTCAGAAAGACTACCAAACTAGTGCTGAGCAGGTGATTCTTGATCGACTGGTGTAAGAATCCATATCTGGGAGAGCCAAAACTGTAATTAAGTCTTGGTTTGGTGATGTGGGGCTTAGCATAAGCAACTCTATTTTGGACATGTTGTCTTGTTTGTTTGTTTAACAATACATGTACTTAAGGGTACAGTTCAGTGAGTTTTGACAAATGTATTTAACCTTATAACCACTACCACAATCGAAACATAGACCATTTTCACCACCCCCTAGAGGTTCCTTTGCACCCCTTCCCAACACCCCCCCACACCTCACAAAACCACTAATTTGTTTTCTGTCACTGTAGATTATATTTGTCTTTTTTAGAGTTTCATACAAATGGAATGAGACAGTATGTACTCTTGTATCTGGCTCCTTTCACTCAGCATAATGCTTTTGAGATTCATCCAACTTGCTGTGTGTATCAGTACTTTTTCCCTTTTAATGATGAATAGAATTCCATAGCACAGATATTTCACAATCTGTTTATCCATCCTCTCAGGGTAGTTTTAATTTGTGTTTCTCCAACTACGAGTGAGATTACACTTTTCATATATTAAAGGGCCATGTTAATATCCTTTTCAAATGCGTGAATTGTCTGTTCACATCTTTTGCTCATTTTTCTATTGGCTTTTTTGACCTTTCTCCCTCAATTTTCAAGAGTTCTTTGGATATTGAGGATATAAATGCTTTACTGTGATAGATGTTGCATGCATTTTCTCCCAGATTGTCAATTGTCTTTTGACCTGTTTATGATCTCAGAGATCATAGGATCTCAGAAATAGAAGTGTGTATACTAACCCATGTATACACACATATCTATAATGGTTTCTGTATCTATCCGTCTGTATATATTTTAAGACAAACATGAATTCATACTGATATTCCAGTACCACATGGTTCATTCTATCTCTTCTTGCTTATCAATGTCCTCCCACTCCAACCATGAGAAACCAGGCTCCAACCATCCATCACCCATTTACTTAATTATTCAGTTGCAGTAAACGTGTATAGCAATATCAGAATTGTTAATCTGTACCTCTGTGGGAAATAACTTGACCAAAATTGAGCTAAATGCTTTTCTATGGTTCTTTTGTCTTTAAGTTGGAGTTTTTTTTTTTTAAAGATTTTATTTATTTATTTGAGAGAGAGAATGAGAGACAGAGAGCATGAGAGGGAGGAGGGTGAGAAGGAGAAGCAGACTCTCTGCTGAGCAGGGAGCCCGATGTGGGACTCGATCCCGGGACTCCAGGATCATGACCTGAGCCGAAGGCAGTCGCTTAACCAACTGAGCCACCCAGGCGCCCTTTAAGTTGGAGTTTTCAGTCAAAGTACCATTTTCCAAGGTTACATAGGTCAGCATGTCTTCTCCTGCCCCCTTCAGTGAGGTCATGTCATTCCTTAGTAATACAGTTAGATTATGTTGTCACAGTCTGCATTCCATCCAGGGATTCCCTGACCTCCTGGTTGATTTTTTTTTAAATTTTCGTACATTAAGATTCATTTTTTGTGCTGTAAAGGTCTATGAGTTTTGACAAACAAATTTTAAAGTTTTCTTCACATAGATTTTTTTTTTCATTTCTTGTTAGGTTCCTTCTTAAGGTATATTATCTTCATTGCTGCTATTGTAAGTGGGGTTTTCTCTATCATTAGATCCTCTAACTGATTATTATTTGTATATATGAAGGCCATTTTTAGTAATCTCTACACCCAACGTGGGGCTTGAACTCACAACCCTGAGATCAAGAGTGGCACGCTCCACCAACTGAGCCCACCAGGTGTCCCATGAAGGCCACTGACTTCTTTATGTTAATTTTATGTCCCTCCACTTTGCTGAATACTTTTATTGCTATAGTTTTATCATTAATTCTCTAGGGTTTGCCAGGTATAAAATAATATCATCTGAAAAATAAAGATACCTTTATTTCCTCTTTTCCAGTTAGTGTACCTCTAATGAATTTCTCTCGTCTAATTACCGTTTTCCTCTAACAGGAACCAGAGCTCCTTGATGAAATGGTTGATTGCAGGGCTGGGGCAAGGAAAGTACAAGGTGAATCTGGAGCATCTTGTTTTACCACCCATTGAATGAATTTGAATTTAAAAAGAATCCATGAGGGGCGCCTGGGTGGCTCAGTCAGTTAAGTATCTGCCTTCCACTCAGGACATGATCCCGAGGTCCTGGGATTGAGCCCCACATCAGCCTCCCTGCTCAGCGGGGAGTCTGCTTCTCCCTCTGCCTGCCGCTCCCCCTGCTTGTGCTCTCTCTCTCTCTCTCAAAAATAAATAAATAAAAAATCTTTAAAGAAAAATAAAAAGAATCTATGAGTCTGGTTAAGCGTCTGCCTTTGGCTTAGGTCATGATTCCAGGGTCCTGGAATTGAGCCCTGCTTCAGGCTCAGGGAGCCTGCTTCTCCCTCCTCCCCACTTGTGCTCCTTCTCCCTATCCCCATCACCATCTCTGTCTCTCTCTCAAATAAATAAATAAAATCTTAAAAAAAAAAAAGGAAACCATGAATCCCAACTAATCTAAATAAATGAATGGAAGACAAGGGAAAACTCCCTTACAGTGGATTAGAACTACTAAATGTAGAAAAAATGATGGAATTAGAAAATAACTATAGGGCAAACACCACTGCAGTAATTATTTCAGGCAAGAATCATCAATGGGTGCTAAAACTAGTGGGTAAAAGTATGCTGCAAAACACTGCATTTACATAGTATTAAAAGATCTCCCCACAAATTACTTCTTTTTTAAAAATTTTTAAAATATTTTATTTATTTGCCAGAGAGAGAGAGGTTGAGGGAGAGAGAGAGAGAGAGCACAAGCAGGGGGAGCGGTAGGCGGAGGGAGAAGCAGACTCCCCACTGAGCAGGGAGGCTGATGTGGGGCTCGATGTAGGACTTGATCCCAGGACCCTGGGATCATGACCTGAGCCGAAGGCAGACGCTTCACTGACTGAGCCACCCAGGCGCACCCCCCCCCCACAAATTACTTCTTAATTATAATGAGGAAAAGGGTAACTTTATAGTGGAGAAACCTGGTGGACACCACCTTCACCAAGAGGACAACATTAACATCATCAATATGGGGACAAACTGGTATTTCCTGCCCCCAGATATGATGCACTGAGAAAGACGCTTCACCTCTGCAGTGTTGCTGCCAAAAATTCAAACCTAATCTAATCATGAGAAAATATCAAGCAAACGCCAACTGAGGGGCATTCTACAAAATAATAGTTTGTACTCTTCAGAAATATCAAGGTCATAAAAAGAAAAACAAAGAAAAACTGAGGAAGTGATCCAGATTTAAGGAGATTAAAGGAACATAACAACTGAACGCAACATGTGATTCTAGATTGAATCCTGTACTAGAAAAAAGGTTTTAATTTTACTATAAGGGATGTCAGGGGCGCCTGGGTGGCTCAGTCGTTAAGTGTCTGCCTTCTGCTCAGGTCATGATCCCGGGGTCCCGGGACCGAGCTCCGCATCGAGCTCCCTGTTCAGCAGGGAGTCTGCTTCTCCCTCTCCTCCCCGCTCTTGCTCTCTCTTGCTCTCTCTCTCTCTCTCAAGTAAATAAATAAATAAAATGTGTCAAAAAACAAGGTGTCAGTGGGACAATTGGCAAACTTTAAATAATGTCTGTAAAATAGATAACAGGAATATATCAGTATTAATTTCCTGATTTTGATAATGATACTGTGATTATGTAAGGGAATGTCTTTCTCTTATATATCTTTGTACAGGAAAGAGTTAACACAGTGGCCCAAGACTGGCTATCCTTACAAAGACTTGATTGCAAGGTTAGCCCTTGACTGGCATCTGGTAACTTGGCTGATAAACAGTTCCCTAGACTGATATAAAAGTTTTTCTTTTTCTTTTTTTTAAGATTTTACTTATTTATTTATTTGACAGAGAGAGAGAGAGTGAGAGCAGGAACACAAGCAGGGGGAATGGGAGAGGGAGAAGCAGGCCTCCCGCAGAGCAGGGAGCCTGAGGCAGGGCACCATCCCAGGACCCTGGGATCACGACCTGAGCCGAAGGCAGATGTTTAACCTACTGAGCCACCCAGGCACCCCTGTAAATCTGAAATTATTTCAAAATAAAAACTTTAAAATGGAAAATGAAACTAAATCTGTATCTTAAGTGGGTACATTGCTTATTGCTAGAGATATATCTACTTTCAGGCTCTCTCCGTGAACAAACATGGGAAATACACACACACACACACACACACACACACACACACACACACAGAGTTCTCTTTCTCTATCTTATCTAAAATCTTGAGATCATCTTGTTACCTCCAATTCCAATTCAATACTTCAGGGTACATTCTTCTCTTCCTCCATCCATATTTATAACTTCCTTCTTATATTTGTAACTCCATTAGTAAGTAACCTAGCTCCCATTATTTCTAATATATTTACATGTTTCCTGAAGCCTAGATTATATAGAAGGGATTTTTGGAATTGTTAACCCATACCTCTACAAAAGCAAATCTATTTATTAGAGATCAATATTTATTTATAGGCATTTTAATTTTATTTATTTATTTATTAAAGATTTTATTTATTTATTTGATAGAGTAAGAGAACAAGTGCACAAGGGGGAGTGGCAGGCAGAGGGAGAGGGAGAAGCAGGCTCCCGCCGAGCAGGGAGCCCGATGTGGGGCTTGATCCCAGGACCCTGGGATCATGACCTGAGCCAAAGGCAGCTGCTTAAACCATTGAATCACTCAGGTGCCTCTATTTTTATTTTTTTAAAAAGGGATTGAGAGAGAGGCCTGGGTGGCTCATTCAGTTAAGCATCTACCTTCAGCTCAGGTCATGATCCCAGGGTCCTGGGATCGAGTCCTGCATCGGGCTCCCTGCTCAGCGGAGATCCTGCTTCTCTTTTTCCCTCTGCTGCTCCCCCTGCTTGTGCTCTCCCTCTCTCTGTCAAATAAATAAAAAAAAATCTTTAAAGAAAAGAAAAGACAATATTATCCATTCAAGGGGTGCCTGAGTGGCTCAATCGGTTGAGCATCTGACTCCTGATTTCAGCTCAGGTTGTGGTCTTGGGGTCATGGAGTTGTGGGATTGAGCCCCAGGTTGGCTCCGTGCTGGGCCTGGAGGCTGCTTGAAATTCCCTCTCTCCCTGCCCTTGCCCCCCACCCCCACTTGTGCTCTCTCTCTAGAGAAAAAAAGAAAGAGAAAGAAAGAAAGAAAGAAAGAAAGAAAGAAAGAAGAAGAAAGAAAGAAAGAAAGAAAGAAAGAAGAAAGAAAGAAAGAAAGAAAAAAGAAAGAAAGAAAGAAAGGAAGGAAGGAAAGAAAGAAAGAAAGAAAGAAAGAAAGAAAGAAGAAAGAAAGAAAAAGAAAGAAAGAAAGAAAGAAAGAAGAAAAAAAAGAAAGAAAGAAAGAAAGAAAAAGAAAGAAAGAAAGAAAGAAAGAAGGTATTATCCATTCTGCACTGCCTTTGTACCTTTTTCAAGTCAATTGACCGGGGTACCTGGATGCCTCAGATGGTTGAGCGGCCGACTCTTGATTTCAGCTCAGGTCATGATCTCGGGGTCCTGGGATAGAGCCCCGCGCCAGGCTCTGCACTCAGCATGGAGTCTACTTGAGATTCTCTCTTTCCCTTTACCTCTGTCCCTCCTCCCTCTCTCTCTCTCTCAAATAAATAAGTAAATCTTAAAAAAAAAAAGTCAATTGACCATACATGTGTGGATCTATTTCTGGAGTTTCTATTTTCTTTCATTGATATATGTTGCTGTCTGGACACCAATACCAGAATGTCTTGACTGAGAGAGCTTTACAATAAATCTTGAAGTCAGGAAGTCCGCCAAATTTGTTCTTGCTTTTCTAAGTTGTTTTTTTTTTAAGTTTTTTTTTAAGATTTTATTTATTTATTTGACAGAGAGAGACACAGCGAGAGAGGGAACACAAGCAGGGGGAGTGGGAGAGGGAGAAGCAGGCTCCCCACCGAGCAGGGAGTCCGATGCGGGGCTCGATCCCAGGACCTGACCTGAGCTGAAGGCAGACGCTTAACGACTGAGCCACCCAGGCGCCCCTAAGTTTGTTTTTTTTCTTTTTAATTAATCTCTAACCCATCATGGGGCTTGAACTCATGAACCCAAGATCAAGAGTTGCATGCTCTTCCAACTGAGTTAGCCAGGCTCCCCTCTAAGTTGTTTTGATCCTTTTCATTACATATGAATTTTAGAATCTGCCTGTCAATTCTACAAAACAAAACATGCTAAGATTTTGACTCAGATTGCATTGAATCTATAGATGAATCTTGAGAGAATTTACATCTTACTATACTGAGTCTCCTGATCCAAGAACCTGGTTATCTCTCCACTTATTAAATCTTTAATTTCTCTCAGCAAAGCTTTGTACTCAATGTACAGGTCTTGTACTTCCATATTTTTGATGCTACAATGAATGTGATTTTAAAATTTCAATTCCCAGGGCACCTGGGTGGCTGTCAGTTAAGTGTCTGCTTTCAGCTAAGGTCATGATCCTGAAGTCCTGGGATCGAGCCCCACGTTGGGTTCCCTGCTCAGCAGGGAGTCTGCTTCTCCCTCTCCCTCTGCCCCACCCCCTGTTCATGTTGTCTCGCTCACTCTATCTCAAATAAATAAAAATCTTTTAAAAAAATTTCAATTACCTATGGGTCACTGCTGGTATATAGCAATACAGTTAAGTGTAGTATATTGATCTTGTATCATGCAATCGTGCTAAAGTCACTTATTAGTTCTAGTGTTTTTTTGTAGATTCCACATGATTTTCTACATAGATGAATACATACATACACGTCACTTCCAAATAAAGACATCTTTGTTTCTTCCTTTCCACTTTGTATGTATCTTTTTTTCCTTTCTTGCCTTATTGTACTGACTAACCCTCCAAAACAATGCTGAATTAAAATGATGAGAGTGGACATCCTTGCTTTGTTCCTGATCTAGGGAGAAAGGCATTCAGTCATACACCATTAAGTTTGATATTACTACCATTTGCAACATGGATGGAGCTAGAGAGTATGACACTAGGCAAAATAAGTCAGTCAGAGAAAGACACATACCATATGATTTCACTTTTATTTGGAGTTTAAGAAACAAAACAAATGGGGCGCCTGGGTGGCTCAGTCAGTTAATCCTCTGCCTTCAGCTCAGGTCATGATACTGGGATAGAGTCCCGGGTCAGGGTCCCTGCTCAGTGGCGAGTCTGCTTCTCCCTCTCTTTCTGCCACTCCCCTGCTTGTGCTCTCTCTCTCACTCATCATTCTCAAATAAATAAAATCTTTAAAAAAGAAGCAAAACAAATGGGCGAAGGTGAAAAAGAGAGAGAGAAGCAACCCAAGAAACAGACTCTCTCTTTGTATCTCTCTTTTTTTTGGAAACAGATTCTTAACTATAGAGAACAAACTGATGGTTACCAGAGGGGAGGCGGTGGGGGAACAGGTTAAATAAACGATGAGGATTAAGGAGTGCTTTTGTAAGGAACACCAGGTGTTGTATGGAAATGTTGACTCACTCTGTTGTACACCTCAAACTGCTATTACGTTGTATGTTGACTAAATGGAGTCAAAATTAAAACTTAAAAAAAAAGTTTGATGTTACTATAGGCTTTTTAAATGCTCTTTTTAAGATTTTACTTATTTGACAGAGAGAGACACAGCGAGAGAGGGAACACAAGCAGGGGGAGTGGGAGAGGGAGAAGCAAGCTTCCCACTGAGCAGGGACTCCGATGCGGGGCTCGATCCCAGGACCCTGGGATCATGACCTGAGCCAAAGGCAGACGCTTAACTGACTGAGCCCCCCAGGCGCCCCTTAAATGCTCTTTATCATGATGAGGAGATACTACCTTTCATTTCTAGTTTTCTAAAAGCTTTTTTTTTTTAAATCAGAAATGGATGGTGGATTTTGTCAAATGCTTTTTCTGCATTTGTTGAGATGATCATATGGTTTTGCTTGCATTCATGGAGTAAATTCAAGTTTCTCTTGATGTATTCTCTTTTGTATATATTGTTGGATTTGATTTACTAAAATGTTGGTAAAAACTTTGGCATCTCTGGGATGTTTGGGTGGCTCAGTCGGTTGAGCAACTGCCTTCAGCTCAGGTTATGATCTTAGGGTCCTGGAATCGAGTCCCGCATTGGGCTCCTTGCTCAGCGGGGAGCCTGTCTCTCTCTCTCTGACAAATAAATAAATAAAATAAAATAAAAACTTTTGCATCTCTGTGAAGGATACTCATGTTTACAGTTGACTCTTTTTAAAAAAAAAACTTTTTATTTAAGAGTGCCTGAATGGCTCAATCATTAAGTGTCTGCCTTCGGCTCAGGTCATGATCCCAGGGTCCTGGGATCGAGCCCCACGTCGGGCTCCCTACTCAGTGGGAAGCCTGCTTCTCTCTCTCCCACTCCCCCTGCTTGTGTTCCCTCTCTCGCTGTCTCTCTCTCTGTCAAATAAATAAATAAATAAATCTTTAAAAAAAAACAAAAACTTTTTATTTATTTTTTTTAAGCAAGCTCTATGCCCAACGCGGGGCTTGAACTCACAACCTGGAGATCAAGAGTCACATTCTCCACCGACTGAGCCAGCCAGGTGCCCCTACAATGGGCTCTTGCACAATGCGGGGGTTGAGGAACTGACCCCCTGCACAGTTGAAACTCCGCATATGAATTTTGACTCTCCAAAACCTTAACTTCTAATAGCCTACTGTTGACCTGAAGCCTTACCGATAATATGTACAGTTAACACATATTATGTATTATATATCATATTTTTACAACAAAGTATGCTAGAGAAAAGAAAATGTTATTAGGAAATTCATAAGGAAGAGAAAATACATATACAGTACAGTACTGTATTAATAAGAAAAAATTCACATATAAGTGGACTGGTGCAGTTCTAACCAATGCTGGTCAAGGGTCAGCTGCACTTTTCTTATTTTTTAAAAAGATTTATTTACTTATTTGAGAGAGAGAGGGACAGACAGACAGCACAGTGGGAAGGGGCAGAGGGAGAGAGAATCTTCGGTGGACTCTGTGCTGAGCGCGGAGCACAACGTGGCACTCGATCCCATGACCCTGAATCACGACCCTGAGATCACAAACCCAACCTTAAACCAAGAGTCAGACGCTCAAACGACTGTGATACCCAGGCACCCTAACTGTAGTTTTCTTTTTTTTTTTTTTTTGTAGTTTTCTTATAATGACATTCTCTGGTTTAGTATCAGAGTAATGCTAGACTCATAGAATGAGATGGGGAATATTCCCTCCTCTTAAATCTTCTGGAAGAGTTTGTGTAGAATTGATATTATTTCTTCCTTAACTATTTGGTAGAATTTCCCAAAAAAGCCATCTGGGCCTGGAATTTCCTTTGTGGGCAGATGTCTTAATATAAATTCAATTTCTTTAATAGATAACAGGGTTTTTCAAGTTATCTATTTCTTCCTGAGTAAGCCTTGGTATTTTGTGTCTTTCAAGGAATTTGTTGCCAGAATTATTGTGATAAAGATGGTCATAATACTCCCCTATTTATTATTCTTTTTAAAAGTTGTGGTTAAGGGCGCCTGGGTGGCTCAGTTGGTTAAGTGACTGCCTTCGGCTCAGGTCATGATCCTGGAGTCCCGGAATCAAGTCCCGCATCAGGCTCCCTGCTCAGCAGGGAGTCTGCTTCTCCCTCTGAGCCTCTCCCCTCTCATGTGCTCTCTCTTTCTTTCTCTCTTAAATAAATAAATAAAGTCTTTAAAAAAATTTAAAAAATTGTGGTAAAATATGCATAACATAAAACTTAACCATTTTAACTATTTTTAAGTGTACAATTCAGTAGCACTAAATAAATTCAGTGTTGTGTAACCATCACCACTGTGTATTTGCAGAACTTTTTCATCTTCCCAAACAGAAACTATGCACCCATTAAGCAATAACTCTCCATTCTCCCCCAACCTCCAACCCCCAACCCCTTTTAACCTCTATTCTACTTTCTGTCTCTGGGAATTTGCCTACCCTAGACATCTCATAAAAGTGGAATTACACAATACATACAATCCTTTTGTGTCTGGCTTATTTTACTTAGCATAGTGTCCTCAAGGTTCATCCATGTTATAGCATGTGTCATAATTTTATTTCTTTTTATAGTCAAATAATACTCCACTATATATATCTACCACATTTTGTTTATCCATGCATCTGTTGATGGACACTTGGGTTGTTTCCACCTATTGGATGTTGTGAATAATGCTAAGAATGTTGGTGTATGGGGCGCCTGGGTGGCTCAGTAGGTTAAGCGTCTGCCTTCGGTTCAGGTCATGATCCCAGGGTCCTGGGATTGAGCCCCCTGTCGGGCTCCCTGCTCAATGGGAGCCTGCTTCTTCCTCTCCCCCTGCCCCTCCTCCCACTCATGCTCTCTCACTCGCTCTCACTCTCTCTATCTTAAATAAATAAAAAAATTTTTAAAGATTTTATTTATTTATTTTTGTGAGAGAGAGAGAACGGAGGAGTGGGAGGAGGGGCAGAGGGAGAAGCAGGCGTCCCGCTGAGCAGGGAGCCCGATATGGGCCTCCATCCCAGGACCCTGAGATCATGACCTGAGTGGAAGGCAGACATCAACAGACTGAGCCATCCAGGCGCCCCAATAAAAATCTTAAAAAAAAAAGATGTTAGTGTACAAGTATCCCCTATTATCCTTTTAATACCTGTAGAAACTGTAGTGATGTCCACTCTCTTGTTCTTGTTATTGGTCATTTATATCTTGTCTCTCTTTTTTTTTCCTGATTAATCTGGCTAGAAGTTCATCTGTTTTACCAATCTTCTCAGTAATACTGGTTTCATTGATTTCCTTTATTGTTTTTCTGTCTGCCACGTCACTGATTTCCACTCTGACCTTTATTATTTTGTTTCTTTTGCTTATTTTTCTCGTTTCTTTTTTTTAAGATTTTGTTTATTTATTTGAGACTGAGAGAGAGCACAAGTGGGTTGGGGTGGGGAAGAGGCAGAGGGAGAAGCAGACTCCCCGCCGAACAGGGAGCCCGATATCGGGGCTCCATCCCAGGACCCTGGGATCATGACCTGAGCCGAAGGCAGATGCTTAACCGTCTGAGCCACCCAGGTGCCTTAAACCTTCCTTTAATATAGGCATTTTTGTACTATAAATTTGTAAGTATTGCTTTAGTTGCATCCCATACGTTCTGTGATATATTGTTTTCATTTATTTAGTTCATTTTATAATTTCCCTTTATAATTCACTTTATAATTTGCCCTTTGATTTCCTCTTTGACCCATAGATTATCTAAAGATGTATTATTTAGTTTCCAAACAGTTTTTTGTTTCCTCTCTCTTTCTCTTTCTCTCTCGCCTTCTTTTGAATTTACTATTTTTTTATGATACTTTCTTATCTCCTTTGTTAATTTATTAGTTATAACTCTTGGTCTTATTTTAGTAGTTGCTTTAGCATTTATCTTTAACTTATTATTAAGCTTTACTTTACAGTTTACCATCCAATGGTAGTGTACTATTTCATGTATAGTATAAGAAACTTAACATATACTCTTTTTTTGAAGATTTTATTTATTTATTTGGCAGAGAGAGAGACAGAGAGAGAGAGAAAGCGCCAGAGAGCCCAAGCAGGGGAAACGGCAGAGGGAGCCAGAGAAGCAGGCTCCCCGTGGAGCAGGGAGCCCGATGTAGAGCTCTATCCCAGGACCCTGAGCTCATGACCTGAGCCAAAGGCAGAGCTTAACCGACTGAGCCACCCAGGCGCCCCTATAGTATAAGAAAATTAAAACTGTCTATTTCCATTTCTCCCCTTCCAACATTTGTGCTATTGATGGCCATATATTATTTCTACATGTTTATTTCTCCATGTGTTTCTCACAATACGGTGTTCTTCCTCTGCCTCTCTCTCCTGCTTTAAAGTTATGTTGCCTTCTAAAGATATATAAATAGTAAAAAAAAGTCTTTATGTTTACCCACGTAATTATCAATTCTGGTGCTCATCATTCCTTTGTGTAGATCTAGGCTTCTATATGGTATCATTTCCTTTCTGTCTGAAGGACTTCCTTTAACATTTCTTGGACTGCAGGTCTTCTGGTGATGAATTCCCTCAGGTTTTTCTTTTTGTCTTCCATATTCGGATAGCTTTTATTTTGAACACTTTATCATCAGAATTACATGTTAACATCTTTTTAGGTTTTGTTTTAATATATTTTTTAAAGATTTTATTTATTTATTTGACAGAGGGAGACACAGAGAGAGAGGGAACACAAGCGGGGGGAGTGGGAGAGGGAGAAGCAGGCTCCCCACCCAGCAGGGAGCCCGATGCGGGGCTCGATCCCAGGACCCTGGGATCATGACCTGAGCCAAAGGCAGACGCTTAACCATCTGAGCCACCCACACGTCCCTCTTTTAATATTTTTTAGTTATTTATTTATTTAAGTAATGTCTATACCCAGCTGGGGCTTGAACTCACAACCCAGAGATTAAGATTCACATGCTCTTCCAACTGAGCCTGCCAGGTGCCCCTTTTTGTTTTAATTTTTAAATGTTATTCTTTTTTTTTCTGTCAACTTTCAATACTTTTATTGAATTGTTGTCCAGTATTTTGTTCTGTATCCTGCCCCCTGCCAAAAAATGTCTGATATCATGGTTTTATATTATCATTCCTTGGGTACCTCTGCAGATATATTTACCATTATCATTATGTTCACTGATCCTATTTGCATATCAGGTTTCCATCTGGAATCATTTTTCATGTGCACAAAGGAGACAATTTAAGATTTTCCCTTAGCTCCATAAACTCTGTTTTTGTTTTCCAAAAATATTTATTCTTGCCTGTAGATATGAAACATAGTTTTGGGCACCTGGGTGGCTCAGTCGGTTAAATGTCTGCCTTCAGCTCAGGTCATGATCCCAGAGTCCTGGGTTCTAGTCTCATATCGGGCTCCCTGATCAGTGGGGAGTCTGCTTCTTCCTCTCCCTCTGCCCCTCCTCCCTGCTCAGGCTTACTCTGTCTCTCTCTCTCTCAAATAAATAAAATCTTTTTTAAAAAAATGGGGCACCTGGGTGGCTCAGATGATTTAGCATCTGCCTTCAACTCAGGTCATGATCCCAGGGTCCTGAGATTGAGTCCCACATCAGGCTCCCTGCTCCACGGGGAGCCTGCTTCTCCCTCTGCCTCTCTCTCTCATGAATAAATAAATAATATCTTTTTAAAAAATTAAAAATTTTAAATTTTAAAAAAAGAAACATAGTTTTTGCTGTTTATGGAAATCTAGGTTAAAAATTTCTTTTCCCTCAGCGTGACAAGGATATTACTCCTCTGTATTCTGGTCTCCATTATTGCCATTGAGACGTTATCCATTAGGCTGTCATTCATTTGTAAATAATCTAATAATCTACCTTTTCTTTCTTTTCATGATCCCAGGGTCCTGGGATCGAGTCCCATGTCAAGCTCCCTGCTCTCGGGGAGTCTGCTTCTCCCTCTCCTCCCTACTTGGGTGCACTCTCTCTCTCTCTCAAATAAATAAATAAAATCTTAATGAAAACAGATGTTGTTTTCAGTTCTAGAAGTTCAACTTGGGTTTTTTATATATGTTCCACATTTCTACTTAACATGTCCAATCTTTCTTCTAGCTTCTTGAACATACGGAATACAGTCACAATAACTCTTTTAATGTCCTTGTCTACTAATTCCCTCATCTGTGTCATTTCTGGGTCTGTTTCTATTGAGTTTTCTCTTCATTGTGGGTTGTATTTTCCTGTTTCTTTGCATACCTAACAATTTTGTATTGGATGCCAGACATTGTGACTCTTAACCTTGTTGGGTACTGGATATTTCTGTATTCCTCTAACTATTCTTTTTTTTTTAAGATTTTGTTTATTTATTTGACACAGAGAGATACAGTGAGAGAGGGAACACAACAAGCGGGGGAGTGGGAGGGAGGAGAAGCAGGCTTCCCGCCGAGCATTGAGCCGGATGCGGGGCTCGATCCCAGGACCCCGGGATCATGACCTGAGCCGAAGGCAGTCGCCCAACCAACTGAGCCACCCAGGCGCCCCTCCTCTAACTATTCTTGAATTTTGTTTGGGGATGTGATTAAGTTACTTGGAAACACTTTGTTACTTTTAGGTACAGTTTTAAGCTTTGTTAGGCAGGATCACCACAGTGTTGAGACTTGGGTTAAGTGTCCCCACTACTAAGGCAAGACCCTTCTCAGTACTCTACCCAATGAGTTTTTCCCTCTCTGGCTTTTGGGAAAAGGTATTATTTCCTGCTCAGTGTGAATTCCAGGTATTGTTCTTTTTAATCTTTTTGTGTATTTTTCTCTGCCCTTGGGTAGTTTCCTCACAAGCCTGTGATTAACACTCAACTGAATACCAGTGGAAATCCCCTGGAGGTCTCTGGAATTGCCTCTCTGTGAATCCCTCTATGCTCTGATATTCTTCCCTGCTAACTTTAACTGCCTTGGCTTCCACTAGACTCTCAAGATTTGTCTCCTCGGACTCCTGGGTGGCTCAGTCGGTTGGGCGACTGCCTTCGGCTCAGGTCATGATCCTGGAGTCCCGGGATCGAGTCCCGCATCGGGCTCCCTGCCGCTCGGTGGGGAGTCTGCTTCTCCCTCTGACCCTCCTCCCTCTCATGTGCGCTCTCTCTCTCTCTCTCTCTCTCTCGTTCTCACTCTCTCAAATAAATAAATAAATAAAATCTTAAAAAAAAAAGATTTGTCTCCTCAACACAGACAGACTTCTAAGTTGTTGTTGTTGTTGTTGTTTTAAGAAATGTTTTCTTATTAAGTAAACTCTACCCCCATTGTGGGGCTCAAACTCACCACCCTGAGATCAAGAGTTGCATGCATGCTCTACAAACTGAACCAGCTAGGTGCCCCTAGGCTTATAGGTTTTGCCCGAGTTGGCCCTCTCTGTCTTAGGCAGTAAGCTGGGCAATCATAAGGCTCACCTTGTTTATTTCCCATCTCCTCGGGGATCACTTTCCTTCATTGCCTGATGTCCAATATCTTGAGATTTGTTGTTGCATATATTTTGTCTAGATTTTTATTTGTTTCAGGCAGGAAGGTAAATTTTGTCCCTGTTACTATATCTTGGTTGGAAGTGGAAATCTCTTTATTTTTTTGTTAATCTTGTAATTCTACCTACTACTAAAGCAGGGGTATTAAAATCTCCGATCATGATTGTAGATTTGTGTATTTCTCTCTTTATGTTTGTGTTGTATCATGTATTTTGAAATTCTGTTATTAGGTGTCTTACATATTTATGATGTTATGTCTTCCTGATGAATTCCCCTTTTATCATCATGAAATGTCTCTATCTCTGGCAATACTCATAGTCTTAAAGTGTATTTTATTAATTTATTGATACAACCATTCCAGCTTTCTTTTTTTTTAAAGATTTTATTTATTTATTCCTGAGAGACAGAGGGAGAGAGGGAGGAGAGAGAGAGAAGCAGAGGGAGAAGCAGGCTCCCAAGGAGCAGGGAGCCCGATGCGGGACTCGATCCCAGGATCCTGGGATCATGACCTGAGCCGAAGGCAGACGCTTACCCATCTGAGCCACCCAGGTACCCCCATTCCAGCTTTCTTAAGTTTAATGTTTGCATGATATATGTTTTTCTATGCATTAAATTTCTTTTTTTCTATTTTTTAAATAAATCATTCTGTTTTTAAAGATTTTATTTATTTGAAAGAGAGAGAGACAGAGCACAAGCCGGGGAGGGGCAGAGGGAGAGGAAGAAGCAGACTCCCCACTGAGTAGGAAGCCCAGCTTGGGGCTTGATCCCCAGACCCCGAGATCATGACCTGAGCCAAAGCAGCTACTTAACGACAGAGCCACCCAGGCACACCCTATGCATTAAATTTCAAACTATCTGTGTCTTCTTATCTAATGTGTTTCTCCCGAAGACAGCACATAGTTGGGTATAGTCCCATGCCAAGCCATATTGGAGCCTGAAACAGAAGGAAAACTGTGTGCCCCTATATATTTTTAATTAATTTAATTTAATTTGCTCTAGAACATTAAATTTGTGGGGAAAAACTGACAAATGGAGAAGTAGATGTATTAAAATACACTCCATTTAAATACATAAATACATAAATACATAAATAAAATACACCCTATTTTAAGTTTGAATATTTTATTTATACCAAACATAGAATTTATTATAATTTTGCATTCCTTGCTTTAATAGAAGCAAGCTCACCAATAATCGTTTCAAAATACTGTTTCTTGCTTATCTTGTTTTCAGTTGAGAGAATTGCCATGTTTGACAATTTCTCCTGACCAAGTAAAAATCTTTTTTTAAAAAAGATTTTATTTATTTATTTGACAGAGAGAAAGAGCACAATCAGGGGGAGCAAAAGAGGGAGAAGCAGGCTCCCCAGTAAGCAGGGAGACTGATGTGGGGCTCGATCCTGGGACCCCAGGATCATGACCCCAGCTGAAGGCAGACGCTTAACGACTGAGCCACCCAGGCACCCCTGACCAGCTAACAAACAATCTAAAATAATTTTTAATCAACTTCAACTTACAGAAACTTCTTTTGCAGGACACCACTGTGACTCGTACTGTTAAAATTTCTCAAGGCGGGGCGCCTGGGTGGCTCAGTTGGTTAAGCAACTGCCTTCGGCTCAGGTCATGATCCTGGAGTCCCTGGATCAAGTCCCGCATCGGGCTCCCTGCTCGGCAGGGAGTCTGCTTCTCCCTCTGACCCTCCCCCCTCTCATGTGCTCTCTCTCTCTCAAATAAATAAATAAAATCTTTAAAAAAAAAATTCTCAAGGCCATGTATGAACTCACAAAAGACCCTGGATAGACAAAGCAATCTTGAGAAAGAAGAACAAAGCTGGAGGTATCACAATCCCAGATTTTAAGATATACTACAAAGCTGTAGTAATCAAAACAGTATTATACTGACACAAAAATAGACACAAAGATCAATAGAACAGAATAGAGATTTCCTGGAATAAACCCACACTTATATAGTCAATCTATGACAAAAGTGGCAAGAACGAACAATGGGGAAAAGACAGTCTCTTCAAGAAATGGTATTGGAGTGCCTGGCTGGCTCAGTCACTACAGCGTGCGATTCTTGATCTTAGGGTTGTGAGTTTGAGCCCCATGTTCTGTGTAGAGATTACTTAAAAATAAATCTTAAAAAAAAAAAAAGAGGGGCGCCTGGGTGGCTCAGTCGTTAAGCGTCTGCCTTCGGCTCAAGTCATGATCCCAGGGTCCTGGGATCGAGCCCCGCATCGGGCTCCCTGCTCGGCGGGAAGCCTGCTTCTCCCTCTCCCACTCCCCCTGCTTGTGTTCCCTCTCTCGCTGTGTCTCTCTCTGTCAAAAAATAAATTAAAAAATCTTTAAAAAAAAAAAAAAAGAAATGCTGGGGGCGCCTGGGCAGCTCAGTTGGTTAAGTGTCTGCCTTCGGCTCAGGTCATGGTCCCAGGGTCGTGGGATTGAGTCCCACATTGGGCTCCCTGCTCGGTGGGGAGTCTGCTTCTCCTTCTCCTTCTGCCTCTTCCCTTCTCTCTGTCTCTCGCTCACTGTCTCTCTCTCAAATAAAATAAAATCTTTAAAAAAAGAAATGGTGTTGGGAAAACTGGACAGCTACATGCGAAAGAATGAAACTGGACCACTTTCTTACACCATACACAAAAATAAACTCAAAATGCATGATAGACCTAAACGTGAGACCTGAAACCATGAAAATTCTAGAAGAAAACATAAGCAGTGATTCCGTTGACATCAGCCATAGAAACATTTTTCTAGGTATGTGTCCTTTGGCAAAGGAAACAGAAGCAAAATTAAACTATTGGGACCACACCAAAATAAAAAGCTTTTGAACAGCGAAGGAAACCATTAACAAAACAAAAAGGCAACCTACTGAATGGGAGAAGATGTTTGTAAATGATATACACAATAAGGGGTTAATATTCAAAATATATAAATAATTTATGCAACCTAACACCCAAAAAACAAATAATCCAATTAAAAATGAGCAGAAGACCTAAATAGACATTTTTCCAAAGAAAATACACAGATGGCCAACAGAAACATGAAAAGATGCTCAGCATCACTAATCATCAGGGAAATGCAAATCAAAACCACAATGAGCTATCACCTCACACCAGAAAGAATGGCTATTATCAAAAAGACAAGAAATAAGAAGTGTTGACAAGAATGTGGAGAAAAAGGAACCCTTGTGCACTGTTGGTGGGAATGCAAAGTGGTGCAGCCACTGTGGAAAACAGTATGGAAGTTCCTCAAAAAGTTAAAAATAGAATTACCATATGATTCAGTAATTCCACTGGGGCGCCTGGGTGGCTCAGTCAGTGAAGTGTCTGCCTTCGGCTCAGGTCACAATCCCAGGGTCCTGGGACCAAGACCCACATTGGGCTGCCTGCTCAGCAGGCAGTCAGCTTCTCCCTCTCCCTCTGCTGCTTCCCCTGCTTGTGTTCTCTCTCTCTCTGTCAAATAAATAAATAAAATCTTTAAAAACAAATTCCACTACTGTATATTTACCCAAAGAAAATGAAAATACTAATTAAAAAAGATATATGCACCCCATGCTTATTTTTTTTAAAGATTTTATTTATTTATTTGACAGAGAGAGACACAGTGAGAGAGGGAACACAAGCAGGGGGAGTGGGAGAGGGAGAAGCAGGCTTCCCACTGAGCAGGGAGCCCGATGCAGGGCTCAATCCCAGGACCCCGGGACCATGACCTGAGCCAAAGGCAGATGCCCAATGACTGAGCCACCCAGGGGTCCCACCCCTATGCTTATTGTAGTATTATTTACAACAGCCAAGGTACGGAAGGAACCCAAGTGTTCACCGACAGTTGAATGGATAAAGAAGATGTGATATATGGGGCACCTGGCTGGCTCAATTGGTGTAGCATGTGACTCTTGATCTCAGGGTTGTGAGTTCAAGCCCCAGGTTGGGCATAGAGTTTCCTTAATAAAAATTTTTTTTAAATGACAATAAAAAATTGGGGCACCTGGGTGGCTCAGTTGGTTAAGCGTCTGCCTTCGGCTCAGGTCATGATCCCAGGGTCCTGGGATCGAGTCCCACATCGGGCTCCGTGTTCAGTGGGGAGCCTGATTCTTCCTCTGCCTGCTGCTCCCCCTGTTTGTGCACTTTCTCTCTGACAAATAAATAAGATCTTTTTTAAAAAAGAAACTAATATAACACTGTATGTTAATTATACTTCAATTAAAAAAGATAAAAGACCATTAGAGATAAAAAAAAATTCTCAAGGCGGGGCGCCTGGGTGGCTCAGTTGGTTAAGCGACTGCCTTCGGCTCAGGTCATGATCCCGGAGTCCCGGGATCGAGTCCCGCATCGGGCTCCCTGCTCAGCGGGGAGTCTGCCTCTCCCTCTGACCCTCTTCCCTCTCGTGCTCTCTATCTCTCATTCTCTCTCTCTCAAATAAATAAATAAAATCTTTAAAAAAAATTCTCAATTATTTCCAAATTTGGATAAGATTGCACTAAGCAGGGGTGCCTGAGTGGCTCAGTCAGTTAAGAGTCGGCCTTCGGCTCAGGGTCCTGGGATCAAGCCCCGTGTCCGGCTCATGCTGAGCATGGAGTTTGCTTGTCCCTCTCCCTCTACCCTTCCCCCTGCTCATTCTCTCTCTCTCTCTCTCAAATAAATAAAATCTTTAAAAAAGTAAAAATAAAAGATTGCACTAAGCACAATTGGTAAATCAGTTTTAGAAGATCTAAACATAAGGCTGAATTTATATTACAAATTATTGATATTCCATGCTGCTTCAAACTATTTTGGATAAATTTCTGCAGGACCTAGATCGAAATATTATGAACTAAGTCAATGGCTGCCTTTTGTAAATCAGATGCGTTTGTAGAAAATAACTTATCTCTGGATAAAATCCAAAATCTGAAGCCACTAATTTTTCTTATCACCATTTGAAATGTGAAATTAGAGTATTTATGATCTCGTTAATTTCTGTTGGATATGCACTTTTCCTATTATAAGTGATATTCCCAAACAGTGATTCATACATTTGCAATTTCTTTTTTTTTTTTTTACATTTTCAAATTCTGTACTATCCTTTTTAGTTTATTTTAAAATTTGTTGGGCGCCTGGGTGGCTCAGTTGGTTAAGCGACTGCCTTCGGCTCAGGTCATGATCCCGGAGTCCCGAGATTGAGTCCCACATCGGGCTCCCTGCTCAGTAAGAGAACCTGCTTCTCCCTCTGACCCTCCCCCCTCTCATGTACTCTCTCTCTCTCATTCTCTCTCTCTCAAATAAATAAATAAATCTTTTAAAAAAATAAAAAATAAAATAAAATTTGTTAATTATAGGGTTCCTGGCTGGCTTGGTTGATGGAGTGTAGGACTCTGGATCTTGGGGTTGTGAGTTCAAGCCCCACACTGGGTATAGAGATTACTTAAAAAAATAAAAGAAATTTGGTAAGTATATTCATATCTTGTGCTACCATTGTACATTCAGCAAAATTTCTTTATTTTTTTAAGATTTTATTTATTTATTTGACAGAGAAAGACACAGTGAGAGAGGGAACACAAGCAGGGGGAGTGGGAGAGGGAGAAGCAGGCTTCCCGCTGAGCAGGGAACCCGATGCGGGGCTTGATCCCAGGACCCTGACCTGAGCCTAAGGCAGATGCTTAATGGACTGAGCCACCCAGGTGCCCCAGTCATGTTTTTTTTTTCTTAATTAAAGAGCTTTACTAACTTTTCCCAACTGACTCAAAATATCACCCCACACAGATAAGTCCCATACAAATTTGTAATTGATTTTCGCCAAGATGCTTTTGTTTTCAGAATAATGTATTTTGTCATTTCATAGTATATATCTTAATATATGATAAATGTTTTCTATTTGTGAGCAAAATGCCTTGATTATATTTGATCTTGGTGCCCATTAAATATCTGTACCTGTTTTTAATGTTGTTTTTAGGGCAGACATAAGAATATCCCATCTGCTAGTTGGATTCACAAATAATTTCACAATATATACATATAGGACATAATCATGTTATACCTTAAACATACACCCAGCCACCAGGCATCCCAATTTTGATTCATTTCTTTTTTTATATAAAAGATTTTATTTATTTATTTGACAGAGAGAGACGCAATGAGACAGGGAACACAAGCAGGGGAGTGGGAGAGGGAGAAGCAGGCTCCCCACTGAGCAGGGAGCCCGATGCGGGACTGGATCCCAGGACCCTGGGATCATGACCTGAGCCTAAGGCAGATGCTTAATGACTGAGCCACCCAGGCACCCCTTTGATTCATTTCTTAACACATTTTTCTTTTTTCCTGAACATTGTACCACTTGGCTTTTTAAATGCCATATTTGTCTAGAACATTTCTATTGTAAATTTAAAATATATTTATTTCTACTAATATAATATTTTGAGTAAATATACATAATATATGCTTAATATATATTAAGATCCTATAAATTGTAATGTTTAATAAAACAGGTGTGCATAAAAATTTATATCAAAAATACAAAAATCAATCATTACAAATAGCAGAAAACTATGTACCCGATTTCCAGACAAAGTTAGTGAAAAACAAGTATTGAAAAATAATTTTTTGGGACGCCTGGTTGGCTCAGTCAGTTAAGCGTCTGCCTTCAGCTCAGGTGATGATCCCAGGGCCCGGGGATCAAGCCCCACATCTGGCTTCCTGCTCAGCGGAGAGTCTGCTTCTCCCTCTGCCCCTCCCCATGCTCGTGCGCTCTCTCTCAAATAAATAAATAAAATATTAAAAAACAAAGAAAAATAATTTTTTATAAAAGAATTTAATAATAGCAAACTATCACTATTTTAAGTGAATAAAGTATAAATGTTTCCTGGTCAATTTTTTTTTCCTGGTAAAAAATAGTTTGTTCAGAAAATGTTTGATATTTGATCAAATTTAATTTGTGAAAAGTCAAATAAAACAATAAATCAAATTTGTATTACTTACCCAAGTGCTCTCATTATTTAAAACATCACACAAACATGTGTTTGTAATAAAATAAAACGTTCCCTTTTACCTTGAAATACTATAGATGGCAGCTATAAACAATGGAAAAAACTTGTCAACTTCCCTCAGGATGAACTATGACCTTCAAAAGAAATTGCAAGTGAGAGTTTTTTTTTAATCAAAGTATAGTTGACATACAATGTTATATTTGCTTTCTTTTCTTTTTTTTAAAGATTTTTATTTATTTATTTAACAGAGAGAGAGAGAGAGAGAGACAGCGAGAGAGGGAACACAAGCAGGGGGAGTGGGAGAGGGAGAAGCAGGCTTCCCGCGGAGCAGGGAGCCCGATGCGGGGCTCGATCCCAGGACCCTGAGACCATGACCTGAGCCGAAGGCAGATGCTTAACGACTGAGCCACCCAGGCGCCCCTATATTTGTTCTCTGTATAATATAGTGATTCAACAATCCTATACATTATGCAAGGCTCACCATGATAAGCATAGTCACCCTCTGTCATCATATGTTACTATAATATTATTGTTTATATTTCCTATGCTATACTTTTCATCTCTGTGATTTATTTTATAACTGTAAGTTTCTACTTCTTAGTCCCCTTCACCTATGTTGTCTGTTCCCTGCAGCCTGTCCCCACTGGCAACCACCAGTTCATGAGCGATTTTTTTTGTATGTCATTAAGCTTACCCACCCCCCATAAGTTGCATGATTCCTGGGTAGTACAAGTGTAGTGTGGAATTCTGTCTTGATGTCATGGATTGCTTTGCATTAATTAATTAATTAATTTTCACTTTATTGTCAGAATTGAAGTGAAATGTTAGTTATCTGTATGTTAACCATACTGGAATTAAAATAAAAAACCAAGATGTTATTTATCTTGGTTACTGACTTTTTCTAGTAGTTTCCTTTTTTTTTAAGTAGGCTCCCTGCCCAGCATGGAGCCCTACACAAGGCCTGAACTCATGACCCTGAGATCAAGACCTGAGCTGAGATTGAGTCAGACACTCAAATGACTGAGCCACCAGGTGCCCCTACTGACTTTTTGACACCCCTTTAAATTTTGCACCCAGCTCTGTTTGGGTATTATTTTTTTTATTTTTCTGGTCTTAAAATCCTTGCCTTTAAAGAGGGTTTTTAGTCCATTTACACTTTTTGGAGTTACTGATATGGTCAGATTAAGCTCTATCATATTGTTATATGCTTTCTATTTGTTCTTTCTGGGTTTTGACCCTCTGTTCCTCCTTTCCCACCTTCTTTTGCATTAACCAAATATATTTTAATATTCAATTGTTATTTTTCTATTGGCTTTTCACCTGTTCCTCTTTTCATTATTTGCTTTAAAGGTGGCTCTGTTAATTACAGAGCCTTAACTTATCACAGTGAACTGAAAGTTAATATTATACCATTTCACACGAGATGCAAAAGCCTTGCAATGGTATAGTTTCCCAAAACCTGTCCTTTGTGCCATTATTATGTATATTGTATCTACAGACATTGTAAATCCCACAATTTGGCTTGATCCTCTTTTTTTTTTTAAGTAAACTCTAGGGGCGCCTGGGTGGCTCAGTCATTAAGCATCTGCCTTTGGCTCAGGTCATGATCCTGGGGTCCTGGGATCGAGCCCCACATCGGGCTCCCTGCTCAGCGGGGAGTTTGCTTCTCCCTCTCCCAGTCCCCCTGCTTGTGTTCCCTCTCTTGCTGTGTCTTTCTCTGTCAAATAAATAAATAAAATCTTTTAAAAAAATAAACTCTATGCCCAATGTGGGGTTCAAACTCAGGACCCTGAGATCAAGAGTCGCATGCTCTACTAACTGAGGCAGTCAGGTGCCCCCAGCTTGATCCTCTTGTGACATGTTTTAGGGATATGTTAGAGAGGGGCGCCTGGGTGGCTCAGTCATTAAGCGTCTGCCTTTGGCTCAGGTCATGATCCCAGGGTCTTTGGATGGAGCCCTACCTCGGGGTCCCTGCTCAGCGGGAGGCCTACTACTCCCTCTCCCACTCCCCCTGCTTGTGTTCTCTCTCTTGCTATCTCTCTCTCTGTCAAATAAATAAATAAAATCTTTAAAAAGAGAAAGGATATGTTAGAGAGGACCTACAATAACCCTTACTCTAGCTAGAGCTGAAGTGGCCTACTCTTAAGGCATGGCCTTTCTGGGGTGTTTGTTTCTCATTAGGGTATTGGATGAGGACTCTCTACTCAGGCTGGTCAAAAGACCTATGTCTCCCAGAACTGTGCAAGCATCCATTTAGTTCAAAGAATCCCAGGACTGATCTCTGCTTGGCCTCCCAGTGTTTTATTGTAAGACTGCACAGCCTAGTATTTGGCCAAAAACCTACAGGAATGCCTATGGTGATTTCTGGAAGTCCACCTCTAAAAAGCTGCTTTTTCTCCAGTAGAATGAAATCCCAGCAGCCCTGCAATCTGATCTGTCCCTCCCATCTCAGCTATATTGCTATCCTCTGCTTAGGCTCTCCTTCCCTACAGGGAGGTCCTGAAAATGACCCAGGTGGAAAGAAGGTACAGTCCAGGCTCACTGCATATTTCTCTTATCTCAGCCATCACGTTCCATCCAGTGGAGCATAGGACACCAGATAACCTTGATAAACTTATCTGTAGAATGACACCAGCTTTTGGGTCTCAGTGCCTCTCTCCAAAAAAAGCCAGAATTGACAGATGGAGACAAACATGACTGTGTTTGCTTAAACATATAGCCAGTCTTTCCTTGTCTTATGTGATCTTGACACTTGAGGAATGCGGGTAAAATATTTTGTAGGACGTCCCTGTCCCGACTTGGTTTTCTCTGCTATTTTCTCATCGTTACTCAGGGGTTATGGGGTTTTGAGGAAGAATTCTATGAAAGTGAAATGCCTTCTCATTGTATCACTTCAGGGGGTATATGACAGCAATGTGTCTTAGAACTGGTGATGTTAACTCATCTCTTCGTTAAGGTGGTGTCTGTCAGATTTTTTCACTGCAAAGTTACTCTTTTTCACAGTCCATACTCTTGTCATTTGATGCAAGTGACTGAGCCCAGCTCGGATTCAAGAGGAGGGGAATTAAGCTCCAACTCTTTCAGGTCGGTGGGGATCAAGTATTTAATAAAAATTTTGGAGGCAATACTTTAAGGCCGCGCAACTATCGTGTTCACCTTAAAGCTTTGCTCACTAATATTTGCATTTAGTGGATCAGGTCTGCAGCAGTTATTACTGTGGTATTTTAACAATAATTTTCTATTTCCCTCATTCCTTCTATATTTATTATTATTTGGAATTTTATGCATGGAGCTGTCCAGTAGCCAGCATTTATTTATTCAATCATATCATTGATTTATATAAGTACGGATCACAGATATTTCATTTTGGGGACTATAAACCAATACTATCATTATTTTTTGTTGCTCAAGCTGTTCTAGCTTTGGCCATTGGGAGCTTTCAGGATGGCTCTTATATCCTTATGACATGTTCCTTTTTTTTTTTTCTGGTACTTCCTTACTTTCTGGGACTATAGGTCGCTCCAGGCCCATCTCGTAGTTCCCTACCCTGGCCTTACGACCAGCCATTTCTCCAAGGATCCCTGGTTCCTTTTACTGGAGAGTGTCATTTAGAAACCAAGATCTGGGTACTAAAGATGCTCATTGTTTTTAGAAGAGCAGCGTCTAGCCCTTCTCAGTGGACCAACCACGAAACCGTCAGAAGAAACCAAGATATGGCAGCTAAATGCAACGTGGTAGGGAGCTGCTAAGATGGCCCCTCATTGGTCCCTGCTTACTGATATTCATGGTCTCTTGTAATCCCCTCCCCTGGAGTAGCTTGACTCTAACCAAGAAAATGCCTCGCCTTTGAGGAGATGTCACTTCCCACGATTAGATTACAAGAGACTGCAACTTCCGTATCGCTGGTTGACTCTCTCTTGCTGGCTTTTTTTTTTTAAGATTTTATTTATTTATTTGACAGAGAGAGACACAGCTAAGCCAGCCTGGATTCATGACCCACAAAATCTGGGAAATGAACGTGTGTTGTTTTTAGCCACCGAGATTGTGGTAATTTGCTACACAGGAAGAGATAACAGAGTTTCCTTACTTGGATCCTAGAACAGAAAAAAAATTTTTTCATGGAAAAAACAGTCAAATCTAAATAAAGTCTGAAGGTTGAGTTCCTGGTACTGTTCCAATGTTATTTTCTTAGCATCGATGAATGTGCCATGGTTCTGTAAGATATTTACATTAGAGGGAGCTGGTTGATGGGTATGGGAACATCAATGTCTTTGCAGCTCTTCTGTAAAGCTAAACTAACTTCAGAATACAAACTTTGAGAAAAACACTTCTGGGCATTACATGTTATGTTCACAAAATGAAAAAGAGAACATGGCAGATTCGAGGAGAAATAAGCCCAGGAAAGGTTATCAGGGAGCTGCCAGTCTGGTGCTAGAGGCTCAGCAACCAGGCCTTTAGGGTCAGTGTGACAGGCCAGAAAGGAGTAGGAAGGGTGGTGGTTCCAATCCTCTGGAGGAGACGCAGGGCCAGGCCTGATCCCCGTCCTGGGAGTCAGAGTCTGGTGGAGGAGTTCCAAAAATAATATTTTTTCCCAGACTTCAAGATTATTTGTTTGTTTACCTCCATTTAAATTCCCCCCAAATGTCAACATTTGTTCCAAAATGGAACTGCTTGCCGGCCCCTCCACCTTTACGGTTTTTGTTTGTGCCCTTTGGACCATCTGGCAGACCTCTACTGCCTGCCAGGAGATATCCTCATATGCTTCCTTATCGGTTTCCAAAGTGAGCGTGTGAGAAAATCTTTGCCCCCTCTGCCCTGGGTGGTGACATGCTTCAAACCAGATCTCTCACTCTCCTAATTTTACCCTTTAGCTCTTCGTCCGTCTACCAGCTGTGTATCTTCAGGGAGTTAAACTCTAGTTCTTGGTTTCTTCCAACATGAAATGGGAATAAGCGGCACTTTCTTGATAGGTAGTCCTTAGATTCAACAATTAGGTGAAACACTCGGAACAGGAAGGTATCTGGCAGGTAGTTAAGGACTGACTGCCTTTTGCTTACAGGTTGTTTTCCTCCAGCCCCTCTAAGTTCTTTTAACCATCCCACTTAAATCTATTTCTTCCAAAACCCTTTCCTCCTCCTGGCCAGCCCCGACCGTGCTCATTGTACAGTTAGATGCAAGGATAGGAGACTCTTTGCCAAAGTTAAAAGCGCATCAAACACGCCTAGCATTTATTATTTTAATCACAAACCTACAGACCCCTTAGTACACCCTCCTTGGGGCTTGACCCTAAGGATCCGAAGCTGACAACCTTGGGTGTATGTGGTAGGAAGGGTGAGGATGGGCAGGGAGTGTCTCTTAATAGCTCTGAAATGGGGAGGATTCCTCCAAATGGAGAACTGGGTGGAGGCCAGAGGTTGGAGGTGACCTAGCTTCTGAGAAGGGGAGGGGGGGTCAATAAAAAAATCAGATAAACCAAAAAGGGGTACATATGCTTTTGCAACCCTCCCTCCAAACCTCTGCTTTGGTGGGGTAGGCTTCCACTTTTTTCCTGGACTTGGGAACTCCCAGAAAGGCCCCTTCCTTCATCCTGTTCCTCTACAGACTGTAAGAATGCTGGGGTGCTGGCTTTGGGAACCTGGACTCAGGACCCCTAATTTCTATCACCTCCCCAAACTGCCCTTCAAGGTAGGAGGCAGGACCCTACCCAAGGGTGAGGGTCTAGCTCTCACTCCTGATGGAGGTCTGGAATGTCGACCCACAAGATTTCAAGATCTGCCCCCTTCTCCAAGGGCGAGGTCGGCTCAGAGCCCTCCTGGGTTAGGTCCCATTGGTCCCAGGCTAAGGCTGGGGAGCTGAAGGACCACTCCCCCCTGCAGCATGGAATGCTTGGATGGGATGTTGCTAAGGGACAAGGTCTGCGATCTCCTCATGGCCTGATCTCACGGACTCCGTGCCTGAAATACCTGCGAGTGGCGGTGCCTATAGGGAAGGGGCGGGGCCTAGCTCCTGCCTTGCTGGAGGGCCAGGACTGAGCTCCCAGGTGAAGGGCTCTCTCCTCCTCACTTCTGTTCCTCGGCTGGACAAGGCGGGGATCAGGGGAAAGGGGCAGGGCTTAAACCCCCAGGGTGAGACCTCTATTATTGTAACTCCTCTTCCTTGCCAGGATGGACTAGACTAGTGGTTCCAAGAGAGGGGGTGGACCGGTATCCTGCTACCTCCTTATCCCAGGAGACCTGGCTAGGAAAGTCCCTAAGCGACAGGGGCCTAGCTCCTCCTGCCTCCTTCCCACACCTGGGCAAGGGCAGGTCCCACGGGGCAGGGGTGAGGCTGTGATCTCCAGGGGACAGGCCCAGAGGTTACCGCCTTCTCCATGGCTGAAACACCTCATCGGTTGGTATTGTGGGGAGGGGGCGGGGCCTCATCTGACTCCTCCTCCTCGCCTGGTTACGGGGGTGGGACCTCATCACATCTGCTCTTCCCCCAGAACACCTGGGCAGGGCAGTCTCACGGGAGGGTGGGGGGGGGAGGCGGGGCCTCATCCTGACACGTCCTCCTTTCCTGGGTGGGGAAGTCCCAGGGGAGGGGTGAGGCCTGATCAGGACTCCTCCTCCATGCTGAAGCTGCTGCGGCGACTGCTGGCCTTGGAGACAGCGGGGGATACCGAAGACAGCAGGGGGTCAGAGGCAGCCCGCAGTGGGGACAGGGCGCCCGACAGTCCCCCCACCCCTCCCTCCTCCTCCTCCATCAGAATGTCCTCCAGCCCCAGGTGGAAGGGGTCCCCCAGATCCCCCAGGTGGTCGCTGGGAAAGTGCAGGTCCAGAAGGGCATCCGAGGGTGGCGCCGGGGGCTGCTGATGGGGAGCACTCTGGGCAGATCCCCCCGCTGCGGGAAATGGTGCTGTGCCTGGCCTGCCCTCCTCCTCAACGTCCAGCTGCTCTGGCTTGAGGCTGTCCGAGGCAGAGGTTGTGGCCAGGGAGAGCAGCCCGGGGCTGGGAGGTACCGGCAGACCATGGATCTGCGCCTGCAATTCTAGCTCCTGCGGAAGGTAGGGGGTGGGGGGGCGGGATCAGATGGGGTTCACAGCTCCTCAGGGGCGGAGAAGTCTGACGGTTCCAAGGGCGGGCTGCCTGGGTGCCAAACCCACCTCTGTGGCTCACTAGTTGTGCGACTCGAGGCAGGTTTTGCTTAAGCTCGCGGGGCCTCCGAGTTGCGCTCTGTACAACGAGTACGAAGCGGGTCCCCGCCTCCGAGCATCAGAGCCAGGACTACCTGAGCAAACGGAGCCAGGCTCCTGGCACGGCGCGCGCGGCACGGGACCTACACCATATGCACGAGCCAATACTCGTCGCTATTCCCGTTAAGGTTCTGGGGACTACTTGTCACCAGCACGCCCGTCGGGGCAGCCCGGGGATCCCCCAAGTGTGCCAGGAAAATGCTGGCCTGCTCTGCCTCTGCCTGTCGGAAGCCCCCTGTCACCTGTGCCCCGGCCTCCTCGTCGCAAACCTGGATCCGGAGCTGCAGGCTGCGGTTGGTTTGCTCCAGGGAGCGCTGCCGGCTCTCCAGGTCTTTGGAGCGTTGCTGCTCCTTCTGCAACTTGCGGATGTAATCCACAGAGGCCTTCAGGATGGTGCCCTTGTTCCAGCGCATCTCCCTGCAGGGCCCGACGGGGGACAGGAGGGAGCGCTGCGTCGTCGGGGGCGGCGGGAGCTGAGGGGGCAACTGTACGCAGCAGAGCAGCCCGCCACGGGCCTAGACCCACAGTTCGGGGGCTGCGGGGTACATCAAGGGGACGGAATGCCCTGCCCAGTTGTTCCGGGGGAAGAGCAGATTCAGGCTCCCGCCTCAGGGCCTCCAGGCCAGCTGTGCCCTCTGCCTCGGACACTCTTCCCCAAACACCCAGAGAGGTGGTTCCTGCCTCACCGCAAACGTTGCCTTGTCGGTCCAGGCCTGCCCTGTGCCCGCCCTCCTCACCCCGAGTTGTAACCCTCACCAACAGTTCCCCCATCTTCTATTCTTTTTTTAAAGTCAGCTCTACACCGAACGTGGGGCTTGAACTCACAACCCTGAGGTCAAGAGTCGCACGCTGGGGCGCCTGGGTGGCTCAGATGGTTAAGCATTTGCCTTCAGCTCGGGTCACGATCTCCAGGTCCTGGGATCGAGCCCTGCATTGGGCTCCCAGCTCACTGGGGAGTCTGCTTCTCCCTCTCCCTCTCCCCCTGCTTGTGCGCTCTCTCTCTCTCTCTCTGACAAATAAATAAAATCTTTTAAAAAAGTCACACGCTCTACCAACTGAGCCCGCCAGGCACCCCACCCCCCATCTTCTCTTCTTTATTTTTCTCCACAACACTCCTCCTAACTGCCCAGATTTTACTTATGTATCTTGTTTGTGGTCTGTCTGCCTCCACTAAAGTATCAGTTCCAGGAGCTCAGGCATTTTTGTCTGTTTTGTCCCTCTGGTATCCTCAGGGCCTAGCGCGGTCCCTGACACAAAGCAGCTCAATGCGTCTCTTGAATGAATAATTAGGAAGTACTAAATGAACCAAAAGCAAAGTGCCTGTGTCATATGGGGACCAGATGAGGCACACAGACTGCAATGTCATGCACCTAAAATTGTAGGTTGGGGACAATGGAGGGCTGTGCCCCTGCTCAGGGTGATGAAGGCTGGATGGGCCAGGGCCAGGAGCGGAAAACCCCAGGCGCTTCCCACCCAGGAACAGCTTTGGAGGAATGGGGCCCTTGTCCCACTTTCCGCCAGCCCAAGGCTCCCCGGCCCAGACTCACGGGTCACTGGACTTGGGGATGAGGGTGCCCAGCTCCTTGATCCTGTCGTTAATGTTGAATCGCCGGCGACGCTCAACTTTGGGGGGGGCGGGGAGAAGAGTGGGAAAGTTGTCAACAGGCTGAGGAGGGAAGAGGAGCTGGGGGGTGGGGAGGCTGTTGAAGGGACAGCCCCCCCCCCCCAAGGAAGGCCAGCATGGACTGAGACAGGGCTACACAGCATGCTGGCAAGGGCGCGGAAGCTCACTCACTTAGGTTGTGATTGTCTTTCTTCTGTCGTTCCTTCAAAAGGGCCTTGGCCTCCGTCTCTGGAAGAGAGTGGGGTGGGGGCGCCAGTCAGGGCCTCTGGACATGGGAGAGAAGGAGGGCAGCAGGCACGGCTGCCGGGGATAGGATCCGGTGGGTGCAGGCAGGGAAGTGACTTTTTTTTTTAAAGTGCCACTTTTATGATTTTTTTAATAAAGATTTTATTTATTTATTTGACAGAGAGAGACAATGAGAGGGGGAACATAAGCAGGGGGTGGGCAGAGGGAGAAGCAGGTTTCCCGCGGAGCAGGGAGCCCGATGCGGGGCTCAATCTCAGGACCCTGGGATCATGACCTGAGCTGAAGGTAGACGCTTAACAACTGAGCCACCCAGGCGTCCCTACGATTTTTTTTTTTTTTAAGAAGCCCTGGTAACAGGTCATTTGTTAAACCCGAGACGAGAGGAAATGGGGTAAAAGCAAGCCCATGGGCCGTGTGGAAGAAGAGGGCAAACAGCCCCTTTCTGTCCGCTTAAACCCCTTCCCCCGGCATCAGGCCCACCTGGTTGCCATGGGGCTCACCCCGGGGGGTACAGAGCGGGCGCATGGGGCCAAGAGCCTGGCCCTTACCAGAGATCTCCCGTTTGATGTTGGGCAGCTCGGCCGGGCAGGAGTTGCTGACAGTGATGGCTGGCGTGGCCACGCCCTGACTACTGTACACATCAAGCAGATTCCCTGACACAGGCAGCTGGGGACAGGGAAGGCAGAGACGACAGCTAGGACCAGTCCCAGGCCTGGCCCCTTCTCAGAACCCAGCCCCCACCCCTCCACACGCTCCACAAATAACCTAATGCAAGGAGTGGCTGGCTCAACGCAGGGACCCTTCCTTCTCGTTCAAGGGAACTTTGCGTGGCGACGCAATAGCGGGGGACAGGCTCACGCAGACCCACCCTGCTTTGCCAGGGGACCTGAGTCTGCCAGACCTGTCCATCATGCCCCTGCACACCCTCAAATACCTCAGCGACCTCTGAATCCCCTCTACCCAACTCTGGGGGTAGCTCTGAGAAGCAATGCTGGAAAACCACCCGTTCACAGGTCTTTGTCGGCTACGATGCACATTCCAGCCCGTTAGCCCCTCCTAGCACAACATTCCAAGTCGGCATTCTTGGAACACTCCAGCTCAATCTTCTCAGACCTTGGGAAATTGTCATGGTAACGTTCCATCCAAAAGCTGGCCTTCCGGAGAGTTCCAGCACGATCTCTAGTCTTCTGCCATGACTGTGTCGCACATGGTCATGCACCAAGCTCCTGACTTCTAGTATCTTCTTACGCCTTCTGATCTCTCAGGATTTCTTGTCCAACTACTCAATGAGCGCTGCTTTTATGCCAGTCTTGATTTTTTTTTCTCTCTCCTTCGCCCTCTCCCGGATATACTCTAGGGCAACACACTAATCCCTAAGGATTGGTCCCACCTCTTGATGAGTTATATCTCTTGAAACTCCTGCTAGTCTGCTGGATCCATGTGATATAACGCCCCAGTCTCTAGCTGTTTCCAAATCAATAAAAAGTTCTGATAAACTGGTGCCAAATTTATACACGCTTCTGTCTTTTCGGTGTGTCGGAAAGAAACAAAGCCACAGCCCCTTGGTATGTCCCAAAGCAAGTTATGGGACTCCTGGAATGTTCCAGAACCAGAATGGTATAATTTAGTGGCACATCCCTTGCTCTAGAGAGTTTTATCCACTCTCTACAAGGACCCAGCCTCTTGGCATGGTTCACTGAAAGAGATGTTGTACGTTCCAATCACCCCAAGGTTCAGCCACACTGGGTTTTAAGACTTTTGCTATGTTCCAATCGCTACATGGTTTGGGTATGTCCCAACGACCTGAATCTCTTGGTACATTCAAATTGCTACAAGAGTCCCATTCCTTGGTCCCTCCCACATGGCAGCTTGAGGGCTTGGGTATAGCCCTGATTATTTCCATGGAGTCCCTGCCCTTGTATCTATCAACGTCTACAAGGTCTACCTCTCCCCGAAGCCCAACACAAGGTACCAGGGCCCTGGTATGCTCTCTTTTCATCCCACGGCCTTCTTCTCTATCTTAGTATGATCCAAAGTAAGGGTCTTATATACACAGCCAGCCTGGGTGTCATCTCAGGGATAGAGGGATGCGACTAATGGTCAGCCAGCCTCCCATCTCAGGGCCTCACCGTGCTGGGGAGCTGCAGCCCTGCAGTGCCTCCGGGCAGATAGCTGAGCATCTCATCGTTGTAGCTGGATTCCAGGCTGATGATCTCATCAATGACATCGTCAATCTAGGGGAAGAAGGGAACATGGACGAGTGTTAGAAGAAGCTGCACGAGGGAGAGCACGGGAAGGTCGTCTGCAGCCGCTTACCTCCTTCTCTGAGCTGGACCCAATGGTGAGTAGTGCCATGGGGCTGTTGGGAGCGCTGCCTGCGGGGCCCGCAGCATGGGCAGCCTCGGGCGCAGGGAGCGGCTGGGCACTAGCAGCCCCTGGTGGTGGGGTGAGGGCCTGGGAAGCCAGCTTGGGGCCGAGCGTGGTGGACAGGTACTGTTTCACCTGTTGCCGGCGTGCCTGCTGTAGGTGGTAGCGTGTCGGGTTCTCTAGATGGGTCTGCACCTGTAGGACGAGGGCGAGGAAGGATGGAAGGGGACAAGGTAGGATGGGGTGACTCTGAGCCCCAGGCTGACCCTCAGAGGTCATCTGTTTCTAGGCTCAGGCCAGCAAACTAGGCCCAGAATCTGAGATGCCCCTACCTCCCCAAATCCTGGGAAGTCTCCCCCAGGACCCAAACTCTCTTTCTCAGAAATTCCTCACAGCCCCCCAAGAGCCACCCATGGCTGACCAGAAACCCTCAATTTCTGGAGCACCCTGTCACAGTTCCCAAGAGTCCCCGCCCCCCATCTCTGACATCACCTAGGAGAACTGAGAACCACACATGGCTTCCCAAGTCACCCCAGTGGCCAAACTCCTAATGTATCACACGCACAGGAAGCTCTTCCCGCGAAGTTCTTCCTGGGGTTACTTCACAGGAGGCCCCAGCGCCCATTCGAGGCACTCACCACCTTCCATGGTCCACCCAGACATCCTGTGGCTCCCAAGAACCCCTCGGAAGCCCTAAACACCAACGGGACACTAACACAGCCTATCTGAACAGTAACTGGGACCATCTTTAGAGCCCCTAGGACCTCGGCACAAAAGCCACCACGACCACTCCTCAGTCACTGAGACCCCTCCCAGGGCCTCTGGGTGTCACCTTACCTTGAGCACCTCCCTGGGCACCTGAGCAGGGGGAGGACGGCCCAAAGTGTGGCCCCCCGCAGAGACGCCAACGACCGAGATGGCGGGAGAGGCAGGGGCAGGGCTGGGGAAGGAAGAGGCTGCGGCCTGTTCCCGTCGCTCACGCCTCTCCTGCTCCTGGGCCTGGGCCCGCATTAGCTGCTGCCGCAGCAAGACCCGTGATGAAGAAGAGGCCGACATGGCAGGGGTCCTGGAGCCCCCTGCAGAAGATGATGCAGAGAGTGGAGCTGGGGTGGCTTGCAGTGATATTGGGAGGCTGTGGAATGGGAAATACGGGGCCACAGGTAAGCTAAAAGTCTCATCCCATGCCTAAGGGGTCATTGTGGGATACAGCAGATGCCGGGCTTCGGCCTGTTGTCCGCCGTCAGGGGCCACAATGTGGAGGGGGGGTACCCAGGAACCAGGCCTGGTCACGGCTCTCAGGGGTCACAGTCTGACAGGGGAGACACAGGAACTGAGCCCAGGCCCAGCCCTCAGGGGTCACTGTCTGATGGGGGAGACAGTGGAGCCAGGCCAAGTCCCAGCCCTTAGAGGTCAGTCTGGGGGTGGGGGGGGGAGTTTCAGCCCTTGGTCCTTATGGTGAAGGCTGGATCGGGGCCTGTTCAAACATTGAGGAGAGATGCCACTGCTAGGCTCTGGGAGAGCGGTTCATCCTATTTAAAGGAGCGCAGAAGGATGCCAAATTGGGGCCGTGGCACTAGATTAGGATACACAGGGCTCTTAAGCTCAATTTGGGGCTGAGGATGCTCCCTGAACTCCTGGTCTTGGGCATCTGGCTACAGGGGCAAGTGCAGGCGCTTCGTCTGCCCCTGCCTGGGCCTCTAGTCCCAGGAGCTAGTCAGTCTTGAAAATCTCAGAGATTTCACAATCCTCTCTTCCTGCCCCTCTTCCAGGTCCCCTCCCCTCTCTTAGAGCCCAGGCCGATGACTCAGCACATTTAGACTTCCAGGCTGGGGGAAAGAAGAGACCAGCAGGGGTTCCTCAAGGGTTGGGGGTGGGTGAGTCTGTTGAGTGGGGGAAGGGGTGAGCAGGGGTTGTGGGTATGGCTCCGCGGGGTGGCTGGGCACACACAGGCCATCCCAGGTTCCCTGCAATATTTGTGTATGAATGGGTATGCGGGTTGGGGGGCGGGGGGGGGGGGAGTGGGCACAGGAGGTCTGGCTCAAGCTAATGGAATCCCAGCTTGGCCACCTGCTTTCCTGTGTGATATACTCTCAGGCCCCTAATTTTCTGATCAGGAAAATGCAGGCTGCCGAAAGGGTTGGCCTGGCACTGAGGGCCTCTGCCCCAGAGGGGATGGAGGGGCCTGAGGACTTGGGAGGGGAGTCAGAGGAGACAGACCTTGAGCGTAGTGGTGGGGGCTGGCTTTTGAGCTCGTAGTAGCTGTCCGGATCGAGGACGCTTTCTAATTCGATGTCGGCAACAATCCCAGATTCCGGAAGCAAAGAGTTGAGGCTGAGGGTGAAAGGGAGCGAAGGGTGATGGTCAGTGAGTGTATGGAGACCTCACTCCCCTCCAAGAGAGAAAGAAAGAGTGGGCAGTGGGAGGAGAGAGACACCAGGGGAGAGGGGAACAGAGTGCATCCCTCAGAGGAGGCCACTCCTCTGGGTACCACCATCGGGAATTCCCAGGTCTTCCTCCCTCCCCACACCCCTCTTCCCTCCCCACTCTCTTTTGCTCTGTTACCCATAGTCCCTTAGGATTAAAAATGGTAAGAGTGCCTGGATCCCAACTCCTCACTCTTAACACAATCAAGCGTAACAACCTGGATTTGAGGGAAAAGAGAAGTGAAGAGTTTGGGAATGACAATTCACTTTGCAGGAGTCCTGACTTTGCATTCAGAGTTCTTCCAGTCCCCACACCCCCTTACTGGGGTCCTGGCAGCTGAAGGTGAGCCCGTGTGGGTCTATACACTTAACAGCACGGTAGGAGCATCCTTCGCACAACAGTCCATTGTAACACAAACTGAATGCATCACAACTAGGGTCGATGATTCACTTGAGGGAAGGATCCACGACTTTGCAAATGGTTCCCCCCCCCAGCCAGAGTTCAGGGGATGCCAGTACACACACAAATACAAAACAGAAATATCAAGGGCTCTCCTCATTCCAGCAATTTGGATTTAAAAGAGAAGTGGGATGGATGATCCGCTTACACGAGCGAGCGTTCTTTTCTTGGCGGGAGGAGCCTGTCCAGCGCTCTCCTGTTTTTTTGGATAGAACCACACACACACACACACACACACACACACACACACACACACACCCCTCTAATACCAACACCCACTGACACAAAATAAAAAGCCACGTGCACCCCCCCTTTCAACTATTCCCACTACTGTGATGAGCCAGGTTGTTATGAAGGCATCAGAAGATGGGGAAGCATTAGGTGCAAAGGCTCCTGATCAGCCCTCCAGGCCGGGGGCGGGGGGGTGCGAGGAGCAAGACCCTAGTGTGTAGGGGGCATTCACAGTCACATGTTAGAATCCTGAGACACTGTGGGTGACTTCGCTTGACGAGAACTCTCTCCCCTCCCAAGGATCTGTCTTCTTCCTTTCCTCACCCTCAGATGGGGACCTAAAACAACCCAGGAAGTCGGGAAGAGGAAGCTCGGGGAGCCGCTGAGCTCAGCACAACCCCAGGAAGAAAGCAGGCAAAGCCCCATCTCCTGCTCACACCCATTGCCCAGAAGTTCGAAGAGATGGGCCCTGGGGTGGGCAGGGTGTGGACAGAGAGGGGCTTACAAGCCTGCTGGTGGAACTGAGGATGCGAAGAGGCCACAGAGGACCCACCCAGGCAGGGATGGTGCAATTGGTGCTCATTCCAGCTCTAGGGACAGATTCGAGATTATTTCCAGGGTCTGACAGACAGACTGGGAGGGGGAGAAAAAGAATGTATGCGCGCGCGTGTGCGTGTGCACATGTATGTGCGCGCGCGCGCACGCGCGCGCAGGGGGTAAGCCAGGCTGGCTGAGAGGCTAGGATGGGTGGCAGCAGGAACAAGACCCTCGTCTGGGTTCCCAAATAAGGTCTGAGGCCTTCTTCCCTGACCTAAGAAGTAGCACCATCTCTGTTGCCTCTGTCTGCCTCGCTGTCTCCCATTCAAGCCCCTAGGGGTGTGGGAAGAGGGCTTTTCCACTATCCCTGGGATCTGACCCAGCTGGGTGGGTGGGCAGGGGTGAAGTGATTACTCGGGTCAAGTCCTGAATGTTGCTTCTCTTGCTCACTCACACACACACAAAGCTGGTCCCGCGTAGCATATCTGAGATACCCCCAAATCCCTCCAGAGTCCTGTTATCCCCAAACAGAGCCTCAAGCAACCGGCCACTGGGAATCAACCAGCTTCCAAGACAGCACTTCTGTCTCCCAGTGTCTCCCAGGACCCCTTCTCTGACACTGAGGGAAAAGTCCCTTCAGATCAGTGCCTCACCTACAGAGTTCCACCTCAAATTCATTCCCCTCACACCTGACTCAAGGAGCCCAAATTCAGCATCAGTCCCCCAAGTTCAGTTACCCTAGACCAGGCTCTGGACACAGCAGAATCTTCCCCCTCTAAACCCAGTCAAGAGCCCCCCAAATCGGCACCAGGCCTCCCTTAAGGCACTTCCATGACTTGTTTAAGCCTCAGTCCAAGCAGGCCACCGCCGGATTCCTTAGGTACCCCCGCCCAAGACCGGCGCCCCGACGTCCTCCAAGCCTAGGCCGAGGGCCTCCAATCCCAGTCCAGGGCTCCCGTTGTCCCCCCCAGATCAGATCCCCAGGAACCCCAGTCGGCACTACCGGCCCCAGGCGGCCCCGCACCTGAGCAGCTGGGCCGAGTCGGCTGGCCTGCGCTCCTCCAACAGCACGAACACGGCACGAGGGCCTTCCGCGCTGGCCTCTACGCCGTCCCGAGCTGGCTCGGCCGCATGAGACATGACGCCCGGCCCCGGGCGAGCCCTGCCAGGCCGGTCGGGCCTCGGCCCGGTCCCCCTAACAAAATAAGAGTCCCCCTCCCCCCGCTCGCCACCGCCTCCTCCGCTAAGCCATGGAGCGAGCTCTGCGCGGGCGGGCGGCGTCGGGGCGATGGGATGGGCCGTGAGTCATCCCCCGCCCTGAACGGACCAACACCCCCCCCCAACCTAACCCCGGACGACCGCCCTCCTCCCCCTCGTCCTCTTCCCCCTCCTCCCTGGGCTGGGGAAACTCCACAGGAAGTGACCGCACAGAAGATGGACGGCTCGTCGGGCCACCCCCTCTGAGTGAGGCGGCCAATCATCGAGGGGTGGCTCGAGGGCCCGCCTTAAACTACGCCTCCGACGCGGAGGGAAAACTAGATTCGGCCGGCCCTCATTCCGAGAAGGACGCATCTAGGCCACGCCCTCAGAGACAGAGGCAAATCAGCGAGAGATACTTTGATTACGCCACGCCCCCTCCCGCAAACGATCCCTCCGCAGGATTTTTAAGCCGCTCCTTGAGTCCCCTGCGCCTGCGCACCGATGGCCTGTCAGCGCGCAGAGGGTCTCCAGGACAGGCTTCTAGCGGCAGGACCGCGCCCCCTCTTGGCCAGTGTTCGTAATATCAGCTCCCTAGATCGCGCTGCAGCCTCCATCTAGCCGTGCCTCCTCAGCCGAAGCCTTAACTAGGAGGCCGAGACAGCTACATTCCCTGGAGGTGCGCACCAGAAACCCCGCCCTTTCGGGACCCATAAACTAGCCGCTCAGCTGGTCTTCCCGGGAGCACTCCGCCTACCCTGGGTCACCTAGAGCAGTTGTTGTACTAGGTCGTTGTGCTACAGAGTAAGTGCTTAATAAATCCTTCGCAGGTAGGTGAATGAGTGGAAGGATGGAAATTAGATCTGGTCCCTTCGGTGAATGACTTCTAGAATCATAAAGATCCGGGTTTGGATTTGAGCAAGGGATTGCCCCTCGCCAAGCCTCAGCTTTACTGGCCTGTCAGATGGGGGTCATAATACCTGTCTGGCAGGGTTGTTATGAGGATTAGAGATAATTTATGGAAAGTGCTAGCAGGTTGTTTGGCATACAATAAGTTCTCCAAAACTTGATTCACTCATTTGTGCACTGATTGAACAAATATTTATTGAGTTCCTCTGTATTCCGGATACAGGCAAGTTGGCTTGCACACAGGAGAGGGTCCCCGAGCCCTACTTTCAGGGGCACAGTCAGCTCACAGAACACCTGGACCTGTAACCTTCCTTTCTTCCTTCCCAAAATTCCAAGACCCTGCCCAGCAGTTGGACTTCAGGGAACTTCACTGAGTTCTCATCTGTCTTGCACGTTCCTGTATTGTCACAGGAGGTTGGCTTGGTAAACATGCATATCCCCACATGCACAACCCCATTATCTACATAATAAAGATGACAATTCGTTCCCAAATTAATCTTTTTTTAAAAGATTGATTGATTGATTGATTTCGGGGAGAGACAGAGAGAAAGAGCACGTGCCAGGGGGGAGGGGCAGAGGGAGAGAGAGTATCAGCTTGTCCTGGGGCTTGATCTCAGGACCCTGAGATCATGACCTGAGCCCAGACCAAGAGGCCAGTGCTTAAGCCACTCAGGCACGCCCCCTTCATTAATCTTTTAAAAGAATCAAGACATTACCAATAAAAATTCCAAAATGGAACTTGTAGACCTGATGTTTAAATTCCTATGGTGCCTTAAATATGTAAGAATATCTAATTGTATAAAAGGAAGAAAGGGGGTGCCTGGGTGGCTCAGTTGGTTAAGCGACTGCCTTCGGCTCAGGTCATGATCCTGGAGTCCCGGGATCGAGTCCTGCATCGGGCTCCCTGCTCGGCAGGGAGTCTGCTTCTCCCTCTGACCCTCTTCCCTCTCGTGCTTTCTATCTCTCATTCTCTCTCTCTCTGAAATAAATAAATAAAATTAAAAAAAAAGAGGAAGAAAGGGGGAGGCATTATCTTAACAGATTCAAAGTATATCACAAAGCATTAGTAATTAAAACATTGTGATATGGGAGGAGGAATAGGAACTTAGATCGATGGTACAGAAAAAGTCCAAAAATCGACCTAGGTACTTGTGAGAATTAATAAGTGATATTTTAAGAATGATATTCCAAGTAACCGGGAGGGAGATGGACTAATTTACCAAAATGGTTTGGGGAGAAATGACTATCTTTTGGAGGAGGGATCAGACTCCTAATTTACACAATTCAGAAAAAAATAATTCCATGGGGGCACCTGGCTAGCTCAGTCGGTGGAGTATGCGACTTTTGATCTCAGGGTTGTGAGTTCGAGCCCCACGCTGGGTGTAGAGATTACTTAAAAACTAAAATCTTTTAAAAAAGGAAAAAGAAAAAAGAATTTCAGATTAGTTAAAGACCTAAACATAAATAAAAAAGCTATAAGAAACATCAGAACAGGGGCACCTGGGTGGCTCAGTCAGTTAAGCGTCTGCCTTTGGCTCAGGTCATAATCCCGGGGTCCTGGGATCCAGTCCCACGTTGGGCTCCCCGCTCATCGGGAAGTCTGCTTCTCTCTCTGCCTCTGCCCCTCCCCCCGATCGTGTTTTTTTCTCTCTCTCTCTCAAATAAATACATAAAATCTTAAAAAAAATACACATCAGAACAAAATATTTTTGGAAGAATATGTTTAAAATTTTGGTGAAAAAGAAGGCCTTCTTAAACAAGATACAAAAGGCAAAAGATTTTTTTAAAGATTTTATTTATTCAGGGGCGCCTGGGTGGCTCAGTCGTTAAGCGTCTGCCTTCGGCTCAGGTCATGGTCCCAGCGTCCTGGGATCGAGCCCCACATCAGGCTCCCTCCTCGGTGGGAAGCCTGCTTCTCCCTCTCCCACTCCCCCTGCTTGTGTTCCCTCTCTCGCTGTGTCTCTCTGTCAAATAAATAAATAAAATCTTTAAAAAGAAAGATTTTATTTATTCATTTGAGTCACAGAGATAGAGAGAGACAGAGAGAGAGAGAGCATGAGCCGGGAGAGAGGCAGAGGGAGAGGGAGAAGCAGGCTCCTCGCTGAGCCAGGAGCCCAATGTGGGGCTCGATCCAAGAACCCTGGGATCATGACCTGAGCCGAAGGCAGACGCTTAACCATCTGAGCCACCCAGGCGCCCTCAAAAGATATATTTTTTAAGATTTTATTTATTAATTTATTTGAGAGAGAGAGAGAGAACAATCGGGGAGGAGCAGAGGGAGAGGGAGAAGCAGGCTCCCCATGCGGGGCTGGATCCCAGGATCCTGGGCTCATGACCTGAGCCGAAGGCAGAAACTTAACCGACTGAGCCACCCAGGTGACCCAAGGCAAAAGATATTTATTTATTTATTTATTAAAGATTTTATTTATTTGACAGACACAGCGAGAGAGGGAACACAAGCAGGGGGAGTGGGAGAGGGAGAAGCAGGCTTCTGCGGAGCAGGGAGCCCGATGCGGGGCTCGATCCCAGGACCCTGGGATCATGACCTGAGCCGAAGGCAGATGCTTAACCATCTGAGCCACCCAGGCGCCCGGCAAAAGATATTTAAAAAGTAGCAATAAGCAACATTAAGTGGTCATTCTTGGTACTTAATCTGCATTAATTCGTTTTAATCCTCACAACAGAACCTCACAACAATAGGGTTCCATTTATTATCCCAACTTCTAGATCAGGAAACCAGGATACAGCTAGGTTAAGTCATTTGCCCTAGGTCACCCCAGTTTAAAAACCTGCAATTGGAACCCAGGCATCATTCTTTACCCCCCTGCTGCACTGTCTCTCCAGCTTGACTACATGGAAATATAAAACTGTAGTCTGTAAAAATCTACAGCATTAGACCCACAGGTTAATTATCCTGTCACACACCCCAGTTCTGCAAACACCAGCTTCATACGCACATCCCAGATATGTCCATGACAAGAGCTTCCCCATCACATACCCTGCACAATAAACCCATTCTTCATCCCTCTCAGTCTCTCTCTTAATCTCTTGCTCACATCTTCACAACTTTTTCAACACTTCTCTCTCTCTCTGTCTCTCTCTCTCTGGTGTGTCTGGGGTCCCATCGCAAGGCAACTGTGGAGTGGGATTAACAGGAAATATGGAGGGCAAAGAGAGGGCAATCAGATGGTGAAGTTAGGGATGTTTAGAGATAGATGTGAGTGGAGATCAAAGGCGGCTTGGGACGAGGTTGGGATCTATTACAGGACAGTTTGCATGCAGCTGGAGGATCACGTGAAGGTCTTCAGGAGGAATGGGGCTGCTAGAAGCAGTTTAAGCATGCAGGCAGGAGCCACCGGAAGGTAAATGGCGAATACCATTGGGGGGTTGGAAGGGACCATGGGAAGATAATGAGTGATTAGAGATAGAGTCTGGTCTTCTGTAAAGTTATTAAAGACAGAGCTATTCACTGTCATCGGATGGTGTGGTCAGCTGACTAATGGCCCCCCAAAAGATGTCCATGTCCTAATCCCTGGTACCTGTGAATGTTACCTGATGGGCCAAGAATGTGTTGCCGATGTGATTTAATGACAGATTCTGAGATGGGGAGATTATCCTGGATTATCTGAATGGAACCTGATTGTAATCTCAAGTGTCCTTATAAGAGGAAGGCAGATCCTGGGATCGAGCCCCACATCGGGCTCCCCGCTCGGCAGGAAGCCTGCTTCTCCCTCTCCCACTCCCCCTGCTTGTGTTCCCTCTCTCGCCGTGTCTCTCTCTGTCGAATAAATAAAATCTTAAAAAAAAAAAAAAAAAAAAAGGAAGGCAGAGGCAGCTTTGACAGAAAAGGAGAAGGCAGGGGCACCTGGATGGTTCAGTTGGTGAAGTGTTTGCCTTCGGCTTAGGTCATGATCCCAGGGTCCTGGGATCGAGGCTTGCATCGGGCTGCTTGCTCAGGGGGAAGCCTGCTTCTCCCTCTCCCTCTGTCCCTTCCCCCCCACACCCGCTCATGCTCTCTCTCAAATAAACAAATAAAATCTTAAAAGAAAAAGAAGGAAAAAACTAAAAGAAAAAGAAAAAGAAGGGGCACCTGGGTGGCTCAGTCGGTTAAACGTCTGCCTTCAGCTCAGGTCATGATCCCAGGGTCCTGGGATCGAGCCCCACGTCCGGCTTCCTGCTCAGCGGAGAGCCTGCTTCTCCCCCTCCCTCTGCCTGCCACTCTGCCTACTTGTGCTCTCTTTCTGTTGAACAAATAAATAAAATCTTTAAAAAAAATAAAAGAAAAAGAAAAGAAGGCAATGCAACCACTGAGGCAGAGAGCGTAGTGATGTGGCCACAAGCCACAGAATGCAGGCAGCCACCAGAAGCAGGAAGAGGCAACAAAAAGATTCCCCTCTAGAGTCTGCAGAGAGAGTACAGCTCTTCTGACACCTTGATTTTGGCCCCAGTGAAACTGATTTTGGGCTTTGGGCCCCCAGAACTGTGAAGAATACATTTCTTATATTTTAAGCCATTAAGTGTGTTGTAATTAGTTACAGCAACCACAGGAAACGAATACAGATTTTGGTACTTGGATGCAGAATTGCTGCTTTGTCCTAGTCTGCTTGGGCTGTCATAATAGAATACCACAGCCTGGGCACATTAAACAACAGAAATTTATTTTCTCAATGTTCAGGAGGCCAGAAGTCCAAGACCAAGGTGTCATCTGGATGCATTTTTTCTTCCTTCCTTCCTTCCTTCCTTCCTTCCTTCCTTCCTTCCTTCCTTCCTTCCTTCCTTCCTTCCTTCCTTTCTTTCTTTCTTTCTTTCTTTCTTTCTTTCTTTCTTTCTTTCTTCTTTCTTTCATCTTTCTTTCTTTCTTTCTTTCTTTCTTTCTTTCTTCTTTCTTTCTTCTTCTTTCTTTCTTCTTTCTTTCTCTTTCTTTCTTTCTTTCTTTCTTTTCTTTCTTTCTTTCTTTCTTTCTTTCTTCCTTCCTTCCTTCCTTCCTTCCTTTCTCTTTCTTTCTTTCTTTTTCTTTCTTTCTTTCTTTCTTTCTTTCCTTTCTTTCTTTCTTTTTTTTAAATATTTCATTTATTTATTTTGACTGAGAGAGACAGTGATACATATATATATATATATATATAAGGATAAAATATCTTCATTTTAAAGATAGAGAGAGAAAGTGTGCACATTGGTGGGGGAGGGAGAAAGGGAGAAGGAGAGAGAGAATCTCAAGCCGACTCTGCACTGAGTGCAGAGCCTGATGCGGGGCTCGATCTCATGACCCCGAGATCATGACCTGAACCAAAATCAAGAGTCAGATGTCCAACCGACTGAGCCACCCAGGCACCCCAATCCTTATTATGTATATAGAAGCAGAAAACTTAGTTGAATTGTGTCCTACAGTTGTGTGAAAAGCAGAGCTTGTAAGTGATGGACTTGTATATTTAGCTGAGGAGATTTCCAAGGAATGTGTTGGAGGTACTGCTTGGATTCTTCCTGCTGCTTTTAGTAACATGTGGAAGGAAAGAGATAAATTGAGAGAAGAACTGCTAAGCAAAATGGATCCAGGATTTGGGGATCTGGAAAATTCTCCAGCTGTCCAGATTGCAGAAGACACAGAATTTAGGAGATTTACAGTCAGGAAAGTATGCTCTGGAAAGAGAGCCAAAGGTGTGGCTGGACAGCCTTTTGCTAGTACTAAAGAGATTAGATGTGTGACTCATGGATCCTCTCAACCATTTCAGCAGAAGTCGGGAACAGGGATGGAATCATCCATGAAAGATTTGTGGAGGACCCTCTTGCCTAATGGTGCGGATCCTTGTGACTTCCATAGAAGACCCACAAGTTTTTTGAGAATGAATGTTATGCTGCCAGAAACACTGCCCAGTTGGCTTGCAAGAAACGGAGATAGGATGAAATGAAGGAAGGATGTTGGATTCCCAACATTCTACTGGAAGGACACAGGGCTAAAACTACTCAGCAGCAAACATGTGCTACCCGTCAAAAGAAAGGATTAATGATTCTGAGGGCAGAGCTGTGGGCCCAGAGGTGGCGCCTCAAGCCACCATGGATTATTCCCAGCCCTTGAAACCTAATGGAATGTGTTCTGCTGGATTTCAAAATTACTTGGGACCAGTGACACCTTTTTTCCTTCCATTTTTTCCCTTTTGGAATAGGAATGCCTATAACTCCTATCTTATGTCTGTCCCACCACTGTGTTTTGGGAACAGATAATTTGTTTTCTAGTTTCACAGGTTGGGCGATGGAGCGGAATTTTGCCTCAGGTTGGATCATACCCAGAGTCTCGCTTATACCTGACTTAGATGATGAAATTTGGAACCTTTGAGCTGATGATACTAACGTGAGATTTTGAAGCTGAGGTGATGCTGTAATGGATGAAACTTTTGGGGGTATTGGGATGAGGTACATGTATTTTGCATGTGGGGTAGATGTGTATCTTTGGGGGCCAAATGGTATACTGTTGTAGGGTGAATAATGCCCCCCAAAAGATATGCACATCCTAATTCCTGGAACATGTGAGTGTATCTTAGATGGCCAAAAAAAAAAGAAAAAAGAAAAAAAGAAAAGAAAAGAAAAGAAAAAGGACTTTGCAGTTTGCAGTTGTGATTAAGGTAAGGATTTTGAGATGGGGAGATTATCCTGCATTATCACAGGGATCCTAATTGTAATAACAAATGTCCTTAGAAGAGGGAAGCAGAGGCAGGTTTCACAGACATGATGGGCAATTGTGACCAAAGCGGAGACTGTAGTGATGTGGCTACAAGCCAAGGAATGCTGACAGTCACCAGCATAGGAAGAGGTGACAAACATTCTCCCCTAGAACCTCTGGAGGGAGTATGGCCCTGCTGGCGCCTTGATTGTGGTCTTCTGGCCCCCAGAACTGTGAGAGAATACATTTCTTATGAAGTAAGCCACCAGGTTTGTGGAAATTCATCACAGCACCCACAGGAAGCTAATGAAGATGGCTTGGGGTAGATTTGGTGATTGTTGGAGGGATAATGCTTGGAGGTTATCAGAGGCAGTTTGAGGGGCACCTGGGTGGCTCAGTCGGTTAAGCATCTGCCTTTGGCTCAGGTCGTGATCTCGGCCGGATCCTGGGATAGAGCCCTGCATGGGGGAGGGGGCTGCTCAGCGAGGAGCCTGCTTCTCTCTCTCCCTCTGCCCCTCCCCCTGCTTGTGTTCTCTCTCTCTCAAATAAAGATTTTATTTATTTTTTTGACAGAGAAAGAGACAGCGAGAGAGGGAACACAAGCAGGGGGAGTGGGAGAGGGAGAAGCAGGCTTCCCACTGAGCAGGGAGCCCGACCTGGGGCTTGAGATCCCAGGACCCTGGGATCATGACCTGAGCTGAAGGCAGACGCTTAAGGACTGAGCCACCCAGGCGCCCTAAATAAAATCTTTAAAAAAAAAGACAGTTTGAGGGTATAATTAGGAGACATTGGAAAGTGTTTGGGTACTGTTGGAGCCATCAGAGGGAAGACTGAAGGGATTTGGTGGGTCACTGGAGGGTGGTTTGTAGGTGTAGTTGGAAGACTGGGAATGTAAATGGGGAATGTTTACAGATAACATTGGGGACTATTATAAGGCAGTTTAGGGTGCAGTTGGGAGTTTTTGGGGGGTGGTTTGGGTGGTATGGAAAAAATTGGAAGATGTTTTGTGGGTATAGTTGCATGTAATTTAAGACAAGGTTGGGTATAGGGGCGCCTGGGTGGCTCAGTCGTTAAGGGTTTGCCTTCGGCTCAGGTCATGATCCCAGGGTCCTGGGATCGAGCCCGGTATCGGGCTCCCTGCTCATTGGGATGCCTGCTTCTCCTTCTCCCACTCCCCCTGCCTGTGTTCCCTCTTTCGCTGTGTCTCTGTCAAATAAATAAATAAAATCCTTAAAAAAAAAAAAAGACAAGGTTGGGTATAGTGGTCATTGAAGAGTGCTTTGGAGGCATAGTTTTGGACTGCAGAGTATGGTTAGGAGGGTACGTGGAGAGCGATTTGTGGTCCGTGGGGGTGTTTTCGGTGCATACTGGGGGTAGATGGGAGAGTGACTTGGAAGCGTTCCTTGGAGATTGATGGTTTCAGGGCTGATTGCATATGGTTTAGGGGAACGAGTTCGGGGGTAGTGAAGGGTAGTTTACTCCTACAGTTTGGGAGTCCACGGAGGCTGGATTGGGGGTATTGCTTGGGATCAAGGGACAATAGTTTGGGAATGTAGTTGGGGGGACGATGGAGGGTGCTTGGGAGACACAGAAGTTTAGAGGAGAGTTCAGAGGTGTGGTGGTCGCTGATAGAAGGCAGTTTGGGGTACCGCTTGGGGGTCCATTGGGGGGTGACTTGGGGTGGGGGCGCCAGTCTGATAGCTGAGGGGGCGTGGCCTCGGTAGGGGAGCGCTCGGCCGCCCTCGACAAAGCGTGTGCGCACGCGCTCCCAGCTGGTTAGCTCCTGGCGCTCCGAGGGCAGGAAAATCGAAGACCCAAACCGGCGCCTGCGCACTAGGTCTCCGCCGCTGCTGTGGTCTCGCGCCCCGCCCCCCGTCCCCCCACCTCCCCCCAGGCTCGCGCTCAGCGGCGGCTGTGTCGGTGCCGCCGGGAGCGGACGGACCCGAGGTGAGGGTCGGGGGGCCGGGGTCCACCGGCCGCGCCCGAGCCGGCGCGCCTCTCCCACCCTCCCCGCGCCCCCCCCGTCTGGCCCCCACAGCTAACAGTCGCGCGGCCGAACGCGGCCCACGGGCAGGGCACGGAAGGGGAGTAGGCGCGAGGCCGGGGACGAGCGGGGGGGGGGCGGCGAGGGAGGGGCGCAGCCACCACCCCTCCTGGCCCGCAGCGACCCCGCCTACGTCGCGGGACGAGGACCCTCGGTGAGTAACGCCCGCCGGGAGAAGAAGGGAGGAGACAGGGCGGGGTGAGGGCCCGGAAACGCCAACAGGGGATGTACCTGCGCGCGCACCCGCGACCTCTGACCCTGTGGTCTCGCTCTCGACCCCCCCCCCCACCAGACCTGCCTACATCTTTTTTTAACCTCGAGCTCTGGCCGGTCTTGGCCCCAGGACCTCCGATCTGACCCCCGACCTAACCATATTCTGGCCTAGCGCGATCCCCAATCCCTGTTTTGTTCCCTTAAACCCAGTCCTGACCCCAAACCCCACCCAGTTCTGTTCTCAGGATCCTTTGCCCGACCCTGTTCCATCTCTGAGGCTCATCTTGCCTTGTCCTGATCATCCCAGGTTCTGGCCTGATGCTTGACCTGTCTGTTCCCTAAACTCTTGTCCAGCCCCTGAACCCCTTCCAGTCATGTCCTGTCCCCCTAACTGTAGGCTGATCCAGGTCTGTCCGGATTCCTGACCTCTGACTAATAAACTTTCTCCCCATCCTTTGCTATCCTCCTGGTCCCCTCCTGACTCCCCATCTCCATCCTGGCCCACCCGCTGTAGACCATCCCTCTGTTTCCTGCCCTGTCCCTGCCCCCAGCCCTGTGCTGTTTTCCCGTCTTCTCTTGTCCCATCACTGCCCTCATTCCTGTCCTTATTCTTTCGCAGTCTTTTCCTGTTCCTTACCTCCATCCGGAACCTGCCCTTTTCCCTCCCCCCTTCCTTGACCACCGTCTTGGCCCGTCCGTCATCATGTCTTCTGACTGCTGTTCTATACTGACCCTGCCCTGCTCTTTCGTTCTTTGCTGCGCCCTACTTTTCTCGGACCCTTGTCCAGAACCTCACTCTGTCCCATCCCCTGGCTGGTGTCCTGGCCTCCATCCTATGATGACGCTGATTCTGTCTTGCCCCCTGCACTCCTTCCTGTTATCTTCCTTCATCCCCTCCCAACCTCAGGCCCTCGTTCTACTCCTTACCACGCCCCTCCACCCTGTTCGGATCTCCCTTTTCCTAACACCCACTTTTCATCTCTCCTCTCAGCCCAGAAGAACTGAGGTCCTGTTATACCCTGCCCCTGAACTTGGAGATTCCACTGTTCCCATGATCTCAAGTTCATCCCAAATGCTTTTCTCAGCACGAACAAGAGCAAACAGCCTTGTGGGCCCTGTATGGCTAAAGGGGTTTTCGTATGTGATGTCCTTCACCTCTACCCAGTGATCTCACGCAGAGCTTGCATTTGTCTCCCTGCCCCAGGAGGGCATGGAACTGTTCCTACATCCCCCACCCTCCCCAAGTGTGGAAGAACACCCTAAATTATTCAGTGAATCTCTGGGAGTCTGTGAGGTCTGGATCATGTTTCCAGCCTGGCTAGGTTGGGGGCTGCCCCATGTCGAGGTGGGGGGTGTGGTGAGCAAACATGCAGGGGTGGGGGACTCAGGAGTATGTATGACTCTTCCAAGTCATGTTACCCCCATCTCCTAGTCCTGATCCTGGGTGTGCATGATTTCTGTTTTCCTGGCCTGAAAAGGTCCATTCCAGGCCAGAGGCTTCAGGGCTTGGTAGGGGTGGGATGGGGGTGGGGGTGGGGGTCTATCCCCCTTCTCTCAGCTGTAAGCAGTTCAAATTTCGGTGCTAAGTCCATCCCACCTCTGGGGGGCAGGTGTGTTTGTGTTTGTGAGTGTGTGGAGGGGGGAGTGTGTTGTGTCACTGGGTGTTAGACTCAGTCCTGTCCAGTAGTGACAATAACAGCAGGAGCCATACAAGGTTCTCTCCCTGAATCTCCTTGATTCTGAGGACAGGCAGGGAGAATTTGGATAGCAAGAAGGTAATGTGTTATTCAGTTGTGTTTTGTTCCTGCATTTGTGACAGAGTAGTGAGAGCTCGAATAATGAGATCCTAGACCCATCTCTTATCTGAAACATTTATCCAAACCTTTTTTTTTTTTTTTAAGTAGGCTCCACGCCCAGCGTGGAGCCCAACACAGGGCTTGAACTCATGACCCTGAGATCAAGACCTAAGCTGAGATCAGAGTCAGATGCTTAACCGATTGAGCCACCCAGGTGCCACTAACCAAACCTATTTATAACAACACAAGCATTCTTCATTGTCCCAGTGTCTGTTTGGCACCTGACTTCTGAGAGGGAGAGCTCGGATAATTCAGGCAGTGAAAGATACCAAGTTATCTGAAGGGTTTTTTGCTTTTGCGTTTTACACAGTGAGTGGGGAGGGTTCAGATAATGAGGGATAACTGCTCCAGCTAAAAAATATATTCAAATCAATTCATTTCCCTGAGCTCCAGCAGCAGGAGTTGGATTAGTAAGAGGACTGTGTTGTGTGAATATATTTGGTTCCTGCATTTTGCCTGGTGAGTAAGGGAAGCTCAGAGAGTACGGGACACCAGTTCTATCTCAAAGGTGTACCCAGATCCATTCAGTTCCTGTATGTGGATAGTGAGTGTTTGGAGAATTTATCTGAATAGGTTTGGTTCCTGCGTTTTTGATGTTGAGTAGCGAGAGGTCTGATAATTATGGAAAAGAACTCTGTTTCAAATATGTTTGGTTTGATAGGGAGGGTTCAATGTCTGGGTGGCAAGTAGGGAGGGTTTGGAGGCTGAAGGATACCAACTCTGTCTCAGCAGCACATCTGAATACATTTAGTTTCTGATTTTGGATAGTGAGAGTTGGGATAAGTTTATTGGCTGGAAAACAGCTGTTTCAGATTTATCAGGTGAAGCTGAAGGATACCAGCTCTGTCTCAAAAAAAAAAAAAAAATACACACACACACTTGATTCCTGAGTTTAGATTGGGAGGAATGTTGTCATTCTGACAGCCAATACCTATCGAGCAGTTACCAAGGGCCAGTTACCATGCTAAGCAAGCTGTGAGTGTCTTAACTCACATCATGCTCACAACAGTCCTGTGAAGTACATACTGTTGTCATCACCCCCGTTTTATAGATGAAGACACTGAGGCACAGAGAGGATACGTGACTTGTCGGGGCTGCCGTCAGTCGCAGAACGGGGTTGAAGCCCAGAGCCGCTGCTGGCTACCCCTACAGGAGGCCGCATGGGGCTCAGGTCCCAGCTGGGGTGGGGCCTAGAGGTTGGCCATCTTGCAGGACAACGAGACGTGTGTGGGTGATTCTGCCCCACCTGTCTGCTTGGCCCAAGAGGCCCAGTCACCTGCTCTCCCCTCCTTACTCCTGCCCCAACCCACCTCTGCACGGGCTTATCGTTGTTGTTATTGACGGTCATTAATGACGTGGTGTGAGTTTCCTTGTACTTTGAAACGCCTTCCAAAGTGACTGTGGCCTCTGTCGGCCCTGTAACCGCTGTTTACCCATTTTACAGATGAGGAAAGCCAAGCCTTGATACTCAGTCTGCATTGCCAGCCAGAGATGCCCTCGGCCCTCTCAGCTCTGGTTTCATAAGTGTCCCTCTTCCCAGCATTCTTGCTGTCCCACAAGAGGCGGGAGAGGCCATGGCTGAGGGGACACTCCCCATTGACACCTAGCCACCCACCTTACGGCCGCTGCCTCCACCAGCCCTAGGCAGTGAAGGGGGGAGAAGGGGGCGGATGAAAGGAGCCTTTGTGTCCCATGCCAGAAATCTCACCCCCAGGAAGAAAGGTGGGCAGGGTGGCGGGAGGCCTTGGTAGCACGCATATACATATATGGGGCAGGGCATTGCTGATACAGGGCTCCCCTCCAGGCTTGGCCCCCCTGCCAAGTGGGGAGGGAGCTTTCCTCACTCTGCTCTTTCACATCACAGCATGGGCTGCTGCAGGGGCCCGGGTTGGGCTTGGGCCCTGAGGTCACAGAGCAGATGGTCCCAAATGGAGCACAGGATGTGTGGTATGTGCTGGGGCAGGCCAGAGCCCTCAATTTCCTTGACTCTGGCCAGAAATGCCCAAGGGGGAGGAGTGGGGCAGAGCCAGCCTGGATGTAAAGAAGCATGAGCCCCCTCCCCACTCCTCCTCCCTTGCAGGAGTAGCCTCTGTCCGCCTCCAGCCCAGGACCCGGCCCCCTGAGTTCTGAGTCCACCTGCTTTTAGGCCTCTGTGATCAGAATCAGGCCTCTTCACCTCTCCAGGCCCCAGCTTCCACATGTATGAGCTGGCTATGAAGAGCTGGGTCTGCGTCGTCCTCCCAGGTTTGTAGGGACCAGGAGGGGTGAAAACATGCATGTTTTGTCAGTTTGCTGGGATGATTTCCTCTGGAGGTGCAGAAGGTAGTAGGGTCTTGAAGCCCCGGTCTTTCCTTGGAGAAGCTGACCTCCTCTGTCCCCAGTTTGGGAAACTGTTACCTCAGTGAGGGTGGCAGTCACTCCAAGACCTTCTCCCACCCGTGCCTTGTCCTGGGAGGGAAAGGTAGGGGCCTCAGGCATGTGATGCTTGCTGCCAAGAGACACACACCCGATTTACACCCGCATGCTTAACGTGTCCCTAAACTCCATCCTCAGCTCCCAGGTAATACCCTTGGGTGGGCAGGGTCTGATGTGGGCACCCGGGTAGCACCGGAGGCAGCCCCACTCCCACAACCCTTAGCCCTTCTTCCTTAGTTCCCTACTAGGTGACTGGAGTGAGCGGGGACGTCTGGGCTCTTTTCTTGGCCATGTTGGACACCCTGAAGGGTCCCGGCCCTGAGATTGTCCCTAAGGGTGTCCTGAGCCCTGGTGACAGGCAGGCAAGGGTTAAGAGGTATGGGCTGGCCCAGTCCCTGGCCAGGTAGGCTGGGCTATTGCCTAGTGGGAGGCGGCCTAGGCATCCGCCACTGTGCTCACCACCAGCTCACTACCACTACCAGCTGGAACGGGGCCTGGTTGAGACAACTATTTTTTGAGGTACCTGAGGCCACCCCACTGCGTTGGTGAGCACCTGGGAACAGGGGGCCCAGGGGCGGGGTGGGGGGAGAAGGGTATAGGGTGTACCATGGCTTCCCCTGGGAGAAAGCCAGGTCTGTCTGTGCGGGGGGGGGGGGGGGGGGGGGGGGTTGGTACAGCGAAGGAGGACCTGAGGAGAGGAGCGAAGCCCAAAATGTCCAATTTCCTCTCCTGGCATGAAGCCGATTCCTTGCCAGAAACGAACGAGAAGAAGGGGTGGGGTAGAAGAGAAGCCAGAGTCCCCCTTCTCCACAGTCCCCCCTTGCTCCCTGGCCCCCTTCCTCCCCCTGGGGAGTAGCCTCTGCCTTCCTGCAGCCTGGGGCTTTGCCCCTGGGGAAAGCCCAGAGCGGGCTATTGAGAAACTGCTTCCCGACACCAGCCTGCCTCCATCTGTTCACCCAGAGCAGGGGACAGTCCCGGGCACTGGGAGTTGGTATTTGCCCCGATAGTGGATAGTGGCGAGATAGGGAAATGGAGGGTCCCACTGAGGGTGGTAGGGCGCCACCCAGGTGAGGCGTCTCGGTTGTAAACAGTCATTACGGCCAGGAATTTCTTTCTCGGCTGTGCTGTCAGAAGGGCAGACCTGAAAAACCTGCTGGGCCCGCCTCTGGGTGTGTGTGTGTGGGGGGGGTCCCCTCTGCAGCTCTCCTGCTGCGGCCCCATCCCGCGACAGGACTCAGGGGCCGGGGGAGGTAGTTAGGGAAGGAACTGCTGGGACCCCCCTTCTCTGCACCTCCAGGTGGGGCTGGGGCAGTTCTGGACCCTAAGGCAAAGGTGCAGAGGGCAGGCAAGCGGAGGCAGGGGTTCGGGAGCTGGGTGTGGGGGTGTGGGGCGTTGACCCTGTGTCTAGCCTACCCGGTGACCCCATGACTCAGGCCCTAGCTATGTCCCCGAGGTCAGGCTGACAGGGTGGAGTCGGGGTTCCTGTCTAGACCCCGTGTTGACTTCCAGGATGCCATGAGCTCCCAGGGAAGGAAGGCTCAAGGCAGCCCAGCGTGGGATGTGGGACCAATCCTGGTGAATGGGCCCACCGGGGAGGCGTTGAAGTTCCTGTTGGGGTGGAGCCCTGGGAGAGTTCCTCAGACTCAACCAGGGGCTGGAGAAGAAGGAGCTCCAGGAGGCTCGGGGCCCAAGAGGCTGAGCTGGGACCTCCAGGAAACCTCGCTGTGCTGGGCAATGTCAGGCCTTGGAGGGTGGTCATCTGCAGAGCACACGTTGCTGCCTGGGTGTGCAAAAAGGCTTTAGGGACTGACCCCTGCTACTGAGGTTGAGGACAGGGAACCACTGTTTTCTGGGAGCCGGTAGCAGGACTGGTGGCACCATATTAGCAGCTTGGCCGCCTCCTGCAGCAGGTTGATGGGGAAGGGGCTCGAACCCACACCTCCTTGGCCACCTGGGTCTTCTTCACACCTGGCCGCCACAGCAAGCTGGGGATTAAGAGGGGCGGGGACCTCCGTGGCCTCATGAGGCCCTCCCAGTTGCCTGCCGCCAGCCCGAGCTCAGGCCAGGTGGTGGGAGGTGATGTCACCTGGCTCCCCAGCTGGGGACCGAGCAGGATGTGGGAGGGAAGGAGCAAACTCCAGAGGAGGGGACGAGGGCAGGGCTGGCAGCCAGCCAAGGCAGGCTCTGTGGTCAGCCAGGGTGTCTGGGGGCAGAGAAGGAAGTAGGAGGCAGGAGGCTTGTTATCTGCAGCTGAGGACTTTGCTGCTCACTGTCCCAGCAGGGGTGACTCCGCTCTGCCTGGTTCGGGACCGGGACCGACTGGGGTGGGCAGAGGGGCTGGAGGGGTCCGGAGGCCTAGTGAACACTCTGCGGCACTGGGGCCGCAGGATGGAATCGGGACAGGTAGAGACCCACAGATCTGGGCTAGATCCCTAGCTTGGCTCTCTCACTTACGCGACAGCCATTCATTGAGTGCTCACTGCTCTCTCAGAAGTGTTCTGAGTGCCAGAGATCCCGGGAAACCGGACAGGTATGTTTCTTGTCCTCACGAATGTGCAAGGGAAGCACAGTCTCTTGCTGGACAGCAGTTGTGAGGGGACCAGGGTGGGGGCCCACCACTGGAAATGACACATAAGCCCCAGCATGTAAGTGAGAACTAGGGGCCCGAGAGGCGAGGCATGGCAAGAGCACTCCAGACGGCAGCCGCAGCCTGGGCAAAGGCCCTGAGGCCTGCTGGGCCGGGAGCTTATGAGGGATTGGTGAGGTTGGAACAGCTCCACGGGGGAGGGTCAGGCCTTCTGTGCCTTACTGTCCTCATCTCGGAAATGGGGGCAATAATCACAGAACTGCGGTCAAAGGGTGGTTGGAAGATTCAGTGTGGCATGGAAGGTGACTGTTCCAGGACCCAGGTGCTTCATCAGGGCCCCCCGTTGTTAGAGTTGGTTCAATCTGTACCATTAATTCTCCCTCCCTAGGCAAGACTCCTGACTGCGGCCCATGGGCCTCTGAGGAGGCGTCGTAAGTCCGCCCAGCTCCCCACGTGCTGTGCTTCCACTCAATGGGAAGGGAGCCGAGGTACCAGGGCCCAGTGGGGCCAGACACTGCCACAGATGCTGAGAGGACAGGCCAATCAGGAGGGCGGGGTCAGGGGACCCTTTACTCCCAGCTAGGCTGTGGGACGTTGGGTCGGGGCGGGGGTTGGGGGGACGCAGGATGTGCTTCCTTAATGGCTCCTGTGCGTCCCTGCCAGGCCCTGTCCAGCGATCAGCCACTGCCTCTCGACGGCACCAGGATGGAAGTCAAAGGTCAGCTGATCAGCTCTCCCACCTTCAGTGCCTCAGGTGGGTGGCTGGTTCCCCTCTCTGCCTCTTTCACCGCTCTGAGTCACCACCTGCCTACTTGGAAAGGGTTGGTCCATGGCCCCACGCTGTGCCAGGACGCCCTGGCTGATCTTTGCTCGGAACTTTGCTCCCTCTGTGTCCAGCTGCCCTGTTCGGAGAGGCTGCCCCCCAGGTGAAGTCAGAGCGTTTGCGGGGACTGCTTGACCGGCAGCGAGCCCTGCAGGAGGCCCTGAGCCTGAAACTTCAGGAGCTCCGCAAAGTGTGTCTCCAGGAGGCGGTGAGGGCCTGGCCCTAAGTGTCTGATGGGCAGGGGTGAGGAGCCGGGGCTCCTAGGCAGGCAGGTGGGGGCGGTGAGTGCTGAGCCACCTGTCTGAGCTGTAGATTCCCTGTCACCCTCTAGTTTCTCAGAGCTCAACTTCGATGTCTTAGAGTCAGGAAAATCTGGCGGGGCAGGCCCCCAATTCCTTATCAGCAATTTGAAATCCCCAAACCCTCCAAAACAATAGTTATTTCCAAAATCTGGCAGTAAAACCTGACCTGAACTGACAAGGGGTGAGTTACGGTTTTGATTTACCCCTCTTGGTGTGAACGTCTACACAGTTGGCCAGGAACGATAACGCAGTTCACAGCATGCAGCCCCAGGCCCTGAGGGGTGGGTGACATGATATGCAGTATATAGACCACGTCGCCTTTACGAGAAATAAGAAATTCCAGGTTCCAAAGCAGGTCTCCTGACCTCCCATGCCCTCAGCCCCAGGGATTTGGGCCACCTGTGGCGGGGGGGGGGGGTGCGGTGGGAAGACCTGGGAGTGAGGAGGAGAAGCGGCAGGCATGGGGTGCTGGGCATTACTGAGCTGCTAGTAGGACTTCCGTAGCTTCTGCCGTCATTCCTGCTTTGCGCCATTCCCCCAGCTAACCCTCGGTAGTCTCTGCCCCCGGCCCCCACCAGGAGCTGACCGGCCAACTGCCCCCCGAGTGCCCGCTGGAGCCTGGGGAACGGCCTCAGCTGGTCCGCCGGCGGCCCCCTGCCGCCCGAGCCTACCCTGCATCGCACCCCAACCCAGCACACCGCTCCTTGTGCCCTGCTGAGGTGAACAGACGGGCTTGGGGAGAAAGGTGGGGGTGGGACAGGTACCGGGGCAGCGCTGGGGTTGCGGCCAGGGCAGGGAGAGGCGAAGGTGACAAGGAAGCAGCTGGAGGCAGGTGGGATCCGGCTCTGGGGGAGGGCACTGGGCCCCGTCCTAAGCCTCTCACCCTCAGGAAGAGGGATGTGTCTAGTCGGTACCCGAGGCAGGCCCCACCTGCAGAAGAAATGAGCTCCGCCCCAGAACAGGCCCCGCCCCCGCGTCCCTGCGCCCGGCCGGCTCGGACATGTGGTCCCGTCCTGCCCCGGTTGGGCGCGCCCCGCAGGAGCTGGCTCTCGAGGCCCTGGAGCGCGAGGTGTCCGTGCAGCAGCAGATCGCGGCCGCCGCCCGCCGCCTGGCCTTGGCCCCGGAGCTGAGCGTCGAGCAGCGCCGGCGCCGGCGCCAGGTGCAGGCAGATGCACTGCGGAGGCTGCACGAGCTGGAAGAACAGCTGGGGGACCTCCGGGCCCGCCTCGGCCTCCCGGGGCTCCCCCCGCCACAGCCCCTGGCCCTGGCCGCGGGGGCGGTCATCACCGCCCAGGGAATGTGCCTGGGCACGCGCCTCGCTCAGCTCAGCCAAGGTGAGCCCCCCACCCCGTGTCACCGCACCGGCGAAGGCGGGAGCGTGGGCGGGGCTGGGAGACGGCCCGTGACAAGTGGGAGCCAGGGAGGACTGAAGGGCCCCGCCCCGTAAGGGGAGTCGTGACCGACTGGCTCTGTGGCAAGGGTGGGGCCGCTGGGAACTTGACCAGGTGGCCCCAGGAAAACGAAGAGCCAAGCGGCGGGTGGTCTTGGATTCAGGTAAAGGTGGGTTCTTGGGAAGGAACGGGCCGGGGAGGAGACCGTCGGGGGTGGGGGGGCGGAAGGGGATGGCACCCAGCCCTTGCCTTGAAAGGCCCGGGTCTCCCCCTTCTCGCCTGTAGAGGACGTAGTTCTGCACTCGGAGAGCAGCTCCCTCTCAGAGTCTGGGGCCAGCCATGATAATGGTGAGGACTCCTGTCCCCCAAAGCCACCCACCCTTTGATGCTCAGCCCCTCCACTCCCTCTTTAACCCCTCTTGAGCCATGTCCCGTCCTTGCCTGGGGCCCCCATCTTTCTTGGCTCTCGCTGCCCAGCTCATGATCCCCAGTTCCAGCCTCGAGCCTTAGCTCCTGGCCCACCCTCTGCCACTGCCTGCCCCCCACCCCCGTCCCTGCGCGCAGCCCATCTGGCCCCCCCCATTGGCTTTTCTCCCACTTTCCGCCTTCCTCCCAGAGGAGCCCCGTGGCTGCTTCCCTCTGGCCGAGCGCCCCTCACCACCCAAGGCCTGGGACCAGCTGCGGGCCGTATCTGGGGGCAGCCCTGAGCGGCGAATCCCATGGAAACCACCCCCGTCAGATCTTTATGGGGATCTGAAGAGCCGGCGGAACTCTGTGGCCAGCCCCACCAGGTGAGGGTGAGCCCCTTCCCTCCCCCCGCACCGGGAGCCGGGAGCCGGGAGCCGGGAGCCGGATCCTGAGCCTGGGCGGGCAGAAGGGCCTGTTGGTGGGTATGGTCTCTAACCTGGGCCTGCCCGTCTCTGTCTAGCCCGACGCGCTCGCTGCCCAGGAGTGCCTCCAGTTTTGAGGGGCGAAGCGTGCCCGCCACCCCTGTCCTCACCCGGGGCGCTGGCCCCCAGCTCTGCAAGTAAGGGGACTCTGAGGGTGGGTTGGAGGACTAGAAGAAGAACTGTTAGTTCTAAGAGAGCATTAGCAAAGGGTATGGGATGTGAGAGGCTGGGCTTTGAAAGGTATATTTGGCACAAGTCGCTTCCTTTCTCTGAATCTTGGCTCCTCTTCTGTGAGATGGGCGTAATATCTGCCTGTGAAGGACGCTGTGGGCATAGTAAGTTCTGGTTAACATGTACTGAGCGCCTAACATCTGGGAAGCCGTGTTCTGCACGGTATCGACCCCTGTAATTGTCCTAAGATCCCTGCCAGGTAGGTGCTGTCATTATTCCCGTTTTATGGATGAGGAGCCTGAGGCACAGAGCAGTTAAGTGACTTGGTAGTAGATCGAAGACCTGGTGTTTGAACCCAGGCTGCTTTGCCTCTAGAGTCCGTGCTTTGAACCGCTGCTCCCTCCTACTTCTTGAACAAATACTTGCTAAGCACCTGCTTTTCCCAGGCTGTGAGCAGAACAAAGTCCCTGTCCTTCTGGCACTCGCATCCTGTGAACGGTGGCTGATAGTTCGGGGTCGTTCAGACACACGGGGCGGGGGGGGGGGGCAGAGAGTTCAGGAAGTTGGATTCCAGGCCCGGGGATTAGGACCCCACTGTGGAGGGGGCAGGGAGCTGTAAGACACCCCCCCCCCCCCGCAGGGCAGGGGGCCCCAGGCATTGGGAAGAGCCCTCTGCTGGTCCTCCTCTGTCAGTCCTTCCCCTCCAGCCCTGCACACGCTTACATCTCCCTTGGCACTAACCACCCTCCCCCCCATTCGTCTTCCGTCCCTCTGCCCCTAGCGGGGGACAGAACCTCCGCTGCCTTGTCCATTCGGCCCGCCTAACCCCTTGATACACCAGGTCTCTAATCCTGGGGCCCTTCCGGAGATGCGCAAGTGAGAGCTCAGGACGAGGTGGGGTCTGGCGGGCGCCCGGCCACTCCCGTCACTCCCGTCACCCCCACCTCTGCGTCCCCAGACCCGAAGGCCTGCATTCTCGCCAGTGGTCCGGCAGCCAGGACTCCCAGATGGGCTTCCCCCGGGCAGAGCCTGCCTCCGACCGCGCCTCCCTCTTTGCAGCCCGCACCCGTCGCAGCAACAGCTCTGAGGCCCTGCTTGTGGACCGGGCGGCCGGTGGGGGAGCTGGCTCCCCGCCTGCGCCTCTGGCTCCGCCTGCCGCTGGCCCCCCGGTCTGCAAGAGCAGCGAGGTGCTGTACGAGCGCCCCCAACCAACCCCTGCCTTCTCCTCCCGCACAGCTGGCCCCCCAGACCCTCCCCGGGCTGCCCGGCCTAGCTCAGCTGCCCCTGCCTCCCGTGGGGCCCCCCGGCTCCCGCCCGTGTGCGGGGACTTCCTCTTGGACTATTCCCTGGACCGGGGCCTGCCCCGCAGCGGCGGCGGCGGCGGCGGCGGCGGGCCAGGCTGGGGGGAGCTGCTGCCTGCAGCTGAGGTCCCAGGACCTCTCTCCCGCCGGGATGGGCTCCTCACCGTGCTCCCAGGCCCACCACCCGTGTATGCAGCTGACGGCAGCAGCCCCCTCCTCCGCAGCAAGGACCCCCACGCCCGTGCCGCCCGCACCAAGCCCTGCGGCCTGCCCCTGGAGGCCGCCGAGGGGCCGGACGTGCATCCGAACCCTCTGCTGTGGATGCCCCCGCCCACCCGTATCCCCCCAGCCGGGGAGCGCATCGGCCACAAGAACCTTGCCCTGGAGGGGCTGCGGGACTGGTACATCCGCAACTCGGGACTGGCCGCCGGGCCGCAGCGGCGGCCTGTGGTCCCCCACGTGGGCCCACAGCACCCGCCCTTCCTTCATGCCCGCTGCTATGAGGTGGGCCAGGCGCTGTACGGGGCCCCCAGCCAGGCGCCGCTCCCGCACTCGAGGAGTTTCACGGCACCCCCTGTCTCCGGCAGGTATGGGGGGGGCTTTTACTGATGGGTAGGGGTCTCTTGAGGCAGATGGCAAGCCAGTCACAGTAGCTAAAGACTCAGACCGGGAGAGAGCTAGCCGCCGCCTCGGCCCGGGGTCCTGGGCCCTGCCTGACCTGCATGAGTCTATGGGGTCTCGGTGGAGGGGTGTCTTGGGCCCTGGCAGTGGCGGCAGTTGTCTCCCAAGCTGTAGAAGAATTCCAGTATTTGAACAAAACAGTGCATGTCAGCTGAAAATGAGCCTTGAAAGCAGGGTGCTGGGAGGAAGGGCCTCCCGGGCCCCTTGCCTCTCTCTTCTGCCTTTGGCCGTGCCCCCACGCTTGTGAGCCGAAAGGTGCTGTCCTGTGCCTGCCTCTGCCTCTTTAACGAGCCTCTTTTCCTCTCTTTCTGTGTCTTGTCCGTCTTTTCCTCTCTTCTCTGTCTTGCCACCCTGTCCGGATTCCTGCTCCCCCTTCTAAAGATACTACGCGGACTTCCTGTACCCCCCGGAGCTGAGCGCTCGTTTAAGTGACCTGACGCTAGAGGGGGAGCAGTCCTCCAGTTCTGACCCCCAGACCCCGGGGACGCTGGTCTGACCCCTTCTGATATGCCCCTTGTTGGCCTGGGCACGACTTTAATCTGGGGGAGCGCACAGCTGACCTCGCTGAACCCTGGGGTGTGGTTGCTGTCAGTCCTGGGGGGTGCCGACCTGATCTTCCAAGGCCCCTGGCTCCTCGTGGACCCACGAAGGTGTCTGACACCCTGCTTCCCCTTTCACACTGTGCTGGGAACTGGGACCCTCAGCCAGCTTAAAAGAGGGGCGATGGTGTAACGGGGACTCCAGGCCCCTTCCTCCATTTCTGTTTACACTTGTGATTTAGGTCTTCACTGTCTTCCCCCAACACTAGACGTTTTATAAAAGGGAAACTGTGATCTCGTCCTGGTTGGGTTCATTCCTGTCCCCATGCCCAGCCCGTTCCATTCAGGAAACCCCACCCCCCAAAATAAACGGACCATATAGGGTCTCAGGGCCCTTTTCGGGGCAGCCAGGAGACTCTGGTGTGAACAGAACTCCCCGCCACCCCCCACCAGGCCAGTTCTTGGGGAGGTGGGCTCTCTGCCCACATTTGGAAGGACTGAAGGCTGGGTAGGGGGCTTGGGTTCATTTTCCTACCGCCAGGGGCACCCGAGGGAGCCCCAGCCCTTGTCTGCCTGTCTGTGCCCGCTGCCTCTGCCCGCAGGATGAGATGGCCCAGCCTCCACCCTGTCTAGCCCGGTCAGGCAGTTGGCCCTGCAGGAGGGCCCAAGGGCAGAGCCGCCGGGCATGTTGCGTCCTGGGATGCTGCGGTGGTGGAGCCTGGCATCTGGTCGATGCCAGTAAAATCCTCAGGTGACGGTTGGCCAAAAGCTGCGTCACGTCTTCCTTGGCTTTCTTTCCACCCACCACTTTTTAAAACAAATCTACACAAGCTGTGTTTTCTATGATACCTATCTGTGACTTTCTGGAGCTGGGGGTCCCCCTACCTCCTTTACCTGGTGTTAAACTTTTCTTTTTCTACCAGTGGATCTGGGCCCAAGACACTACCCACACTGGAAGGGGATTTCTATAATAAATGTGTAAACCGAACCCATGTGTCACTCCTCTTGTCCGCCTTACCTTGGGGGCCCACACCTGTAGTTAGGACCAGGTAATAGGTTTTTATGATGCCAGATTATAAAAAACACACACTGGAAACAGCGTGTGATAATGGCGTCCACCTGGGCTTTACTTGCTGGGATGCGGGGCGACAGCTTCGCTGTCTGCACTCAGATCCCTCCCGGCCCCAAACGGGAGCCCTTGGTGATACAAGTGATGGCAAACACCGCGCTTAACGGCCTCGTGTTAGTGCTGCTCCAGAGGAATCCCCTGCTTTGAGGAAGGGACCGAGAGCTCCCCCCGCCCTTCGGTCCACATAGTTGACAGAAAGCGACCTAGGCAGAAAAGAGTCCAGCAAAACTGAAAAGCAGAAGGCCACTTCTGGCCACTGAAATGCATGGACTTGACCCCGGAAGCCCACGTTGGCTTGAGCGCTGCAACAGCCTTTATTGTCGCGGTAACACTGATTACAGATGCCCCATTCCGGGTCAGGGATACCCCCACCCCATCCCACCCCTTGGTCCTCATCACTGTGGAACTTTGGAGAGGGGGGCCGAATCCCTAAGCAGAGCTGGAGAGAGGCAAGTGGGACTGGTGAGTGTTTGGGTCACCTCGAACCACGTGTTCAACAGGGTCAGGATGCCTGAATCCTCTGTCCTGTTGGGGGCTGGGAACACTGGGACCCGGGTTCAAGATTTGGCAATGCCCTGACCTGGTTTCAAAGCTGGGGTAGGGTCTGGAAAAGCCTTATTAGTCCCATGTTCAAGAGAATGCCTTGGTCCCAGGTCCCAGCTTTGGGGCTGAGCATGGGAGATGGGTGGGTCCCAGATTGGGGGTGGGGGAGTATCTCTGGGTCCAGAGTTTGAGGTTGGCCACAGATGCCCTGGGCTCCAAGCCCCAAGTTCAGGGCTGGGGAAGAGTGGTCCCCTAGGTAACCGAGGGGGGGGAGCTGGGTAGGAGGAATATCCCAATTTTGGACCTGGGGTGGGGAGGGTCGCAGATGTCCTCTGGTTTTTGAACTGGACAGGGCCCTCTATTTCAAAGGCTGGGAAAGGGCTCTGGGTCCCGGTATACAGGGCCAGGGTGGGGATGGCATTCTCCAGGTCTTGGGTACAGATCCCAGACCCCTAGGATCCAGCCTCCTGCTCTTGTCCCAGCGCCTCCAGTAGCAGCCCCATTGGCGTCCGCTTGAGACCAATACTCTCAATCTTGTTCTCGATCTTGTTCTTGAGGTTTCGCAGGCGCAGCGAGGCGTGCACCAGAATCACTGTGGGCAGTGCCGAGAGGAGTGGGGTCAGTGGGCTGAGACCTCAGCTTTTAGCCAATGGGGGCCCACAGAGGGGAACTGGAGCACTGGCAGGCCGATAGAATGGTCAGTGGTCAGGATGCCTGCGATCTGAAAGCGTGGCCGAGTAAGGAGCCTTGCGACAGGGGCGGGGCCAGGGAGGGCGCAGGGTGGCAGGGACGTGGCCGGTGGAAGACACTGAGCATCAGGAGCGCGGCCTGAAAGGGCGGTAGTACGAGGGGCGTTCCCAGAAGAGGGAAGGCAACGCCAGGGAAGGCGCTCGGGGAAGGAGACGTGTCCCAGCCCCCTCTTAGGGCAGGGCCGGCCTGCCGCTGAGCGCAGGCGCCGGCCGTTCATCGGGCTATGGCCGGGTAGCGGGTACTCACGAAGCACAGGCCCGGCGACGCTCAGCAGGAAGGTGCAAGCGCCGCCCACGGCCCAGAGAACAAGCAGGCCGACGGCGAGCACTGCGGCCAGGCAGGCGGCGGGGTGGCTGCGGCGGCAGCGGCGCACGGCTGCTTGAGTCTCAGCCGCCCACACCAGCGCGCCAAGGGCCACCGTCACTACCAGCGCGCTTAGGAGGGTGTGCAGCGGGCGCACGTACCTGCGAGGACAATGGAACTGAGCTAGCCCGGCCGACGGCGAGAGGGCTACCCAGCCTCCAAGCCTCCCCGTCCACCCAGTCCCGGGGTCCAAGACCTCTGGTTCCCCCCTCAGGGCCCCCCAGCGCGGCAAAAAACTCCTGCCAGTCCTCTGTCCCTACGGGTCCACCCTCCAGGGCTTCCGACTCCCAGGAGCCCCGGGGGCCCTCATTTCCTTTTCGTAGATCCTACAGTCCCATCTTCCTTAGCTCTCCCGTTTCAGGCCCTCTCGTCCCGCTAGGCCTAAGCCTCCAGGCTCCCAGCCCTTGCCAGCTCTTTTCTTCCAGCCCTACCACCCGCGGGGCCCCTCTCCTAACCGCCCCTAGACCCCACCCGCCCCCGCCCCCAAATCCACCCTTTGAGCCCAACCCTGTAGATTGCTCTTCCAGGCTTTCTGTCTCCAGACATTTCCCTCTCCGCGGGCCCAGAGTCTTTACAAGACCCCTTCCAGGCTTCCTCCCCTTCAAGGCCCCCATCCAGGTTCCCACTCCCTATAGATCTCTCCCTCCATCATTGCTAGAACCCCTTCCACGCTTTCAGTAGCACTTTTAACTTCCAGCCCTGCCCAAGTCCCTCCAGGTTCTCCATCCTTCTCTGGTCTCAGGCCTTCCACCTCTGGGTCCTCCCTCTTGGTTCAAGTTCCCCAAGAGGTACTTGCTCCTGGAACGTTCCAATCACAGCCAGGCTCCCCTCCACGCCCAGAGCCTCCGCAAGCCCACCCTCCCAACCCTTCAACTTCACATCCCTGTCCCTGTCTCTGCCCGAAGTCCTCCAAGGCCGCCTTAATCGGGCCCCATCACTCACGTCCTCCCCCTCCACCCCCACTTTCACTTTCAGGCCCTCCTTATCTTCAGGTCCACCTCCTTACCCAGTTTCCCCTCCAGTCCCACATTCTCCACTCTCAGGCCGTATCCCACCCAAGGCACGCCTTATAACCATGCTCGACTTCCTTCAAGTCTCCCCTCTCATTCCCCGGAGGTTTTCCATCGCTAATGAACTCGCCCTTGCAGCCTTGCATCCCCCTCCCGTTCCTCAAAACCCCACGGGTCCACCCTCCCTGCCCCGCAGGCGTCCCTGGCCAACCGGCGTCTCCCTCCCTCCCTCACCCGGCCAGAGCGAGACTGAAGCCGAAGCACAGAAGGTAGTTGGTTTGGTAGTAGAGGAGGTTGTTGATGACGCGGTGGCACCATCGCTGCGGGTCGCACGGATCCGGAGCCGCCAGACGCGCCGACCCCAGAACGAAGTCGTCCAGGGCGCGTAGCGGTGGCAGCCGCACCTCCGACATCCTGCCGGTCGTTGTAGCTGGACCAGCCAGAAGAGCGGCCGGACTACAACCCCCGTTGCACCCCGCGCTACCGCGAGGGACACCGGGAAATGGAGTCTGGGTCCAGCGGCTGCTCTCAACCACCCAGGCGGACTACGCAATAGCCGCAATGCACGTGACCAGAAATGCCAACACGCCGGAACTGTAAGGCAGCAGGGGCTGCCGGGAAATCAAGTCGCCGCCGCCGGGCGAGGAGCTCCCACCCATCCCCAGGTGGGGGCGCCCAAGGGGCTGTTCTGAGCCGTGCTGATAGCGCAAGTACACAGCGATCGAGACATTCTAGGACATGCAGACACACATTCCGGGACATACAGATAGGGGCTGTCAGAAGGACTCGGGCAGGATCCCACTTCCTTACAAGTCAGGGTCCAAGAGGGCCACACCTACTTGGAAACTCCCGCAGGGCCTTTTCAGCTGCATCTCCTCCGGGCCCCACCCGTGCCCCCCAGGTCCAGCCCCAGAAATACTATCAAGGGCCTTTTATTCATATTCACCACATTAGAGATGTCTCTTTTCTGGGAAGGTTTTTTAATCCCCACATGTTGAATGAGGGCACTCCCTCTAGGTCGCTGGCTGTCTTCAGGCTGGGAGTCCCAGGGGGGTCTCCTCCCTCCCTGGGTCCCTGGCCTGGCCCTGCAGGCACACAGTCACCAAGAAGCATTTGGGGGCAAGTGAGCTGTTTCGGCACTGCACTGCTGCGGGCCAGGTGGGCCCCTGCCCCATTAATGCCTGCTGGCTGGTAGCTTCCGCCGCACTCCTGACCCCCTGAAGGCTTTGCCATCTACCACTGCAGGTCCGTTGCACAACACGCAGTGTCCTTAAAAGTCATCGTCATCACAGATATCAAGGTACACATCGAAAGCCTCTCTGTTGCAGTTTCCATCAGGAGTGAAGACGTATTTGTGGAAGGTCCCATCTACACAGATGGCTGCAAGAAGGGGGAGGGCAGGTAAAAGGTTAAAGGCTGCCGAAACCACCCACTCCAATCCTCTCCTCCCCGGGGTCCCATGGCCTAGGGTCTACCTCCAGGCCTTTGTCCCCAGGCCTTCCCCCCAGCGATGGAGTTGAGCCGCCCACTCTAGCCCTCTCTCAGGCTTCCCAGGCCCTACAATTCCGGCAGGTCCAAACTGTGGACTCTGCCGATGCAGCACCCCCAGGCAAGAGCTGCTCCCACTCACCAATGACAGAGTTGACGTTCTTGGATGTATTGCGACCGAAGGCGCAGATGCAGGCTGACTCGGCAGGCACGGTGAAGCTCGCCAGGCTCCACTGAGAGTCCACGTACTGCCCAATCATAGGCCCCACCTTGCCCACGCGAGCCAGCCTGCAGGCAGCACTGGCTGAGCCCAGGTGTGGGACACGGGCAGGGGATGGGGGCAGGGCCGGGCCGGGCAGGGAGTACTCACGCGGAGCGGCGGTTGAGGCGGGTGTCCTTTAGAGCGAAGATATGGACCGTGCCCTTATCACTGGAAGCGCAGAGGAACGAGGAGTCATGGCTGAAGTTGATGCTGGAAGACACACCGGCAGTGATGCCCATAGGCCCGGTGGCAGGGGGTCACCAGCCCACCACACATACCCTCTGCTCACCAGTACAGGGTGGCAGGGTCAGTGCCTCGGCGCAATTCCACCAGTTTCTCCTTGGACTGTGTGTCAAAAAGGCGAATCAGGGTGCCTTTCTGGGAGGCGGAGGCCACTACCGTGCCCGGCTGGTTCAGGGACACACAGGCCACGTCGCTCTGATGGGCGTTGATGGTGAATGGGGCGGATGAGGTGCCAGGCTTGGTGCTTGCCAGGTCCTGCGGTAGAAGGGGCAGTTTGGGCTTGGGGTAGTACGGAAGGCAGAGGCCAAGGGCCCGCAAAGGCAGCCCACCCGCCTACCCTTGCCCACGGGATGGCTCACCACAAGTTGCAGGCTCCCACACTTGTGTCCCGGGAACACCAGCAGCTGTTTCTCCAGGCTGGGGCAGAGGTCACAAAGCCCTAGGGTGTGAGGACAAAGTGCTCGGGGAGGGGGTAGGCTGGTGAACTGGAGGCAGGGGCCAGGCAGTGGGACGGGCAGGGCCTTGCAACGGACAGAAGCTGGGTAAGGGTCCCACTTTGACCTTCCGTGATGTATGGCCCCCACGGAACCCTCAGGGGGCTTGCCGTCCGCTGCGCCCCCCAGCAGCGAGGCAGGTTCTCCACCTCCCGACGCAGCTGTGGCAGCCCCAGGAGGGCCCAAGGATCCCTGGCACAGCCACCCGTGTCCTTACTGGCTGTTTCTGCCCTACGCTCTGGGGCACCCAGGGGTGGGGAGAGAGAAGTGGCTAAGGCATGGCAAGATGGACAGGCTGGGAATAGGAGCCTCTCTGCACAAGGACTGTCTCCCTGCCCCTTTCCCAGCTTCTCCGGGCGCCCCTTGCCTCCCCTCACTCCTGCCCCTCTGCCCTGCCCACTGCCTCCTGCCCTCACACCTGCACGTCTGGGTCCTCTCACCCTTGGGGTTGTCCCGAGTGTCAAACTCGAACAGCTTTCGGGGATTGTCGGGGAAGGAGTACACGTAGATGCGGTTCCTCAGCACGATCACAATTCTGTGGGCATCACACAACGCAGGATGTCCATGAGGGGAGGGCAGGATGCCAGTCCAGGACTAACCGTCTTGCCTGCTGTGGGGACCTCCTACCTCCCCCACCCCCGTCCTCCTCAGGCTCACTTGTCATGGCGCACGCGCACAGCCAGCACTGGCTTGGTGAAGGTGAACTCCAGCACCAGCTTGTCCTTGGAGTCCTTGCCCTCTCGGGCATCGTCCCAGATCAGCACTGCTGGGCAGGTGGGTGCGTTGTCGGGGCCAAGGTTCAGGGTGAGGGGCAGCCCTGGTGACACAAGACCCACCCCTACTCCCCATGGGACCTCAACCCACTCGCTTAACCTTTTGCTAACACCAATGTGAGCTTCATCCAGCATGAGCACTTGTGGGTGTGATGTGTGAGAGAACAGGTTTCTCAGACTGTTATACTCAGTTACAGAGGAAGAAACCGAGGCTCGAGGGGGTTTGACTGTCGGGCTGAGGACTTCACTGCCCATCAGCAACCAGACAGGGACTCATACCCAGGCCTGTAACTTCCCATCAGGAACTATCTCTTGCCTCCAGGCTCCTAGTCCGTACCCTTAGGAGGCTTCTGAGTCCTAGACCTCTGTGACTCGCCTAGGGCCTCTCTCACCATCTCCCAGGGGGATCAACAAACAGCCTCAGAACAAGATGGCTCCTAGGCCCAAAGCAAGAGGACACTGCGGGAGATGACTCCGAGATTGTATAACCCATTGGTTGTGTGAATTTGGAAAAGTCCCCTAACCTCTCTGGACCTCAGTTTCTTCATCTGTAAAAATGGGGATAACAATACTTCCCGCCACGTAGTGTCACCATGAGGATTAAATGAGTTAATATCTGTAGGGTGCTTAGAACGGTACGAGGCTCACAGCAAGCGCTCCATAGGTAAGGACAAGGCATACAGGAGGCATTCAATAAGTGTTAAACAAAGGCAAAACGCCAAGCTTCTCAAGCAGTAAGATCCATGAGTTCCAAGCTGTAGGCCTCACTGTGTGACTCTGAAGTGCTCTAACATCTTCATCGGCCAGTGCCCTGGGGTGCCTGGAGGAAGCCAGGATTCCGGGGAATCTGGGCCAAGGGCGGGATGGGATGAGGGCACTTACCTGAGATCTCTGAGAACTTGGGGCTGCTACCACCACCCACCAGGGCCAGCAGGTTGGAGCGGTGCAGCATCTCCACCAGGCCCATGCTGCCCACCTGCTCATGGTCTGGACAAGGACCAGGGTGTCAGTAGGGGTGGGAGCCAATGCCCAGCCCGTCCCTTCTGCCCACTGCCCCTCCCCCGCCAACAGCTCACCCAGATGCCCCTTCTCCATCAATGGTTCCACGTTGTAGATGCGCACACCAGTCTCCATGGCGCAGCAAAAGCAGCCTGGGGGATGGGGGAAATTCGGGCTGCCTCAAACGATGCCCAGTTGGAAGCCAGGGGCTTAACACCCACCTCTGGCCATTCTTTCCCTCCCTCCCTCCTATCCACAAAGGTGCAAGCACGAGCCTCTCTCACTTTGGTCTTGGTTGAAACGCAGACTGGTCACTCCTCGAAGTGGCTGCTGAGTCATGGTCCAGGATTGCTTCCCTGGATACAAATGGGGGTAGAGTTGGGAAGAGTCTGGGGTTTGCCCTCCAAGTCCTAGAACTCCTGTCCCCAACTGGTTTCTTCTTCCTCCTCCTCTGCTACCTACTGCCCCCAGCAGGACTACAAAGACAACAAAAAAGAGGGATAGTTCTGGGGTCTCCACTCTTAAGCTCCCAAGACCCCAAAGAGCATGGCCAGGAACTTCTCCATCTTCTCACACTTGGTTGACCCCAGCTCCAGGCCTACCCTGACTTGGTTGGACTCCCCATCTCCTTCTTACTCCCTGGCCCTCACTGCGTGTCAGGAAGTAATGGTCGGTAGAGGGGGCCCTAGTGACATCTCTTCCCCACCCCCAGCCAATCCTGGCCCTAATGCCGCACATGGCCTGGAACCACCCCCCCCCACTGGCTTCTCATCTTCACACCTGGACCTAGCATCCAACTCCACCTGTCAATAAACAGGGAAAGGGGCTAGGACCCCACATCTCCCTAACCCTGGCCCCGAGACCTGCCATGGTTGGTCCACCACCCACAGGACTTCCCCTCCTCGTGAGCCTTCTGAGGCTCCCAACTTATTCCACCATCTCAGAGCCTTCTCACACCTTCCCTCCTCTCAGGCTTCTCCAAACCCCTTGGGGATCCCATGCCTAGCTCCAGATGACCCCTCCTCATGCCATGCTAACTTCTGCCCAACCAGGGCCTGCCTGGATGTTCCCCCAGACCCTCTTATGCCCTAAAAGACCCTACATTAGATTCCCCTCTCTCCCCAAATCGCCCACCCCTGGGACACCCCCTTCCATGTGCTTTTCTGTCCCTGACTCCAGCATAGATTGGCTTGAACCTACTCTCAGGAACCCCATCCCCTTTACATTCCTCCTCCAGATTCTCTATCCTCTCCCCCAAACACCCTGCCCCAGGACACCCCTTCCCCATCAAGACTTGCCCAGGACACACCTCCCGAAACCCCTACCTGGAACAACTCATCCCCACCAAGACGCCTGACCCTCGAAGATTCCTGTCCTAGGGCACCTATACTCCCTTCAAACCCCCATCTCCCCAAGACCTTTGCCCAAGCACACCCCCTCCCCAACCCTCCAAGAGCTCAAACCTACCTTACTCCCTTTGTACCACCTCCATTGGACCGCCTCAGTCCCCAAAGACTCATTCTTTGGACAGACCCACCTTTCAAGACCCCTTTTTGGACCCCCATTCCAAAGACCCCTGCCACCCAAAAGTCCTGCCCCCGGATGCCTCACCCCCTTCCACTTCCTCATGTCCAAGACCGCCCTCATACTCCTTTCAACCGCGGGACCCACTTAAGCTCCCTGTCCGAGACGCCCTCCCATCCACCAAGACCTCTGTTCAAGGGACCCGCCCCCACCCCTCCCCTCCCCCAGACTGGATCATGCCCCAGTTCCCCGCTGCCTGCACTGACCTGACCTCCTTGCGTTCCCGATCCCAACCCCTGCTGTCGGCGCCGCCCGCGGCCCGGTTTTCTGACCTCTCGGGCCCTGACGCCCGGCTCCGGTGTTTACATCAGGTCTCACTTCCGGGGGGAGGGAGTCCGTGACCGGAAGTGACTCATCCCGGCCGGAAAACGCGGCCGCAGCCCTGCTCACCGGCCTTCCAGGTCTTTGGAGCAACGCGAGCCATAGGTGCATCCCCCGGAGAGGCTGTGCGAGGCCCTGACTGCCTGAGGGAGCCGAGGCGGGTGGGCGAGAGAGGTTTGTCCTCGCTGAGCGGAAGAGGGCCGAGCATTCCCCAGCTCGCTCCTGCTCGGAGAGCGAGAGGCGTTGACTTTCTGGGCTAACAAGACTTGGGCCTCCGAGGTGGGCTAGAGTGGCCTTTCTTGTTGGAAATACTAGTCCTCCCAGATTTCTAGAGAGGCGGGGGGGCGGGGCGGAGGCGGGCGCGGACCTGGAGACCTTGAAAGCTGAAACTCCCCTTGCCCAAGGGAAGCCAGCCCCTCCCCCTCCTTGCTGGGTTTTGTTTACAAAGTGAAAAATGAGAGGTTTTAATGCTGAGAGGTATAAATGCTTCCTGGGGGAAAAAAGCCCAATGATGTGCATACTGGAAATATTTTTTTAATTCAACTTTTAACTTTTGAGGTAACTGGATTCCCACGTAGTTTTGAGAAATAATACAGAGAAATCAGATGTACTTTTAAGGGTTTCCTCCAAAGGTAACATGTGAAATGATAGTAAAATATTACAATCAGGGTATTGACATTGATACCGTCTACCCATGTTTTACTTTTTCTGAAGTATTGCTCTGATGCTTTTTAAAATTTCTGTGAATATATAATGGATATCATTTTTTAAAAGATTTTATTTATTTGATAGAGCACAAGCAGGGGGAGTGGCAGGCAGAGGGAGAGGGAGAAGCAGGTTCCCCACAGAGCAGGGGGAGCCCAATGTGGGACTCGATCCCAGGACCCTGGGATCATGACCTGAGCGGAAGGCAGCTGCTTAACCAACCAAGCCACCCAGGCGCCCTGGATATGTTTTAATAACAACTTTTTAACTGATTCATGGCATTCCGTGGAATAAATGGAGCACTGTTCAACTGTTCTCTTACTGGTAGCCATCTAGGTGGTTTCATGTACGATGTTGTCAACATATTGTGAATTTGGACTCCATATCCTGCCCCAGGCGTGATTCCATTGCTGTGGTCCTTGGCAAAGCCAATCTTCTGCCTTTCTTCAGTCCTACTTCCTCATGTCCCAGACCATATTTAACTTAATTCGGTTTGGGTTCTGCCACTCCCACCTCTCTGAGACTGCTCTTACCCAGATCACCCGGGAATAAGAATCTTGCCAAACCAGCAGTCCCTTCCCTACCGGCAATCACCCTCTCCTGGGACTGCCCAAAGCATTCCACGGTTTCTTACTCTCACTTGGTTTTCTCCTACATTTCTGGCTACTCTTCCACCTTCAGCCGATTCCCAAATATTAAGAGTATCCTTGGGTATGACTCTGCCCCCCTTGCTTTTGTAGGCAACATGCTCTCCCTAAGTGACTTCATCTTGTCTTGTAGCCTTAATTATTGCAAATATTTGGGAGATCCACTAATTTAGGCCTCTAGCCTAGACCTCATTCCTGAACACCTGACTTATATACATTATGGCCTGTTTGACATCTTCCTGTGGATGTCTCATAAAGTATGTCAGACTTAACACATCCAAACAAATCTCTTGGGGCGCCTGGGTAGCTCAGTTGGTTGAGCGACTGCCTTAGGCTCAGGTCATGATCCCAGGGTCCCGGAGTCAAGCTCCCTGCTCATCCGGGAGTCTGCCTCTCCCTCTGCCCCTCCCCCCTCCTTGCTTGTGCTCTCTGCTCTCTCTCACTCAAATAAGTGAAATCTTTTTAAAAGAAAAATAATCAGCACCCAAAAAAGTAAAATTTACAATGTCTATTTTCCAAACTGACATAACCAGGCCTACAAAGAAGCAGGAGGTACATACCGCAACATGGAAGAACCTTGAAAATAGTTTGCTAAGTGAAAGAAGCCAGTGAACAAAGGACCACCTATTGTATGATTCCATTTACGAAATACCCACAATAGGCAAGTCCACAGACAGAAAGTAGATCAGTGGTTGCCTAGGGCTGATGGAAGCAGCGAGGGGGGCATGGGGGTGGGGGTGGGGCATTGATTGGGATGAAAAGGGAAGTGATTGCTAAGGGGTATGGGGTTTCTTTTTGGGGTGACGAAAATGTTCTAAAACTGATTGTGGTAATGGTTGCACAACAGTATACTCAAAAGAATTGGGTGCACTTTAAATGAATTACGTGGTATGTGAATTACAGAAAAATACACTGAATAGGATTAATGACTAGACATCACAGAAGAAAACCATTGGTGACTTGAAGTCATAGCAATAGAAACTAACAAAATGAAAAAGGAAAATAAAGAATCCAGGGGTGCCTGGGTGGCTCAGTTACATGTCTGCCTTTGGCTCGAGTCATGATCCTGGGGTCCTGCTCAGCGGGGAACCTGCTTCTCCCTCTCCCTCTACCTGCCGCTTCCCCTGCTTGTGCTCTCTCTCTCTCAAATAAATAAATAAAATATTCCCCTGCTTGTGCTCTCACTCTCAAATAAATAAAATCTTTAAAAAAAATAAAGAATCCAAAATAAATAAAGAAGGCATAAATGAGCTATGGGACAATTTCAAATGGCCTTATATGCAGGGAAATAGAATCCCCAAAGGAGAGGTGGGGGGACCAAAAATATGTGAAGAAATAATGTCCTAAAACTTTCCAAAATTAATGAAAAACATAAACCCACAGATCCAAGAAGTTCAATGAACTCCACTACAAGAAACATGGAAAATACTACACAAAGGCACATTGTAATGAAATTACTCCAAACCAATGATAACAAAGAAAATCCTAAAAGCAGCCAGAGAAATAAGACGTGTTACATAAGGGAGAAAAAGAGAAGAATGACATCAGGTTTCTCATTAGCAACAATGCAAACAAGAAGAGAGTAGGGCAACATGTTTAAAATTAGAGGACAGAAGTTTCTGAATGACAGAGTAAGGAACTCCCAAATCCATTCCTCCAGAAAAGTAATGAAAGCACTGGCCAGGGGTGCCTGGGTGGCTCAGTCGGTTAAGCGGCTGCCTTCGGCTCAGGTCATGATCCTGGGGTCCTTGGATCGAGCCCCGTATCGGGCTCCCTGCTCGGCAGAGAGCCTGCTTCTCCCTCTCCCTCTGCCTGCCACTCTGCCTACTTGTGCGCACTCTCTCTCTCTCTCTCTCTCTCTCTCTCTCTCTCTCTCTCTCTCTCTGTCAAATAAATAAATAAAATCTTTAAAAAAAAAAAAAAGAAAAGGGCGCCTGGGTGGCTCAGTCGTTAAGCGTCTGCTTTCAGCTCAGGTCATGGTCCCAGGGTCCTGGGATCGAGCCCCGCATCAGGCTCCCTGCTCAGCGGAGAGTCTGCTTCTCCCTCTGCCCCTCCCCTTGCTTGTGTTCCTGCTCTTACTGTCTCTCTCTCTCAAATAAATAAATAAAATATTTTAAAAAGAAAGAAAGAAAGAAAGCACTGGCCAACAACAATAGCAAAAAAAAGGTCCAAATTAACTTTCTGGGAGTTGTAGACATTAGCCAAATGCTTGAAACAATCTGAGAAGCATTTATTCAAGAAAAGTGCCTGAATCTTGGTAAGAATGAGCTTTGTGGCATTTTAATGGCCTCATTCCTGTCCCCCTCTACCCAGCTCCATCATACCAATGAAAACCAGCAGCCTAACAGGATGGAGGGAGGAAAATGGGCTTGGAGCTCCCCCAAAAGCTACATTCCAAAAGAACTGGCATCCTTTTTTTTTTAAGATTTTATTTATTTATTTGACAGCACAAGCAGGGGGCCTGGCAGGCAGAGGGAGAGGAAGAAGCAGACTCCCCACTGAGCAGGGAGTCTGACGCTGCTGGGCTCCATCCCAGGACCCCAGAATCATGACCTGAGCTGAAGGCAGAGGCTTAACCGACTGAGCTACCCAGGCGCCCCGAATTGTCATCCTTTTTAAAAATCACATGTTAACATAAATAGCATTTTTCTAAAACAAAACAAAAAATATTTAGTGAGAAGAGTGGCATCGTTTTATATTTCTGCAAATCTCTTTAATGTTTGGTTTAATAGAAAACAGCTAGATCCTCATATATGCTCCTGAGTTCAATCTCTTGTGATGCCACATATTTGATGTCCTCTGGAACACTCTACTATGCATTTGTGAGAGAATGAGTGTGAAAAATAATGTCTTAGTATCATGAAAATACTTCTGACCTCCAGACACCTTGAAAGATTCTCAAAGACCTCCACCAGAGATCCCAGACCACAGAACTATTAATCAAAGCTGTTAAAACTTCTGGTTATAGAGGTACCAACCCATCCTCACCTCCACAATGAATGTTTTACCTCACCTTTATACTGGAGCAAATAGGGCTTTATATCTTATTTGAATGAAGATGGGTTCCTAAGTGTAAAAATCCTCTTCAGTTTGCTTTTCAAACCAGTGGTCTGTTTATTTACTTAATGCTGAATGTTAATAAGACAGTCACCAGAGAATGAAGAATGATGCACATTCCTGTCATACAAAGTTGTTATGAGGAAGGGTTTCAGGATCAAACGGACCAAGTTTCAATGACCGAGTAACCTGTTGAAGAAATCCCAACTTGAATGACTGTTTAGGCATTCCAGATTTGTGGGAATGAGTTATAAGTATTTACATCTCAGTCAAAATCTTTTTCAAAGCATGGATCTTGAAGCTAACATGACTCTGCTCAGACCCAGTTGGGCCAACTTTAATATTAGAGTCTCTCCTTGGAACATTTCACCTTTTGTGGGTGTGACTCACTGAATTAATCTTTCTCTTTAATGCATCCTGGAAAATGGATTGTTTGTGGCTTGAAGAATTAAGTTTTACTCTGATGTTTTGGAAAAGTAGCATCTTGATTTCCACAGGCCTTCATTTAACAACGAATCATTGAATATTCATTCATTTATTAAAGCCCTAAAACATATCAGGCACACTGTATGAAATCTTGGGAATAGAACAGGAAGCAGAACACTATCCTTGTCCTCTAAGGAGAAAGCTGATGAACGTATATACGTAACTGCTCTAGAGGGAAAAAGGATTAGGAGATAGGAAGAGCTGGGATAGAGGTCGGGCTTGCTAGTTTATTTGGCATGGTCAGATAGGTTTTTGTGATAAGGAGACTTGAGCAGAGACCTGAAGGTAGAGAGGGAATGAGTCATATGGAAATTTGGGGGAAGAGCAGTGCAGGCAAAAGGAACAGCAAGGATACAGCTTGAGAGGTGAGGTCATAGTTACGGGGTCAGAAGCAGATCATGCAGGACCTTGTAGGTCAAAATTTTTTTTAATAAAGGCTTCGGGGCACCGGGGTGGCTCAGTCGGTTAAGCCTCTGCCTTCAGCTCAGGTCATGATCCTGGAGTCCTGGGATCGAGCCCCAGATCGGGCTCCCTGCTCAGTGGGAAGCCTGCTTCTCCCTCTCCCACTCACCCTGCTTGTGTTCCCTCTCTCGCTGTGTGTCTCGCTGTCAAATAAATAAAATCTTTTTAAAAAAAAAGGAACTACTCTGATCTTTAAAAAAAAAAAAAGAAGAAGAAGAAGCTGACGACACATCAGCTGCCAAACGTTGCCGAGAGGGAAAGATGAGGAGCACCCACTATATGCAGATGCCAGGCACATAATAAGTGTTCATGTACTTTTAATTGTAAAATACACATAATGTAAATTTACCATCTTAATCATTTTTAAGTGTACACTTAAGTAGTGTTTAGTATTTTCTCATTGTTAGGAAACAGATCTCCAGAACTTTTTCATTTTGCAAAACTGAAATTCTATACCCATTAAACAACAAGTCCCCATTCCCCCCTCCTCCCAGCCCCTGGAAACCACCATTTGACTTTATGTGTCTATGAATTTGACTACTCTCATATAAGTGGAATCACACAATATTTGTCTTTTCATGATTGACTTATTTCAGTTAGCATCAGTTCTTCAAGTTTCATCTATGCTGTAGCATATGCCAGAACTTCCTTCCTTTTTAAGGCTAAATAATATTCCATTGTGTGTATGTGTACCACATTTTGCTTATCAATTCATTGATCAGTGGACACTTGGATGGCTCCCATCTTTTGGCTAACATGAATAACAGCGCTATAAACATGGCTGTGCAAAATCTCTTCAATACCATGCTTTCAAATTCTTTTGGATATATATCCAGAAGTGGGATAGCTGGATCATATAGTAATTCTGTTTTTCGTTATTTGGGGAGCTACCATACTATTTTCCATAGCAGCATACCACTTAATATTCCTACCAATAGTGCTCAATTGTTCTAATTTCTCCACATCTGCACAAACACTTGTTATTTTTTCTTAAATAGTAGCCATTCCAATGGGTGTGAGGCCCAGAGAATTGTCATTTTTTTACTTTTATGGCAATTCCCTGGAAACCCACTTACAGGGCTTGTCTGTATTTGATCTGACTCAGAACTTTCTCAGTTCAAATTGCCTTTTCAAAAACAATTGGCAATTGTTTAACATCATAGATGCTTGAGGTGGTGATAACAGTTGGAACAAAAACATAGTTGATCAAAAAACATGAAAAGAAAAGCTGGGTAATGAGATGTCCACAGGGGGCTTTGAAAAGCCCCGACATATTCCTGGGAATCTGGAAGGCCACATGCATGTGGATGCACAGGGCTGTGTGCATGTCCAGACAAGAACAGAGAAGGCCCTAAGCTCTCAACTCTAGGTGACCTTTATGCTCTGTGCAAGGCAGAGTTGTAAACTACCTGCTGGAGTGTTCAAGGCATGTTCCAACACACACACACACACACACACACACACACACACACACACACACACACACAGAAACCCTAGGAAAAGGTTGAAGACTGATTGGTTCAAGGCATTTAAGGAACTCTCTGTCTAACCATTAACTGACCACTAAGCTAATGAAGCAGAGACTTTGATGACCACATACAAGAAAGAATAGAGACTTTACAGAAGTCCTTCATAAAAGTCACTAAATGAACAGCAGAAACAAAACCAACAAATGGCAGCCACAACAAAGCCTAAGGAGGAAAGAATCGGAATTCCAGTGCCACATTATTTTAAATGTCCAGATTTAAAAATTGCAAAGAAACTAGAAAGTATGGACCATACATAGGGGGGAAAAAGCAGTAAATAGAAAGTGTCCCTGAGGAAGACCAGATATTGGATTGTACTAGACAAAGATTTTTAATTACTAGTATAAATATGCTCAAGGAACTAAAGGAAACCATGTCTAAAGAACTAAAGAGAAGTTTAATACAGTGTCTTACCAAATAGAGAATACTGGTAAAGAGATAGAAATTATAAAAAAGAATGAGGGGCTCCTGGGTGGCTCAGTCATTAAGCGTCTGCCTTCAGCTCAGGTCATGATCTTGTAGTCCTGGGATTGAGCCCCAAATCGGGCTCCCTGCTCAGTGGGGAGTCTGCTTCTCCCTCTTTCTCTGTTGCTCTCTCTCTCTCTCTGTCAAATAAAGAAATAAGATCTTTTTTTTTAAGATTATTTATTTATTTGAGAGAGAGAGTGAGAGAGAGAGAATGCAGGCATGAGCGCAAGCAGAGGGGAGCGGCAGAGGGAGAAGCAGACTCCCTGCCAAGCAGGGAGCCCGACTCGGAGCTCGATCCCAGGACCCCGGGATCATGACCTGGGCCGAAGGCAGACACTCAATCAACTGAACCACCCAGGTGCCCCAAGAAATAAAATCTTTTTTTTTTTAAAAGATTTTATTTTTTTATTTGACAGAGAGAGACATAGCGAGAGCAGGAACACAAGCAGGGGGAGTGGGAGAGGGAGAAGCAGGCTTCCCGTGGAGCAGGGAGCCCGATGCGGGGCTCGATCCCAGGATCCTGGGATCATGACCTGAGACGAAGGCAGCCGCTTAACGACTGAGCCACCCAGGCGCCCCCAAGAAATAAAATCTTAAAAAATAAAATGAGACAAATTCAGGAGTTAAAATAACTGAATATTAAAATAATACACATGAAAAAGAAAATATGAAATAACTGAAATGAAAATTCATTAGAGTGGCTCTACGGAAGATTTCAGCTGGCAGAAGAAAGAATAATTGAACTTGACATCAATCAATTGAGACTATACAGTCTGAGACACAGAAAGAAAAGAATGAAGAAAAATTAATAGTGCCTCACAGGCCTGCGAGACACCATTAAATGTACCTATGAATGCATAATGGGAGTCCCAGAAGAAGAGAAGAGAGAATGGGGAAGAAGAAATAATGGCCAAAAACTTTCCAAATTGATGAAAAACAATCTATACATCCAAGAAACTAAAGAACTCCAAGTAGGATAAATTTAAAGAGATCCATACCCAGACACATCATAAGCAAACTTTCAAAACACAAAGAAAAAGGATTTTGAAAGCATCAAGGAAGAGAATCTTAAAAGCAGGACATACAAGTGATTTTCAATAAGATTTACTGTTGGTTTCTCACCAGAAACCAGGGAGGCCAGAAGACCATGGGATGATATATTAAAATACTGAAAAAGAAATTGTTGGGGTAGCTGGCTGGCTCAGTCGGTGGAGCATGTGATTCTTGATCTCAGGGTTGTGAGTTCAAGCCCCACATTGGGTGTGGAGCATACTTAAAATTAAAAAAAAAAATTGTTGGGCGCCTGGGTGGCTCAGGTGGTTAAGCGACTGCCTTCAGCTCAGGTCATGATCCTGGAGTCCCGTCCTGCATCAGGCTCCCTGCGCAGCCGGGAGTCTGCTTCTCCCTCTGACCCTCCCTACTTCTTGTGCTCTCCCTCTCAAATAAATAAAATCTTTAAAAAAAAATTGTTAACCTAGAATTCCACACCTAGCAAGAATGTCTTACAAAAACATGGGAAAAATAAAGATATTTTTTGCCATGAAAAAGCTGAAAGAATTCAACATCATTAGAACAGCAAAACAAGAAATGTAAAAGAATATCCTTCAGGCAGAAGGAAAATGATACCTGCTAGAAATCTGGATCTACACAATGAAATGAAGAGCCCTGGGCATGATAACTACATAGATAAATATATAAGATATTTTTCTTATTATTTACATCTTTAAAAGATAATTGACGAGGGCGCCTGGGTGGCTCAGTTGGTGAAGCGACTGCCTTCGGCTCAGGTCATGATCCTGGAGTCCTGGGATCGAGTCCCGCATTGGACTTCCTGCTCAGCAGGGAGTCTGCTTCTCCCTCTGACCCTCTTCCCTCTCGTGCTCTCTATCTCTCATTCTCTCTCTCTCTCAAATAAATAAATAAAATCTTAAAAAAAAAAAGATAATTGACGATCTAGGGGCGCCTGGGTGGTTCAGTCGTTAAGCGTCTGCCTTCGGCTCAGGTCATGGTCCCAGGGTCCTGGGATCGAGCCCCACATCGGGCTCTCTGCTCAGCGGGGAGTCTGCTTCTCCCTCTCCCACTCCCCCTGCTTGTGTTCCCTCTCTCGCTGTGTCTCTCTCTGTCAAATAAATAAATAAAATCTGTAATAAATAAATAAATAAAAGATAATTGACGATCTAATCAAAAACAATGTTTTGTGGCATTTATAGCATATGTAGAAGTAAAATGCATGAAGACAACAGCATAGGGGCGCCCGGGCGGCTCAGTCAGTTGAGCGTCTGACTCCTGATTTGAGCTCAGGTTGTGATCTCATGGGTTGTGGCACTGAGCCCAGTGTCTGGCTCTGCCCTCAGCAGGGAGTCTGCTTTCTCCTTCTCCCTCTCCCTCTGCCCCTCCCCCTGCTTGTGCTCTCTGTCTCTCTTAAATGAATGAATAGATAAATCTTTTTTTATTTTTTTAAAGATTTTATTTATTTATTTGACAGAGAGAGACACAGCGAGAGAGGGAACACAGGCAGGAAGAGTGGGAGAGGGAGAAGCAGGCTTCCCACAGAGCAGGGAGCCCAATGTGGGACTCGATCCCAGGACCCTGGGATCATGACCTGAGCCGAAGGCAGACGCCCAACGACTGAGCCACACAGGCGCCCTAGATAAATCTTTTTTTTTAAAGAAATCAACAGCATAAAGGTCAGGAAGTAACAAATGGAACCTTTCTACTAGAAGGTTCTTATATGATCCATGAAGTAGTATAATATCAGTTAAAGAGGTATACTCTAAGTTAAAGATATATAACATAGGGTGCCTGGGTGGCTCAGTTGGTTAAGCGACTGCCTTCGGCTCAGGTCATGATCCTGGAGTCCTGGGATTGAGTCCCACATCGGTCTCCCTGCTCAGCGGGGAGTCTGCTTCTCCCTCTGACCCTCTTCCCTCTTGTGCTCTCTCTCATTCTCTTTCGCTCAAATAAATAAATAAAATCTTTAAAAAAAAAGATGTATACCATAAATGCTAAATTAACCAATAAAATAACAAATCCAAGAGTTATAGATAACAAACTAACACAGGAGAGAAAAAGAAATCATTTAAAAAATTTGATTAATCCAGGGGCGCCTGAGTGGCTCAGTCGTCATGTCAAATAAATAAATAAATCATCTTTAAAAAAACTTTTTTTGATTAATCCAAAAGAAGGCAAAGAAGTAAGAAAAGGGAACAAAGAAGAAATCGGACAAATAGAAAATAGCAAGATAATACACTCAAACTTTATTATCACCTTATTCCGTTAATCACATTAAGCTAAATGACCTAAATATCCCAGTTAAAGACAAAGATTGTCAGACTGGATAAAAATCAACTAAATACTGCCTATAAGAAACACACTTGAAATTTAAAGGCACAAATAGGTTTAAAAAAAAGAGGATGGAAAAAGATATACCATGATAACACTAGGTTTTTTTTTTTAAGATTTTATTTATTTGACAGAGAGAGAGAGAGAGACACAGCGAGAGAGGGAACACAAGCAGGGGGAGTGGGAGAGGGAGAAGCAGGCTTCCTGTGGAGCAGGGAGCCCGATGTGGGGCTCCATCCCACGACCCCGGGATGATGACCCGAGCTGAAGGCAAACGCCCAACGACTGAGCCACCCAGGTGCCCCCTAACACTAGTTTTTTAAAAAAAGGTGGGACTGGTATCAGACAAAGTAGGTTTCAGAGCAATGGTTATTACTAGGGATAAACATTTATCTTAAACATTTATACACATAATAACAGAGCTTCAAAATACATGAAGCAATAATTGATAGAACTGCAAAAAGAAATGGACAAATTCACAATTATAGTTGCAGTTTTCCTGATTCTTATCTACGTTATTCATAGAAAAAAGTAGGCAGGAAATCAGCAGGAATATAGTAGACTTAAAACAAAAGTAGCAACCAACTTGACCTGATATTTATAAAACATTCCATCCAACAACAGCAGAAAAAGTCATCTCAAATGCACACAGAACATTTATAGGTCAAGCAAGGCTGAAATATTTGGCTAGTCAGGAAACAACAAACCTTTGCTAGATTCAGACAGCTTATTACTTACGTAGATAGCAAAAACAAGAGTAGCAAAGTTGTCAGCTCCTCATATCTTTTGCCCCATAGGACAACATCAAAACAAAAGGGGCCAGGTGATTTGCAATGCAAGTATTGGAACACCCTGCGCCTGAGGAGCTGGTTTCATGCTGCAGCTAAGCACTTTCATAGCCTGCAGCTGTACCCTAAGGGGTCCAGGTGAGACAGAAAGCCTTCTATCTCATCAAAATTTTGAAGGCAACGAAAAACCCCCCTGATGGCTTCCCTCAAAGATAGGAAAATGGGTGGGAAATGACCTTGTAGGAGCGCCTCACAAGTTTCCCATGTTGTAATGTTCTGGGAAATCATATCTTCTGCCAAGACCTAGACAGATCAGCTGTGGTTAAGCCTTGCCTACATGAACTATGCAGATATATGCAAAGTTGTCAGGGCACCAGCATGAAGCAGTTCCCCTCCATTATCAAGAAAGACTTTATCCGGGGCCCCAAAATTAGTCTCAACAGTTGCAAAAGGATTCAGGTTATACAAAGTATTTTCTCTGACCACAGTGGAAATGAATTAGAAATCCGTAACAGGAAAATGTCTGGAAAATCGCTAAACATTTGGAAATTAAATAACACACTTCAAAATAACTCATGGATCAAAGAAGAAATCAAAATTGGTATCAGAAAACATTTCGAGGGGCGCCTGGATAGCTCAGTTGTTGAGCGTCTGCCTTTGGCTTGGGTCATGATCCCAGAGTCCTGGGATCGAGCGCCACGCCGGGCTCCCTGCTCAGCAGGGGAGCCTGCTTCTCCCTCTTCCTCTGCGTGCCTCTCTGCCTACTTGTTCTCTCCCTTTATCTCTCTGTCAAATAAATAAATAAATAAAATCTTTAAGAAAAAAAAGAAACTAGGAAAAGTAGAGCAAAGTAAATGTAAGGTAAGCAGAAGAAAGGATATAGGGGCACCTGGGTGGCTCAGTCACTGGGCATCTGCTTCTGCTCGGGTCATGATCCCAGGGTCCTGGGATCCAGTCCCGCATCGGGCTCCCTGCTCTGTGGGAAGCTTGCTTCTCCCTCTCCCACTCCCCCCTGCTTGTGTTCCCTCTCTCACTATGTCTCTGTCAAATAAATAAATAAAATCTTTTAAAAAAAAGAAGAAAGGAAATAATAAAGATCAAAGTGGAAATGAATGGAAATAGAAAACAGGAAAACAATGGAGAAAATTAATGAAACCAAAAGCTGGTTAGTTGAGGTCAATAAAATTGATAAACATGAAGACTTATAAGAAAAAAAAAGAGAGGGCGCCTGGGTGGCTCAGTTGGTTAAGCGACTGCCTTCGGCTCAAGTCATGATTCTGGAGTCCCGGGATCGAGTCCCGCATTGGGCTCCCTGCTCAGCAGGGAGTCTGCTTCTCCCTCTGACCCTCCCCCCTCTCTTGTGCTTTCTCTTTCAAATAAATAAATAAATCTTTTAAAAAAAAGAGAGAAGACACCACTTATCAGTAACAGGAATGAGAGGTGACATCACTACAAGTTCTACAGAAACTGAAAAGGATAAAAGAATATTTTTAGGGGCACCTGGGTGGCTCAGTGATTTAAGTGTCAGACTCTTGTTCTCAGCTCAGATCTTGATCTCAGGGTTGTGAGTTCAAGCCCCACGCTCAGCTACCTACTGAAAAGAAATAGAATATTTTTTTAAATTTATGTCAATAAATCCCACAACTTAATCAAAATATACAAATTCCTTGAAAGATACAAATTACCAAAGCTCCCTCAAGAACACATAGATAGTTGGGATGGGAGAGGAAAGAATGAGGAGTAACTGTTTAATGGGTACAGGATTTCAATTTTGCAAGATGAAAAGAGTTCTGGAGATGGATGGTGATGATGGCTGCCCAACAGTGTAAATGGACTTAATGCCACTGAACTGTACACTTAAAAATGGCCAAGATAGGAAACTTTATGCTATGTGTATTTTGCCACAATTAAACAAAAGAAATAGATATTCTGAATAACCCTATATCTATTAAAGAAATGGACTTTACAGTTAAAATCCTTCCTACAAAGAAAACTCCAGGCCTAGAAGGTGTCACTGGTGAATTCTGTCAAGCATTTTAGGGAAGAAATAATATCAACTCTACACAAACTCTTGCAAAAATTTGAATACTTCCCAGCCATTCAATGGGACCAGCATTACTCCAATATGAAAACCAGATAAAGACATTACAGAAAAAGAAAACTAAAGACAAATATCCCTTATGAACACAGATGCAAAAATTCTAAACATTATTTTAGCAAATTTATTCCAACAATATATTAAAAAGATAATATATCACAATCAAGTGGAGTTTATTCCAGCAATGCAGGGTTGCTTTAACATTCAAAAATCAATCAGTGTAACTTCCCATACTAACAAACAACAAAAGAAAAAAAAATGATCATCTCAATAGATGCAGAAAAAGAAGTTGAGGGGTGTCTGGGCGGCTCTGTCGTTAAGCGTCTGCCTTCGGCTCCGGTCATGATCCCAGTGTCCTGGGATGGAGCCCCGCATCGGGCTCTGTGCTCAGCGGACAGCCTGCTTCTCCCTCTCCCACTCCCCCTACTTGTGTTCCCTCTCTCACTGTCTCTCTCTCTGTCAAATAAATAAATAAAATCTTTAAAAAAAAAGAAAAAGAAGTTGATAAAATTAATCATGATTTCCTGATAAAACACTAGCGAAAGTAGGAATAGAAAAGAACTTCCTCAACCTGATGGAGAGCATCTATGCAACAGATGTATGAAAAAGTACTCATTGCCACTCATCATCAAGGAAATGCAAATCAAATGAGGTATCACCTCACACTGGTCCGAATGGCTAAAATCAACAACACAAGAAACAACAGGTGTTGGCAAGGATGTGGAGAAAGGGGAACCCTCGTGCACTGTTGGTGGGAATGCAAACTGGTGCAGCCACTCTGCAAAACAATATGGAGGTTCCTCAAAAAATTAACAGTAGAACTACCATATGATCCAGCAATTGCACTACTGGGTATTTATCCAAAGAAATTGAAATTAGGATCTTGAAGAGATATTAGCACTCTCGTGTTTCTTGTAGCATTATTTACAGTAGCTAACATGTGAAAACAACCTAAATCTGGGTAGACAGATGAATGGATAAAGAAAATGCAGCATGTATGTACAATGGAATACTATTTAGACTTTAAAAAGAAGGAAATACTGCAATATACAACTATGTGTATGGATTTGAAGACATTTTGCTAAGTGAAATAAGCCAGACATAGAAAGATGCTGATTCCACTTATATGAGGTATGTAAAATAGTCATATTCATAAAATCAAAGACTGGAATGGTGGTTACCAGAGGTTAGAGGGAGGGGAAAATGGGGAGTTACTAATCAACAGGTATAGAATTTCAGTTAGATTAAGATGAATAAGTTCTAGAGATCTGCTATGCAACATTGTACCTATAGTCAACAATTATGTATTGTACACTTAAAGTGGGTAGATCTCAAGTTGTGTTCTTACCACAATAAAATTAAAAAAATAAAAGCTCCTTGAAAGAAAAAAAAAAGATGTGGATTGGCTAAAGTTTTTTAAAAATTTTATTTATTTTGGGGGGAAAGAGAGAGAATCTCAAGAAGACACCCTGCTGAATGGGCCAATCTCACAGCCCTGAGATCATGACCCCAGCTGAAACCAAGAGTCATATGCTTAACCAACCGAGCCACCCAGGCACCCCTAACATTTCTTTTAAAAGATTTTATTTATTTATTTATTTAAAGATTTTATTTATTTGAGAGAGAGAGAGCAAGTGAGCCTGAGCAGGGGGAGTGGCAGAGGGAGAGGCAGAAGCAGACGCTCCGCTGAGCAGGGAGCCCGATGCAGGGCTTGATCCCAGGACCCCAGGACCATGACTTGAGCCAAAGGCAGACGCTCAACTGACTGAGCTACCCAGGCGCCCTATTTATTTATTTTAGAGAGAGAGAGTGCATGCATGCACAAGCAGGGCTAAGGGCAGAGGAAGAGGGAAAAAGAGAATCTCAAGCAGACTCTGATGTGGGGCCTGACGTGGCGCTCTATCTCACAACCCTGAGATTATGACCTGAGCAGAAATCAAGAGTCAGATGCTTAACTGACTGAGCCACCCAGGCATCCCTGGCTAAAGTATTTTTGAAGCCCTCTCTGTCTTGCCTTAATAGACGTGAGAATCTAGTTGTGACTGTGGACTTTGGCCTTAGATGTGTTGCCCAAACCTTGACCCGGAAACAGACCTACCTCTGCCATTTTTTGTTTTGTTTTTAGAGAGCACTTTTTTTTTTCAAGATTTTATTTATTTGTCCGAGAGAGAGAGCACAAGCAGGGGAATAGCAGGCAGAGGGAGAAGCAGGCTCCCTGCTGAACAGGGTGCCCAACGTGGGATTCGATCCTAGGACCCTGGGATCACGACCCAAGCTGAAGGCAGACGCTTAACCAACTGAGCCACCCAGGCATCCTGGAAGAGTACTTCTTCTTCTTCTTCTTTTTAAAGATTTTATTTATTTATTTGACAGAAAGAGACAGTGAGAGAGGGAACACAAGCAGGGGGAGTGAGAGAGGGAGAAGCAGGTTTCCTGCTGAGCAGGGAGCCCAATGTGGGGCTCGATCCCAGGACCCTGGGAGCTGAGGCAGATGCTTAATGACTGAGCCACCCAGGCACCCCCTGGAAGAGTACTTCTTCTATTTTTTTTAAGTTTTTTATTTTTTTAAAAAAGATTTTATTTATTTATTCATGAGAGACAGAGACAGAGAGAGAGAGAGAGAGAGAGGCAGAGGGAGAAGCAGGCTCCCAAGGAGCAGGGAGCCTGATGCAGGACTCGATCCCAGGACCCTGGGATCATGACCTGAGCCGAAGGCAGACGCTTAACCATCTGAGCCACGCAGGCGCCCTGGAAGAGTACTTCTTAACTGGAGCTCATATTATAATTCTCTGAAGGGCTTATTATAATAGAGTGCTGGTCTCTACCCCCAGAATGTCACATTCATATCCAGAAGGTTGCCTGAGATTCTGCATTTCTTTTTTTTTTTTAAGATTTTATTTATTTATTTGACACAGAGAGAGAGATAGAGAGCACAAGCAGGGTGAGCAGCAGGCAGAGGGAGAGGGAGAAGCAGGCTCTCCGCCGAGCAGGGAGCCCAATACGGGACTCGATCCCAGGACCCTGGGATCATGACCTGAGCCGAAGGCAGCCACTTAACCGACTGAGCTACCCAGGCGCCCGAGATTCTGCATTTCTATACTGTTTCAAGATAATGCTGATGCTGCTGGTTTGGGGTCCACATTTTGAGAATCACTGGTTGTCTGATACTACAAAATAATAGAACTCTGGGGCGCTTGGATGGCTCATTCGGTTAGGCGTCTGCCTCCGGCTCAGGTCATGATCCCAGGGTCCTGGGATCGAGTCCTACATTGAGTCCCACATTGGACTCCCTGCTCAGCGGGGACCCTGCTTCTCCCTCTCCTCCTGCTCCCCCTGCTGGTGCTCTCTCTCTCTCTCTCTCTCTCTCTCTCTGTCAAATGAATAAATAAAATCTTAAAAAAAAAATAATAGAACTCTGCCCCTGGAGTATTGTCTTACTTGCCACAAGGGAATTCTTTGATTCAAGGTATGACAAGAGTCCCTAGAAGGACAGGAAGCTGGAACTTTGCCAAGTTTATAGCTTATGATTAAGATGTGTTGAGCCTGCTTGGTAATAAATGGTTGTTTAATAAATGACAGGTATGTTGGAGAGGGAAAAAAAAAAAACCACAGTTAACATTATACTTAATGGTGAAAGACTGAATGCTTTTTTCCTAAAACCAGGAACAGATATCTATTCTCACTATTGCTATTTCACATTGTACTAAAGATTCTTTTTTTTTTAAAGATTTTATTTATTTATTTGACAGAGAGAGACACAGCGAGAGAGGGAACACAAGCAGGGGGAGCGGGAGAGGGAGAAGCAGGCTTCCTGCCAAGCAGGGAGCCTGATGCGGGGCTCGATCCCAGGACCCTGGGATCATGACCTGAGCCGAAGGCAGATGCTTAACGACTGAGCCACCCAGGCGCCCCTGTACTAAAGATTCTAGTGAGTACATCAAGGCAAGAAAAAACAACAAGGCAACCAGATTGGTAAGGAAGAAGTAAAAGTGTCTTTATTTGAAGACAATATGATTATCTGTTAGAAAACCCAGTGGAATCTATAAAAAAGCTAATAAAATTAATGTTTAGCAAGGTTACAAGATATAAGACCAATGTACAAAAAGCAACTGTATTTCTATACATTAGCAATGAACAATTGTAAATTGAAATAAAAAATAATACATACAATAATATCAAGAAATATGAAATACTGGAGCAGCCGGCTGGCTCAGTCAGTAGAGCATGTGACTCTTGACCTCAGGGTTGTGAGTTCAAGCCCCACATTGGGCATGGAGACTAACTTATATAAAAAAAGAAATATGAAATACTTAGGGATAAATCTGACAAAAGATATGCTAGACATATATATCGAAGACTACAAAAACTGCTGAGAGAAATTAAAGAAGGCATATATAAATGAACCTTGCTCATGAGTCAGAAGGCTAAGTATTATTAACATGTTGATTCTTCCCAAATTGGATCCAAATCCAGTAGGCTCTTTTGTTGTAGAAATTGACAAATAGTTCCTAAAATTCATATGGAAATATAAAATATCCAAAACAACTTTGCAAAAGAATAACAAAGTTGAAAGGCTAACACTGCCTGATCTCAAGACTCATTATAAAGCTACAGTAATCAATACAGTATAAGATTGACATACAGAGGGGCGCCTGGGTGGCTCAGTTGTTAAGCATCTGCCTTCGGCTCAGGTCATGATCCCAGGGTCCTGGGATCGAGCCCCACATTGGGCTCCCTGCTCAGCGGGAAGCCTGCTTCTCCCTCTCCCACTCCCCCTGCTTGTGTTCCTTCTCTTGTTTTGTCTCTGTCAAATAAATAAATAAAATCTTAAAAAAAAAGATTGATATACAGATAGACAAATATATCAATAGAACATTATAGAGTCCAGAAACAAATCAATACATATATGGACAATTAATTTTTTTCTTTTCATTGTGGTGGATAACTGATTTTACTTTTAAAGATTTTTATTTATTTATTGAGAGAGATAATGATAGAGAGAGAGCATGAGAGGGGGGAGAGTCAGAGGGAGAAGCAGACTCCCCACTGAGCAGGGAGCCCGATGCGGGGCTCGATCCCAGGACTCCAGGATTATGACCTGAGTCGAAGGCAGTCCCCTAAACAACTGAGCCACCCAGGTGCCCTGGATAACTGATTTTTGACAAAGGTTTATAGCAATGCAGTGGAGGAAGGATAGTCTTTTCAACAAATGGTACTAAACAGTTTGATATCCATATGCAAAAGAACAAGCCTGGATCTGTACCTCCCACCGTGCCCAAAAATTAATTCAAAATTAACTAAAGTCCTAAATGTATAATCTAAAACCATGAGACTTCTAGAAATCCTTTGTGACCTTGGATTAGGCCAAGATCTCTTTGATATGACATCAAAAGGACAATCCAAAAAGAACAAATCAATATGTTTGACTTCATCAAAATTTAACATTTCTGCTTTTCTTTTTTAAAAAGATACTTATTTATTTATTTATTTATTTATTTATTTGAGAGAGAGAGAGCAAGCATGATGGGGGAAGGGACAGAGGGAGAGGGAGAAGCAGACTCCCCCTGAGCAGGGAGCCCCAACGTGGGGCTCGATCCCAGGACCCCGGGATCACGACCTGAGCTGAAGGCAGACACTTAACTGACTGAGCCACCCACACACCCCAACGTTTCTGCTTTTCAAAAGACATTGTTGAGAGAATGAAAAGACAAGCCACACACTGGGAGAAAATACTTGCAAAGCACCTGTCTGATAAAGTATCTCTATCCACAATATATAAAGAACTCTAAAAACTCAGTAAGAAAACAAATAGCCCATTTTTAAAAAAGAGGCAAAGAATTTTACCAGACTCTTCATCAAAGAAGATACACAGGTGGCAATTAAACACATGAAAAGATGCTCAATATCATTGCTTATTAGGGTTATGAAAATTAAAACCACAATAAATACCAGAAACAAATACTGGAATGGATAAAATCTGGATGACTGACCATACCAAAAACTGATGAGGATGTGGAGGAATAGAACTCTCGTACACTACTGGTAGGAGTGTAAAATGGTACAAGCACCTTGGGAGACAGTTTGACAGGGTTATTTTTTGGTCATAAACTCAGTTATTCTTTATACAACAATTACTCAACGAAAGCATACTATATGCTACATACTCTGCTGGACACTGGGATATTGACAGTTTCTTAAAATATTAAACATATACTTATTATATGATCCAGTCATTCCATCCCTAGAAGTCTACCCACAAGAAAACGAAACATATGTCCATTCAAAGACTTGTATGCTAAGGGAAAAAAAACCTGTCATTTATTAAACAACCATTTATTACCAAGCAGGCTCAACACATCTTAATCATAATCTCCATCAACAGATAAGTAGATAAACAAAAGGTGGTATATCAATACAATGAAATATTACACCATAAAAAAGGAATGAAGTACTGATACCTGCTATAACGTGTCAACCTTGAAAACATTATGTTGAGTGAAGGAAGCCAGACACAAAAGGTCACGTATTGTATGGTTCATTTATATAAAATATCCAGAATAGACAAATCTATAGAGACAGAAAATAGATTAGTAGTTGCCAGGGGCTGGGGGGAGGGAAAAATGGAGAGTGAGTATTAACTGGTATGGGGTTTCTTTTATTTTTTTATTAACATATAATGTATTGGGGTGTCTGGGTGGCTCGGTCATTAAGCGGCTGCCTTTGGCTCAGGTCATGATCCCAGGGTCCTGGGATCGAGCCCCGCATCGGGCTCCCTGCTCCGCGGGAAGCCTGCTTCTCCCTCTCCCAGTCCCGCTGCTTGTGTTCCTGCTCTCACTGTCTCTCTCTGTCAAATAAAACAACAACAACAACAAAAAAACATATAATGTATTATTTTTTTCTGGGGTACAGGTCTGTGATTCATCAGTCTTATATAATACCCAGTGCTCATTACAACACATATCCTCCCCAATGTCCATCCCCCAGTTACCCCATCCTCCACTCCCCCCACCCCCCCACCCCCATACAGGGTTTCTTTTAGAGCTGATGAAATGTTCTGGAATGAGATAGTGGTGATGGTTGCACAACCTTGTGAATATACTGAAACCATTGAATTGTATACTTGAAAGGGGTGGATTCTATGGTATGTGGATTTTATCTTACAAAAAAACCCAGGAATGACCTATTGATACATGGAACTACATGGATGAATCTCCAAAAATTCTGCAGTCTATCAGACAGAAAAGAGTACATTCTCAATGATGCATTTATAGAAAGTTCTAGAAAATGCAAACTAAATTATAGTGACAGAAAGCAAATCAGTGGGTGCATGGGGATGGGGGTGGGGCAGGAAGAAGGGATTATAAAGGGGCAGAGGAAACTTCTGGGAGTGACGATATGCTCACCATCATGATTATGATGATGTTTTCATGGGTGTATACATGTTATTTTAGAAATAATACAACCCCTCTTCTGCCTTCCTGGGCCACCACCATCTCTTCCTGCATGCATGTCTCTTTGCGATATTTCTGACAGAGCATAAAAAGTCATCTCTTAGGCCCCAAATATGAAAAGTTATTTTGTTTTATTCATTTCTGTTGATATTCTGAATCTTCATATTAGTGCTTTCTGAAAACAACCTATAAATAGGATATGGCAAAGACAAAGGGGGTGTTGTATGTTTTTTTTTAAAGATTTATTTATTTATTTATTTGAGAGAGAGAGAATGAGACAGATAGAGAGCACGAGAGGGCAGAGGGTCAGAGGGAGAAGCAGACTCCCTGCCGAGCAGGGAGCCTGATGTGGGACTCAGTCCCAGGACTCCAGGACCATGACCTGAGCCGAAGGCAGTCGCTTAACCAACTGAGCCACCCAGGCGCCCGGGGGTGTTGTATCTTTAACTTTCATATTCTTCAAGCAGTTTTTAAAAGAGAATAGGCTTGGGGTGCCTGGGTGGCTCAGTTGCTTCAGCGTCTGCCTTCAGCTCAGGGTCATGATCCCAGGGTCCTGGGATCGAGCCCCGTATCGAGTCCCTGCTCAGTGGAGAGCCCGCTTCTCCCTCTCCCTCTGCCCCTCCCCCCAGCTTGTGCGCACGCGCTCTCTCTCTCAAATAAAATCTTTTTTTTAAACATTTGATTTTTATTTATTTGACGGAGAGAGAGAAACAGCGAGAAAGGGAACACAAGCAGGGGTAGTGGGAGAGGGAGAAGCAGACTTCCCGCTGAGCAGGGAGCCCGATGCGGGGCTCGATTCCAAGACCCTGGGATCATGACCTGAGCCGAAGGCAGATGCTTAATGACTGAGCCACCGAGGCGACCCTCAAATAAATAAAATCTTAAAAAAAAAATACTGCCTTCTGTCCACCCCAGATCCCTTTGACCCTGCTGTTCTTTCTTTTTCCACCATGACTCTTTTCCCCTTCTAACATACTAAATCATTTACCTCTTATACTTACTGCTTATTGTCTCTCAGCCCCTCTGGAACATCAGCTCCACAAGGGCAATGATCTTCATCTGTTTTGTTCATGGCTGTATCCCCAGTATTTAGAATCATGTCTGGCATGTAGTAGGGACTCGTTTGTGAATGATTTACTCTCTTCTGTATCCCTAGCATGCGGAATGGTACCTGGAATACAGCGAAGGCTCAAGAGACGCCTGTTGAATGGATTGGGGCAATAGTGGCACTTGGTGAGGACCCACTTTCCAAGGACCCTTTTTGGGTCCTTTATCATTCTGCATGGTGCCAGAACATGGAGGTTAAGAGGCCCCAACCTGGGAGCGGAGGGGAGGAGCCCCTGGCTGAGGAAGGAATATCAGAGGAGAATCTAACTGCATGTTATCTGCCACCAAGCTCAGCCCCAGGCAACAGTCCTAAGGGCCCAAATAATTGGCTCCCCTCTGAAAGGCAAAGAAGCTGCTTCTTGAGTCTGCTGCCACGAATTCACGACTGAGTCTGGACAGTGTCTAACAGAGGCAGCAGCCTGCCAGGGAGACTTCTGGAGTCTTAGCAGGGGAGGCAGATGCTTTCTCACCCACATCTTGTTCATTCCCCGTGACATGGAGGAAGTCAGCCTGAACAAATTGTATGTGTCACGGTCCCCGGCTTGCGGGTGGCGGGAAGAGAATTCACAGGCTCACAGCTGTTGCTGCAGCAACTGTGGCCAAAGGGGCAACCTTGGCAGCCAGCAAGCACCAGGCAGAGAGCCGAGAGAGAATTCTCCTTCTGCGCAATGAACGAGGGACAGATTGGGAAAGCCTCCTGATACTGTCCACACTTCCCTGGGACCTAGGGAGCCTGTCCTGGAACTGAGGGATCAGGAGGGATCCACTCAGGGGAAGCACAAAAAGCCATGATGGTCTGTTGGGGGACCAGGTGCTCTGCTAGGGCTATGCATTCTGGACACGGGGGTGTATTCAAGAACTTCAGGCCCTGTGTCTGAAGACAGGCTTGGGAGAAGACAGTGAACTCCAGGAAACTGAAATCTGATGAAAGATCTATCTTAAGCATCATGGCGCAGGGAGGAGGATTGTCTGAAACTGCCAGGTTATGCCACATTTCAGGGCAGAGACAGGGGACCGGTGCCATCCTGCAGGAAGCTTTAAGCTCTTCTCGAGGGTGTTACCAAGATGAATTTACTACGATTTGGAGAAAGGAGGAGGCCTTCTTGACTGAATGTAGCACATACAACATGGGAACTAGACTACTGGACATGCTAGATTGGGAACCTTGAGAAGGCATGACATTCCTTCCCCACAACATGAAAAATATAACCCAGCCTGGGAGTCCGGGGGCAGTGTGGACAATCACCATTATGACTCAGGAACTGGAGCAACTGGGGGATGGGAGTTTGTCCTCTGCTGTCTGCCTTAACCACCCTGCTAGGCCAATCTTGAAAACAGATGAGTTCTGGAATTAGGGATGACAAACCAGGAAATCCATAAAATTGGTCTTTGCAAGTGTACTTCACAATGGGGTATGAGACTGGAAGGTTTTCTGATCATCCCTTACCTTACTCGGCATATGGCCACTGAATTGGCCAACTCACTGTTTTTCTGTATCGGCTCAATTTTGGCTCAAAACAGCAGTCTGCCTCTGCTTGGCAGGGACAGCAGCTTAGCTTTATTATTCTGCTCTAGGGGATGTTTGCCAAAGAGAAGGGGGATGGGCAAAATAGGTGAAGGGGATTAAGAGGTACAAACTCCCAGTTATCAAATAAATAAATAAATAAATAAATAAGAAAGTCAGTCAGTCAGTCAGGGAGATGAAAGGTACACCACAGAGAAGAGAGTCAATAATGTTGTAATAACATTGTCTGGTGAGTACGCTTTGCATGGTGGGCATGGAGTCACGTACAGAATTGTCAAATCACTATACTGTACACCTGAAACTAAGATAACATTGTATGTCAATTATACTTCAACAATTAAAAACATTTTTTAAAGATTTAATCAGAAAAAAAAGAGCTGTAAGAATTTTAATGCGATAATTCAGTTATTTAAAAAAACAATTCTCCAGTGCTGTGCCATGTTCTGACATGTCATGAGTTTATACCAGGGGGTATAGATCTAGCTCATACACCATTTATTACATCAACAACTCAGTGATTGGGGATAATTTAGAAGCAATTGTGCCTAAAGCTTTGGCTTCCCTTGCTGCTTTTCTATCTCACCCCGTTAAATAGGAAAAAGTTTAAGAACTGTCTGACAATCACCTTTCTGTGAGTCCAGTTATCTGGAGGAATAAGAGAAATTCTACCCGGGACACACAAAACTTTTTTACCGTCAAGCCAAAGTTTGGGGCCTAAAATGGGGGCCCCGAAATTAACTGGCCGCTCTGGGAGGTAGCACAAACATATCCTATTTGTGGGTAGAAGCCTCCCTTTCCTCTGGACTCTCGTTACTGGCACAAGATATCTGATCTGGGCCAAGAGTAAAAGCAGAGCCACTGCTGGGATTCTCACTCAGAAAGCTGTGCAGAGATGTGGCATTCCAGGCTCCATAGTATCTGCTCAAGGGACATACTTCATAGCTTTGGTGTTCCAAGAATGAGCTTGTGAGCAGGTGGATCCTTTGACTTGTCTGTCAGCCCCTACAGGGCCATGGGGCTGAAGCCCGGAATGGCTCCCACCTCAGTCAGCCCAGCTCCCACTTCCACTCAGCTCAGCACACATTTATGATCTCATCATTCTACTAAGTTTGGGAAATGATTTTTATTACACACTAAGTTCTGGAAAATACCCAGTTTGTTTCGAGCCTCCCTTCTGGTCCGTCTATCTCGTGCCCTGTCCCTGCCCTTGTCCTGGAGCTACAGTGCAAGCAGATGGCGGAAGGGTGACCTCCCCACCTCTGCGAAGACAGGCTTTTCACACTGTACAGAGCCAGCAGCAGGCCGGGGATGGTGGGGTGGTGGTGGGAGTGGGGTCGCGGGTCAGTCTTCATCAGAGTCCCTGGGGCCCACGTACTGGCAGACAGCATCATAGTGAAGCTCCACCAGCTGATTCTCTCTCCGCAGCTGCACCAGAGCCCGGCTCCGTTCCCTGTCCCGGCCCAGCAGGCGGCCCACCTGGAGTAGTGGCAGGTAGAGTCAGCAAGGCCAACCCAGATGCCAGGACAGCCCCCCCATGGTCCCTGCCCCACCCATGCCCAGGTCTGGGACTCACCCTTCCAGCCTGTGGCCCCAGCACCACCATCACCCGGTTGCCCTCGACCTTGGGGACCAGGGTCTCCAGCATGCCTTCCTTTACACCTGCAGATGAGGAAAGCGGAGTGAGTGAGGCCCGGGGCCAGGGCCAGCCCACCCAGGGTCCTGTCAGAAGGCCTTTCCTGTATTGCCCAGAGCCACCCTGCACCCTATTTCACAGGCAAGGACACCTACGGAGCAGTTCCTAGAAATAACGATAAGAAAGGGAGCACTTATGCACGAAGATGGTGAGTGATGGCAACTGATCCCATTTACTATGGGCGTGTCACCTGCCTGCCCTGCACGGGGAGTTCCATACACAGCCGTACGAGGCCCGGTCCTCAGAGGGAGAAAGAGCTCATTTTCATGCCAGTACTCGCTCATGGGGAAAGAGGGGCTCAGATAATCACCATCACAGAAGTGCCTCAGGTTCTGTTAGAAGATTCTGGGCCTTACAAAATACCTGAACTCTGCCCAACCTCCCAGCCTTTGCCCACGCCAGCCTCTTGGTCGAAGACAGCCTTCCCATTTGGGCTCCGGGATGGTAACGACCCAGTGGTCATCCCTCACACTCACCTTCCAGGATCCGGCCTTCGTCTGTCCTACACACACAGGTATCTGGGCTGAGGACATCTTCAATCGTCATCTGGGTAGAGGGCCAGGGGGTGTGAGAACGTTAGAGTTACGGGGGCTGAGTTCCTGGGGGCAGAGGGGGCACCAGGTTGCAGGGTTCCCACCTTGGTGTTGTAATACTGGCCGCCCTTGTGCTGTCTGTCCACAAAGCGCACGCGCAGGTCCCTGTGCAACCAGTGCTGGCTCCGGGGGCCGGCCTTCTCATTCTTGGCTGCAGGCTCCTCCTGTCTGTGGAAAGGGGCCAATGCAAGGTTTAGCTGCTCAGACGCACGTTCCAGTCACCCCACCTTTGCGGCTGTGACACGCACCCATAATGCCATCCCTAGTTCCTTCCATGTGCCTGCCTTGCCCCAGAAGCCTTCTCTGACTGCTAGAACGCTTCCACAGCCTTGCCTTCTCCCCTTATCCCAGATGCCCAGGGTCCCACCGGTAGGGAAGGTGTTTCCGCTTCCTCTCTGAGTCCTCCCGCCGGCCGGGAAGGTCCTGATCCTGGAGGGCCTTCCATGATGAGGCTGTTCCGTTCTGTTGCCCTGGGGAAGTTTTGTTCATCTGGCCTGTGCAAGAGTGTGTGGAGGAGAACCAGGAAGGAGCCTCAGTGTGCCATTCTCTGACCCGGCAGGCTACACCTCGGCCTCGGGCTACCTCCCACCTGCCTCAGTGTCCCCTCCCACCATCACAACTTTGCTGGTGCCATTAGAATGCTCTCCCCTTCCCCTCAACTGCTGGGGCTTCCTTCAGGATGCCTTCCTTAGCTACTCCAGCATGTGCTGATGGTACTGATCTGAGGCAACCACCTAGTGTGGGCTAGGGAAATCTGAGAGCTCTGTCAGCAGCAATCTCCCATCTGCCAAACTGCCCCCATCCTCCTGCCATGCCTGGATTGCCTTCCTCCTTGGTCAGGGCCTAGTCCCAAGTGCCCTCATGCCCTAGAAGAAGAGAGGCTCATCACCTTGAACAGACATACCTCCTGAGGATAGGCATAGATTTCTATACCTGTTTTTTCTCTCTCAGAAAGAGGCTAAAGCCCCAGGGTAACTAGATCAATTTTTCTTCAGACTGAATAAACCATTTCTTTGTTCTCACCTCCTGACCTCTGACCAGATGGCACACCTGCCAGGCAGACCGCGGCCCCTCCTCTCTGCGGATCTGACACCCGCACCCCCCCAGCCTCGCCCCCCCGAGACAGGCTCTACTGCCCCCCCCCCCCCCCCGGAATGCTTCTCCAACTCTCCCAGCAAGGTAAGAGGCTCACTCACTGAGATCCAAGCAGTTCTTGTCAAACTCCTGCTGGGAGACAGGCCGTAGGCAGAACTCACTAACAGTCACCATGCGGTTCCCCACGGCCAGGCGAACTACGGCCCGAGCATTGTCAGGATCGAGGCCTTCTACCTGAAGTGTTGGGAGGAAGAAGTTGGGCAGTGGTTGAGAGGACTAAACCCACATTCCTAGGACCAAGCTATCCACTCTTACCTCCAATAGGCCTGACCCCTGTGTCTCCCCCACCAGACTGGCCCAAGGTCTGGGCCTGGGTCCATGTGTCTCCCCTAGCAGACTGTGTGCCTTGGATATATTTTAAAGAATTTAAGTCTCAGGAACATGTGGCATATGGCATTCTCTCTCTCTCAGTTGGAAACTGAGGCCCAGAAAGGCCCAGCAAGTGGTTCTGAGTTACCGAGTGAGGCAGCAAGCCAGGCAGGCCTGAAAGACAAGGACTCCCATCCAGCCTTTCCATCAATTCCTCCTCCCTCTGACCCCTCACATCAATCTTATCTGCGGCCTGTCTTGGGCTCTAGGCCTAGCCTGGTTCCTTACCTTCCCGTAGAGGCCTCGGTGAGGGCCGGAAAGAACCACCACAGCCCCTCCAGGCACCAGTCCTCGAGGCTGGTCTTCCTTATCCTTCTCTTGCTCCTCATCTGGCTTTGGTTGGTGGTGGGGGCCAGTGGAGACCAGGGCCTGGACCTCATTCAGGTTGGCGCCCAGCCCTAACCCCTTCGGCCTCAGTGAGTTGACACGGGGCTTCACCACTCTGCAGGGAGCACAGTACAGGAGCTTGTTGGGCTGGGGATACGGGGCGGAGGTTGTGTGCAAGTCTTCAGTGTCCCCACTACCATCACCCAAATCCCACCCTGTCAACATGTTCAAGAATATCCTTCCCGGTCTCACATTAGGACTGTTTTTGATCTATAGAAATAGCAATTTCATTTAGTCCAACCTAATAACACACTGGGTATACCATCTATTACATATTATCTACAGTGGCATCTGAGGCAGATCCCTATAATCAAATACCCTAATATTTCTACAGGGGAAATCGTACAAATATTCACACCAAACAGGAGAAATCAACTATAATATGCTCTCCATCAATTCAGGTCATGTTTGGCTACTAAGTGGTTTATGAAAAAAAATGGTTTTCAGAATTCTTTGGAGTTGAAAACGGAGAAGGGATCCTAAGTCTGGATGATAACAGCAAATGTCTCGTCTATGTTTATTTGGGGCCGGGGCCTGCTGTAAGTGCTTTATGTGCATAATTTCATGTAATTCTGCAACAGACCTGGGAAATCAGTATTGTTACTATCCCCATTTTGCAGATGAGGAAGGTGATGCTCAGAAAGGTAACCTACACATAAACGGAACCTGTTACAGAGTTTCAAAGGGCAAACAGGAAACTGAAACAGTAGCGGAAAGGCTTACTGAATTACTGACATGCCTTCTCCCTGCCTGGATGGTTCTGGACGGGCGGTAACTCATGGGGGTCTTGTTCACTGCCCTGCCTGCTGCCCCCTGCCCCTACCCTAGAACTCACTGATTGAAGGTGCGGCCAATGCCCTCGCCAGGTTTCCAGCCCATGCCTCGTAACATGGCCAGCCCATAGGCCTCTACGGGGACTGCCTCATAATCAGCTTCCTCCGGCACCTACAGGTTCAGCAGAGAAAGGATGGTTAGGCTGGGCCCATGGTGGGCCCTCAGAAGCACGTTTACTAACACCCAGCGGATGACCCTCAGTGCTTCTTCTCCAGTAAGCTCAAGGTTAGTTTTGATTTCCTCTTGCTGTCCCTCACTTTAGTCCTCCACATTGTCCTTCAACAAATAATTATAAAGCACCTATTCTGTGCCAGGTACTGACCTAGCTGATGAGGGTAAAGCAGTGACCAAAACAGACAAAACCCCCCAATCCTGCCCTGTGGGGCTGACATTCTAGTTATAGAGACACAGAATAAAAAAAATACATAAAACAGGTTATGTCAGGTAGTGGTAAGTTATATGAAGAAAAATAAAGCAGATTGAGGGGATGCAGAGGGATGGAGAAGGGAATATCACTGAGTTGATATCTGAGCAGAGACCAGAAGGAAATGACAGACGGAGCCATAAGGATGTGAGAAGGACAGGTAGTCCACGCAGGGAGAACAGTAAGAGCAAAGGCCCTGTGGGAAGAGCATCGTGAAAGCCAACCTGACTGAAAAAGAGATGTGGAGGCAGAGAGGGGCGGTGAGAGATTAATCAGGAGGTCTGGGCTGGAGCCGCAGGAGGGTGGCCACCAAAAGGGGGCCCATGAGGAAGTTACTGCAACAGTCCAGAAGAGAGATGCTGGTGGCTCAGACCAGAGTGGTAGGTAGGTGCTGGTGCAAAGTGGTCAGATTCTGGATGTATTCTGCAAAGGGAGATGACAGGCTTTTGCTGAAAGCCTGCATAAGGGGTATGAAACAAAGAGGGGAGTCAAGAGTGACTCTAAGGTTTTTAGGCTGAGTGAGAGGAAGGATGGATGGAACTGTGATCCACTGAGATGCTGAAGGCTGGGGAAGGAGAGGAAATGAGAGAAATGAGGCCAAAGTGGGAACAGGATGGAAAGTGAAGGGAAGGTCTTTTTTTTAAGATGAAAGAAACCAGAAGACAGCTGAAGGCCAACGAGAACAGTTCAGTCGAAAGAGAAGATGGTCTTGGGGCGGTAGGAGAACTAGGCCCCAAAGAAGCACTGCTAAAAAAAATTGTGAATAAAGCGGTGAAAAGTGGGGTCCATGGACATGAAAGACAGACTTGGTTGCTTCTGTAGACACACCCCTCACTTCTCCTGTTATCTATCACTTCCCATCCTCACTCCCTTGATTCTTTTTTATCCCCCCCTCAATTCTTTATACTCACTCTAGACACACTGTAGGTTGCTTCACTGATGGACCCACACCACACTGACTCCCTGCCATCGTGCCACTGCTCAGGTTGTTGCTGCCATTATACTCACCCTGATCTTCCCTCCCTCACTAAACCCGACCTGTCCTTCCAGGCCTCACTCCTACCACTCTGGTCTGAGTGGCCATCATTTCTAGCCATGCTACTGGTCTCCTTGCTTCCGCCTTTGCTGACTACTCTGTTCTGCTCACAGTAGCCAGAGAGATCCTGTCAAATCTTAAGGCTTGACCCCTCTCTGCTCAGAACCCTCTCATGGCTCTCATCTGGTCCACAAGGCCCTGCTTAGTTTAGCCCCTGCCACTTCTGACTTCGTCTCCTCCTCTTCACTCATTCCACTCTAGTTACACTGGTCTCCTTGGTGTTCCTCAAACACTCCAGGCTGAGTCTACCCTCAGGATCTTTGCATTTCCTGTTCCCTTAGCTCCTCATCTTACTCAGATAATTCCAGAATGCAAGTGTTTTCCACACCTCAGTAGCTGGATTCATTTGTTAATGCTTCCAAAAAAGGACAGAGGGAGAAAGGGATAGGCAGCAGGCCTCTAGTACACACACAGACTTTCCCTGCTGTGTGCAGAGAGGCAAGCCTGGCAGACAGGGCAAAGAGAGGCTGGGGTAGGAGGAGTTAGCGGCCAGCTCACTGTCTCAGCCCGGGGTTCGCTGTCTGCCCCTTCCCCGTTAGGGATGCAGCCTTTCTGGATCATGGGGATAGCAAGCGTGGGGTCGACACCCGAATTCTCTCTCTCCTCCAGGGACTTCTTGGAGTCTAAGGAAGAATGGGAGGGAGCAATGAGGTCCCACCCTATCCTTCCATTTTCCTCCCCCTCTTCCTTCACTGGGGCAAGGCGAAGAGGGGATCACTCACCCTCAATGAGCTCCTTCACAGCCTGGGACAGCACCCCATCCACCAAGGCCTCAGTATTTGTGGATGGCCCAGGGGCCTGGGTCGGTGGCTGCCTGCGATGGCCATTCTTGATCAAAGGGATGATGAGTTCCTTGGGGGTTTCTGAGGGCTTCACACTGATGTGGACACAGCGGCATGAAGTTGGGAGAGTAGCATGGTCAGTGGGTTCTGAGCCACACTCCTCCCTTCAGAGAAAACAAAAGGGCCAAACTCACCCCCCCCCACCCCAGATGGACCACACCCTCTACTCTCCTGTCCGGTCTCTAATGGTGCTTTGTTTGTTTTTAAAAGATTTTATTTATTTACTTAATTGACAGAGAGAGAGACAGTGAGAGAGGGAACACAAGTAGGAGGAGCGGGAGAGGGAGAAGCAGGCTTCCCGCTGAGCAGGGAGCCCGATGCGGGGCTCGGTCCCAGGACCCCGGAACCATGACCTGAGCCGAAGGCAGACGCTCAACGACTGAGCCACCCAGGCGCCCCTAATGGTGCTTTCTTTGGATTCTCTCCCTCACCCCCAACTCTTAAATGTCAATGCCTTTGAGGAATCAGCCTTCATTCCTGGACCCTCTGCTCATCCCAAGACCCACCTCCATGGCCTTCACAATGACTCACAAATCACCATCTTCAGCCCAGACTCTCCCCAGATCCAGGGTTCACATCAATCTCCTGGATGGTTGATTTTCTTCTGGAAGCCTCTCCCTCTGACTCTCCTTTCTGAATTAAGCTGATGATGGTCTCCCCCAACCCGAATCTGCCACTCCGCCCCGTTCCCCATACTAGTGACGCTCCACCGCTTCAGCTGAGACACTAGGGGTCCTGTCATTCTTCACTCCTTTCCTTCTCTCAGAACGCACACACCTCAGGGTCCTCAAGTCCTAAAGACACACCCTCTCAGGCATACATCCTTTTTTCTCAAACGCCACGGCTGTCAGGCCCAATTTCCCCACCTCTCCTGTTCCACACTCCCGCCTTCTAGCCTCCACGAGTTTTCCCAGGCTGTGCTTCAGGCGTTCCAGACCACTGCCACCAAGACAATCGACTCAGAATCCACCCTCCCGCTTGCACCCACCGAACCGAATTCCAAGGGATGAAAGACCCGGCGCTTCACCTTTGCAGCTCCCTCCCTTCCACGGTCTTTAAGAAATCCTTCTCCTCTGGAGCCGCACCCGCGTCGTCCGCGAGCCGTCTCCGGGCAGATGTGCGACTGAAGCTGAATGAAATTGGGGCAGCGGAGGCTCCTCCGGGCCGCAAAGCCGCCTCTTCAGCATCCGCCATCTTGCCCCTCTTTCCCAGGCGAGTGCGCTGCTTGCTGGGAAGTTTAGTTTGGGCTCAGTTTGAGCGGGGCCAGATAACGAGCGCTAGAACTACCTTTCCCATAGAACACTGCGGCATCGGCGGGCGAAGGTGAAAAAAGGGGCCTTAGGAAGTAATTGTCGCTCTTTTCACTTCATAGGAGTGCGTTGCGCCAAGCATAAAGGGAAATGTAGTTCTTGGGTGAGGTAGGTATGGCAGAGGTGGATTCGTTCTTGCCAGGTATTCCTTCCTTCCTATAGGAGGTCAACAAGTATTTATTAATTATCTACTGTGTGCACGTCACTGTGCCCTACTGGTATGGGAAATGTAGATAAAATACATCATTAAGAAAAAAATCTGTGAGTGCCAGTTGTGTACAATAACAAATAGACATTTAAATGGTGCCTACCGATCGATGCCAGATTTAATACACAACAAGCTCTGGATTCAAATATTATTAAAATAGACATCCTCCTTTCTAGAGGCTGATAGTCCAGTGGGGAACAATAACACTTAAACAGATATTACATATATATATATATATACAGTTGACCCTTGAACAATGCAGGGGTTGGGGGGCCAATCCCCTGCCCCCATAGTTGAAAATTTGCGTGTAACTTTTGACTTCCCCAAAACTTAACTACTAACACCCTACCGTTGACCTGAAACCTTAATGATAACATAAACAGTAGATTAACACATATTTTGTTTTTACATGTAGTATTATTTTTGTTTTTTGGGGTTTTTTGTTGTTTTGTTTTGGGTGTTTTTTTTTAGGATTTTTTTTATTTATTCATTTGAGACACAGAGATACAGAGAGAGAGAGAGAGAGAGCATGAGCAGGTGGAGAGGCAGAGGGAGAGGGAGAGGGAGAAGCAGGCTCCCCGCTGAGCCAGGAGCCTGATGCGGGGCTCGATTCCAGGACCCTGGGATCATGACCTGAGCCGAAGGCAGATGCCCAACCATCTGAGCCACCTAGGCGCCCCTGTTGTTTTGTTTTTAAGTAGGCTCCACGCCCAGCGTGGAGCCCAATGTAGGGTCTGAACTCACAACCCTGAGATCAAGACAAGAGCTGAGGGCGCCTGGGTGCTCAGTTCGTCGAGCGTCTGTCTTCAGCTCAGGCCATGATCCCAGGGTCCTGGGATCAAGTCCCACATTGGGCTCCCTGCTCAACGGGGAGTCTGCTTCTCCCTCTCCCTTGCCCCCCCAAACCTGTCATGTTCTCTTTCTCTCTCAAATAAAGAAAATTTTGAGGAAGAGAAAATACATTTGTAGTACTATACTGTACTATAGTACATTATATTGGGAAAAATCCTGGTATAAATGGACCCATGCAGTTCAAACCCATGTTGTTCAAGTGTAAACTGTAGTTCCTACTGTTACCCAAAACTGGGTTTGCCTCTTGATGGATATGGAGCCAAAAGACACATCCAAGCAAAGAATAGGAAAAGATAGGGTTTTACTTGCCACAAGTGAAAGAGAATACTAGAGATATTTCCCAAAGCAGTGTCTCCTTCAACAACAAAAAGTGGGCGAGTTTTAAACTAAAGGTGCATATATATTCATGGAAGGGCTTGCAAAATAGGGAATTCAGCATGGAATTGGGGCAAAAGTCATCTTAAGGGGACTGAACCCAGGTCTTAAGTTAATTGAAGACACGAGAGCTGGCAAGAGTCAGCATCATCAATTCTCTGGCTCCAGATTCTGGTCCAGTATTTGAGTGCTCAAAGGGGCTTAAATCCTGCAAAGATGACTCAAGACTATGTGTCAATCTTTACTTTTGAAACAGCACTGGGAATTTTACCACAAAATTACCTGATTTATTGTCCCTGATATGCTTAGGCTATCTCCTGGCCTGATAATGTCTGTTTGTTCTCACATTCTTTTGTTTCCTTCAAATCATTATCTATTGAGGTCTATTCTGCAATTTCAACGCATCTCAGGAAGTTCTGCAAGAAATGTGCTTTGGGTAAGTAGTGCTGGTCAGGCATAGATTACAAGATGATCAGGGGCCTAAAGTGACTTTTCTCATGTCAAGAAAGCTATGCCTCATCTTTCTTTTTCCAGGGATCCCTAACTATTTCTGCTTATACTACCAACATTAAATATGTTGTGAGAGCGAGGTTCTAAGGCTTTGAAAGATTAATGGGACAGATTCCTCTTGTGTAGGACCATAAAGAGATAGGGAAAATGAAGGGGCCCCATGAAGGGCTGCTTTTTTGCCCATTTTCCTGCTTCTATTCTTGCTAGGACCAGCACACCTGCCTTTCCTATTCCTTGTAATACAAATAATGTATGTTCTCTTTGTAAGGATCAAGGAGTTAATGATTTCTTTGGAGTCTTCCAGCACAATAGATAACTTCTTTTTATTTTTTAAAAGATTTTATTTATTTATTTGACAGAGAGAGACACAGCGAGAGAGGAAATACAAGCAGGGAGAGTGGGAGAGGGAGAAGCAGGCTTCCCGCTGAGCAGGGAGCCTGACGCGGGACTCTATCCCAGGACCCTGGGATCATGACCTGAGCCGAAGGCAGATGCTTTTTTTTTTTTTTTAAGATTTTTTAATTTATTTTTTAACAGAGAGAGAGAGAGCGAGAGAGGGAACACAAGCAGGGAGCGTGGGAGAGGGAGAAGCAGGCTTCCCGCTGAGCGGGGAGCCCGACGTGGGACTCAATCCCAGGACCCTGGGATCATGACCTGAGCCGAAGGCAGACGCTTAATGACTGAGCCACCCAGGTACCCCACAATAGATAACTTCTAAGAATTGTCTAGGTGAGACCATGATGTGTATATTCCAGACCACCAGAGCTAGACATCTGGATGCCAAGACTCCCTAACTCCAAGGAATTAGTGACTTATGGAGGACACCTGGACCCTTTTAGTTCTGACCAGTTTCTGGGTGCCTGAGAGGACACTTACATCAGACCACAATCCTCAATAAAAGCCCCAGACCCAAACAAAAACAAGACACTTTCCTTTCCTTTCTGAGTCTCCCAGACACTCTGTATCTGCACTCTCACTACATCTTCAATAAATTCTGCTCTTACTTCCTCTTGGATCACATTTGATTTCTATCCTGTGTGAAGACAAGGACTCTCTTGGCTGGTCCTGCGGGACCCCCTCTGGGTCCTCAGACCCAGCCTGCCTCCATCATTAAGAGCTTGTAATTTAGAAGACTGATACTTAAATAGTCACCAGAAAGAATACTATATATCTGCCAACAATTCATCCCAAGGAAATCATTAAAGATGTGTGAAAAGATTTTTTTTAAGTTTATTTAAGAAGTATCTATACTCAGGGCGCCTGGCTGGCTCAGTTGGTGGAGCATGCGACTCTTGATCTCAGAGTGGTGAGTTCAAGCCCCAAGTTGGGTATAGAAATTACTTAAAAAAATAAAATCTTTAGGGGCGCCTGAATGGTTCAGTTGGTTGAGCATCTGGCTCTTGATTTTGGCTTGGGCTGTGATCTCAGGGTTGTGAGATCGAGCTCTGCATGGGTTGCACGCTCAAGTGCACAGACTGCTTGGGATTCTCTCTCTCCCTCTCCCTCAGCCCCTCCCCCAGCTTGTGCACTCTTTAAACAAACAGATAAATAAAATCTTTTTAAAAAATAAAAAATAAAATCTTAAAAAAAAAAGAAATCTCTACACCCAACATAGGGCTCGAACTCATCACCCTCAGATGAGGAGTCACATGCTCCTCTGAGCCAGCCAGGTGCCCCACAAAAAGATTTTTTTTAAGATTTATTTATGGGGTGCCTGGGTGGCTCAGTCGGTTAAGTGTCTGCCTTCGGCTCAGGTCATGATCCCAGGGTCCTGGGATTGAGTCTGCTTCTCCCTCTGTCTGCCGCCCCCCTGCTTGTGCTCTCTCTCTCTCTGATAAATAAATAAAATTTAAAAAAAGATTTATTTATTTATTTTAGAGAGGCGGGGGAAGGGCAGAGGGAGAGGGAGAGAATCTCAAGCAGACTCCCCACCAATTGGGGAGTCCGACTTGGGGCTCAATCCCCCGAACCCCAGATCATTACCTGAACTGAAATCGACTCAGCCACTTAACCTACTGAGCCACCCAGGTGCCCCCACAAAGATTTTTATATGAGATTCATCATAGTATTATTTATTGTAGCAAAACATCGAAGGCCACTTAAATGAACAACAGAAGGGGACGGGATAAATGAATTATAGCACATTCCTTGGATGGAACACATATACTAGAAACTTTAAATGTGAAGCTATAAATATACTTAAATGAAAGTGGTACATAGTCAAAATGTTTGGAAAGTAGAATAATATGGTGGGTCAGAGGACGATCTTGAAAACAGGAAGCACAATAATCAAATTCGTGGCCATGTTTCCAGGCTTAGAGGCCCTGGGCATCCTTAAAGATACCCAGCAGATAAAGACTACAAAGCAGCTTTTATAAATGTCAGTCTAAATAAAGAGGCAAACTGAGGCAAGCTCAAAAAGATGAGTTTATTTGGGAATATCAGAGAAATTGCCATTCTTACACCCAAACTGTAGCAAGCTACAGAGGAGTCCCAAATTCCAATTCCTCTATTTCCAAATAAACTCATCATTGTGAGCCTGCCTCGGTTTACCTCTTTTTAAAAAGATTTTATTTATTTATTTGAGAGAGAGAGGGAGAACACAGAGGAAGAGTGAGAGGGAGAAGCCGACGCCCGCTGAGCAGTGAGCCCAATGCGGGGCTTGATCCCAGGACTCTGGGATCATGTCCCAAGCAGAAGACAGACGCTTAACTGACTGAACCACCCAGGTGCCCCAAGTTTACCTCTTTATTTAGGTTAATATTCCTTGGAGTCAGAAGTGGGATCCAAAGGAGATGACCCCCGAAGAATGATGATCCAGGGCATCAAGTGACGTACCCACACGGAGCCTCCTGCACTAATCATTTCTGTGAGTCACGGTCTACTTCCCGGTTTGGTGAGTCTCTTTTAGGATTCTGAACCCCCTCCCTTCGGTTCAGCTTTCCGACTTAATTCAGGATCTGTTTAAGACTTTTTTTTTTTTTTGGTCGTACTCCTCTTAGTGAGTACTAGTTTGTTTGGTGAGTACTCCTTTGTTTTATTATTGGGAGCACATCAGAATTTTGGTATAATTCCTTTGGAATTCTTGGGAGTGTTAAAAAGAAAGCCATAGGCCCAAGGTGGCGTCATTTGTCCTCAGGACAGTCAACCAAGAATTAATTGCAAAGCCCTCTTCTTAACTAATTCTAGTCCTGGCTATTCAAATACATGTGCAGACCATCCTATAGTCCTCTAAGAACGCGAAGATCCCTCTCCTTATATTACAGCCTTAGGCCCCCACTGCGGGGGGGCAGTGCAAATCCGCGATTGGACTCCGGAACTTTTCAGGCTCCGCCCTCTAACTGGCCTATAAACTTCAACCCGTTCCTGACATTTCGATCCCTCCCCCTGGCGTTTGTAGGCTCCACCCCCTAGGGTGGATTTTTTTTTTCCAGGCCCGCCCCTCAGCCAACTGCACGCCCCCAACACTCTCCAGGCCCCACCTCCTCAGAAATGCCTTGCGAAGCCCCAGCGCCAGGGATAACCATCCAGCCCTGCACCCACAACTAGCCATGGAACATTCACCCACCGCAGTAACTTTCCCAGGGTCACCTCCTGGAGGAATAGTCTAGGATAACGCCAAGGCTCCGCCCCTCGAAGCTCCCTCCAAGCCCCGCCCCGCCGCCAGTCGCACCCATTAGCCCCACCCAGGGGAGTAACTAACAATCCCGGGTCCTCCACTTCGGAATCCGGCTCCACTCAGACCGCACCCCCCGGGAGGCCCCGCTCCGCCCCCGACACGCACCCGCGTTGGGGCGCAGGCGCAATGTGGCGCCCGTCCTGCGTACCAGCGCCGCCACGTCGGCCGCAGCTCGGGCCGCCAGGGGGCGCGCGTCCAGCCGCGCCAGGAGCTGCCGGGCTCTGGGGCCCGCCCGCTGGGGAAGGCCCCGGCCTGCGCGGGTGGAAAGAACAGGTCAGCACCCGCCCGAGCCTCGGCGAACCCCCACGCTCCCCGACGTCCGAAACCTACAATGCCCCTCAAGATCTTCGGCGCCCCCCCGACCACTCTCTCGATAGTTTCGGAGGTCTCCCACTGCCCCTCTCAACTCCCGCGACCCCCGACCATCGCGGGTATGCCCGTGGACCCCCGCCTGCGCCCACGATATCCCTGGAGAGAGCTATCTGACCGAAATATTCCTGGACACTTCCCAACACCCTGGAACTATCTCTGGAGGTCTCCGACTGCCCCTTCATAACCCCAGATTCCAAACTCTTCCCGCACAGTAGCGAGAGGGACCCCGATCCCCCCAGATGTCCCGACAGAGGACGGTCTGCCCCCGCTGTGGCGCCGGCAACCCCGATTCCCCTTCCAGATATCCTAGGCAACCTTGATGGCCCACGGAGCTACAGTTGCCCCTCCATTTGTACCCAGAGGCCCCCCCGCCTAACCGCCACCCACCCCCCCGCAATTCACTACAGACCCTGAGTGCCCACAGGTGTCCCCAGTGACCCCGGGCAGAGCCCTGTGGCACATCTCCCCGGAGACTCCTGAGAGCCTCCGGGTCTGGTGCGCAGCCCCACGGTGCGGGTGCGGGTGCGGGTGCGGGTGCGGATCGGGGACCTCGAGCCCAACGCCGGCCGCCCGGCGCCCGCCCGCCACTTGGGCGCCAGGGCTGCTTTGTTTACCACCTGTCGGAAGGAAAAGGTGAGGAGCAGACAGACGGGGCGAGGGGTGGCAGGGACGCGCCCAGTCCCCCCTCCCCCGTACCTCCTCTGCTCCCCCTAGGGTCCGTGGCGCCCCCCGCGCGCGGCTGCATGACCCGAAGTCCGCCCGGTGGACGCAAGGCCGCCAGCGACGCGTTTGGAGCTCCTGGGCGCGCTCACCTGGCGACCCGCCCGGGCCTGGATGCGGCTGCGGCCGGCCGGTCCCGTGCCCGGAGCCCCGACCCGCGCGCTGACCTACCTGGCCGCCGGCAAGGAGGCCTGGCTGTGGGAGCCAGCGCGAGCGCTTGGCCTCGCTCTGCCTCAGGCGCCGCCTCTGTTAGCCCCGGAGCCTGGGCTGGGCTCCTTTTTCCACCCAGGAGGGGTTGTTAGTCCACGAGCGAGAAGGGGAAGTCGAGGCCCAGAGAAGTTAAGGGCCCCGCCCGAGCTCTGACAACTAAGAACGGGGGTGCAGAAGTGGAGCCCACGTTTACCAGGGAATTCTGCGGCCTGTAACGGAGCTTTGCTCATAGTAGGGCGGGCACTCAGTAAATTTGCAGAGACTGTTTTCTACTTGGGAAATGGAAGAGTCTGTCGGGCTGGGCGGCTGCGGGCGGGGTGGGGGGTGCTTGGAGCCTTGGGGGCCATGGGAAGGTTTGGGGCCCTGAGCAGGATAGGGCTGGGGGACTCCAAAAGCCGGGAAGGGCAGGTGCCCTGGAGAGTGGAGGGGCGGTAGGGGCCTGCACTTGAGGAGGCTTTCAAGGCCCCTGGGTGGGAGGGGTCGCCAGCCAATGAGAGGGGAGAAATGAGGCCCCTCTTAGGTACTAAAAGTGGGGGGTGGCCTGGAGACAGAGGTCCCGAGGGGGGAGCCCTTGGGCACAATGCTACTGTAGTGGAAGGAGGAATGGGGTGCGGTGAGAGACAGCCTGTGACCACCACTTTGTGGAGGAAGAAACTGGGGCCACAGGGGCTCGGACACCTACCTGTCCGGGACCCCGCAGCCAGCCAACGACAGCAGGGGCCTCAGGCGGCTTACCCCCAACAATCACTGGGGCTGTGACTGTTTCACTATGGACACTGTGGACACTTTCACTGTGGACGCACTGTGTCCTGACGTCCATTCTGGGGGGCCGGGCAGCCTCTCTCGTCCACCTTTCAGGGGCTGGGTGTTGTTCTAAGTGAGGGGGGGGGAATGGTCCCTGCTTCCCTTCCTCCTGCAATCTCTTGGCCCTCCCGCCTCTGACCTGACCTTGTCTTGCGGGGGCGGGGGGGGGGAGGGGCGCGGAATACCCCGGACCTCATTCACTGCTCTGCCCTGTTCTTTTTTTTTTTTTTTAAGATTTTTTACTTATTTATTTGAGAGACAGAATGAGATAGAGAGAGAGCATGAGAGGGGAGAGGGTCAGAGGGAGAAGCAGACTCCCTGCTGAGCAGGGAGCCCGATGCGGGACTCGATCCCGGGTCTCCGGGATCATGACCTGAGCCGAAGGCAGTCGCTTAACCAACTGAGCCACCCAGGCGCCCAGCTCTGCCCTGTTCTTATGCCAACCACCTGGGGGTGTCATAGTTCCCCAAATTTTTTGCACTGTTTTTCCCACCATCCTTCCTTTGCCTGTGCTGTGTCCTCTGTATAGGAGCCCTTCCCAGTCTTTTGTCCACCTGAAACAGGACTGCATGTTACCAAGACCCAGTTTTAAGGCTTCAATATTCCATTCATTTATTTCTGAAAAGAAATGCAGAAGATGGATGATTGGCTATGTAGAATTGTAAACCAACATGCTTCTGTCTGTGAGGAAGAGTCTAGGCTGGTTTATATTCCTGAGTCTTCTCAGGAGAAGTGAATTGAGAAAAACCAAGGCTGATCCCTAGGCTCCCATGTCCTCTCCTTCACTGGAAAGCCTCCCCACTGTCTCCTCCAGGGTCCAGTCCCCTTGAACTCCCCTTGAGGACTTCCCCAATCCTGCAGGGCAGTGCTGGTCACTGGGGTCACTGGCCTTTCTCGGCCTCTGTCTGCCTCTCCTGGGATCTTTGTCTGGCTGCCCACATCTGTCCCAACCTGAGTCTGGTGTTGGGCAGGGGAAGATTGAGACCCTCTATAGCACAGTTCTCCATAGAATTCTCATTCCTTCATGTATTCTTTGGACATTCTCTAACACCTAGTCAGAGCTCAGCCCCGTGCAGGGGCAGCTGGGTCCATGGGGCTGAAACAGCCCTGGATTCTGCTATTAGTAGGCATCCTCTCTGGAGGAAGAGGCTCTACTGGATTCCTACACAGACATTGACAACACAATGTGGTCAGGGCTGGGACCTGCCTTTCTTATAGGTTTGTATTGGAAATGTGTTTCTCAAAGTAGGAGGGTACATCCAATTTTATTTAATAGTTACCTCAATTTATTACTTTTAGACTTTTAGCCTTATAATATGTGGGCCTCCATTTGTGTTCTCACCCTGGGACTCACAAATGTTGTCGGATAGGCCCGGTTAATCTCAGAAACAAAGAGGGAGCACACAGATTTCAAAATTTGACATGCTACAAAGACACGGTAATAAAAAGAGTGTTGGACTGGGCATGGATAATAGACAAACTAATGAGAAATTGGGGTTTTATATAGGTATATATAGGAACTTGATACCTATGGTATACCTTGATAACTTGTAGGTGGCACTACAAATCAAATGGAAAGGATGGTATCTTTGGTATATGGCGGGAAAATCAGCTCACTCTAACCTCAATAGGATACCACCTCCCATCCACTAGAGTGGCTACTATCAGGAAAATGGTAAAGAACAAGTTCCGGTTAGGATTGGGACAAGTTAGAACCCTTGTGCATTTCAGTGGGAATGTAAAATGGTGCAGCCACTGTGGAAAACAGTTTGGGGTTCCTCAAAAAGTTAAATGTAGTCTTTTTTTTTTAAGATTTTATTTATTTATTCATGAGAGACGGGGAGAGAGAGAGGGAGAGAGAGAGATGCAGAGGGAGAAGCAGGCTCCCAAGGAGCAGGGAGCCCGATGTGGGACTCGATCCCAGGACCCTGGGATCATGACCTGAGCCGAAGGCAGACGCTTAACCATCTGAGCCACCCAGGCGCCCAAGTTAAATGTAGTCTTACCATACCATCCAGCAATTCCATGCCTAGATAAATACCCAAGAGAATTGAAAGCAGAGAATCAAACAGTTACTTGTATGCGAATGTTTATAGCCGTACTATTCCCAATAGCCAAAAGATGGAAATAATCCAAATGTACATCAAGGGATGAATGGATAAGCAAAATCTAGTATAAACATACAATATTATTCAGCCTTAAAAAGGATGAAATTCTAGCACATGCTACAACATGAATGAACCTTGTAGACATTATGTTGAGTGAAATAAGTCAATCACAAAAAGGCAAATAGTGTTTGATTCCACTTGTGTGATGTACTTAGCATAGGCCAATTTATAGAAACTGAAAGTAGAATAGAGATTACTAGTAGTTGGGGGGAAGGGGAATAGGGTGTTATTGTTCAATGGGTAGAGAGTTTCTGTATCCATGGATGAAGCAGGACTGAAATATTTTTTTAAGATTTATTTATTTATCTGAGAGAGCACTTGTGAGCAGAGGGAGAAGGAGAGAAAGAATCTCAAGCAGACTCTGCTCTGAGCATGGAGCCCAACTCAGGGCTTAATCCCATTACTCTGAGATCATGACCTGAGCCAAAAATCAAGAGTTGGACACTTGGGTGCCTGGGTGGCTCAGATGGTTAAGCATCTGCCTTCAGCTCAGGTCATGATCCCAGGGTCATGGGATCAAGCCCCACATCGGGCTCCTGGCTCAGCAAGGAGCCTGCTTCTCCTTCTCCCTCTGCCTCTCTCCCTACTCAGGCTCTCTCCTCTCTCTCTCTCTCTCTCTCTCTCTCTCTCGCTGTGTCTCAGATGAATAAATAAAATCTAAAAAAAAAAAGAAGAGTTGGACACTTAACCACCTGAGCCACCCAGGCACGCCAGGACAGAAATATTTAAAGGTGGGGGGGGGGGGCTTTTATTTAAAACTTAGATCCAGGAAGTTGGCAAAGGAGTGAAGCTCAAATCAGTGAATAGGTAGGATTTATGAGCTAGATTAGCCTAAATCAAAGAGTGTGGGGACAAAATGGAGATAATAAGAATACATTAAAAAAAGAATACATTAATGTGGAGATGGTCTTAAATCTCAGAATGTGACAGGGTCAAGAAGGACATTGATTTAAATAATTTTATGGGGTATGGCTATGAGGGAGTTCTACTCAAATCCAGGAATGCAGTGCTAAAACAGGGATTGGCTTAAATCCATGAATGGAGTGAACCTAAGAGAGGGTAATTGGCTTAAATCTATGAATGGGACAGGGTTTAAAAGGATTTTGGCATAAATTCATAAAGGGGATGTCCAAAATGAGATTGGCCCACCACATCTTGTAGTAATCAACATTAATTATGTTGGAGTGGGATTAAGAGGGGATTGGTTTAGATTCATGAATTGGGTGTGGCTATGAGAGGAATGATAATAATAAAAGATTGATTCCTTTCCTGTAAGATGAAGAACAAGAAAAGGATCTTTTATCCAACATTGTATTGGAGGTTATGGCCAATGCAATAAGACAAGAAGAAATAAACAACATACAGGGCGCCTGGGTGGCTCAGTTGGTTAAGCGACTGCCTTCGGCTCAGGTCATGATCCTGGAGTCCTGGGATCAAGTCCCACATCGGGCTCCCTGCTCAGCAGGGAGTCTGCTTCTCCCTCTGACCCAACCCCCTCTCATGTGCTCTCTCTCTCTCAAATAAATAAAATCTTAAAAAAAAAAAGAAATAAACAACATACAGATTGAAAGAAGTAAAACTATCTTTATTTCAGACATGATTATTTATGTAGAAAATCAGGTGGAATCTCCAAAAATCTACCAGTACTAATAAATAAGTTTAGCAAGGTTGCAGAATACAAGATCAATAAACAAAAATCATTTGTATTTCTGGGGCATCCCGGTGGCTCAGTTCGTTAAGCAACCGCCTTTGGCTCAGGTCATGACCCCAGGATCCTGGGATTGAGTCCCGCATTGGGCTCCCTGCTCAGCGGGGAGTCTGCTTCTCCCTCTGATCCTCCCCCGTCTCATGGTCTTTCTCTCTCGAATAAGTGAATGAAATCTTTTAAAAAAATCATTTGTATTTCTATATAGGCAATAATCTGTTGGAAGTTGAAATAAGAAAATACCATTTACAATACCATCATATATGTAAAGTATTTAGGGATGAAAATGACAAAAAAGTGCAAGACATGTACACTGAAAATTATAAAATGTTTGGAATATTTAATATTACAATATTAGTGAATAAAATTTAAAAAATGCAAAGAACAAAACAACTTTGAATACTAAGGCACCCCTACATTGGATATAAATTTTATACACACAAAAATAATTTTGAAACATACTTCTTTACATAAAATGGTTTTTATTTTTATTTTTATTTTTTATTTTTATTATTTTTAAAAGATTTTGTTTATTTATTTGACAGAGAGAAATACACAGCGAGAGAGAGAACACAAGCAGGGGGAGTGGGAGAGGGAGAAGCAGGCTCTCCACAGAGCGGGGAACCCGACGCAGGGCTCGATCCCAGGACCCTGGGATCATGACCTGAGCCAAAGGCAGACGCCCAACGACTGAGCCACCCAGGCGCCACCATAAAATGGTTTTTAAAAATGGTTTCATTTGAGGGCACCTGGGTGGCTCAGTTGTTTAAGTGTCTGCCTTGAGCTCAGGTCATGATCCCAGGGTCCTGGGGTTGAGCCCTGTGTCTGGGCTCCCTGATCAGTGGGGAATCTGTTTCTCCCTCTCCCTCTGCCCCTCCCCCTGACCCATGCTCATGCACGTGCTCTCTCTCTCTCTCTCAAATAAAATCTTAAAAAACAAAATGGTTTCATTCAAAATAGATCATAGACTTAAATGTAAAACCTAAACCTATACAATTTCTAGAAGTAAGAATAAGAGAAAAACTTTGTGACCTTGGGTTAGGGAAAGATTGTGTAGACAGGATATCAAAAGGAAAATCCATAAAGGAACCAATGGATTAATTGGACTTCACCAAAATTCAAAACTTCTGCTTTTCTTTTTTTAAAGATTTTATTTATGTATTTGACAGAGAGATTGAGAGAGAGACAGATGACAAGCAGGGAGAGTGGCAGGCAGAGGGAGACGGAGAGGGAGAAGTAGGCTCCCCACTGAGCAGGAGCCGGATGTGGGGCTCGATCCCAGGACCCTGGTTATCATGAACTGAGCTGAAAGCAGACACTTAACCGACTGAGTCACCCAGGTGCCCCAAACTTCTGCTTTTCAAAAGACAATGCAAATCACTCTTCTTAAGAAGAATTGTAGGGCGCCTGGGTGGCTCAGTTGGTTAAGCAACTGCCTTCGGCTCGGGTCATGATCCTGGAGTCCCGGGATCAAGTCCCACATCGGGCTCCCTGCTCGGCAGGGAGTCTGCTTCTCCCTCGGACCCTCCCCCCTCTCATGCTCTCTATCTCATTCTCTCTCTCAAATAAATAAATAAAATATTTAAAAAAAAAAGAAGAATTGTATCCATAATATACACATAATGCCCCAAATTTAATAATAATACAACCCCATATAAATAGGCAAAATATTTGAATACATGCTTTATCAAAGAACATATATAGATGGCAAATAATTGTGTTGACAATGTTCAATTATTATTAGTCTTTAGGGTAAGCAAGTGAAAATCATGATGAAGAACCACTGTACACATATCAGAATGGCTAAAAGTAAAAAGTCTGACAATACCAACTGTTGGAGAAGATATGGAGGAAATGGAATTCTCAGAGACTGCTGATAGAAATGTAAAATGATAGAGCATCTTTAGAAAACAGTTTGGTGGTATCTTAAATTAAACGAATATATGATCCAGGCATTCCACTCCTGGGTATTTACCTAAAAGAAATGAAAGAATGTATCTACACAAAGACTTGTATATGAATGTTCATAGCAGCTTTATTTGTTGTCTTAGTCATCTCAGGCTGCCATAACATAATACTATAGAAGGTGGCTTAAACAACAGATATTTATTTCTCAAAGTTCTGGAGGCTGTGAAGTCCAAGATCAAGGTACTAGCCAATTTAGTTCCTGGTAAAAGCTCTCTTCCTGGCTTGTAAATGTCCACCTTCTATGTGTATCTTCACATGGAGGGAGGGAAAGAGAAGGAGGCTCTCTCTGTCTTTTTATAAGGCCTCAATCCTATGGGTTTAGAATCTCACTGTTATGACATCATTTAACCTTAATTACCTCCTAAAGACTATCTATTGGGGGTTAAGGCTTCAACATATGAATTTTGGGGCAATACAATCCAGCCCATAGTATTCATTAATAGCCAAAAACTGAAAACAACCCAAATATCCATCAACAGGTGAGTGGATCAACAAACTGAAATACTCATGCAGTGGAATACTACTCTGCAATAAAATGGAATGAAAAATTTGGATGGATCTGTTAAAATGAAAATCAAACGGAGACCAACCTAAAAAATTTCCTGAGGAAACAAAACCAGTTTGGACATTTAAACAAAGTGCTTTTTTTTTTTTAAAAAAGGTTTTATTTATTTATTTGAGAGAGAGCACGAAAGGGGAGAGGGTCAGAGGGGAGAGGGTCAGAGGGAGAAGCAGACTCCCTGCTGAGCAGGGAGCCTGATGTGGGACTTGATCCTAAGACTCCAGCATCATGACCTGAGCCGAAGGCAGTCACTTAACCAACTAAGCCACCCAGGCGCCCCCTAAACAGAGTTCATTTTTTTCCTAAAGATTTTATTTATTCATTCATGAGAGACAGAAGGAGAGAGAGAGAGAGAGAAGCAGAGGGAGAAGCAGGCTCCCAAGGAGCAGGGAGCCCAATGCAGGACTCGATCCCAGGACCCTGGGATCACAACCTGAGCCGAAGGCAGACATTTAACCATCTGAGCCACCCAGGCGCCCCAGAGTTTAATTTAGCTTATTTTGCAAGGCTAACTTGACCTGGGTCATTTCTTGCTTAGGTTTCTGGAAATCATAAACAAAACTTAAACTGTTTCCCAAGGTAGATATGAAGTTACCACTGACCAATTCTCTATCATTGAAGAAAATTCTAATATTATAACCAATCGTTGTGAAGAATAAACAGTCACCGCTTTCTCACTGTATAAACTGCTTTATAACAATATACCCCTGAGCTTCATCCCATGTTTTGGTTTGAGTGCTCCTAGTTTGCAAACTATTTTCTTGTTATGTGCACAATAAAATTTACTAATTGCTACTTTGGCGATTGATTGGTTTTACTTCTGTTATTTCTGAACTTTTAGCAGATCTCAAAATAACCATGCTTAGTGAAAGAAGCCAGACCTGCTCCCCAAAAAGAGTACATACTGTATGATTCCATTTATATAGAAATCTAGATTTCACTTATATGTGGGATCTAAAAAACAAAACAAATGGACAAACATAAAAAGCAGAAACAGAACCATAAATACAGAGAACCAACTGGTGGTTGCCTGAGAGGAAGGGGTGGGGGGGGATAGGCAAAATGGGTGAAGGGAAGTGGGAGGTATAGGCTTCCAGTTATGGAACAAAGTCATGGTGTGAAAGGTATAGCAGTCCGTGGTACTGTAATATGTTGTATGCTGACGGGTGGTACCTATACTTGTGGGGAGGAATCACTATGTTGTGTGCCTGGAACTAATGTAACATTTTGTGTCAAATTCAATTTTATTTATTTATTTAAAGATTTTATTTATGTATTTGACAGAGAGGGAGAGAGAGGGAGAGAGAGAGCACAAGCAGAGGGAGAGAAAAAAGTAGACTCCCCGCTGAGCAGGGAGCCCTATGTAGGACTCTATCCCAGGACCCTGGGATCATGACCTGAGCCAAAGGCAGACGCTTAATCCTCGCAGCCACCCAGGCGCCCCTCAACTTCAATTTTAAACATCTAGAAAAATGCAAACTAATGTGACAGAATAAAATTGGCTGGCGAGAGCACGGCACAGGAAAGAGGAATTACGCAGCAGGAAGATAACTTTTGGCAGCGAGGACTATGTTTCCTATCTTGATTGTAATGATAGTCTCACAGATATAAACAGAGCTAAAAACCTATCAGATTTTGTCAAACCTCAATCCGCTAAAAAAAAAAAGGCTTGATTAAATTTGTAAGAATTGGGTAGGGCTATGAGAAGAATTGACTTAAATCCATGAATGAGGTGAGGTAAAAGGGGGCAATAGGTTTATATTTATGAATGGACAAGGCTAAGGCATTGGTTTAAACTCACAATGGAGTGGGACTGAGAGAGGGTTTGGTTCCCTTCACTCTGGCATAAGATTAAAGATAGGGCACCTGGCTCAGATGGTTAAGCGTCTGCCTTCGGCTCAGGTCATGATCCCAGGGTCCTGGGATTGAGTCCCGCATCGGGCTCCCTGCTGGGCGGGGAGCCTGCTTCTCCCTCTGCCTCTGCCTCTCTCTCTCTCTCTCTGACTCTCATGAATAAATAAATAAAAAAAATATTAAAAAAAAGATTAAAGATAAACACCAGGGCTACTAACCACATAGCTTGGCTGGCCCCAATGCAGGTGATTTGGAAGCTTTATTCCTAAATTCTTGACAATTTTACTATGCACACCTCATTACCATCACTTCCTACAGGGGTACACTGAGGCTCCAGATAAAGTGGTGGCTAGGGTTCCACCTCCTGTAACAAGGGTTGGCCTTCTGTCTGGACCTCCCCCACCCCTAACCCTACCAACAGCCTCAGTGACCTAAGAACTGTTGCTTCAACCCAATCCCTGCTCCTGTCCCCAGATTTGTGGACCTGCTGGCTTCAGCTCTCAGTGAACCTCCACCCACCATCCAGGGTCCCCACTACAATTCATCCCTGAGGCCTCCTTGGACACCTCATTCTTTCCATAGTCCACCAAGACTGAGCATCTCTCAGTCTGGAAGCTATTCCCCATTTCTAGACCTTGGAACCCTCATCCTCTTGGCAAGTTCCCTGACCCATTTCCAAAGCATTGAGGCTGCCAATGTCTGGAAGCCTCCTCTCACCAACCCCTATCCTGACCTTTCAACAGTGCACAGAACCTGCAAAACCTTCCATCCACCGACCTACAGAGGCTCAAACTCCCTTTCCCCAGAATGTAATTACCCCTGTATCCCAATCACCAGTTCTCAGAGCCATGAGCCCCAGATTGGAAACTATGCTACGATCTTCAGTGCTAGAAGGCTCAAGCTAGAACAGGGAAAGGCAGTGATGAGCTCCAGTGTATTCCGCGCCCCGCCCCCCCCCGCCCCCGCAAGACAAGGTCAGGTCAGAGGCGGGAGGGCCAAGAGATTGCAGGAGGAAGGGAAGCAGGGACCATTCCCCCCCCCTCACTTAGAACAACACCCAACCCCTGAAAGGTGGACGAGAGAGGCTGCCCGGCCCCCCAGAATGGACGTCAGGACACAGTGCGTCCACAGTGAAAGTGTCCACAGTGTCCATAGTGAAACAGTCACAGCCCCAGTGATTGTTGGGGGTAAGCCGCCTGAGGCCCCTGCTGTCGTTGGCTGGCTGCGGGGTCCCGGACAGGTAGGTGTCCGAGCCCCTGTGGCCCCAGTTTCTTCCTCCACAAAGTGGTGGTCACAGGCTGTCTCTCACCGCACCCCATTCCTCCTTCCACTACAGTAGCATTGTGCCCAAGGGCTCCCCCCTCGGGACCTCTGTCTCCAGGCCACCCCCCACTTTTAGTACCTAAGAGGGGCCTCATTTCTCCCCTCTCATTGGCTGGCGACCCCTCCCACCCAGGGGCCTTGAAAGCCTCCTCAAGTGCAGGCCCCTACCGCCCCTCCACTCTCCAGGGCACCTGCCCTTCCCGGCTTTTGGAGTCCCCCAGCCCTATCCTGCTCAGGGCCCCAAACCTTCCCATGGCCCCCAAGGCTCCAAGCACCCCCCACCCCGCCCGCAGCCGCCCAGCCCGACAGACTCTTCCATTTCCCAAGTAGAAAACAGTCTCTGCAAATTTACTGAGTGCCCGCCCTACTATGAGCAAAGCTCCGTTACAGGCCGCAGAATTCCCTGGTAAACGTGGGCTCCACTTCTGCACCCCCGTTCTTAGTTGTCAGAGCTCGGGCGGGGCCCTTAACTTCTCTGGGCCTCGACTTCCCCTTCTCGCTCGTGGACTAACAACCCCTCCTGGGTGGAAAAAGGAGCCCAGCCCAGGCTCCGGGGCTAACAGAGGCGGCGCCTGAGGCAGAGCGAGGCCAAGCGCTCGCGCTGGCTCCCACAGCCAGGCCTCCTTGCCGGCGGCCAGGTAGGTCAGCGCGCGGGTCGGGGCTCCGGGCACGGGACCGGCCGGCCGCAGCCGCATCCAGGCCCGGGCGGGTCGCCAGGTGAGCGCGCCCAGGAGCTCCAAACGCGTCGCTGGCGGCCTTGCGTCCACCGGGCGGACTTCGGGTCATGCAGCCGCGCGCGGGGGGCGCCACGGACCCTAGGGGGAGCAGAGGAGGTACGGGGGAGGGGGGACTGGGCGCGTCCCTGCCACCCCTCGCCCCGTCTGTCTGCTCCTCACCTTTTCCTTCCGACAGGTGGTAAACAAAGCAGCCCTGGCGCCCAAGTGGCGGGCGGGCGCCGGGCGGCCGGCGTTGGGCTCGAGGTCCCCGATCCGCACCCGCACCCGCACCCGCACCCGCACCGTGGGGCTGCGCACCAGACCCGGAGGCTCTCAGGAGTCTCCGGGGAGATGTGCCACAGGGCTCTGCCCGGGGTCACTGGGGACACCTGTGGGCACTCAGGGTCTGTAGTGAATTGCGGGGGGGTGGGTGGCGGTTAGGCGGGGGGCCTCTGGGTACAAATGGAGGGGCAACTGTAGCTCCGTGGGCCATCAAGGTTGCCTAGGATATCTGGAAGGGGAATCGGGGTTGCCGGCGCCACAGCGGGGGCAGACCGTCCTCTGTCGGGACATCTGGGGGGATCGGGGTCCCTCTCGCTACTGTGCGGGAAGAGTTTGGAATCTGGGGTTATGAAGGGGCAGTCGGAGACCTCCAGAGATAGTTCCAGGGTGTTGGGAAGTGTCCAGGAATATTTCGGTCAGATAGCTCTCTCCAGGGATATCGTGGGCGCAGGCGGGGGTCCACGGGCATACCCGCGATGGTCGGGGGTCGCGGGAGTTGAGAGGGGCAGTGGGAGACCTCCGAAACTATCGAGAGAGTGGTCGGGGGGGCGCCGAAGATCTTGAGGGGCATTGTAGGTTTCGGACGTCGGGGAGCGTGGGGGTTCGCCGAGGCTCGGGCGGGTGCTGACCTGTTCTTTCCACCCGCGCAGGCCGGGGCCTTCCCCAGCGGGCGGGCCCCAGAGCCCGGCAGCTCCTGGCGCGGCTGGACGCGCGCCCCCTGGCGGCCCGAGCTGCGGCCGACGTGGCGGCGCTGGTACGCAGGACGGGCGCCACATTGCGCCTGCGCCCCAACGCGGGTGCGTGTCGGGGGCGGAGCGGGGCCTCCCGGGGGGTGCGGTCTGAGTGGAGCCGGATTCCGAAGTGGAGGACCCGGGATTGTTAGTTACTCCCCTGGGTGGGGCTAATGGGTGCGACTGGCGGCGGGGCGGGGCTTGGAGGGAGCTTCGAGGGGCGGAGCCTTGGCGTTATCCTAGACTATTCCTCCAGGAGGTGACCCTGGGAAAGTTACTGCGGTGGGTGAATGTTCCATGGCTAGTTGTGGGTGCAGGGCTGGATGGTTATCCCTGGCGCTGGGGCTTCGCAAGGCATTTCTGAGGAGGTGGGGCCTGGAGAGTGTTGGGGGCGTGCAGTTGGCTGAGGGGCGGGCCTGGAAAAAAAAAAATCCACCCTAGGGGGTGGAGCCTACAAACGCCAGGGGGAGGGATCGAAATGTCAGGAACGGGTTGAAGTTTATAGGCCAATTAGAGGGCGGAGCCTGAAAAGTTCCGGAGCCCAATCGCGGATTTGCACCCCGCCCCCGCAGTGGGGGGCCTAAAGATGTAATATAAGGAGAGGGATCTTCGCGTTCTTAGAGGACTATAGGATGGTCTGGAGGTGTATTCAAATAGCTGGGCCCAGGATTATTACTTAAAAGTCGGGCTCAGGTCAGTTATTCATGTGGGCTGAGCCCAGTTAAATGGGTGGATGTGTCAGTCTGCATTCTAGAGTCAAGGAAATGAGGTGAGGCTAGAATGTTAAATCAGGGGGCAGGTCCTAGGTGGTTTCCATAGAGTACCCCTCTGACTGTCTTTTTCATCTTCCAGCCGTTAGTGTGCTGGATTCTGCGGACATAGAGGTTACAGACAGTCGCCTGCCTAATCCCACTTTCGTGGAACACCGGCCACAGGTACCAACTCGCCCTTTTATTGGATGCCACCTTCTTTGAGACTGGCAATGTATGTACGCTTGTGTTTTTACTCCAGCATCATCGGTCAGAGACCTTGGGTACAGGTCCTGCGCCGCCCCAAGTGACCCAGGCTAAGGCACGTTCTGCTTCGAAGCCGCTCCAGACCTCTGGACGGTTCTGCGTGGAACTGGTTCGCGGTTCCACGGGCTTTGGCTTCACATTAAGCGGAGGCCGAGATTCAGCAGGGGATGCTCCTCTGGCAGTGCGCGGGCTGCTGGAAAACGGGCCAGCACAGCGCTCTGGTCGCTTGCAGGTGAGGTATAAGACGCTGTCCATTCAACAGTGCTAGCCCAATCCTCGCCCTTTGTCGGGGTGCTCTCTATCTGCTTTCTACAATACCCCTCTCTTTGCACTCTTGTAGGCTGGGGACCTCGTGCTCCACATCAATGGAGAGTCAACTCAGGGCCTCACCCATGCCCAGGTGGTGGAGCGCGTTCGCACGGGCGGCCCCCGTCTGCGCCTCGTACTAAGCAGGCCTCTTGAAACCCACCCCGGCCAACCTGAAGGGATGGGAGGGCCCCAGAAAGGAGATGGTGGGTTTCCCGAGGGACAGGGTTCAGAGAGCCGTGAGGGGAAGGAGAGGGTTGCAAAGTGGAGAGGCTGGGGTCCAGGGTGGGAGGGGTTGGTGGTCTCAGTGGGGAGGTCAGAGTTTAGCGTCTCTGAGGGGTCATGGTAGTCTCAAAAGCAGGATCGGGAAGGGCAGGGTCCCAGGATAGGAATAAAAGTAGATTTTAGAGGGGAGGCTTTTGAGGTACTGGGAGAAGAGAAGGGGAAAGAGGTCTGGGGTAAAAGCAGGTGTTTAGAAGGAAGAGTTGTGGTCCTCGCATGAGAAGGCAGAGTGGGTCTCAGCAGGGAGAGGATGGGATGGGGATCCAGAGGGTGCCGGGGGGGGGGGATCTAGTTCCAAAGCTGAGGGGTCCATATGAAAAGGGTTGGGAGTGGAGGCAGATAGTCCGGGGTCCTAGATGGGAGGGGTTTAGCATCTGGAGGTCAAGGTCAGGGTTTGATTTCCTTTGGGATTGTGGTAAATTATTTTGGGGGGGTATGTTCTGGATCCAGATGTGGGGGGAGGTCTCAGGAAAAGCGTGTGTGTTTGTGTGTGTGTGAGGGGGGAGTCTTGAGGGGTGGTAACGGTTCCTGAATGGTTTGTCCAGGCCTCAAAGGGAGATTTCTCTAAGGAGTGGGGTCTCTATCTCCTGTAGCCCCTGGAGTCTCCCCGCTGCCCTCAGCCCGGGGGCTCGGCTTTCCATTCCCCACCCTATCGCCCAGTCTAACCCGCAGGTCTCCCATCCCCAGATCGCAGCCCAGATCCTGGTGGACCAGAGGTGATGAGGTCTCGCAGCGTCAGTGCTTCCCCACTTCAGCACCCTCCATCCGGTACAGCGGCCCGAATCCCCGGCAGCCCAGAGCCTAGCCCAGAGCCGCTGGCCGACTGCCCCGCGGTTTCTCCTCCTGAGCGCCGCACAGAGGACCCTGACGACCGAACCCCGGGTTCCCCGGGACCCTGGCTGGTGCCGAGTGAGGAACGGCTTTCGCGGGCCCTAGGGATCCCAGGGGCCGCGCAGCTTGCTCTTGAGATGGCAGCCGGGAGGCGGAGGCACTGAGCAGGTATGGGACGGTCCGATGCTCACTTGGTACTGCCCAGCCTGGATCTGGTGTGCTCCGCCGACCGCACACTAGCATCCCTGGGAGAGCTTCCACTTGGTCCTGCCCCACCCCCACTCCTGCTGCGCCGCGGACCAGCCCGCGCTCCCCCCGCGGTGTCAGTGGTACAGCCCTCCGGACGGGCCAGCCCTGCGCTTCTGGTTTTGAGTGGGGGAGGTAATAAAATGGTTTGACCCAGTCTTGACTTGCCAGGTGCTCTAGGCCGGGTGGGGCTCCTGAGTTCATCCCGCAAAGGAGGGGGTGGGTCGATCTGGTTTCAAGGAGGGCCTCTTGTAACCATTGACAAGCTTACTTTGTGCTGTGGGCCTCTAAGCAGGGTCCGCTTGTGCCGATCCTCAGCCTGGCGTGCTTTCTCCCCACTCCGTTTTTCTTCTCCAACTCCTGCTTCTCTCCGCGTTCATTCATTTCACTTTTGGGGAGGTGTGAGGGGCTCACGGATAATCTTTGCTCCCGGCGTGGGGAATGCAGAGGTGGGCCGTTGTAGCGGGAGTGCACCTGAATACCCACAGCCCCATGCAGGAATCGTCCAGAACCTCAGCTGATGGCCCGATAGCAAGGCTAGAACCAGGGTGGCTTCCTTCACCAGGAGCCTGTGGTCTCTCATTTCCGGCCTTAGTCGGCCAGCTTTCACTGGCACGTAGACTGCCACCCTTAGGGCATGGGCTGGGGCCCTGGAGCCCCCTTTGGGGCGGAGCCGGCAAGGTGTGAGTCAGCGGGCTGGGCTAAAAAAGGCTGTTAGAACCTTTGAGCCGCGCCCCCTCTTCCATAGATGGTGACGAACTGCAGCCAGGCTTGTGTGCACACGCCACATGCTGGGCGTTCCTGGTCCAGGGAGAGGCCAGAGTTTCCTCCATCCTGGGAGCAGAGCCCTAAAGGCAGGGCTTATATGGCCAGCGGGACTCCAACCGGGATAGCCCCGAAGCCAGCGCTGGCCCAGGCCCGAAATGTCCAGTCACCTCCGCTTGTCACCACACCCTGAATACTTGGCCCCACCCCCCCACCCCCCAGTGAAGGAAGTTGTGGTCAGGCGGGAATGGGCAACTCCCACCCGAGAGGGGAGACAAATTAAAAGACCCGAGTGTGAATTTCCAGGCTGACGCTGGGAGAGAGGGACCTCAAAGCCAGACTGGGAGCTGGGGTATAAAGAGGTGAAGAGGTGAACACTTGAATGGTCATCACTGTGGACATTATGAGGAGTGCGCTGGGGCTTCCAGCTACCCTTGACTCAGAGCCTGGTGGAGGTGTGGCTCTAGGGAAGTAAGGAGCTCCAGTCCTATAAACACAGTCACACCCAGGAGACTAATAATAGTAACCCCAGCCACCATTTACTTAGCCTTATTCCAGCTACTGGCTTTACTTGCAGTATCTATTTTCATCTACTTACACATCTGCTCAACAATCCTGACATGTCTGTTTCACGGGGGGGAGGGAAGTGAGGTCCAGACGGTATAAACGGCTTGAGGGAGGGGGTTGAAGCAAGATTTAATGAAGGCTGGATTCCTGAGCCAGTCCTTTTAATCTCACCTGCATTTGATAAGTAATAATTGAGCCCCAATTGTTTACCTTGCACTGTGATAGGCACTGGGGAGATGCTGGTAAAACAAAACATAAAAGATTTCTAACCTTGTGTAGACCTATGTTGGAAAAGAAAAGAAAAGGAAAGAAAAGAAAATGAATAAATAAAAGATAACTTCAGAGAGAAGTCAGAGTTATAAAGATAGCAAAAGGAGGTTATGTTGGAGGAAGTAATGATGGTGGGCTGTGGTTTCTTTGAAGACAACATTTGAGCTGGGACCTGAATGACCAGAAACCACATGTATGAAGAGCTTGGGGAAGGGCATTGACAGCCCGGAGAGTGGCAAGTGCAAAGGCCCCGAGGTGGAGCAGAGTTTGTTTTGTTCTAGAAACTCAGACATGTCCTCACAGAGTTGGAAAGCACACACTGGGAAAAGTGTGCTTCATTCCTTCCACCACCCAACCACTCTCAGCAACCTGGACTGATAGAAGGGTGCCCCTTTCTTTGGTTTTGAGGGGCCCCAGGTTGAGGGGTGGTGGTGCAGGCAGGCCCTTGGGTTTAACTGTGTTGGCCTTCCAGCCACAACTCTTCCCTCAAATGGGATGAGAATAAAACCAACGTCCAATCTGGAGAGTGTGATTCTCAGCATTATCTCCAGGGAGATCCTGATTCCTGTGACCAGGTGCCTGTCTCAGATGCAGAAATCAAGGCTGAGTCAGGGGAAATGGCTTGCTTAGGATAACACACTTCAAATGTCATCAGCCTTGTCCCCTAGACCGGCACCCCAAGAGCCTACCTCTCATCTTGCCAAGCTTCCAGCAGTAAAGAAACCTGGGCTCCTTCCCATCTTTATTCATCTAGGGCGGTGCTGGTGGCCCCTCTCCTTAGAACCAGGAAACAGGCCCAGTGCTTGGGGCCAGGGCCTCCCTAGGATTGCAGAACAGAGAGTCAGCCCCTGGGTTGTGACACCATTAATAATGTCTGTTCCCATTTACTGAGAAGCTTGATGCTCACCAAGCCCTATTCTCTCTTAGCCTGTGAGCTAGTGCAGTCTCATTTCCATCACTGCTAAGAGGTTTATTCTACCCACTATGATCCTTCACCCGAAATTTGAAGTCCACAAAGCTCTGGAAATAGCTTTCCCACGTGTTGGGCACCATTTGGTTACAAAACTTAACATGACTTAATGAGGGACAATTTTCAGTTCTGGCTGATCCCACTTATTGTGAACGACTTCTACCCCTTTTCTTGAATAAATATTAAGGTGTTTATTTAAAAAGATTTTTTAAAGATTTTATTTATTTGACAGAGAGAAACACAGCAAGAGAGGGAACAAAGGCAGGGGGAGTGGGAGAGGGAGAAGCAGGCTTCCTGCTGAGCAGGGAGCCGGATGCGGGGCTCGATCCCAAGACCCTGGGATCATGACCTGAGCCGAAGGCAGACGCTCAACGACAGAGCCACCCAGGCGCCCCTATTTTAAATTTTTTTTTTTAAAAAAACGGGGCTGCCTCAGACCTCGCTGAGAGTGTTATGAAATACACAACTTTCTAAGATCCGAAATATTCATAATTCTGGAAACATACCTTGGGTTTAGCCACGGCCTCAGCCATTTTTACAGCTAAGGAAACTGAGTCATGTGCTTCCCCCAAACCAGATCCCCGAGGTTCTGAATTGAGGCAGCACCAAAAGCATTCCTACTCCGAAAGCGCAAAAGACCTCTCCATTACCGCACATGGTACCCCGAACTGCCAAGCCTCAAAGGCTGGCGCCCCCGGAGGTGGGGCGCCCTGGGGGCTACGCGCCCGGCAGGGAGTATCCTTGGCGGGCGGGGCAAAGGGGCTTCCGGGGCGGCAGCCACCTGGCCCGGCCCCCTCCGGCCCCGCCCGCTTCTGCTCCGAGAGGTGATTCACTCCCTCCTTCGCCCCGGGGGCCCCCTTCCCGGCCAGACGGCGGGCAAGACGGTAGGGTGTGCAGCGTCTTGGAATCCGCGAGCAAGCGAGTAGATACTCCGCGCCCCTAGGGACTCCGGCCCACCCCATGGCGGATTCCGAGCGCCTCTCGGCCCCCGGCTGCTGGGCCGCCTGCACCAACTTTTCGCGCACCCGAAAGGGAATTCTCCTGTTTGCCGAGATTGTGAGCGTCCCGGGACAGGCGGGTGGGCAAAGGCAGGGTGGAGTGGCTGGACCACGCGGAGCCCAGAGGCCCCGGGTGAGGCAGGCGCGGGCCTAGAGGCGCTCCGCAGTGGGGCGCGGGTGGGTGGGTTAGTGGTGGAGGCCCGAAACCAGGGGCTCGGGGCGAGCCAGGGGGTTTGGAGAAGGTGGTCAGGAGCCGCTTGAGCCACGGAGTGACGCGAGGGGCCCATAGCGCATATGGGGGGCCCTGTGGATGGAGACCGCGTGGACACATCGGTGGGCTCCTTCGGAGGGATCCCAGGAGGCTAGGAGGCGGGGGGCCTCCCGTGGCAGGGAGTGGCGCGGCCTGGGCACGGGCGGGCGGGCTGGCTGCGCGCCCAGGGGCGGGGCCTACTGGGGTGGGGCCCTGAGCCCTGGTCCTATGGGGTCGGGCGGTCCGCCCTTCTACCAGTTCTTCCTCGCCCTTCTGTGGTGGGGCAGGAGGTCCCTAAGCTATTCGGGCCGCTCGGGGAGCCTGGGTTTCCCATCCCCCTGAAAGTGGGCGCCGCCTTTGATTCACTTGTAAAAGGGGTGCGACGCCTTTAACAGAGCCCTGCCCCTCCGGTGTCACTCTCACCGCTTCCCAAAGGGGTTGCCGAGGGAACCGCAGGTTCCGCCCCTGTCAAGGCCCTGAAGCTGGCCGCAGCCGTGCTCACCAAACACCTGGCGGCACCACTCCCTGTAGCCCGCCCCTATGTGGAAGGGGAAGGGGTGGGGGGAAGCGGAGGCACCCAGCTCTACCCCTTACTAGGTGCCCCTGGACAAGTCCCTTAACCTCTCTGCCTCACTTTTCTCATCTGTAAAATAAAGATACTAATAACAGTACCCAGCTCATTGGGTTGTCCTGATGATTAAGTAAATTAATACTTGTACAGCCCCTAGAACAGCTTTTGGGACACAATGAGCACACAGTAAATGTTTAGCTATTAGTGTTTGTCATCTTTCCAGTCCTGATAGGGATCATCGGAGTGTTTGAGACCTCCAATTTAAACCCATCCCCTCAGCCCTGGGCGCTGATTCCGGGTGGGGGGGGGTGGGCTTTCCCCTGTCATCCTTCCAGATATTGTGCCTGGTGATTCTGATCTGCTTCAGTGCCTCCACACCAGGATACTCCTCCCTGTCGGTGGTCGAGATGATCCTTGCTGCTATCTTCTTTGTCATCTACATGTGCGACCTGCACACCAAGATACAGTTCATCAACTGGCCTTGGAGTGTGAGAAAGGGGCAAGGCTAGGAAGGGGCCTGGGCAGTGGGGATGATCCTGGTAACTCTGGATGCTGACTTCCTCTCTTCTCCCCACGCCTCACAGGATTTCTTCCGAACCCTCATAGCGGCCATCCTCTACCTGATCACCTCCATTGTTGTCCTTGTTGAGGGAGGAAACCACTCCAAAATCATCGCAGGGGTAAAAGCCACAGAGGCAGCTCCAAGGCAAAGACAGAGGGGTTTGAGAATCCAGGGCCCAGTTCTGCCTCTGCTTTTGGCAGGAAAGTATGTGGCCCGTAGCAGGCCACGCTTGTCCTCGGAGCCTGCAGTAAAGTCTGGCCCAGGCTCTGGTTCTCCTCCCAAGATCATCATTTGCTGTAAAAGGCCATGCCTTGTCCAACACAGGGACCTTTGTGGGAAGCACAAAGAGGCGGCCTCTTTGTCAACACGTGAGACTACCATCTGCTAGAACTTTGTCTCAAATGTACAGTGTGAATGGTGCCACTGACATGTGCGGCCACCATGTGGTTACCCTGTGTTGAGAGGTTCCAGGAGGAGGGAGGGTGGGGTTGATACCAGTCTCCTGGCCTGTCCCTGGGGCTCTCTGGCTTCCTGATCTGGGTTTTTTAATCACCATCCCTGCATGGGGGCAGTCATTGGAGGTGGTAGACACAAGGAAACAAGAGGCTGAGTAGGCTGACCACGTAATCCAACCTCCCTCACTCCCACCCCCACCCTCAGGTACTGGGCCTACTTGCTACAAGCCTCTTTGGCTATGATGCCTACATCACCTTCCCCTTGAGGCAGCAAAGACATACAGCAGCCCCTACTGGTAAGTGTATGTGTTGGTGGGGGGGAGTGTTGGGCTGAGGGTGCTGAGGAGAGTAAGAAAGCGGTCTCCCAAAGGCCCCCTTATTGGTACTGATGGCTTTAGTGCCAGTAAGTACCATAAGCTTCAGTATTACTTGCCTGGAAATGGATCCTACCAATGCTTTCCTCTTTTTTCCTCACTTGCAGACCCTGCAGATGGCCCTGTGTAGGTGAACTCCCTTCATTTCTCTCCAAAACCTGCAAATAACACTTCCTTCGGAATAACTCCTCCCTGCTCTTACAACACTCCCAGCCAACTCCCAGCCTCTTATTGAAGTACAGGTGCCTTTATTGGGAGAATCTGTCTTCCTACCTGCCAGTCCCTCCTGGGTGTGGCCATCTTTATGGGTGTGCCTGTCCCCCTTCTGCAGTACCCAAAAGGAGACACCTGTTGTGCCTGGACTATGCACCCACTTAAGCCACAGAATGAGAGGAGGAGGAAACCTCAGATTTCAGATTCTAGGCCCCAGGTTGTGACCCACACCAAGTAAACTCCTCAGTGTGGGGGGTGGTTCTGTGGAGGGATAAATAAACAGATGGTTAGAACATACGATAATGAATAAATTAATCCTTTGGTCAAATGTGGATAAATCTCAAGCATCAGGAGGGGGAAAACTGGGAGGCTGGAGCAAGGAGGTAAAGAAGCCAGGCCTGTTTTATGACAAATATTAAATTACTTCATTAACGCAAATGGATGAAGGAGGAAGGGGATTTATGACTTAGGTTGGGGGATGGGATCATCTACACTGACCGGAGGACGGAGCCCTCCAGGACTACACTGCCTTCAAGCCACAATGCAGTTCTTGTCTCTGGCCTGGCGGGGTATCCCTGGGCGTGAGCTCCTGGGGAGCTGTGGAGATGGGGATTTGGGGGTTCCTGTTGCATTGTCCTGAGCAGGCCTGGGCCTGCACAGATGTGGGGGCAGTGGGATGCGTTCCCCTAGGAAGAAGCCATCCTCCTCTGAGGACTCGGAACTGGGGCTAGAAGATGAGCTGGAGCAAGATCCCGAGTCTGAGCCCGATCCCAAGTCACATTGGCGGTGGCGATGTCTGCCCGAGTGGCAGCGGTGATGGTGGTGGTGGTGGCGGTGGTGGCGGCGGTGGCGACGGGGGGGGGCCCTGGGTGGGGGACTGCGTGGCCTGCGACGCTGGGCTGGGGGTGCACTCAGGGTCCGCCGCGGGCCTCCGTCAGACACCAGAGGGTCACGGAAGCTGACACGAGGGGTGCTCTGGCGACCAAAGGCACCATCTTCCGGGCTTGGGTCGGGCTGGCTGGGGAGTCCCGGGGGCGGCTCTGGGGGGCCGCGGAGCCCCAGCTCTGGCATGGAGTGGCGGTGGGGGGCCCCTCTCAGAAAGTGGGTGGGCTCCTCAGGGCCTGCAACTGGAAAGAGATGGAGCAACTCCCTGTTATCTGGTCCCCGAGGGGAGGCCCGTGGAAGGGCCTTCTCTCCACTTTACCCCATCAGGACTGGGAAAGTGGGAGCAGCGGTCGGAGGGGGGTCAGCGAGGTGGGGGGAGTTTGGGAAATGTGAGGGCTGGGGCAGGCTCTGGGTGGAGGGAATAGAAACGTGGCTTCCGATGGAAGGGGGGGTGACATCGACTAAAGCCCACCAAGTTAGCCATAGAATGGGGGCGGGGCCTGGGCGCGGAGGGTGGAAGGTCGGGGGTTTGGAGGAAAGGAGGAAAAACGTGGGTCAAGAAGGAACAAGCCGAGGGGCGCCTGGGTGGCTCAGTGGTCAAGCGTCTGCTTTCGCCTCAGGTCGTGATCCCAGGGTCCTGGGATCGAGCCCCGCATCGGGCTCCCTGCTTGGTGGGAAGCCTGCTTCTCCCTTTCCCACTCCCCCTGCTTGTGTTCCTGCTCTCCCTCTCTCTCTCTGTCAAATAAATAAAATCTTTAAAAAAAAAAAAAAGAAGGAACAATGAGGCTAGGGGACGGGCCTTGTAACAGTGGGGGGCAGAGCCAGGGTTCACGAGGTGGTGTAGTGTGGGCTGGAGACTAGGCCTAGCACGGTTTGTGGGATGCAGCCCGGGCTCAGGTGGGGGCGGGGCCAGGGATGCCGCAGGTGAAGGGCCCGGGCGAGTCAAGGGGAGGGGCGGGGCTTGGGATGAGGCGTGGCTCCGAGAGGCTGGGCGTGGCTCGAGGTTTAGCTTACCAGGCTCCGGCTCCGTGCTTGTGCCTTTGGTGGCGGTCTCCTCCGCTTCCTCCGTGGCGGAGAAAGAGGCCGTGGATGACGCGAGAGGTGCGGAGACTGTGCCGGCGCTCCAGCTCCGGCGGCCGGTCGCCGAAGCCGTGGGCTCAGAGCCCAGGCTGCAGGCTCTCGAGCAGAAGATTAGGCCGCGGCGGGGCAGGAAGGGGCGGCCCAGCAGGGCTCGCCCGCAGCGACTACAGCAGAAGCAGCGGTCCGAGGCGTGCCAGTGCTGGCCCTCATAAGCCATCTGACCCTGGTCCAGGCCTGCGGGGACCGAAGAGAGGGGGGAAACTGAGGCAGAGCCGGCAGGCATATCCCCTGCCCGTCCTGAATGGCGCCCTTCTTGGGAAGAGACAGGGAATCTGAGGCAGGGTACCTCAAGACGCCCTCCCTCCCAACTCTCCAGAATGGGGCCCTTCTCTGGAGAAAGCAGGGAAATCGAGGTTTGGGCTTCACCCTAAGGTTCCTCATCCTCTCTCTCCTGGAAACCGGCTGATGTCTCCTCTTCTCCCTCTCTTTCCCAGGGTGCCCCCTCCCAGATTGGGGGTGGGCATTGGACTCTGAGATGTGGGTCAGGCTTAGACATTAAGAGGTGGCTTCAGGTGGACGGAGTGTAGAAGGTGGACGGAAGGGAAGGCCTGGGTAGGTGGGTGAGGGGCAGGGCTTAGAAGGTAGGGCGGGGCCTTGGTGGGAAAGGAGTGGGTCTTAGAGGGTAGGGTGCAGCTTAGGAGGTAGGACCTCACCTAGGCTGATGCAGGAGTCTATTTAGAGTCTGGGGGAGTTGGGCCTTGGCTGAAGTTGTAAGAGGGTAGCCCCAGGGGGCTGGGAATTAGAGGGAACCCTGGAAGTGGGTCTAGATACGCAGTGGTGCCTAGGGTCGTGCAGGGGGTGGTTTAGAGAGTCCAGCATGATGGGGGATACTGGTGAGGGACTTGCGGTGAGGGGTGGAGGGCTATGGTGCCGGCGCCCGACTCCAAGTATGGACTATAACGGAGGATCCTGGTGCGGCGGCGCTCCGGCCCAGCCGTCCATCTGTCCTCCGGTCCAGTCGCCTGTTTACCCACCAATGTGCTCCCCACAGCCGTCACAGTACTCCGCGTGGCGGGCCTCGTAGCAGGCACAGCAGTGGGGGCGACTTTGACGCATGACGTAGCGCTGCCCTCCCAGCGAGGCTTCGCACTCGAAGCAGCAGAAGTGACCCATGTGCCAGTGCCGGCCCTCGGCCTCGGTGCACTCAGGGGAGAAGATGATCTGCCGGGGGGGAGGAGGGGGGACACACACGGGCCACTTCAGCCACCAGAAGGGCCTGCCCCTGGCCCTGCTCACCCTCCACTCCCACCCCGGGGGGAGGGGGGGCAAAGAGGCGCAAACCTCGTCGCAGGCTTGGCAGCGTGGGCGCAGGCGTTCGGCGTGGTGGCGGCCACAGTAGACTTTGCCAGCATGGTAGAAGTAGATGAGGTCCACCAGCAGCTCGCGGCATGTGGAGCACACGAAGCACTGCGGGTGCCAACAGGCACCCAGGCCTGCTCGGCTGGCGAATACGGCGATGTCCCCGCCTCCGATCTGCTTCCCGCACTGCCAAATGACAGAGAGACGCTGCCGCCGACATGGTCAGATGGACGGGGTTCAGCCAAGACCTGTCGCACGTGGGCCTTCCCCTGGCTGGCCTTTGTGACTGGCTCCACCTGTGGGGCAACTTTTAGGCGGGCCCTGCCTACACGGGAGGGTTCCCTAGAGGCCGATGGGACTCCTGGGGGTGGGAAACCACAGAGACAGGCCCTTCTAATCGTGGGTGGCCTAAAAGGCAAGTCATGTCCTCAGGGCGCTGGGGAAATCAAAGAGATAGGCCAGACCCAGTGGGGGAACCTTAGTGACAAACCTCACCTTAGACCCTAACAGTAGGATCTAGGGTCACGCTCCACCTACCCGGAGGGGCCTTGAAGACAAATTCCACCCACCACTGGGCTCTACAGACAGGCCCTGCCACTGTGGGTCAGTTCCTTTTATTTTTTTAAAGATTTTATTTATTTTTTAAATCATTGTTTATTTATTTATTTGATAGAGAGAGAAAGAGAGAGTACAAGCAGGCAGAGCGGCAGGCAGAGGGAGATGGAGAAGCAGGCAGAGCGGCAGGCAGAGGGAGATGGAGAAGCAGGCCTCCTTCGGAGCAGGGAGCCCAACACGGGGCTCGATCCCAGGACCCTGGGACCATGACCCGAGCTGAAGGCAGACGCTTAACCGACTGAGCCACCCAGACGCCCCTTATTTATTTATTTGAGAGAGAGAGAATGAAAGAGAGATAGCACGAGAGGGGGGAGGGTCGGAGGGAGAAGCAGACTCCCCGCTGAGCAGGGAGCCTGATGCAGGACTTGACCCTGGGACTCCAGGATCATGACCCAAGCTGAAGGCAGTCGCTTAACCAACGAAGCTACCCAGGCACCCCTGTGGGTCAGTTCTTAAGGACACGTTTCAACCACAAGAGGACCAGAGAGACAGCCCACGCCTCACATCCACTGTGAAGAGGGAACTAAGAGAAGGTCCACTAGGGCCTCCTTAGGGACCGACCACATTGGACGGTGAGCTCTGAGGAACAGGCCCTGTCCACCAGGGGGCCCTACAGACAGATCTTGCTGGCCAGGGAGGCCTTAAGGTATGGTCCCTGCCTAACAGTGGGATGTGAGGAAACTGACCCCATCCACCAGAGGGGACACGAGACAGACCCCTAGGGCTTAAGTGGCAGGCCTCATCTTCCCAGGGCCTAGAGCAAAGGCACTGCTCTCCCTCACCGGGGCCCTCCCTGGCTCACCTCCTCACAGATGGCCCCAGTGATGGTCACGGGGAAGATGCGCACGGTGCCACGGCCCAGATTCTCCCGCTTCCGCTGCTGGCTGAAGGCTCTGAGCTCTTTCTTCTCCTCCTCTTCCAGTGCCGTGCAGTACTGTGCCTGGGGTAGGAGGGTCTTCCAGGCTCCTCCCGCCATGCCTGCCCCTCCCCTTCCAGAATTCATCCACACTTAGAGAGTTTACTTCTAGGCCTTGGTATAGGGGGGTCCTTCCTGCCTGAAATTCCCACCCCTTACCTCCTCTCCCAGGGCTCAGGGCTCAGCTGTGGTTTGGCCGAGGAATGGTCCAACTGTCCCTGCCTGTCCATACCCTTCACGTCAGATCAGCTTCCCTTTCCTCCTCTGACCCTGTGCATTTCTTTCCAGCTGCTTAGCATTTGCCCCGGCTGTGCCAGCCCCCCACCCCAACTACCTGGCCTGCCCTTCCTGTCTTCTCGCTCCTCACCTCACTGTCGTGTGGGGGTAGCTGGTGCAGCAGCTGCTTGATCCTGTATTTTTCCCCAGGACTGTTGACATAGGGAACCTTGTCCTCTGGGAGGCAGCTGAAAAATTGGTATACCTGGGAGGACGTGGGGGACAGGAGAGAACAATTGAGACTAGGGGTGAGTTGAGATGCAGTGGGATGGTGGGCCCCTACTTGTCCGAGAATATTAAAGTCATCGGAAGGGACGGTCTACTGACACTCTCCACCTCCCCTTCCTACAGGCTGGATCATTTCCATCACCTCCCAAACACGCCGTGAGTTCCTTCAGACCCTGACCCCATGTTTCTCTCCAGCTGCTGTCCACTGTTCTTTCTTTTACAGCAGAGTTCCTCAAAAGAGCTGTGGGCACTCGCCCCCTCCACTTCCTCTCCCATTGTCTCCAGACCCGCCTGCAGTCAAGCTTCCCCACCGCCCCTTCTGTCCCTGCCCCTCCTTCAAAGCTGTTCCTGTCACGGTCATTGACGATGTCTGCACCTTTAAAATCATTTTTCAGGTCTCAGTCCTCATCAGCTGGACCCAACAGTAGCACTGGACACAGTCGATCACTCCCTTTTCCTGGAGACGCTTTGTTCCCTTGGCTTCCAGAACACTGTCCTCAGTTTCCTCCTATCTTATTGGCTGTTCCTTCTCTGTCTCCCTTTTGGGTCTTCTTCAACTAGCCGACCCCCAAATGCGGGAGGACCCTCAGGCTCATCCTTGGTTCTCTTGCCTCTCTCTACATTCACTCCCTTGGGAATCACATCCAAGCTCATGGCTATAAATACCACTTTGTGGCTAATGCCTCACAAATCCATACCTCCAGCCCTGTGACGCCTCCCTTGAGTGCCAGGCGGCATGGCCACTCCACTCAGATCTCTAACAGGCATCTCAGAACTCCAGATGGCCAAAACCAAACGTACGCTCCTACTCTTCAACTTGCTCCTGCCTTGGCCTGTCCCCTATCAGTTAATCCATCCCTCCTTGAGGTCATCTTTGACTCTCTCTCACACAACCCACAAGCAAATCCTCTTAGCCCTGCTTTCAAACCATATCCAGAATCTGACCACCACTCACTACTTCTGCCACCATTGTCGTCAGTCACTGGACCACTGCAGTAGCCTCCCCCTCATGGTCCCCCTGCTTCTGCCCTCACCCCTACAGCCTATTTTCCTCACAGCAGCCAGAGGGAGCCTGTTAAATCCTCAAACAAACCACATCCCTTCTCTGCTCACAACCCTTTTGTGGCTGCTCCTTCATTCAGAGTAGAGGTCCAAGTCTTCTCCATGCCCCCCCCCACCCCTGTCCTCACTTCCACCCCCTCTCCCAGTCACTCACTCTGCTCCAGCTGCACTGGTCTCCTCACTGTTCCCCACATGGGCCAAGCACACTCCTGCCTCAGGGCCTTTGCCATCGGCTATCCCTTTTGCCTGGATAGCTCTAACCATGGATATCTGCGTGGCACTTCTTTACGTCCTTCAGGAAGCCCAAATGTCATATTTTCACAGAGGCTGACGTGGGCACCCTATTTACAATTCTAACATTTCTCTTTCTCTACTCCTTCCCTGTTGTTTTTTTTTTATTTTATTTTATTCCATAGCCCTTACACCATCTGACATACTTTTCCAGGTTTGTTTACTGGCTGGTGCTCACTCTAGGAATGTAACCTCCATGTGGGCAGATGTATTTTGTTTGTGTTTTGTCCACTGCTGTGGCCTCAGTGCCCAGAACAGGGTCTGACATGCAGCAAGTGCTCAATAATTATTTGTTGAGCGAATCAGTAAATGGGGATGTGGCGAATGAAGTGCTGGGATGAGACCTGAGTTAAGGGGTAGAACAGGAGTGGGGTGAATACGCCCCAACCAGCCCACTCAGTCGTCATTCAGTAGTCCCCAAGAATTGGGGAGGGGGGCTGACCACGGTGAGATGGCAGAAGGGTCAGAAGGATACACGCAGTCTAGTGTTGTCCCAGAAGTAGGTTTCTACCTGAGTGTGTGTATGTGTGTGCCTGTGTGTGTGTGCGCGCGCGCATCTCCTGGAGAACAAGAGTGGGTGGCAGGCTCCGGTCACCTGCTCTGGCTTGAGACCAGGGGGCACCCAGGCATACTCCTCCGAGGCACAGCCTGAGTCATCATCGGAGATGGAGTGGCGCTGGAAGTCTGAGATTAGCCGACACATGATGCGCTCCAGGTCCACAGGCACCGTGTGCACAGCGTGCTCCTCCCTTGGGCATTTGCAGTGCTGACAGATCTTTCTGAGGGGGCCGGGATGGGGGTCAATGATTAAGGGGTAGCTCACTTGGAGTCCTGGGCAGCCCAAGGATGTGCAACTAAGGGGCAGGGACAGGCAGATTAGCACCACCCAAGGACTCCCGAGCCAGGACAAGGCTCTGGGCACAGGAGGCGGGATTGCTGTGGGTAAGACAGGAGTGGAGGGCGAGGCTGTGAGCCGGGGGCGGGGCTGTGGGGTCTGCAGGCCGGCCATCCTCTGACTTTTATCTCTGGGACTCCAGACTTTCCTGGCAGTGGGCCTGAATAGGGGCGGGGCTCTGAGTCTGAGATTGGAGTTATAAATTTAGGGGTTTCTCCTCGGGACTGGCTTTGGAGGTTGTGGGGGAACTTTCCCTAGAAGCGGGCTCTAGCCTGTGCAGAGGCTGTGAACTTGTGGGCGGGTGGGGGCTCTGAGCCTGTGGGTAGGGCCTGAGTGTGCCGGCTGGTGGTATTTTATGAGATGTTTGGGGTACAGGGCTCCAGTGGGAGGATAGGACACTGGGTCCGCGAGAGGAGTTCTGAGCCTGAGAGGCGCTGGATGTCAGGGGACAATGCTCAGCACCTGGGACTGAGGATTTCCCTAGGGATGGGACTCAGTGGCATGCGACAACACTTCTGGGGGCGGGGCTGTGTGGCGGGTGGAGCTTTCCTGGGAACAGGACACTTGGGAACGAGTCGGGGGCGGGGCCCTGAATCTGAGCGTGAGACTCCTCCCCCCAACTGAGCTGCTCCGGCGGACAGGGCTCAAGCCTAGGGGTGTGGCCGGAGCTTCTAGGGGTTTCCCCTGAGGGCGGGGCCCTGACAAAGGCGAGGCCCTGGGATGGTCACCTACCTCCATCCATGCAGCAGGAAGCCGGGGCACTGCTCCCTGCAGGAGTTGCAGGGCTGGCCGCGGTCTGGGTCCTCTGCGTCTGGAGGCTGAAGTGGGTGGGGGCGGACGCGGGACCAGGCGAGGCGCGGGGGCGGGGAGAGAGAAGTCAACGCCCACCTCTCCACTCCAAGGCCCGCGACCGCACGCTGGGGCCTGTCCCACCAGGGCAGCGCTGGGCAGGCTGGGACAGCGCCGGCAGCGCGGGGGAGGAGGACACAACTGAGGTAGAGGCGGGGCAGCTGAGGCCACCTCCCTATATACCCCCTTTTCAGGGAATTCCCTTCCCCCTCACCCAGCCTTGGATACCTCCCACCTGCCCCTGACTCCTTCAGGCCTCAAACACCTCCCCCAGAACTCAGAATACTCTCCCCACCGGAGCACAGAGTCCCTAATCTCGGTGTCTCCTCCCAGGCCTCATCTTGGCCCCTTCTCCACCCAGGAGGCCAGCAGCACTCCAGTTCCACAGGGTGGGAGTTTGAGGCCCCATCCTTTCTTGGGATCCCCACATGAACCCTGCCCCTCTTTTCTGAATCTCAACAGCCCCTCCCCCAAACCCTGGCTTCCCCCTTTCATACCCAAGGAACTGGAGACCCTCCTTCAGGATCTCAGGAGGCCCCTGACCCATTCAATAACCCCCACCCCAAGAAGCCTTGGCCTTTACCCTTCATATCCTAGGGCTATTCACTCCTCTGGACGACCGAACCCAGACCCCACTTAAAGACCCCCTCCAAAGGTAGAGCAACCCTGCTATCTAGGAACTCAGAAAGCTCCTGGCTCAAGTAGAAGCCTGGAAGCCCTCTTCCCCCACATCCCAATCCCTGGACCCTTAATATTCAGGCACCCCAGGAGTGTGGGACCTCACCCCTAAGATCGCCTTCTGCCAAGGTACAGGGAAAGTCCCTTCCCCCTTCCCTCCGAAGCTCAGGAGGTCCTCGCTCAGTCCAGGACCCCAGGATCCAGTCTTCTGGCCCTTAGAATCCCCTCCCAGAATTCACACAAGAGGGGAGCCCACCAGGTCCCTGGGGTGCTGATAGAAGTGTGCAGAGAGGTGATTAGGGAGCAGGTGCCACCTTCCTCAATCCGCACGCTTCCAGCAGCCCCAGCCCCTCCGTTCTGGGAATCTGGGGATGGGGATTCCCAAACCGTCGGTGGAGCGCCTCCTCGTTATCCCAATCCCCTGCCCCTTCTCCTGGGCCTCAGTTTACCCCTGACTCCCACCTCTGCCCCGAGCCTCGCTCACCGCGCGCCCGGAGCGGCGCCTCCGGGACCCACGCGCGAACATGGCGCGCCCGGGCAGGGTCAAGCCGGGCAGGGTCAGGCCGATGGAATCCTCGCGGCCGTGAGGCCACCGCGCGTCCGGCCTGGGAGCTCTGTTCCGTAAATCTGACACCGGCGTGGGAGGAGCGCGCCCCGCACGGCCCGCCCCTGGCCCTGCACTCACTCCCGGGCCAAGGCGCCCCCTGCCTAGAGGTGAGGGGCAGGCAGCCCAGGAGCGCCACCGGGAGAGCTCCCCAGCCTTCCTGCCCTGGGCCGGAGCCAGGCCTCGGAAGGCTCGGCCCCCAGAGCCCCAGGGTAACACATGGCCTCTCACGGAATATTCCAGGGCTTGAGGGCTCTGTAGTGGAGGAGGGGGGACTTGGAAGTGGTGCGCTAGGGTATTTGTGTTGGCGTTTCATGTCCGTTTCTCTTGGATGTTTATTTGGAGGAGGGGTTAAAGCCACCTCTTGCCCCCCCCCCCCCGGTGATGTTCCGAGGGTCTCTTTCCCCCCGGATGAACGCTGCAAGAATGATCCCCAAGCACATCGCAGTCCCAGCTGGTGCTCCCTTGCCACCATCAGAGAGCTAGCTCTTAAACACCCCCACAGCCCCCACTCCCAAACCCTATCGGAGCCAGGACTATTTGAGACTAATGGGGGGAAGAAGTTAAAGTCACTGGCCAGGTTCCGAGGCCCCACTCCCCGCTCCCTCCCCTTCCTTACAGGCCCAGCTGTCTTGTCCCCCTAAGTCCTGAGAAATAGATCTTAAAGCCTTCCCTCCCTGGCTCCTATTTTTCTCTCTCCAGTTAGATATCCCTTTCCTGAGCTCAGCCCCATAGCTGGGAGTCTCTCCTTCGCATGTCAGGCTTCGCTGTGCCTCAGGGCTGGGAGGAGGGGGTCCCCGGCCCGCCGTCAGAAGTCGGGCGCCGGGCAGGGGATTCTAATTAGGCTAGGTGGCGGCGGCAGCAACCGGCCTTTCGGCGTGGGCACAGGGTACCTCCTCCGTACCCAGCTCCATTACGCACATCCCAGTCACTTCCCGCCCCTCCCTGCCCCAGGGAGGAGCCAGGGAGGGGTTAAAGGGAATGAATGAATGAGGTAACGAGTCACCCCCGTGCTCCGCCTCCTGGCCTTGCGGCCCAGCGGGTCTCCCAGTTCTCCAGTTGGGGCGCGGAAAGGAAATGGCGAGAAAGCTGGGTCTGAAGAATACGAGGCGGGTAGGTAGGGGGAGGGCTCCCTGTGAAGTATAGGGGTCTTAGTCGGACCCCTTGGGGTTTGAGGACAGGGCTCCACAAGGGCCTGGGAAGGGGAGCGGCTAGTGGACCAGAATTAGAACCGAACCCTAGAAAGACCGGGCCTTCGCCAGCCAGTAGTGGGGCAGTGGGCAGGGCTACTCGGAGCGGGACTTAGAATGATCGACAGGGGAGGCTGCACGGAGGCTGCAGCTTGGCATAACCCGGCTGGAGGGACCTAAAGTGTTGGGGTGACTTGAACGGCAGGTCCATCCAGCAGGTCAGGGGCGGAGCTTCCTCTCGCCGCCTCTCCCCCACCTCTCCTTCTTCCTCCCCCCTCCAAAGAAAAAAGACACACTGAGAAATCAGGGCCGGGACTAGGTGGTTGAGGAGTTTATTTAGGGGAGGAGAATTAATCCTATTTGTTCTTCCTCGGGGAGGTCTTCAAACAATACCGAAGGGCTAGGAAAACCGGGGGGGGGCGTCTGGAGGAGAGGGGGAGGGACCACAGCCAGACAAAATGGCATACACAATCACAGGCACTACCGACGTCACAGACACAGCGGAGGGTGCAGGAGGGGGGCTCCAGACCGGGCCTCCAACCACCCCAGGACGGGCGCGGGTGTGGAGGGAGGGAGGAGGCAAGGAAAGGGGGGAGAGGGGTGGGCCGGCCCCACAGACCCGTTGGCTCTGTCCTCTGACTACATAGCTGTCCCATCACACGGGGGTGGGCAAAGGTGTGGGGGCTGCTTCTCTCTGGATCCCACCCCTTACCCTCCAAGCCTTACCTCTCAGCTCCTCCCAGGCCACCTCAGCCCTCAGCTTTGACTAGGGATATTCCCCCCTCCACTGCCAAACCCGCCCACTTTAAAACATTTTTTTCACTGCTCCATTGGGGTGAGCTGCCCCTTCTGAAACCACCATGAACACCCACTCTACGCCCCGCCCTGTCTAGAACCCAGACCGCGACCTCATGTCAAACTTGGCCCATTCCTGAATCCCACTTCTTGCCTTGCACAAGATCTGCCCCCCTTAGAATCAAACTCAGTCTCCTGAATATTCCTAGCTACACCCCTTCCGTGCACTCTGGTCCCAATCCAAGACCCGCCCACTCTGGAGCCTCAGCCCCTGCCTGGTTCAGGCCCCACCTCTCTAGAACCCAGTCCCCAGGTCCCAGGTCACACCCCTTCCATAAAACCCTGTCCTATTCCAAAACCTGCCCACTTCTGGGCCCAAACCCCTGCCTCACTCAAAGCTCCACCCATTCTAGGACCACTCCCTCAGCCTCCTTCCAAGCCCTGCTCCAGAATGCTCTAGGGCACCCCTCTTCCTTAGACTCTAGTTCCAGTATGTCTGGAACCCAAACCCCTTGTCTACTAGTCCTCTCCACCCCAGAGCTCCTCTACAAGTCCACCTTGGGTCAAGTCCCCCAGTTTGCCTTTCTCCCCTCTCAGGGTTGAATTTCCCCTAATGGCCCCTGTTCAGGCATTGCTGGAGGAGTCAAGGCCAGTTGGGAGAAGGGAAGGGAGAGAGGGGAGAGAGTCTGAAGTCACACTGACCCTCCCCACACAGCTGAGACCTGTCTTTTCCCTGTCCCCCTTTCAGAATGCCCCAACCTCAGGGCACAGGGCCAGGGAACAGAGAGGGGCCAAGGGATGCAAGGGAAGGGGTGGGGTTAGGAGAGGGGCCCACTCAAGGTCAGGCCCCTAATGCATGAGGGGTGTGGAGTGGGGGCAGGGCTCAGACAGATAAATAGATATTTATATATAATATATATATATATAAACAGCAAAGAGAGTTAGAGTCTCCTGGCTTGAGGGGCAGAGACCTGGGGTATAGGAGTGGAAAGGGCGGCAGGGCTTCTGAGCTCTTGCCCACCCATGGGGTCCTCCCGGGCCGCACTGACCTGTGGAGACAAAAGACACAGAAAAGAGAGGGGGTCCAGACATAGGTTGTGCCCTTAGGGAGGGGGGCTGGGCTGCTATGCCTCCACCTTGGCTTTACCCTCTGCCTGCCATGCCTTTTCTTCCTTCCTTCTTCATTCATAGTCCTCAGGTCAGCTTCATCCTACTGCCCCTACTGCGAAGACAGACCTTTCGCCCACTAGATTAAGTACCAAAGACATTATGGTCCCCCCTCCCCAACCCCAAAATGTCCATTAACATGTACTGTTCTAGCCATTGGTGATACACTGTATTGGGCAAAACAAAGCTCCTTATCTTTGTGGTGCTTGCCTTGTGACAGAGAAGACAGACTTCAAACAATAACAAAAATATGTAAGTGAGTTATCTATCCTCACAATAGCCTTACAAGGTAGGACATCAGGTGATAGTACGTGCAATGTAAAAACAAAAGGTAGACCAGGGTGAGGGGGATTAGGAGTGCCAGTAGAGGAAGAAATGTAGCTGTGGTAAGTAGGGTAGTCAGAGAAGACCTCATTTAAGAAGCGATATTGGAATAGAGTTAAGGAGGTGAGGGAATGAGCCATGCAGATAACTGGGATGAAGAACATTCCAGGCAGGGGGAACAGCCAGTGCAAAGGCCCTGGGGTAGAGCCATGTCTAATGTGTTTGAGGACCAGGAAGAAGGTCAGTGGGGCTCCAGTGGAGTGAGCGAGGGACAGTGGTAGGAGGTGATGTCAGAGAGGTCGGTAATGCGGTCATAAAGGGCAGTGTGGACTAGGTTGTGAGGACATCAGCTTTGACTCTGGATGAGGTGTAAGTCACGGGAAAATTTTGAGCAGAGAAGCATAAAATGAGAGTAAAGTGTCTCATGTCGTTTCTATTATTTCCTCAATAAATGTTTCTTTTTTTTAAGATTTTATTTATTTGAGACAGAGAGAAAGAGAGAGAGAGAGAGAGCACATGAGAGGGGGGAGGGTCAGAGGGAGAAGCAGACTCTCTGCCGAGCAGAGAGCCCGATGTGGGACTCGATCCCGGGACTCCATGATCATGACCTGAGCCGAAGGCAGTCGCTTAACCAACTGAGCCACCCAGGCGCCCTCAATAAATGTTTCTTAACATTAGTAGGGCTCTAAGTGATGTGTGTACAGCATGAGTAAGTCATGGTCACGTCCTGTGGTTTAGTGGAAGAGATAGTCAATAAACATATAAACTAATAATTACAGACTGTGGTAAGAAAAACACGGGGTACAATACGAGAGATAAGAAAGGGGACTTTGGGGCGCCTGGCTGGCTCAGTCATTGGGCGTCTGCCTTCGGCTCAGGTCATGGTCCCAGGGTCCTGGGATCGAGCCCGGTATCGGGCTCCCTGCTCGGCGGGAGGCCTGCTTCTCCCTCTCCCACTCCCCCTGCTTGTGTTCCCTCTCTCGCTGTCTCTCTCTGTCAATAAATAAATAAAAATCTTCTTAAAAAAAAAAAGAGGGACTTTAAGAAGCTGGCCAGGTAAGGTTATCAGTGTGTGTGGGTGGAAAACTCCAGGGGAAAAAGCAAGTACCAAGGCGCTGAATTTGGCTTGTGCCTGGAACGCAGTTGGGGGTGGGGAGTGGGAGGAGGTGGGAGGTCAGAGAAGGGACAGGTGACGCTTGGCGTCATGCCTGGTGAGGGCTTTGGCTTTTAAGGTGAGTGAGATGGGTGCCCAGGCAGGGCTCTGAGCACAGGAGGGCCGTGTCCAGATTTAGGATTTAACAGGATCCTTCCCAATGCTGTGAGTAGAACAGAATGGGGATGCGGCTAGAAAGCTGTGAAGATGTCCAGGGGAGAGGACAGTGAGACGTGGAAGATTATGGATATATTTTGAAGTAAGAGTCAACAGGAGTTTTTGATTAATTAGACTTGAGATACCTAATAAACTCCTCCCTGCCCTTTCCACCCTGGCCAAGTGCCAGAAGCTACCTCCACCCACGTGTTGCCGTCCCCCTGCCTCTTCCCATTTCCCTCCCTCATAGGTGAGGAAATCACACTTCTCTTTTGAGGCCCAGCAAGAAGGCCTGCCAAGCTTTCCATTGCTTCCGCCCGCCCCCTTCCTTCCGTGAAATTCCATACCACCTCCCTCACCACAGGGGTTGGGGAGAGATGGCAGATCGATCACCTCCTCCGGGATTGGTGAGCTTGTCTGACCTTCATGACCCAAGCCCCTTTACCCTCACCATCTATTGGCCTTTTTAGAACATACTGGTTTACCAATCACTTCTAAGGCCCACCTCCTCTTCCCTTCGTGGATTCCTGCACTACGCAAGTCCCCCTGCCATTCCCTTCTTTCATTGGTTGCTCTGCCCGCTTTTCTCTCCCCCCTCCCTTCCCTCAGGGAGGCACTACTACTTCTCTCCCATTGGCTTTTCATTCTGCCCATCTTCAAGCACCACTCTCTTGCTCTCCATTTGTTGGCTAGTTTTTCGTCCTTCGCATGTAGCTCCGCCTCCCTATTGGCTCCTTCAGACCCCCGTCCTACGTACCATTTACTCTTGACTCTTATTGGCTCAATGACCCGCCCGTCTCCCTTCCGGTACCCTCCTTGGCCGCGCCGCCCGCCCGTCACTCACCAGACTACATCTGATTGGAGAAGGAGGTGGGCGCACCCTGAGGGCCATAGCCTTGCTGCCCGTAGTCTCCCTGAGGGCCGTAGCCGCCGCCACCGCCGCCGGCGGGCTGCCCGTAGTCGGGCTGGTAGCCGCCCTGGGGCCCGTAGGAGTCCTGGGGCCCGTACCCGCCGGGGCCCTGCCCGTAGCCCGCCTCGCCATAGGCGTCCCCGGGCGCTGGTTGCTTCTCGGGGGCGCCGGGAGGTGCGCGCATGAATGGGGCAGCCCAGCCTGTCTCCTTGAACACGAACCACAGGTTGCCGACCCAGAGCACCAGGTTCAGGAAGCCGAACACCTGCGGGGAGACAAAGCCTGGCTGTCGTCCTGCGCCCATTGAGTTGGCCCCGGGGGACGTCGAGGCCGCCTGCGTCGAGCATAGATCCGTGGCCTCCCGAAGGGTGGTGGTAATAAAACCCGGACCCTCTAGAGTCCTGGCGCATGAATGCAAATGTGCAGAAAATTCACCTGGGGTAGGGGGCATGGGCCGTGTTAGAATTCAGACTCTCGAGGATGTTGACATCTATCACTATGACATACACACATTCATACATGTATGAAATATAATATAAATTTGTAATAGAGTAAAATGTGAAGCATAAATTTTCATTATGTATGTAGATATACCACTAACAGATGCATATATACACATGTATGTACGCATATACAAAGTATATACGCATATACAAAGTATATAAATATATGCTTTTATATTGAAACAAATATGGAGCTTAAATATATACAATATAATTCAATTTTGGGACAGGAAGTAATATCTCCTCTTTACAGTTGAGGAAACTGAGGCCCAGAGAGGCTAATGTGCTCCATGTCTCACACCCAGCAGGTGACAGAAAAAAAGTTGGTATCATCTTAGTATCTGTAACACTTGTATACAACTTACCACATGCCAGGCCCTTTTCTAAGCACTTTGTATGTTACCAGTTCACTGAATACTCAACTTTGGAGCAGGACCTCTTATCAGTTTTCAATTTACATGCTCAGACTGAGGCAGAGAGGTTGAGTAACTAGTTTGAGGTCCCAGACTTCCAGGTGGCGGAGCTGGGATTGAAGCTCAGACAGTCTGTCTCTGGCCAGTAGGGGGAGTCCAAGTGGGAAACATTTCAAGTTATTCTTCATTTTGCATACCGTGTAAGGACACTGAGGTCCCAAGACGGTACTGAGTTGCCAGAGGTTCTCCACGACTAGGCTGGGCCTGGGATCCAGATCTCCCAAACCTAATGGGACAGACAGTCTCATATTCCCCTCCCGGGGACTATTTGTTTTAATTGCTATCTTATCCTTCAAGGCCCTGTTGTTGGCATGCCTCCTCCAGGGAGCCCTCTTGGATCTCCTTTGAATTCTCCCCTCATTCTCTTCTCTCTGCCACTCCCCAGGCCAGACTGTGAGTTTCCCAGCCTCCCTCCCCACTGGCCCAGCGGCCCAGCCACCGTCCCAGGGCTTACCACTGAAGTGTTGAGGCCAGAGGTCACAGGGTCCCTCAGCTCCTTGCATGTATTCCCCGTCTGGTGGCAGACAGACATCCCTTTGATAATGTTCTCTGGGTCAGTGGCCATCTTCACGTCTGACAGCCCCTTGGCCCACGCTGATGAGCTAACCAGCCACATGAAGGCGAACACTGCCGTGGCCAGGAAGTCCTAGGGCAGGCAGGGGAGAGGCAGGTGGCCCTGTGAGCAGGCTGCTGCATGTCATGCTGCAGGGCCTCCTCAGATCACAGGCTTTCTTGGGAGAGGGAGGCCCTGCAGAAAAGCCCTGTCTCTCCCCTGCCTTTTCAGCTCCGAAGCCCCCAATACTCACTTGAAGGTGAGCATTCCTAGCTTGGGCGTGTGTGTGAGTGTGTGTGAGTGTGCGTGCGGGCGCGTGTCTGTGACACAGAGGATGGGGGAGTGTAATTGTGTGTGGGGGGGATTTTGTGGGATGGTTTCCGAATCGGTGAAAATAGCGTCTTTCTACTTTCATCTGAATGTAGGAATTTATGTCATTTTGTGTCTGGGATGAGGGTGTTTGAGTACAGCTGTGTAGGAATCAATGTGTCTGGGTGGCATGATGACAAGCATGACTGTCACAGTGAACCTCTGTGCACCTTCCTTTGATCTAGACTGTGTGGTGGTGTGCGAGGTGGCAGGTTTCCAGAGGTAGGCCTGTCTGGAATTCTGTGTGGGCTCTGAGTGTGTCCCGTCATTCTATGATTTGGTTTCTTTGATGCTCACAGCAGCGGCAGCAGTAACATCTGTGGCTGTTACGGTGACCTGCCGGCATGTGGGGCTGTCTAGGGTTTGGGAGTGGCCTATGAACATGGCCGTGTCCCTGAGGCTCCATGTCCCCCCCCCCCCCCGGGGGGCTCTGCACTTGAGTGGCTGTGGGGGGCTCACCATCATGGGTCCTTTGTTGTTCTCTCGGTACTTATTCTGCAGGAAGATGTAGGTGGCCAGAGCCCCCATGGAGTACAGAAAGGCAAACACAGCTATGGTGACAAAAAATTCGGCCGATGAGGAGTAGTCCCCCACCAGGAAGATTTTCTCAGTGTCCCCTCGGCAGGTGGGTGCATCAAAGTACACTTGGTGCAGCCTGTGGAGAGACATGGCAGGTGTGGGCCAGACCCTAAGAACACCCACCATCCCCCCTGCCCAGTCATGGGTTCCCCAGATTCTGACAAGGTCCCGGGAAGAAAGAGGAGGAAATAACCATTCACAGAGCACCTGCTGTACACCAGTCACATTTTCCTGATTGTTCACAGCATCCTGGTGAAGTAGGTCTCATTCAACCCTTACTCTAACCCAGGCACTTTGACCTCGTGGTTATTTGTAGAACATACCAGGCACCCTCCCACCCCAGGATCTTTGCACTGGGATGCCCTTCTCCTAGATATTACTCCCTTCATGTCCTTCAAGTTTTGCTCAACTGTCACCTCAGTGAGGCCTTTCCTGATCTCAGTATTCAAATTACATGGAATCATTCCCTCCCAGTGCTCCTTAGCCTCCTTCCTAGCTCCGTTTTTCTCTGCAGCAGTGGTACCCCACGCATCTGACATATCATGTGTTTTACTTTTTTCCTGGATTTTTCTTGTAATTAAAAGAGGGCTGGGCTTTTTCATTTGTTGCGTTCACCACTATATCCCTAAGACCTGGAACAGTGCTGCCACATAGTAGGTGCTCAGTAGATGTTCATCAAATGAAATGTACAGAGGCTCAGAGAAGTGCATTAACTTGCCTAAAGTCACACAGCTGGGGAGAGAATGGCACAGTTGGGCTCTGAACACTGTGTTGACTCTTCTCCCTACCCCACTTCAGGTCCCCAAGAGAAAAAAAACATGCATAGCAGGGGAGAGCACAGAGACTACAAAACAGAAGACAGACAGACAGACAGACAGGAGGGTACGAGGGATCCTGGAGCACACAGAATGGATGTATGTGAGGTGGGGTGGCGCAGGTTGGGAAGGTGTCCTGGGACTAAAGCCTTTCCTGCGGTGTAATGGAGGTCATAGGGAGAAAATGCGTGTAGGGAGAAGGTCTGGGGTGGGGTCCCTAGACCTCTGGCCTCAGGCTGGGGGGCAGGATCCTGAGACTGAGCAAATGGTGCTAGTCCCCTTGTGTGGCAAAGGTCCTGAGGGAAGGGGCTTACACTTATTGATCACCTACAAGGCACTTTAGATAATTGCCTCATTTAGTGACCCTCCCCCCCCAATCCTCTAAAGCAGGCGTTAGTATATCCATTTTACAGATGAACAGAGGCTCAGCAGGGTTGTGTTAAGTTGCCCAAGGTTGTACAGCTGCTAAATGACGGAGTGAAGAGTTGAATCTGGGTAAGTTTCTTGGTTCCTAGTAGGCTGGGTTGGGAAAGGGGGTGTCTGATGGGAAATGGGGGGCCCTTGGCGGGTTATCAGGGCAGTGGGGGTCGGTCAGGGGGACCAGGGAAAAGACTTTTTTCCCCAGGAGACTTGTGGGTACAAGGCAGATCTTCACGACTGGAGGTCCTAGGTGTGGGAGCTCCTGGGGAGTCCACAGGTTCTTGTGGCCTTCTGGATCCCCAAAGGACTCCCAGCAGTATCCCATGCTGCCAGCTCCCCTCCTCCCCAAAACTCTGTTCCCGGACTTCTGTGAACCAGTGGATCCCTGCTCCCCACTGCCCCTCAGGCCACACCTCCCTGGTGCCACTTTTTCTTTCAACCATTGCTCAGGGTCTGTCCTGGATTTTCCTCTCTCCACTCTTCCCTCTCCCCCCTGGGTGGTCCCCTGAGCCTACGTTTATCCTCAGTGCTCAGAAGTGCCCAATTTCCAACTCAATCCCTGACCTCTTTCCTGAGTCCCTTAAACTTATTTATTTTCTTTATTGTGACAAGCCTTCATGGAGCGCTTATTGTGTGCCCTGTGCTGTGCTAAGCACTTTACAAGTATTAACTCAGTTGCTATGCTTCATAACCTTGTAAGGGGTATAATTATCCCCTTTTACCAACGAGGAAATTGAGACCTGGAGCAGTTACGTGATTTGTCCAAGGAGTGGAGGAACCTCAGAAGCCTCTACTGAAATTGTGTCTGTGGGTCTCTGTCTTCCCACTCCCCAGGAGGGAAGCATCATTGCGAGGGCAGTGACCTTGCCTGTTTGTGCTCATCCTCATGTTCCTAGCACCTGGCACACAGTATGAGCCCAGTAAATATCAGAATTGCTTAGCTGGGTTTAATCATTCCCTATAGCTAATCAGACCCCTTCGTTATTCTCTGGGATAAAACCCTGCACGAGGACCCCCTCTTTGAATTTCTCCCAGTCTGCAATCATCCTTTTTATTAATTTATTTGTTAAAATGTTGGCTCCATGACGCTAGGGAGCTTGGTCTGTTTTTTTTTTCCCCCCCTGTTATGTCCCCAGCACTTTGAGCAGAAACTGGCATACAGTAGGTTCTCCAAAAAAATGTATATGGAATGAATGAATGGGAATTAAATAATATTGGCTGACATTAATTGAGCAACTAGTGCTCTGAGGCTATTTATCCGTATACACTTCTACTTTTGAATCTTGTTTATTGCTGGTCTCCTGCCCCTCCCCATTCACTAGAACACAGCCAGAGGGCAACAGCCTATGCCTGTCTTGCTCACCAGATGTCCTAGATGTCCAGAGCAGTGCCAGGCACAAGGTAGGTGTTCGGTGCATGCGCAGTGACCTGAGCCAGTGTGGTCTCCTGAGGTGGGGGCTGAACAGGAGCCACCAGGCAGGCAGTGTTGGCCAGTCTTACCCCACCACTACCCTCTCTCTGGGGATCCCCCCTGGGTGGGCTGGGGTGGGGGGGGCGCACCTGAAGGGGTACTCGAATTCAACCTCGATGCTGAGGTCGCTCTCTGACTTGTTGGCACACTCCACACTCAGCCGGAGCTCCCCGGAGTAGCTGCCGCACGTGGCAAAGGCGAAGATGGCAAAGACCTTGGGCAGAGGGGACAGGGGCGGTCACCGTGAGCCTGTGCACATGTGGGCTGGGCTGCCCTCCCCTGTACAGACCGGGGCCCAGCACAAGCAGCAGCAGATGGACCAGCTCCCACCCCCACCCCCTAATCAGGGCTCCTCGGCTCCAAGGACAAGCTGATTACAGGGGTGTGGCTGTCTCTTCCAGTCTTTCTCTCAATGTCTCTCTCAGTCTCTACCTCTCAGTGCTCTGACCCCCCTGCTTCTCTCTTCTGTCTCAGTCTCTTTATTTCTCTGTCTCTCTGTGTATTTCTGCCTGTCTTATGTTGTTCTCTGTGTCTCTATTTCTCTTGGTATCTGTTTCTCTGTCTTTCTCAGATGTCTCTTTGTCTCTGTATCTCTGTTTCGCTCTCTGCCTCTGACTCTCTAGTATCGATGTAGGTCTCTGTCTGTCTCTTTTTTCTCTGGCTTCATCTGTGTAAATGTATGTCTCTCCCTCTGTGTGTTTCCGTCCTTGGTCTGTTTGTCTCTGTCTCTGACTTGGTCTCTGTATCATGCTCTCTCTGTCTCCCTTGTGCATCTCTCTTTCTCTGTGTATCAGTTTCTCCTTTCCTCTCTCCTCTGAGTATCTCTCTTTCTCTGTTTCTGTCTCTCCCCCATCCCATTTTTTCCCCTGCCACTCTTCCTGTGTCTATTTCTCTTTGCATCTCTGTTCTCTGTGCATCTCTGTCTCCCTTTTTCTTTGTCTCTTTCTGCTTGTCTCCACTCTCTTTCATCTCTCTGTCTTTTCTTCTCGGTATTTCCATCTCTGTCTCCATCATTCCCTGTCTCTCATTCTCTGTCTCTTTCACTGTTTCTGGATTTCTCTGGCTTTGCATCTTTTCCGCAGCAACCAGCTTCAGGCTCCACCTCCCCTGCCCCTCTCTCACCTCAAGGGAGGAGATAGGACGTCACATTCTTCCACCTCACGACGGGGGTACCCTTGATCTTACATGACGTCACATCACAGCCCATCTATTCTCTGGCCCCAGCCCCTTGGGACCTCACCCTGGAGCCCAATTCTTCCATCCCCTTCCACCCCCACCCACCCACCCGTTCATTCCTTGCTCCCCACCCCTACTCTTCCAGACCCCACCACCTCCTCTCTCCCCATGGCCCAGACCACACTCACCCATTGCAGCACCTTCACGAAGCCAAGGGGCTCCTTGACCACCCGGAACTGACCCCCGGCCACCAGCTGAGGAGAGAAATGGTGGGGAGGGGGTGGGATTGTTGGGGATGGAAAGGGAGGTGAGGGGCAAGGCCACCAGGCGATGACCCCTGGGACTAGGGCATGTGACCTCCAGGAGTGAGTGATGTTGGGAGAGAAGGGGTGGGAAGGAGAAAGTGACACTTCAGGGAAGGTGTGAGCACAGAGTCTCTGAGAGAAGACCCTCGGGGTTCAGGACTGAAGGGGAGGTCTGGGGAGATGGTGAGGTTGATGGCAGAGGGTTGTTGGGGTGAGGAAGATGGGGATGGGGTTGGGACTAATTAGGGAAGGGGAGAAGGTCTGAAACAGTAAAGGTGAGTCAGGTGGTGAAGGGGATCAGGTGGAGAGAGTGAGGAAGGAGTAGGGGTTCATTAGGGTGGGGGAGGGGGTCTTGGGTGGTGAAGGTGAGTCATAACAGGGAGGGAGTCAGGTTGGCTAGGGTGGGGGAGGGGTCTGCAGCGGTAAAGGTGAGTCTGATGGTGGTGGCAGTGGGGTTCTGAAGTGATGAGGATGGGGAGGGGTTGGTACTGGTTAGAGAGAGGGTGAGGTTCTGAGGTGGTGCAGAAGAGCGAGATGGCAGAGAGGGTATGGGCTGATTGAGGTGGAGGAGGGCTGGGACATGGCTTCACTGGATATGCCTTGGGGGAGGGGGAGACTAGGGGTTTTGGAGAGGCGAAGTCGGATCGTCTCCCTTGGTCTGCTCTGGGGGAAGGGGTGGTCATCTACTGGGGTACCTTCCCTGGGAGGGGCAGGTGTCAGCCCTCCCCCCGTCCCCCTCCCCCACGCCTTCTGTCGCTCTATTTCCTAGCTCATCTACGAGCAACCCCCATCTTCCTTCAACTCTTCCTCCTCTCCCCTTCCCCGTTGCCCCTACTCTAGCCCCAGGACCCCTCTTCCTCTCCTCATGATCGCCGGTAAGGAACCGGGCTTCTGGCGGACCCCGCTGCGGCAGTGAGGACGGCCCTCGCTGCGGCAAAGGGCGCGCTCCTTCTTTTCTCCACCTCCCCCTTCCTCCCTCGCCTGCCGCAGACCCCAGCCCCAGTGCCGGGGACCGAGTGTCCGCTGCCAGGACCCTGGCCACCACCTCTCAGAGTCGCCTGATCCGCGGCGATCCGGGCGGGGAGGCCGGGCAGCGGCGGGCTCTGTCCTCGGTGCTGGAACGCGTACCTGATTCACCACGTCCATGTCTGCCAGCAGCAGCATCAGCAATGCGGGGGGCGGGAGGCGCCTGCTAACAAGGGCGGGCGCGGGGCGCGGCGGGGGCGGCGCGCGATCGTCGGAACAGCCCAGGCGGCCGCGGCTCCGCCCCTCGCGCCCCCGCCCCACTCGCGGCGCGCGCCTGCACACCGCGGGCCGACCCGAAATCTCGCCGGCCGCCATTCCAGCCCTAAAGCTGGAGCCGCGAGAGCGCTCTGGGAAGATCGGTGTCTCGGAAAACACATCTAGAGGTCTGGGGAGAGGAGGACCGTTCGGTCCCACGGTACGACGTTTTTGCCAGGCCCTTTACGGAGTTTGTTGACTGTGTTCCTTACAACAGCCCTATGTGGTAGGGACTATTAGCCCCGTTTTTACAGATGAGGAAAATGAGTGCCCAGAGAGGTGAAGCTGCTTGCACAAGGTCGCCCCGCTAGTAATTGGCAGTGCCCAAAGTCTCAGCGATTTAAACGTAGTTCAAGGTCTTAAAAACCCCTCCCTCCCCCTGCAACCATCTCCCCTATTTCTCTCTTTCCTTTCAAATTTTTGCCTGCGCCAACTCTACCCTTTATGTCCTGTTTATTCCTCAGCCTTCTTTTAATTGGACTATCCCTCCTGCATGCCACTGAAACTAGGCCCACAAGGTCAATGGCGAGTGCCCTGTTGCAAAATCCAGTGGATAAATACAACTGGAGTTTAAGATGATCAGCCTCATTTATGCTAAAAGAAATGCCTATAAAAACTACTAAGATACTGTTTTTCATCTTTGAGGGTGGGGAATATAAAAAAGTTTGCTTAAGCTCTGTATTGGCAGGTTGGCCAGAAACAGGCATTCCCATAAATTACCAGTGGAAGTTAGATTGGAATAACCTATGTAGAGGGCGATTTGGCAAAATCCAGCAAACTAACAAATCCATATACTGTTCAGCTCAGCATTTATACTTCTAGGAACTTATCTGACAGATTCATACATGTGCTAAAAGATGTATGTATAAGATGATTCACTGCAGTGCTGTTTATAATATGAAAGAGTGGACACTCCCTAAGTGCTCATTACTAGTGGCCCGTTTAAGTAAAATCCGATAGAGCCACAAAATGGAGTACTATGCAGCTGTCATTAATACTAATATGGAGGGGCACCTGGGTGGCTCAGTGGTTAAGCATCTGCCTTCGGCTCAGGTCATGATCTCAGGGTCCTGGGATCGAGCCCCGCATTGGGATCCCTGCTCAGAGAGCTTGCTTCTCCCTCTCCCTCTGCCTACCGCTAGCCCTGCTTGTGCATGTGTGCGCACGTGCGCCCTCTCTCTCTCAAATAAATAAATAAATAAAATCTTTTAAAGAAATACTAATATGGAGCCTTGGAATGATCACCAAGATAGTTAAGTAAGACATGCAAGATGCCAAACTGTGTGGGAATTGTGTGGAAAGAAAAGGATTATATCCTCGTTATACAGAGAATGGCTAACATTTTAAATTGTCGCTGTTCCATGTCAAGCACTGTTGGGAGAGCTTCAGTGTATCACTCATTTAAATCCTCACAGCAACCCTATAAAGCAGGTACTACTACCATCCTCATTTTACATCTTTTTTTTTTTTTAAAGATTTTCTTTATTTGACAGAGAGAGCAAGCACAAGCAGGGGGAACGGCAGGCAGAGGGAGAGGGAGAAGCAGGCTCCCCACAGAGCAGGGAGCCCAATGTGGAGCTCGATCCCAGAACCCTGGGATCATGACCTGAACCGAAGTCAGTTGCTCAACCAACTGAGCCACCCAGGCATCCGGCATCTGTTATTCTTTTTTTTTTTTTAATTTTAAGATTTTATTTATTTATTTGACACACACAGAGAGAGAGAGAGAGCACAAGCAGGGGGAGCAGCAGGCAGAGGGAGAGGGAGAAGCAGGCTTCCCGCTGAGCAGGGAGCCCGATGCGGGGCTCGATCCCAGGACCCTGGGATCAATGACCCGAGCCAAAGGCAGACGCTTAACAACTGAGCCACCCAGGTGCCCCAGCACCTGTTATTCTTTTTTTTAAAATAGTTTTTAAAAATTTTATTTATTTATTTGAGAGAGCGAGAATGAGAGAGAGAGAGCACATGAGAGGAGGGAGGAGCAGGCTCCCCGCTGAGCAGGGAGCCCGATGCGGGACTCGATCCCAGGACTCCAGGATCATGACCTGAGCCGAAGGCAGTCACTTACCGACTGAGCCACCCTGGCACCCCAGCACCTGGTATTCTTAACCACTGTGCTAACTTATCAGTACGGCATCCTATACATGTATAAAATATATCTGATAACACTGGTTGCCTCTAAAAGGAAGGGAGAATTTCTGCTTTATACCCCTCTTTGCCTTTTGAATTTTTTTAAAAAAGATTTTCTTTATGTATTTGTCAGAGAGAGAGAGAGAGAGAGAGAGAGAGAGAGAGAGAGACAGAGCACAAGCAGGGGGAGCAGCAGACAGAGGGAGAAGCAGGCTCCCCACTGAGCAAGGAGCCCAGGACCCTGGGATCATGACCCGAGCCGAAAGCAGACGCCCAAGTGACTGAGCCACCCAGGCTTCCCCTTTTGAATTTTCTTAAAAGTATATTTGTTTATTTAATCTCTACACCCCACATGGGGCTCAAACTCATGACCCTGAGATCAAGAGTCACATGCTTATCTGACTGAGGCAGTCGGGTGCCACATGTACCTTTTGAATTTTGAACCATCTGGATGTATACCTATTTTTTAAACATCCCCATATACACACACACTCGAATTCGCACAAATATGTAATGGATACCTCCCAGTTAGTGCCTTTTTGGCAAAAGAGCTTGGGTTTCAACCTTCAGTTGCTTGATTTTGAATCCCACCTTTCATATTTATTCCTGTATGACTTTGGACATGTAAAATAGTTTAACATGGTACCTGTAAGGTTGCTGCACGGATTAAACAAGATAATCACTGTTATGCACTTAGCACAGGGCCAAATAAATGGTTCATTCTACTTCCTACACATCTCTGGAATCCACTAATTTCTCACCATCTCCTCTGCCACCTCCCCTGGCTAAGGCAACCATGGTTCCTGCCAATTTTAGCATCTCCAGTCTCTTCCCCCTCCCTTCTGTTTTCAGCACAGCCGTCAGAGCATCCATTTAAAATGCAGTTAACTATGTCACCACCCTGCTCAAACCTCTCCCATGGCTCCCCACTGCTTTTAGGAAAACTCGCAGGGTTTAGAGACTTGGCATTGAAGGGTGTGTGTCATCTGGCCCCAGGTGGCCTCTCCCATCTCATGTCTCAACAGTCTCCCTTCACTCTCTGTGTTCTGCCCATGACTTGCTGTGCCCACAATGCACCAGCCTAGCCACCACAAGCCTTTGTTTTCAAGGCCCAGTGCAATCCTATATTCTGAGTCCCAGTCTCCAATTCCGGCTTCCTTCAAATTTCAGTACCGGCTGGATTGACACGAATTATAAAAAATGAGAAATTCTTGCTCTGGGAGCTGGGATGAAACCCTAGGTCAGAACCTCCCCAGCGGTGGCCCCATCTGGGACCTTTCCCAGCACCGCTGCCAATCCCTTTGGAGTGGGGCTGACTGCCACCTTGGACAAGTCCTGTGGCATGTCTGAGCCCGCTCAGTTTGGTCTGAGGGAAACCCGGAACAGTGCCTGGCACAAAGCAAATGCCCAGTAAACCTTCACTTAGTTAATGAGATCCCAAAGGCTGGGCGATGACTACAGGCAGGGCGAGAAGCAGAAAGGAGCTGTGGGTTCTGTGCGGGAGGAGAGTGGGGTACTCTTAGGTGGTCTCAGGAAAACCAGGTGGGCCCTGAGTGGGTTCCCGCAGGCTGAGGGCCTCGCCCTTTGCTGTCACCCATGTCTTCCGTCAATGGACTTAGATTTTCTTTTTCTTAGGCAGAAGGTAGGAAGCGGGAGACAGGGTAATCCCAATTTAGCTTCCCGGAAATTCCTGATGCTGTCAGAGGACCCCTCTGCCGGACATATCACATACCAGGCTCGATCCAACCTCCAGGCCTTTCTGTTGGCAGGACTCTACTCTGAGTGTTCTTATTCTTTCCATCCCTCTGTCCGTCCTCAGGCTGACCTGACTGACCCCTTGTGGAATCTCTGACTTCACCCCCACTCCTCACCCAAGCCCCCCCCCCCCCCCCCCCCCGCATCCTCTCTCCTCCGCCTCCCTCCATCTCTGTCCGGTCCCCTCCCCCTCCCCCACCACCTCCACTCTGTCTCCAGCTTTTTTTGGCTGCTGTCTCTTCCTCCTCCTCCTCCCTCCTTCCCTGACGCTGAATAATCAGGCCTGGCTGTCCTGGTTTCTGGAAATATTCGTGTGTGGGCAGTGGCTCAGGGCTGAAGCAGGGGATGGATGCCTGGGGGGCGCTGGGCAGCCCCAGGCCCCCAGGACAAAGACACCGAAATCCAGGGCTGTGGTCCGTGCCTGTCTCCCTCTGGGGAAGGGAGGGCATGAGGTTTATTGAGCAGTGGAGGAAGGGTGGGAATTCAGAGGGCATGGACACAGGCCATTTCGTCTCCCAGGTCCTCCTCATCGAAGCGAGAGAGGATCGATTCCTCATCACTATACAGGGAGCTGGTCCCCTGAGCCAGCAGGTCACTGGCGGCACTGTCCATCTCGTCCAGTGTCAGGCGACACGCATCCGCAATCTCCTGCTTGGCCAGGGCCACAAAGCGTGGGTCTCGGGCGAAGAGGCCCAGGCCCTCGGAGATGAGCACCTGGGGGTACAGATGGCATCGGAGTTGGAGAGGGCACAGCATGGAATCAAAGCAGTGTGCACAGAGGGCTCAGTGTACATAGATGATACATCATCCGTGAAGGCGTGCAGGGAAGTCACTGGGGACACTGGTGCACACGCATCATGCTGAGCAGAAGTCGCAGAGCAAAGGGACAGACAATCACATGCACAATGCAGAGACCGGAGGGTTGGGGGGGGCTTTTCCCTCCTCCCCAAGCTCCCACTTCCTCCCCTTCTCCCCCATCCCTCTTGCCCACGTCCCTTCTAGACTCACAGCCTCCACCAGGCTGTCAGCACTGCCCCTCTTGCCATGGCTGGAGTCCGGGTGGGTTCCAGGCACGTGCAGACAGGTGAAGGTGCGCAGCCGACCACTGGATTTGCCGAGGTATCCCTCCCTCGCTGCACCCTCCTCCACCAATAACAGCGGGGCATAGAGGAGCCGACCCCTTTGAGGAGGGGTTGCCCAGGAACCCTGGACCAGAATAAACATCAGGGGGATCAGGACTGATGGGGGGCATATGAGGATCTAGGACTCATCCCTGTGCCTACCTCTTTTTTTTTTTTTTTAAAGATTTTATTTATTTATTTGAGAGAGAGAGAATGAGAGACAGAGAGCACGAGAGGGAAGAGGGTCCGAGGGAGAAGCAGACCCCCTGCCGAGCGGGGAGCCCGATACGGGGCTCGATCCCGGGACTCCGGGATCATGACCTGAGCCGAAGGCAGTCGCTTAACCGACTGAGCCACCCAGGCGCCCCCTGTGCCTACCTCTTACCACCGCCTACCCTCCAAACACAACTGGAATCAAACTGAATGCGTATAAATCAGACTTGAGTTTATTCAAGAGCATAGAAGACCTAGCTTTAAATCTGAGCTCTGCCACTTACTGGCTGTGTGATCTTGGGTAAGCCTCTCTGGGCCTCAGTTTCCGCATCTGTAAATTAGGACTAACAACAGTACCTATCTCACAGGTACAGTGAGGCTTTTGTGAATTCATTTCTTTCTTTCTTTCTTTCTTTCTTTCTTTCTTTCTTTCTTTCTTTCTTTCTTTCTTTCTTTCTTTCTTTCTTTCTTTCTTTTTCTTTTTCTTTCTTTCTTTCTTTCTTTCTTTTTTTTTTTTGGTGGGCAGCAAAGCAAAGTTTATTGAACTCCCAAAGAGGGAGGGGACCCGAGAGGGTTGCCCCCCTTTTTTGCTTTTGTGAATTCATACGTGCCCCATTCTTCAGAAGACATGTGATATGTTTGATGAATTCAGCCTGGGCTAACTCCACCGCTCCAGACCTCAGCACCCCATTCCCCACCTCACCTGCGCCCTGCTGGGCCCTGAGTTGCGCCCACGATGGTAGGTGCCTGGGATGGGTAAATCTTCACAACTGCCCTGGCGCCGCAGACACTGGATAGTGAAGGAAGGCTTCCGACCTGGGGGTGAGGGGAGGCATGGGAGGGCAAAGAAGAATGTCAATGGCACCCCAGCCCTCTGCCCTGTTTGCTCTTGGGGGGGCCCCCAGGATCCATGCCCACTCTTACCTGCAGGCGTGGGAGGCAGCAGACGGCGGCGTGGTACGTTGTGCCCATCCAGGTATCTCTGGGGTCTGTGGGGTGGCAAAAGGATGGGGCGCGGGGGAGTCCCTGCCCGCTCGTCTAGGTAGGAGAGCCTGTGCAGGAGAGAGGGCTGGGGGTGAGCTCAGGCCTGGGCGTGGGCGATGGGGTCCCATTAGTCCTGCACTCCTGCACATGGCTCATGGGGTCATCCTACGTGTCATGGCCAGAGTCCTTGGTGGGGATTTCCTCTTCCTCATCCTGATTCTCCTGCTCTTCGGTTCCCTTGGGCTGAGAACTTCCTTCTTCTGGAATGGTGAAAATGAAACCCCCAGAGCTTCTCCTGGGGAAAGTGAAGCAAGTTAGACGAGATCCCCCCACAGGTCCCCCTAGTATGTGGCCCTGGGCTCCTGGTTCCTTCTTGTTCCATGCCCCATCCCCTACAGAAACACTGGGCTTTGAGTTTAGTTTTGTTTTTTTTTTTCAACTGGGAAAACTCACATAATATAAAATTAACCTGTCATCATCTTTTAATATTTTATTTATTTATATATTTATTTATTTGAGAGAGAGACTGGGGGAGGAGCAGGGGAAGAGGGAGAGAGAGAATCCCAAGCAGACTCTGCGCTGAGTGCAGAGCCCGACTCAGGGCTGCATCTCATGACCCTGAGATCATGATCTGAACTGAAATCAAGAGTCGGATGCTTAACTGACTGAGCCACCCAGGTGCCCCAAACTGTCATCATTTTAAAATGAACATGGGGTTTCTTTTAATAGATGTTTCTCATGGGAAGGACTCAGCATTTCAAAAAAATCAAAGTTGGCCTGTTGAAGAGACACCATCAACACAGGAACTGGGGCTATATTGGGGGGAGGCAAGGAGGAGGCTGTAAACGCTAGGTGTGACTTCACTTCCTTCTTTCATTATCCCCATGAGGTAAGTGCTGTTATCATTCCCCTTTTACAGGTGACAAAATTGAGGACCATGGAAACTGAGTGACTAGCCCAAGGTCACCTAGCAAATGGCAGAGCCAGGATTTGAACTGAAACTCATTTAATTCCGTGTTATGTGCTTTTTGTATTAAACCTTTGCATTGCCTTTCTCATATGAATCCCTTCTTACCCTCTGTTCCCATCTGAGGTCTTGGGTCCCTTCCATCCTTCCCAAATTTCCATTCAAAGGCCCCCTTGCCCCTGAATTTCCCCCATGTAGCGGCTAGTCCCTGCCTTCCCTTACAATATCCCACCAGACCCTTGACCATACCTGTGGCCATGGGATCCAGCCTGGGGTCCGCTGGGCTGTCTGGAATTGGGAGCCCCCCCATCGTCATCACTGGGCCCAAGGGAGAGTGAGTCTGGAGGTCTGTCCCCAACAGGCAGAGACACAGAAATCACAGAGCTCCGGCGAGATGGGGGCTGGGAGCCCATTGGGGCCTGTGGAATTCACAGGGCTGAATGTTGCCATTCATGTTACATCTAAGTCACTTGGTCAGTGACACAAGTCACTTGGAGTTTATTTCCAGTGACCTCCCTAGGGGCTGAATCTGGGTCTCACCCTCCAACAGTGGATGGTAGGTATCATATCAAGTAAACGTTTGCCTGTTGTAGGGGGGCTTCTCTGGGGGCCTCTTCCCCAAAGGCACGTAAGGAATTAAAGGAGTCTTTTTTACAATCCAGTTCCTTAGGAGGGTGAAAACTTGCCCTCACTTTGTACGTTTCCGGGTTCTTCTCGTCTTCCTCCTCCTCTCCCTCCTGCCCCTCTTCCTCCTCCTCCTCATCTGTGTCACAAGTGAGGGCCTGCCTGATCTCAGGACCCAAGTCCTGTAGGCTCCTCAGACCAGCCTGTGGGGGTAGAAAAATAGGGAAGCAAGGCAGCTCAGGGTCCAAACTCCCCCGTTCATGAGCCTGCTCCCCATGCAGGAGTGTGGGGTGCGGTAAAGGGTCCCTCAGCCACCCCTGACCCTCTGTGAGTCCTGGGACCTCTGTTTCCTCGTCTGTGACATGGGTTCCACGAGATCCAGAGGGCAGTCAGCCTCAGCCGCAGTGCTCCCACATACTCCCACCCACCCAGGCCCCTCTCTGAAGACCTGAAGGGCAGAGGAGGTACTTGAGGGGGCCTCGCTCCCTAGAAGCCCCTTTTCTTTCCTCCGCCTGAATTTGCGGAAGTAGTCCTGGATCAGAAATGTGGCGTAGAATTTGCCCACGGTGACCTCTTCCTCTGGGGGCAAGGGAGAAGAGGCAAGGTGATATAGGGGTCCTCTGTTCCCCCTACCCACAGCATAGACTCTCCTTCGCCGCCCCCACTCCATCCAATACTAGTTTTGTGATGGTGAGCAATCATTTGACATTTGGACGGGCTCAAGGAATTGGGGTGGAGTTAGCTCACCGTCAGCAGGGGGGATGACCTCATCTAACAGCTTCTGCTTCATCCTCTTCCAGATCTTTTTGATGACAATCCGCAGCTCCTGATTGGCTTGTTCCAGGTTCCCTGCATCAGGAGAGGATGTGGGGCATGAGCCAATAGGAGGAGCCCTTCACAGCCACTCCTTCCCTGTTGGAAGGGGCTTCACAAGCTTCTACCGCAGTCAACACACCACCCCCATTGAACAGGTGGTAAAACAGGCCTGGAGAAGCCAAAGTCACTCATTTTGAGGTTCAGAGCCAGGAGCCAGGCCCGTCACTCAATGAGATTGATCCCTGCATCCTCCCCAGTGGCCCTCCTGCTCCTGCCCCTTCCCCATCCCTCCCATGCACCTTCTGTCTTGATCTTCAAGGATGTCCGAACCAGGGCAAAGAGTGTGGCATTGAATGTCACTGTCCCATCTGAGTTGAGGGGCATGTTCATCGCCACAAGTCTCTATACACACCAGGGACATGGAACCCACTTTGAGCAAATGCCAGGGATGAAGACATTGGATGCCCAGGGGCAGAAACCTTTGAAGATAAAACCAAACACACCCTCCCCACCCAAGACAGGGTCCCTGTCCACCCCTGCCATGTGGTGGACAGCCCTCTCAGAGGTGGGGCGTGGGCAGGGGCACAGACCTTGCAGGCCACTCTGTGTGGGCACAGCTTCCCAAATCCCAAGGGGGGCTGGATACGTCTCAGCAGGGCAACCACATCCAGGTGCTTGATGCGGCCCCTGAGACAGGTGGGGGTGGGTGGGAGGCATCGCTGGATTGGAGATACCTCTATCCCTTTCTGAAGACTCCACCAGCTCATCTCTAACTCCCCCCACCCTGCCCCACAACCCACAGCCTGCCAGGGAAGAATCCAAGGGCAGTTGGGGAAGACAGAGGTCAGAGGCAGTGGGAACCTTGAGGCATCTATTGACTGGGTAATGGGAGGTACAGGTCAGAGGTTCTGGGGCTGGGGGACTGGGTGGGGCAGAGCAATCCCAGTTCTGTGGTTATAGGCTATACTTGGCTCCAGGGTCATATTCAGACCAGATCCTCTTGAATTCATCAAGGTGATGAGGGCCCAGGATGGACCAATCTCTGGTTAGATAATCAAAGTTATCCATGATGACAGCCACAAAGAGATTTATGATCTGTGGGCCAGTGAACAGTGGGGGTTAGGTGAAGGGCAGAGCCAGGTGTGGGGGGTTGGTGGGACACTGAGGTAAACTTATGGTTATGGGGTCACGAGTCCCTGGGTTGATCTTATCAGACCAGCCCTTTCACCCGCTCTGAAGACCTGGGCTCCCCACCTTGTCCCCAGACCCCTCAGGGCCAGCCCCCATGGCAGTGGTGGTGGTTGTGGGGAAACCGTCCTCACCAGGAAGGCACAGAGCATGAAGAAGCTGATGAAATAGGCGATGGCAAAATTGCTACCACAGGTAAACTCCTCGCCAGGGCTGACGTCAGACTCAGGGTCACACCGATTCCCGGGAAGGCTGGCGAGCATTATCTCCTGCCATGCCTCACCGGTGGCACACCTGGGGGTCACACAAGGGGGCCATCCTGGAGGGGAGGCTATGAAGTCATGGCAAGTGGCATTGTGGGGAGCTGGAAGGGTGAGAAGATGATCCACTTCTTGCCAGGGGTTACATTTGGCACCGATCGATTCCATACAGCATTTCAATATTTTAAAAGCTGGTGTGGCCATGATGATGACAGTCATGTTCATCGGGTATCCCCATTTCAGTCCCCATGTTACTGATAGGGCACTGAGGCTTAAGAAGAGGATATACCTGACAGCTAGAAAAAGGATGGCTGAGGCTAGATTATTACACAAGATCCTTCAGATCAGAGCCATAAAAGGTCTCAGGCAAAATAAAAAGCCCCATGCTGCCCTGTTATTTCTACAGCTCAGGCATTCTGGGGCCCAGACAGGGTGTGTGGGCACCCAAGGGCATGCTGGGGACCAAGATGACAGTGGAGGGAGCGTAGATGTCACCTGAACAAAAGCAGCACAGCCTGTGGAAAGGTCTGGAAGTTGTTGTTTCGGTTGATCTGTGTGCCATCCTGAAGAGCCACCTTGCCAAACATCTGTGGGTGCACAGGGCATGTGTCAGAGGGGCAAACCCATGCCCCCACAGGTTGTCACCCATTTCACAACTTCTAATACTCCAAAGATCCTCAAAACCCTGACCTGCAGGCACTGCTGATCCCATTTCACAGACGTGCGGACTGACTCAGTGTCATCCAGCTTGTCTTTCAACCCACCCCCCCACTGTAGGTGAATTCCTACCCAACACCCCTCAGCAGAGGAGTGCCTGAGAGATGCTCCCTAGGGTCCCCACTTGCCTGCATCCCAATGACTGCGTAAATGAAGAATATCATTGCGATGAGAAGAGCCACATAGGGCAAGGCCTATGGGGGTGGAGAGGAGGATAGATATTCAGGTCCAGGCAGAGAACTGTAAGCCCCAGAATACACTGCTCCCTCAAGCCTGAGCCTGCAGAGAGATGTGGCCCATCCCCAAAGTGCCTGTGACTACCAGTGTCTCCCAAATGTGGACGCGGTATTAAATACAATAGAATAAGGTCAGTGAGGCCAAGGCATGTTGGGAACTGGGAGCCTAGAAAAATAGAGAAAACCAGAAATGGTAAATTGCAGATGGGTATGGAACACTGGGAGATGTAGTTCTTGGGGTGGTAAAGGGACAGACTGAGAGGTGTGAGATGGGGGTGAGGGGTGGTCAAAGGGATGGGTGGGGGTTACCTGGAAGGACTTGATGAATGTCCAGAGCAATGTGCGGATTCCTTCACCTTTACTGAGAAGCTTGACTAGCCGCATGACTCGGAAGAGGCGAAAGAAAGTGATGGAGATGCGGGAACTGTCCTCAGAGCTCTGAGGTTGGGAGTGTGGTAGGTGTGATCAGTCTACATTTGCCCCAGCCACCTCCCTGTCTCATGTCTTGGCCCTCCCAGTCCCCAAATCCCTCAGAACTCAGGCCCCAGGATGGTCAGGTAACCTTTCTAAGGACTCTCAGGAAGAAAGGAAGGGAGGGTGGGTGTGGAAAGAAGCATAGAGTCCCTGTTGTGAGGTGGGGGCTACCTCGCCAAGGTGACCACCGTTCTGAAGGGAGATATGGCCAAGAGAGAGGTGACAGAGGAGAGGATGAAATCACAGGCCCGAAGGGAGCAGGAACAAAGGGAGAAACGATGTAGCAGATATGGGGGATGATGGTAGAGTCATTATTCAAGGGATGATGGAGAAGGTTATATGGTAGTGGATCAAGATGGTTGTGGGAAAAGTTGGCAATGAGGGCGGAAGAGAAATGAGAGAGTACATGAAATGATGGCAGAGAACCAGTGGAGCCAATGGAGGAAATGATGGAGTCAGTGGTTTCATGGAGATGATGGAGATTAGAGAACCGGTGGAGGACCCAATGGAGAAGCCGGTGATGGAGACATGGAACCAGCACCATTGTCAATGGAGGTGATAGAGCCATGTAGTACCCAGTGGAGGAGATGATGGAGCCAATGGTGGAGTCAGTGGTGATGACAGAGCCGTGAAAGACCCAGTGTCGGAGACAGTGGAGTCGTTGGAGGAAATGGAGCCAATGAAGTAGCCAGAAGAGACGATGGAGCCAAAGCAGGAGTTGGTGGAGATGATGGAGCCAATGGAGGGGATATAGAAGCAATGAAGGAAATAACAGAAATAACAGGAGAGTTGTTTTAGGAGATGGCAGAGCCAGAGGATAGGTTGCAAATGGAATAAGGGAGCTGGTGGAGGGGGACTTTGGCTAAACCCGACAGGGACTCGGGAGATATGGAGCTAGAGTGAGGATCACTGAGTCTTCAGGAATAGGGTGGAGGTAAGTGAGAGGCACCTACTCATATGAAAGAAAGCCCTGGGGTTGAGGTGGGGGAAGGTTGGGCTTGTGGAGAGGCCAGTCCTTACGTTGACTTCAGTGACGGCAATGTCCACTACACTGCCCACCACAATAAGAGCATCAAATGTGTTCCAGGCATCGGTAAAGTAATGCTGTAGGCAGTAAAAAAGTAGAGCCTTGTCTTCTTAGAGCTAGCAAGCTAGCATAGGGGGCCAGTGGTAGGGGATATCGTAGAGGCAGGGCCCAACTTGGACCACATGATGGGCCTGCATCTGGATCCCTCTCACTCCCTGGTCTCATGAGCCCTTGGTGGCTGCCCCCCGAGAGCTCGGCAATGAGCTCCACCCCCAAGGAATTCACCCAGTGCAGGTGAGGCTAGGGCAAGGAGGGCACCTTAGGTTTGAAGGCGATGATTTTGAGCACCATCTCAACGGTGAAGAGGCCAGTGAAGACCATGTTGAGGATGTCCATGGCGTAGTTAAAGGGAGCAGTCTGTTCATAGTGCTGGGAGAGAAAGCCAGGTGTGAGGACAGAGCCTGAGTCAGAGACCTCTCCACCCACAACCAAATATTTTCTGGCTTGGACTGAGGTGAGTCTGGAGACGTGGTAGCACTGTGCGTTGGCCAAAACCCTCACACTGTCTGTATCCCAATATGGATATTGGAAAGTCCAGCTCTCGATTTCCTAGCTTTCCTTGCAGCTACTTCTGACTAGTGAGACAGAAACAGAAGTCAGCTTCCGTGAAAACTATTTTTGCTCTCCAATAAAAGGCTTAAATGAGGAGAGCTCCCTGGTGCAACCTTCCCTCCTTTTTCCTGCCTTGAATGTGGTTTTGATGCCTGGAGCTGTGGCAGTCGTCTTGTGACCATGAAGCAACAATCATGAGAATGAAAGCCAGCTTGTTAAGAATGGTGGAGGAGAAAGAGCCTGGATACCTGATGAACAATGATCAAACAGCCTACCTCTACACTTCTTGTTATGTGAGGTAGCTACCATATTTTGTTGACTCCAATATGCACATCTTTTCACATTTGGAATCTCTGAAATTGGGGTGCATTTCACAATCAATGGCAACTTACAATGGTCACCTGCCATTATCCCCACATTCTTATATCTCTTAAGTCAGGATGCAACTTCCAATTATTGGCCTTAGATTTGAAGAAATGTGGCAAATATTTTTATAGCTTAAGTCTCTGTCAGTTGGGGGTTTTGTTACTTGCAGCCTAAAGCACTCCTAATGGTTCCCAAAGGATTGTGTGGACAGAATAGGGTAAGGTGTCTGGCAGGGGTCAGGGTGGGGAGCTCAGACCTGCATGGCTAGAGCAACTGTGTTGAGCAGGATGAGCAGGAACATGAGGTACTCGAAGGCAGCAGAGTTCACAGTGGCCCACACACGATACTGATGTGGGTTCTTGGGGATGTAGCGGCGGAGTGGCTGGGCCTTGAGGGCGTACTCCACACACTGGCGCTGCATATGGGTGCAGGGCATGAGTGAGCAGTGGGATCCCAAGGCAAGGGGGTGGTGGGGAGGGGTTGGAGGTCATAAGGTGAGGGGCCAGAGGTCACCTGGTTCTTGTCCAGCTCACAGTTTTGGTACTCCTGCTCGCCCTGGGCACGGAAGGTGATGATGACAAAGCCCACAAAGATGTTCATCATGAAGAATGCAATGATGATGATGTAGACAATAAAGAACACTGAAATCTCCACGTGGTAATTATAGATGGGGCCCTTGTCCTCTGCGTTTGCATCGATGGCCTTGTATAGTAGACTGGGGAACCAGTGGGAGTAGGTGAGGAGATAGCCAAGCCCCCTGAGACCTGTCCCCAGACACCTTATAACAGACACTCTAGAATCTCCTGCTTGGCACCCCAAAGGCCCCAAATCCCCTGACCTAACCACCTGGGACCTCCATGCATACCCCAAGCGACCCCACCTAACCTCAAAGACCCTTAAATCTCCTGTATCAGCCCTCTGGAGACCCAGAGATACTCATACAACCCTCTAGAGAATCCCCACCCCGGTCCTCCAAGACCCCCAAATCCCTTAAGTTCCCATGGACCCCTAAATTCCCTTCTTCAGGCGCCTGGAGATCCCCATGCAGCTCCCCAGAACTCACCCACAAGCCCCCCGAGATCTCTAAGTCATGTCCCATCAACTTGAATTCTTTGCTTTCCTTGCTCCATCTTCCCAAAGATCTTCGACTAGAACCCCAAAGACTTGTACAGCTCTCTGAAAACCCCTGAATCTCCAGCTCCGTCTCCTCTGAGACCTCCTCCAGTGCCCCCCTCCAGACCTCTACCTGGTCCCCCCCCTAAATCCTACCCAGTCCTTTTTAGACTTCCTCAGAGACCTCTAGCCTTCCTAGAGACACCCCCTACCCAGCCCCCAAAACACCCCCAGCAACTTCTGGAGGACCCCCACCCCGTCCTCTGATATGCTTACCAGTCCTCAAAAAACCCTATCCAGTCTCAAGAGACCTTTATCACATCCCAAGGCACCTTCCCATCCGTCCCAGCCTAGAGACTCCTGCCCTGTCCCCTGCCCATCCCTGGGGCCCTGCTCCTTACGCAGGCCAGCCTTCGAAGGTGGAGACAGTGAACAAGGCCATCATGGCTGAGAGGACATTGTCAAAGTTGAAATCACTGTTGACCCAGAGCCGCTCCCGGACCAGGGGCCGTGATACATCTCCATCAGGGTAGACAAGGAAGGAACCCCTGTGGATGTTGCAGACAGGCTGGGTGGGTGAGCAGGGGTGGGAAGTTGGGGAAAGAGGACTGGGGTCTCCAGCATGGAGGCAGCAGGCCATAGTGGTGAGGCTGGATAGCCGGGTTCAAATCCTGCCCCCCCCATTTACTGGCTAGGTGACCTTGGGCATTTAACCTCTCTGAGCTTCAGTTTTCCCCATCTATGAAATAAGGATACTAACAGAACATATTTCCTGGCTTGTTACAGGGTTAAGTCACTCAATGAGAATAGTGTCTGGCACATAGTTGGTACCATATATGTTAGCTATCACCACCATTATCATCATCGTCACCTCCCAGGAAAAAGTAATACTAATAATCAACATTTATCAGCCCAAAGTATATGCCAGGCACTGTGCTTAGCTTTACATGTAGAAACTTTACATTGTAATACACACTCCAAGTAGTAACTCGTTTACTCCTTGCAGCAACCTTGTGAGATCGGCACTCTTTTCATCCCCATTTTTCAGTTAAGGAAAATGGGACTCAGCAAGGTTGAGAAATGTACCCAAGTCTCACGAGATGAATTTGAACCAGGAATGCCTGACTTCAAAGCCCATGCTTTTAAACACTACCTTCTACAGGAATTTCAAAAAGGAAGCCTGGGACTTCGTAGCAGTGGCCATGGGTGGGGGGAGTGTTTGGGGATCTCTGGGGGGTCCAGAGTAGAATGTAGGTAACTCTGGAGAATGTGGAGAGGGGTTTGGGGAGGTCTGGGGGGTCTCTTAGGGCTTGGTGAGATCTGAGGGCCTCTGCAGCTCTTGGGAAAGTTCTGGGGGTGTATTGTGGGGCCTTGGGGAATTCAGGGGGTTTGGGCGTCCTTGATAAAAACTGAGGGAGTCTCTGCAGTTCTTGGGAGGAAGCTCTAAGGGTTGCAGGGGACTTGGTGAGATCTAGGGGCCTATTTGGCCTTTGGGAGGGGTTCCGAGCTCCATGAAGGGCAGGGTTTGGGGCACTCACTTGCATTCTTGGGGGGTGTGTTTGGCTTCATCAGTGCATCTGTAGAATTTCCCCTGTAGGGAAGATATTTGTCAGGCAGGTTCACCCCTTACTCCCCACCTTGACCCGTGCCCGGGCCTCCCTCCAGTGTTTCCTCTCACCTTGAAAAGCTGCACACCAATGCAGGCAAACATGAATTGCAGGAGCGTGGTCACAATCATGATATTCCCAATGGTCCGGATAGCCACGAACACACACTGCACCACGTGCTGCAGGCACCCACAAATATGGTTAACGAGACTGCAGGCCACAGCAGCCAGGGGGTAGGGATTCTGGGTGTAGATGGCGCTCAGGCACTTGGGCTGGGGACATCTGGTCATGGATCAGGGATATGCGGTCAGGGCCATGTGGTCAAGGGGCAGTGATATGGGTCAGGGCCATGTGGAATAATGTTTACCGGGAAGGGATATGTGGCTGCATTTCAAGAACTTGGGTCAGAGAAATGTGGCCATGGGTAAGGAATTTATAGTCACTTGTAAGGAACATGGGTCAGGCCACGAGATCAGTGGCCCGGGATGGGTGGTTACATGTTGGGTCCAGGCTGTGTGGTCATGCATCCGTGCAAAAGGCCAGTCTGATTGGAGATCCTGGCCCTAGGAGTGGGGCAGGGTATGGGTCCTGTGGGTTTGGGTGGGGTCGGGTTACCTTGAGTCCCTTGGCCCTGTTGATGGCTCGGAGAGGCCTCAGTACTCGGAGTACCCTCAGAATCTTCACCACTGAAATGGCGCTGGAGCTGCGGAAGAGTCAGTCCTCAGTCCCCGGCCCAGGTTTGGCCTCTGCTCTGGGAGGAATGGAATGGGCAGGGGGTGGGGAGGGTCACTCACTGGATGCCAAAGGAGATGAGGGACACGCTGACCACCAGCAGATCCAACAGATTGAACCAGCTACGGCAGAAGGAGCCTCGGTGCAGGAAGGCCCCAAACACTGTCATCTGGGGGAAGGGGGGGGTATCAGGCTAGAGAGGGGAGGAGGGTATGGAAAAAGGGAGAGGTGGGCTGTGGGGGCAGGTGCAGGGTGGTTTGGGGCAACTGGGGGTATGACTGGGGGCCTATTCATTACCTTTAGTAGAATCTCCACGGTGAAAATGGAGGTGAAAGCATAATCAAAGTACCCCAGAATCTGGGGGGTGAGAAATAGGGGAAGCCACTGAGTCATAGCTGAGAGGAATCCTAAGGGTATGTGTGTATATGCATGCACGCATGCATACCTTTCTGTAAGTTTCGCTGTCCCTCCCTCTCCCTCTCCTTCCCTCCCTCTCCTTGTGCCCATTAGGACACCCCTGGGAGTGTTCCCCCAGCCCCCAGCCAAAGGCTCACGTGGTTACGGAAGGAGTGGGCTCGGATAGGGTCCTCAGCGGCCAAGGACACACTGCTGAGGATGATGAACACGAGGATAAGGTTGGTGAAGATATGGTGGTGGATGAGGGTGTGGCAGGCCTTCCTCAGCCTGGGGAGTGGGGAGTGGGCTGTGGTCAGAACCCAGAACCACAGAGTTGATTGGGAGAGCCCAAGGGAGACAGCTCAGCCTCTTTTGCATCAGGCCGTGCGCCCCGCCAGAGGCTTGGCTGCTCCCTGGCCCTCCACCTGCCCCAGCCCCTCCTGCCTCGGCCCCCCACCCACTCCCAGCACTCACGGGTTGGTTTGGCTGAGACAGAAGAAGGCACTACCCTCAGGGATAGGTACCACCTTCTCCTTGGGGACAACTTCCTGCAGGAGTTCCACACGCCCTGCGCCTCCTTCCTCCTCTTCCTCCTCCTCCTCCTCTTCCTCCTCCTCCTCTTCTTCCTCCATGCCTGGCACCAGAAGAAGACCAAAAGACAGACAATTAATTGGAAAACCTATGTAAAGCACCTAGAATAGTGCTTGTCACGTGGCAAATTCTTCCTATCTCCCTGCTAGAATGTCAGCTCCTCAGAGAAGGGATTTTAGTCTGTTTTGTTCATTGTTGTGTCTCCAGCACTTAGAACAGTGCGCAGGACACAGTAGAAGCTCAGGAAATGTCTGTTGAATGAACATCACCATCCTTGCAATCCAATACACACTATTTTGTAATAAAGGCTCTGAGAAGTTCTGCAGTAAAACAGAAGTGTTTCTCTTCTTTAATCTCAGCGTCCCAAATGTTGCTGGCCACACCAAGCCCATTACTTTTATTTATTTATTTAAATTCTGTTAGCCAACATATAGTACATAGTTAGTTTTTGATGTAGTGCTCAATGATGCATTAGTTGCGTAGAACACCCAGTGCTCATCACATCATGTGCCCTCCTTAATACCCATCACTCGGCTACCCCATCCCCCCACCCAGCTCCTCTTCCACCGCCCTCAGTTTGTTTCCCAGAGTCGAGAGTCTGTCATGGTTTGTCTCCCTCTCGGATTTCTTCCCATTCAGTTTTCCCTCCCTTCCCCTATGATCCTCTGTGCTATTGCTTTTGTTTCACCATATGATAACTGTCTTTCTCTGACTGACTTATTTCACTTACAATAATACCCTCCAGTTTCATCCATGTGAACGTAAATGGTAGGTATTCATCCTTTGTGATCAAGCCCATTACTTTCAAGATGATTTCGGAAAAGGCTTCTCCTCAGAAAGGAAGATCTCAGGGGTCAAGAGCTCTGTCTGGGTGCTGTCTCTAAGGTCCCACACTTCCTCCACCTGGCCCTGCCCACTTGCCTGCTCCTTCATTCTTTCTGCCCTCCTCTTCCTCATTCTCCCCACCAGGCACCTGGGGACAGAAAGATGGGGGTCACTGATGTTGGGGGAGACACTATAAGATGGACCCAGGGGAGGCACGGAAGGAACAGAGTAATGGAAGGATGCACAGGCACAGGATGGGAGTTAAAGACACACACACACACACACACATGGACAGGTATTGGTGGTAATGGGAGGTGTAGACAGTGCCCAGGCTTCTAACTCACCAACACTCCATTTTCCTGTGTGAGAGCTCCCTCAGTGCTCTTCTCCCTGTGAGAGAAAGGGGAGTGATTGCTAAGGATTACGGCAGATAGGCGAGGCTGAGGGGGGGCGTCAATGCAATCAGAACAGACCTGTCTGAGGTCCCATAGAACCTCCCTGCTTCTGCCCTCATTCCCACAGTCTGTTCTTTTCACAGTGGCCAAAGGGATCCTGTTAAATCTTAAGTCTGGCACATTCTTCCTCTGCTCACACCTCTCCCATGGCTCCCACTCACTCAGAGCAAAAACCAAACTCCTCACCATGGCCCAGAATGTCCCCAATGGTGTCTCCCTATTGCCCCATTTGAGCTCACCTCATACCACTCTCCTCCTTGCTCACCCCACTCCAGACTCACTGGTCTCCTTGGTGTTTTATTGAATGTGCTGAATGTGCACCTCAGGACCTTTGCACTTGCTGTCCTCTTGTCTGAAGCACTCTTCCCCCAGATATTTTCATGGCTCACTCTCTCACTTCATTTGGGTGTCTGTTCAACTGTCACCTCTGTGTAAAGGCCTTCCTTGACTACCCTAACCAAAACAGCAACTTCCATTTTTCTCTATTCTTTTTTTCCATTTTCTTTTTTTCATTATATATCATTAACATATATTTAATTATGTTATATATTCATTTGTTTGTATTTTGTTTGCCTTCCCCAAATAGAATGTCATCCTCATGAAGGCGACGACTCTGTATACCTTGACCCCTGTCATCTCCTCAGTGTCTAGAACATGGCCTGACACAAAGTAGGTGATCAATGAATGCATGTTGAATGAATAAGGACCGACAGGTTGGATCTGGGGATGTGGATTGCCAGGGTGACCGAGGCATCTCTGGTGGTGTGGGATGTATGTGTGGGGACCCAGGTAGGGATCCCAGGGAGAGACTGTCTTGGGGGCGGAGCCAGACATCACCTGCCCTTGTCCTTGGCAGTCCCTTTATCTCCGCTGGCCAGGTTATCCACAGCAATGGCGAGAAACACGTTCAGAAGGATGTCTGGGGTGAGCTCAGGCTGCAAAGGATGGAGAAGGAGCCTGCCTGTGGACTGCCCACATCCCCTTAGCTACCCCCCGTTCTACCATCACCCAGCCCCTCAAGTCTCCAAGGATACAGTTGCCGCAGATGAAGAGGATGATAAAATAGACACACACCAGCATTCCTGGGAAGAAGGGGCCACCATAGGCCATGATACCATCATACATGACCGCGTTCCAGTCCTCACCTGTCAGGATCTGGGGGTGGGAGTTCACTGTGAAGCTCTTTGGGCCCTCCCACACCATGGTTCCCCCCTCCCCACCCGACCCACCTATCCCATGGTCTCCAGACCCCACCTGAAAGACAGTGAGGAGGGCCTGGGGGAAGGTATCAAAGGTGCTTCGCTTGGTGTGGGTCTGGTCAAAGTTGAACTTGCCCCCAAACAGCTGCATGCCAAGCAGGGAGAAGATGATGATGAAGAGGAAGAGGAGAAGCAGCAACGATGCAATGGATTTCATTGAATTGAGCAGTGATGCCACCAAATTGCTCAGAGATGCCCAGTGCCTGCAGCAGAGATGGAAGAGGCGGGGTTGACATGTCTAGTGGTGAGTCAGAAGCCAGGGCAGGACTCCAGCTTGCAATGCGCTGGGGGTGGGCCGGGTCAAAATGAGCTTTGGAGTTGGGTTGAGGTGAAGATAAGACGTGAGGGGAAGGTTAAGTTTGGGGTTAGGGTGGGCATTGAGGGTGTAATGAGAGATTTTATGGAAGTTGATGAAGCTAGAATTGGGTTTCAGGTTGGGACTGGGATTGGGGTTAGGGGTTAAGAGACTATTTGGGGTTTCAGATGACTGAGTTGGGGATAAGGCTGTGGTTGAGGGTTGGGATAGAAGAGGGGAGAAGGATGAGACTGGATCTGGGTCTGGGGTTGCAGCTGGAGATAGGCTACTGGTTAGGAGTTAGGGAATTGGGGTTGTGGTTAGTGATGGGGATTGGCTTCGAGTTAGGGATGAGATTGGAGTTGGGGTTGGCCTTGGGATTGGGTGTTGAGGCTGTAGATGAGCTTGCATATGATGAGTGGCTAGAGGTTGGGGTTGGAGATGGTGTAATGGTTGCGGATGAGTATGGAGGTGAGTTCAGAGATGGGGCTGGGAATAATGTTTGAGCTGGAGTTGAGGTTGAGGAAGGGGATGGAAATGAAGTAGACACCCTCCCCAATGGACTTTAATCTCCACGAGGTGAGGGGAGCCTGTGTGGCTCAGTCGGTTAAGCATCCGACTCTTGATTTCTGCTCAGGTCATGATCTCAGGGTTGTGAGATCGAGCCCCTCGTCAGGCTCTGAGCCAGGCGTGGAGCTCGCTTAAGATTTTCTCTCTTTTCCTCTCCCTCTGCCCCTCTCCCCCCACTCATGATCTCTCTCTCTCTCTCTCTCTCAAAATAATCTCCATGAGGCGGGAACTTGTGTCTGCTTTGATTCCTGGTGTTTCTCTAGGGCCTGGAAGAGTGCCTGGCACGAGGTAGGCACTCAGTGGATATTTGCTAAATGAATGGTGAGGCAGATAGTCACTGGAGCTGGGGAGGGGGCTGTTAGGGCTCTGCTTGGGGCCCCAATCCTCCCCTGCCCCACGCACCTAGTGACTTTAAAGATCCTGAGGAGGCGCACACATCGGAGCACTGAGATGCCCAGGGGCTGCATGGCGCCCACCTCCACCAGGGTGGTCTCCAGGATGCCTCCACAGACCACGAAGCAGTCAAAGCGGTTGAAGAAGGAAGAAACATAGGCAGAGGGGCCCAGACCGTACAACTTGAGAAGCATCTCCACCGTAAAAAGACAGAGCAACACCTTGTTGGCATACTCTATGGGGAGAGGGGCAGAGGTGACTGGATTGGCCAGTTTCCTCGGTGACGTGTAGGGCAGTAGGGGCCATGGGGTGATCTGGGGTAGCTGGTATCGGGCCAGACACAGGCTGGTGGTAGGGCGAGGGTTAGGGATTGGGGTGAGTTTGTAGGTCAGAGTGGGTGAGGTTTTGGAGGGCTTGGAACTGGGGTGAGGGGCAGAATCAGGGTGGGGGCCTCGGTCAGCCTCTATGAGTCCAGGAAAACTCCACTTCAAAGGTAGTGTTAAGAGTCTGGGGTTTAGTTGGGATTGAGGCTGGTTTGAGGCTTGGGGGTCAGAAATGTGTTCAGTATTCAGGTTGGGGTTGAGATTAAAATGAATAACAGTAAGAGCTAACACTTCTAAAATGTTAGCTTTATGTGGACCAAGCCATGTTCGAAGCACTTTTCCCTTTAACTCACTTAATCCTTCCAACCACCCCATGAAGTGGATACGATTACTAGCCCCATTTTGTAGATGGGGAAACTGAGACACAGAGGGGTTAACCTGTCCAGACAGTGTGGAGTTAAGATTCTGGACTCTGGAGCCACCTGCCTGGGTTTGCCACTCACTAGCCAAGTCCTGGGATTAATCATTTAATTCTTCGGTAGCTTGGTGCTCAGTACTGTGTGCCTTAGTACTTGCTTCACATAAGGTTTCAGTGAAGAGAAATTGGGTTAGTACATTCAAAGTGCTGAGAACAGAGCCTGATGCACACAGCAAGTGCTCCAGAAGTGTAAGCTACAAGGTGGGGTGGGACAGGCTAAGGTTTCCGCGTTGATTAGGGCAGGAAGGCATCGTCTGGGGGTCTGAGGAACCCCAGAGATCCTGGATTTGGGTTTCTAGGGTGGAGGGAATTGGGGGCTGGGGAAGAGGGCTGGCAGTCTGGTGGCGGGGGCGGGGGCGCACCCTGGATCTGGGTGAGCCACACGGGCTGCCCGTGGTGCTCTGAGGCGATGGTCAGCGTGTTGAGGAAGACGAGCAGCAGCACGGCCCAGTAGCAGGCGGTGGACTTCACAGCCCGCCGGCAGCGTGCCCGGAGGCCCCGGTTGGCTCGGCGGAGGCGGCGGCTGGGGGAAAGGCAAGCCCCCTGGCTGAAATCAGCTACGTAAGCCAGGCCTGGGGGGCTCGGGTGGGGTGGCCTGGTGGTCATGGGGGACTTGGAGGTGGGGCTCACACAAAGCCGGGGGCCCAAGAGTCTCGTAACTTTCCCAACTCACCAGACCCTGGTTTTCATGATCTTGTTTCTGGAAAAGAGGAGGATGGAAGGTGGGCGTCATAAGGGACTAAAGGGCAGTCAGTGGCTGGGGTTGGAGGTCAGGGGCTGGGGCCAAGGTTAGAGGGTAAAGTAAGGATGGGGGTTGGGGTCTGGACTGGGTTCTGGGCCGGCCAGGGGGCCAAGGGCTGGGGGCCCTCACAGGCAGCGTGTACAACTGGCCAGAGCCCCCTCCTCTTCTTCCTCATCGCCTGGGGTCTCTGTCATCGAACCCGTGTCACTGGCTGGGAGGCTGGCTGCGGGCAGGGTGGGAATAGAGGTCAGCACACGAAGACCCCAGGGTTCCCCCCTTGGCTTGCTCCTCCTTCTACCCATCCCAGCCCGCTCCCCAATCTGGATGGACCCCCACCATGGCTGCTGGTGGAGCGGGTGGAGTGGCTGAACCAGCGCAGACGCCCATGTCTCCTAGTGGTCAGCTCTGCCAGTTGGGGCCCTGCGGGACGGGAAGGACAGTTGCGAAGTGTGGCCCGAGGCCGGGTTAGGGCCGTGGGTGCGTGGGTGTGGCTGTTATTTGGAGTCTTTGCTCTGGGTACAGTCCGGGAAGGGTGTTCTGTGTCCTAGGCTGGAACTGGGGGCTGGGCCCAGAGTTGTTGCCAGTTGGGGTGGGGTCTCAGGAGGGTAGCCCACATGTGAGGCATATGTGGGGCAGGGAATGGGCCTGACTGGGGGTGCCTACGGGGGCCGGCCCGGCCCTCTTCAGCCATAGAACCGAAGTTGCCGTCAGCTGAGGGGTCTTCGATGTCCAGCTCCTCTGCCTGAGTGATCCAGTCCAGGTAGCCTCGCAGGTCCTCCTCCAACTGCTGCTTCTCCCGCAGCTTCTGGAAATCCCCTCGTGCTTTGGCCTTCTCCCTCTCCTTGGAGAACTCCCTGAGGGAAGAAGTTGGAGAGCTAGGTGGGGGAAGCACCCTGGCTCCCTTGCCTTCACCACTCCAGCCCCACTGGCCTCCTTGCTGTTCTTGGAATATGTCAAGCACATTCTAGCTTCGCACTGGCGGTTCCCTTTGCTTGGAGCCCCCTTTCCTCAGATATCCACACGGCCCATTCCCTCATCTCTTTCACATTTCTACTCAGATGACACCTCAAGGAGGTCTGTCCTGACTGTCCCTATCTGTAATTGCAAGATTTGCCCCTTTCTATCCTTAGGCTTCCTTTCTTTCCATAGCACATATTCCGTATAAAACACTACATATGTGAGGCGCCTGGCCGGCTCAGTCGGTAGAGCATGGGACCCTTAAGCTCAGGGTTGTGAGTTCAAGCCCCACATTGGGCGTGGGGCCTACTTGAAATAAGAAAAAATTTCAACAACCCCCTACACATATGTGGGGGGGGGGTGGGGTGGGGTGTGTGGGTGTGCAAAAACACAATCTGCTGTGTATGTTGCTATTATCTGTCTCTCCCCACCAGAATGTAACATCCAGGAAGACAGGGATTTTTGTCTTTTATTCCATTCCTAGAATGGTGTCTTGCACACAGTAGATGCTCGACGTTGACTGACCGAATGAAGGGGTATTTCAGATGGGTTCTGAAAGGATGCCTAGGAGTTTGCTAGGAAGAAAACAAATGGGACAGGGGCTGAGGGGCAGTATGGGGGGAGGTGTCTAGGCTCCTCACCCACTCAGGACACCAAGCACAAGGTTGAGGACGAAGAAGGACCCAAAGATGACGAGACTCACGAAATACACCCAGGGCAGCTCATACCCCATGGCATCCTGCATCTGGGGAGAGAGAGGACATGCATCTCTCAGGATACACAGATGCTCTCGCCTGAGCTTAGGGAGGAAAGGCAGGTGCAGTCTCGCACTGTGTGCCCGTCGTCCACCTCACCCAGTAGAGCACATCGGTCCACCCTTCCATGGTGACGCACTGGAAGACCGTCAGCATGGCGAAGAAGAAGTTGTCGAAGTTGGTGATGCCCCCGTTGGGCCCTGCCCAGCGCCCGCGGCACTCGGTCTGGTTCAGGGTGCACACACGCCCGGATCCCGAAGACGCGCAGGGCGACGGGTCCTCCTCCGCTTCCACGTCTGTGGGAAGACTGGAGCTTTGGGTTCTGAAGCCTGCCGACCCACAGTGCCTGCTACCCTGGAGCCCTGCCCACCTGAGAAGTTCAACTCAGGGTTCGAGATTCTTCTCAATCGAGGGCAGCTGTAAGCTCCTAACTCTGCTAGATCAGGATTCTGAGTCCTAACTACAGGTATCTGGGGAGTGGAACTGTAAAACTTGCGGTGGAATCTTGTAAATAACCGTGAGCCGTGAGCCTGGGGGAGGAGTCTTGTGAATTGGGAAGGGTGTCTTGAAAAGAGGGCGGGCGCAAGGCTTGGGCGGGAGTCTGGATAAAGGGCCTGAGAACTTGGGACCAGTTCTGGAGGATGGAGTCCAGCGCCCGGTAGGGTCTTGGCCTGTGGGTGGAGTCTTGTGACGGGGCGGAGCTATTAGCAAAAGGGCGGCTGTCCCCGGGTTTGAGGGCGGAGTCTTGAATAAAGGGGTGGAGGCTTGTTATCTTGGGGGGGTGGAGCCTGAGCCTCGGGGTGGAGTCCTGTGGATTTGAGTGGAGTTTTCTGAGAACAGGGTGGGGGGCCTAGGAACCAGTGGAGGGGGGTGTCCCGTCCCGGGAGGGGTGGAATGGCTGACCAGATCCCAGGAAGTAACATGTCTTGTGCATGCGTCCAAGGAACAGCTCGAGTCCGATGATGGCATAGATGATGATGACGAAGAGCACGAGCAGTGCGATGTGCAGCAGCGGCACCAGGGCCTTCATGATGGAATTGAGCACTATGTGCAGGCCTGTGAGGACAGAGGGGCTAGCTAGGTCGGCCTAACCCCACCTCCGTCGCCCCTCCCCCACCTCCAACCTCCGGCGGCGGCGTGCCACTCACTTGGGACCCCAGACACCAGCCTCAATGGCCGCAGCACCCGAAACGCCCTCAACGCCTTCACATCGAAGCCCCCCGGCTTCCCCCCGGTGTGCGGGGTGTCCCCCGGCCGACCAGGGCCCTGCTCCAGAAGCACGCTGAACAGCCTGATGGGGTAGCAAGGGATGAGGAGGCCGAGGTCGGGCCTTGGGACCTCCCTCCACCCCTCCCTTCTCAGAAAAGCACAGGTCCCCGTAACTGGAAGTGCGAATAAGTTTAAAATATGTTAATATTCCTGATTCTGGCTGCCAAATGGGGGCAGTCAGAAGCAGATATTTCCCTGAGCCCCGAATTCAGCGGGCCTTGGGTAGGAAGTTGAACTAAGGTGGGGGTGTCCCCTGCAGACGCGCACCCGACCACAACGATGATGAAGTCGAGTAGGTTCCAGCCATTGCGGATGTAGGCGCTGGGATGGAGCACTAGCCCATAGGCCACAATCTTGAGCACGGTCTCCACAGTGAAAATCACAAGGAATACGTACTCCACTTGCTCCTGAGGGCGGAGCCGGGGGCGGGGCGGGAGAGTGGGGGGTTATTTAGGGGGGGCTTGGGGGGGGCGGGGAAGGGAAGCATAGTCCGGGATCTAAGGTTGGCTGGATAGGAGAGGGTCATCTGAGTCAGCGAGGAGCGGGGATGGGGGGGCTTGAAGGGTTGTGGTGTGGTTCTACTGGGGCTGTATCCGGCTTGGGGTGGGGAGGGGCTGTGCGAGCCTCACCAGGTTGTGGTTGGCAGTGTTGGAGTCATCTTCTGGGAAGGGGATGTAGACCCCCAGGGCTACACAGTTGGCAAAGATGGTCAGCAGGATGAGGATGTCGAAGGGCCTCAGGTGGACAGTCAAGGACCCAGGCGGGTAGGTCTCAGCCTCCCCACATTCCCTTGGGGCCCTCCCCATCCAATGCTGACGCTTGACCCAAGGCGACCAGCCCTGACATTCCCAACCCCTGCCCTGACCAAGGCTTTGACTTTGAACCCCCTAGAAACCTTAGCCATCCCAACTCTTGCTTTGATTTAGTCCTTGACTCTTGACACTCCTCCTCCTCCCAGTGCCTCCACCTCTCTCAACTCACCCTCTAATCCCGTTCTTGACTCTTGATCCCTAGTGACCTCAGCCTTCCTCCATTCTAGCCCTAACCTAATCCTTGACTCTTGATACCCTGGTGACCCTCACCCCTGAGCCCTGCCCCTGGTCTTCCAGGATGCTTCCACTCCACAATGCTGATGCAGGACCGCCGCAAGGGGTTGGCCAGGGTGAGGCAGAAGAGCGCCCGGGGTGACCGCTGAGCACTGGCCACTGCCACCGTCTTGTGCTTACTGTGTTGAGTCCTTCGCTTAGGGGTCTCCAGGCCCGCCGCCCCGCTGGTTTCTTCGCCCCCCGATGTTGGAGGCCCAGGGCACAGCCCCCATTCAGGACCGGGGCCTGCCCCATTGGCTGGGCTGGGCTCTGGGGTGGTGTCTGTGTGGAGAAACCGAGTCAAGGAGGGAGGGGGGGGGTATTGGGGCAATCATGGTTGCCTCCTTCCTGATCCCATCCCTGTGTCTGGGGGAAGGAGAGAAGAGCATGTAAAATTAGGGAGAGCTGGGGGCATGCCTGAGTTAAGAGCTGGGGGGTAAGAGTTGGTGTTGTAATTGATTGGGGGTAGAGAGAATTTGTAGAGAAGGGAGGGCGAGATTACATTTCCAAGTAAAGTAGGCTTTGCTGTTAGACTTGGTAAGGAGTTTAAATTGGCATGAGGTAGGATTAAGTTTATAGCTGGAGGCAAATTTAGGGTTAAATTCGAATGGTGGATTTTGGATTGGATTTAAATACAGGTAGGAGTGGGGCGTTTGAGTTGGGATTAGAATTAGGATCAAGGTTAGGGTTAAAGTTAAGTTTGGATGGGATTTGAATTTGGCATTGGGGTTTCCAGCTAAAACCATTCCCAATTCCTGTGGCCTTGTTCTAGCCTCTGAAGGGCAGTAGGTTGGCTTGGTTAAGATCCCCAGTGTCGGATGGGCAGTATGGGGGGAGGTGTCTAGGCTCCTCACCCACTCAGGACACCAAGCACTGCCGACCCACAGTCCCTGCTACCCTGGAGCCTGAAGTTGAAATCCTGACTCGACCACTTGGTAGCTGTGTTCAGCCTTGGGAAAATTATGCACCCTCCCTGAGCTCCAGTTTCCTTATCTGTGTAATGGAAAGAAAAGAGTACCTATGTTGTAGAGTCGTTGTGAGGATTAAGTGAGTTCAGCATTCAGAACAATGTCTGGGACAGAGTATTATTCCCATTTTGCAGGTGAGGAAGTTGATGCAAAAAGGGACGTGATTTGACGAAGTGCCTGAACTGGGATTCAAACATATGCAATCTCTGACTCCAAGCCTTCATGACTTACTGCCACGATCAAATGTGTTCATTCTCTCTCTCTCTCTCTCCCTCTCTCTCTCTCTCTCTTTAGTCCTTAAAAATTGATCTGCGTTCTTTTTGGAGAGTCAGAGACCACTCATTAACAGTATTGATATCTAGATGTTGGGGTTGAAGTTAGATGAACTTAGAGCTCATACTAAGGGCTGTATCTACGTTGGAGTGGGCTGTATCTACGTTGGAGTTTCGACTCTAACAGGGGTTCGCTTTCTGGTTTGGTAAGGTTCGTGTTAGGATTGAGCTTGGGGTTGCCTTTGGAATTGGACTTGGGGTGGGCACTAGGATGGAGGTTGGGGCCAGGATTAGGGTTGGGATTCAGTTGGGAACTAAAGCTGTGGATGGGGCTGGGAGGCCATGGGGGCAGGGTCTGAGTCAGGCCGAGCGTCAGGATTTAGGTGGCAGTAGGGCTATGTTTCATGCTGGCTGGGGTGGAAACAAGCTGATGTGGTTCTGGTCCCCTGGTGGCTCTCTGGGGGTGGGGTCCTGTTGGGCAATAGATGGGGCAGAGGGGCAGAGGGTAGAGCAGAGCCTAGGCTTGCTCCAAGGGTCTGCAGGGGTGGAAGGCTGCTCTCACCTTTCCCGCCTTCAGATGCCGACATCCTCCTTTCGAGGTTGAAGAGCCATCTGCACACAGCCCCCCTCTTTTCCCCCAGCTTTAGAGAGATTAAGGTCACAGGGCGGGGCCATAGCAGGGTTGGATGGGAGGGTGAGTAGGGGCAAAGATGGGACATTTATGGGCTAGAGCCTGGCAACAGAAAAGGCACTGATTTTTATAGGGGCGCCTGGGTGACTCAGATGGTTAAGCGTCTGCCTTCTCGTCGGGTCATGATCCCAGGGTCCGGGGATCGGGCTCCTTGCTCAGCAAGGAGGCTGCTTCTCCCTCTCCCTCTGCCTGCTGCTTCCCCTGCTTGTATACTCTCTCTCTCTGTCAAAAATAAATAAAATCTTTAAAAAATTTGTAAAATATATACCAGCACCAGTCAGAAATTAAAATAAGAAAAATGATATCATTTCCCAACAGTATCTGAACTTTGAAGTACATAAAAATAGACCTAACATAATATACTTATGTGTAAGATCTCCACGGAAAAAATTTTCAAATATTGTCAAGTGATTAAAGGGGACCTAAGGAAATGGAGAGATATATTAAATTTACTAATAGAAATAGTCAATGTTGTGAAAATGTCAATTCTTTCCAAAGTCATTTAGAGATTCAATGCAGTCCCAAGCGAAATCCCGAAAGATTTTTCCATGGAATTTGACAAGCTGATTCTAAAATGTAAATCGATATACAAAGGATCTAGAAGAGCCAAAATCCTTTGAAAAAGAACAAGATGGGAGGACCATTCCAGATCAGATATCAAGGCGTGTTATAAAGCTACAGTAATTAAGAACAGAATAGAGTTCAGAAACTGAGCCCCACATATATGTACACATGATTTATTTATGACAAACATGGCACTACTGAGCAGTGGAAACGGGGTGGTCTTTTTAATGAATGGTGGTTACATGAATGTTTACTGTGTATTCTTTGGAGCGTACACATATGTATAACATTAAAAGAAAGCATTTATGGACTGCATGAATACTAGTGACTACAATTTACATAGCGCTTTGCTACTGTATTATGTGTCAGGCACATAGTAACAATGCTTTACATGAATTGTTTCAATCCAAGGAAGCAGTTATATTCATAATTCTATTTTACAGATGAGGAAACTTCGACACAGGGAAGTTATGTAACCTGGTGCCACGGTTGCACCTTCAGCTAGTTGAGCTAAAGACTTGAGCTTAAAAGCTGAGACGCAACCGTAGCCGCTTTCTGCTAAAGCCCCTGCCCTTAACTTGTACACTTTCACAATACGGAAGATGAATGTCGCCTTAAATGAATGAGTCGGGAAGCCGCTCTCCGGCTGGTCCCTTTTCTACCATTGCGCGCGCGCTCACGCGCGTACACAGGCACACACGCACACACACGCACGCACACGCTTGCGCACGCGCTCAAAATACACTTCTTCGCCCCCCCCTTGGAAGAACCCACCGGACTGCCAGCGGAAGAACTACAACTCCCAGTAGCCATTGCAGGCTCAAGCCTGCAGACGCACCTTCGCACCAGGACGCCAGACATCCGGCGTGCGCCACACTCGCTCCCCGAACTACACATCCCGGCTCTCCCCGCGCTCCCTGTGACACTCCTCGGACCGCGAGTGCGGAGCGGGGTTTCAGCTGCGCCTCTCTCGCTCGGACCCGGCCCTGGCTCCGGCTCCAGACTCGAACACCGCTCCACCATGGAGGAGGCGGACCGAATCCTCATCCATTCTCTGCGCCAGGCCGGCACGTAAGGATACAGCCCCCGTCCACCCCGGAATGCCCACATCCGGGACTCCAAAACTGTGGACCCAGTCACCCGGGAACCTTAAAACCCAGACCTTGACATCTGGGGCTCCAACTTCCAGGACCCTAAGACACCCCCTCCTTACACAGACAGACACACACATGCATGCACGCACTCTGACATCAGGGAGCTCCCAAACCCTTTGCCCCCGACACTTGGTAAACCCCAAATTCCAGGACCCAGACATCTCCAGAACTTAAAACCTTGGATCCTCGACACCCAGGATCCTGAAGTATGTGGTTCTTAACATCAATACCCTGGGACCCTGGTATTTGGAAAATCTAAGCCACCTGTATTTTGAGAACCAGGGATTTTAAACACCCAGGGCCCTGGCACTCAAAAATCCTGGGACTGGATACTTGGGAACCTTCAAACCCTGTTTCCCAACACGTGGGCTTTTAAAATCCCCAGACCTTAAAATCTGGCGACTTCAACACTTACTGACCCCGACACACAAGGACTTCTGCATTCAAGAACCCTAAAAACCCGAGGATGCCAACATCTAGGGCTCCTGATTTCTGGATTGCTTGAAACTAGAAGGTCTTGGTATCCGGGAATCTTGACATCTAGGGACCCTGACATTTGGAACTCCTGCAAACCTGAGCCTCGCAATATCTAGTCTCAAAACCCTAGAAGCTCGATATTTAGGGGCCCCTGATGTGCAGGGAACATACCTGGGGATCCAGAAACATAGAGAGCATGCCACCTGGATCCCTTGCCCTTCCCAGAACCCAGAACTTTGAGACTTTTAAGCATATGGCAATTTAAGATTTTTTTTTTTTTTATTCAGATCCCTTCCATCCACCGTTAGGACCTAAGGACTTCCCCAGCTTCCCCGGTTCTTAGTTTTCCAAATGGAAGTTGCAGTCACCAACACCCAGGACCTGTCTGAACTGTGGCCATCCTCCCCTACTCCCACCCCATCCTCCCCCACTCCAGAAGGCAGCAGGGCCCAGCCTGATCCCTGTTGCCTGACTGCTTTGAGCCTGCCCTCTTCTTTTTCAGGGCAGTTCCTCCAGATGTGCAGACACTGCGAGCCTTCACCACTGAGTTGGTTGTAGAAGCTGTGGTCCGCTGCCTGCGTGTGATCAACCCTGCCGTGGGCTCTGGCCTCAGCCCCCTGCTGCCTCTGGCCATGTCCGCCCGGTTCCGCCTGGCCATGAGCCTGGCTCAGGCCTGCATGGTGAGTGCCTTCCTCCCAATACACACAGCCTCTTCCTTCCTCCTTCACAAGGTCCCTGAGCTCCTTTGAAATGCTTGCCTTTCCTCTCTGCCACCTCCTCTTGTGGCTGAGCGTTCATCAGCGGTTAAGGATGCTGGCTCTATGGTCAAACCGCCTGAGTAGCTCTGATCCTCACTACACCACTTGCTAACTGTGTGATCCTAGCCCTTCTGGGCCTCAGTTTCCTTATTTGTGAAACTGAGATGATAAAGGTAGAGTTGTCAGGAGCATTATATGAGTTGATCCAGTTTGTGCCTGGGCTGGCCCTGGTTCCCACATTTTAAGCTTAGCACCACTAAGGTGGTGCTAGAATTGCCCCCTTTCCCCCCGCCCATGGTATCCATTTATGAGTTCCAGAAAAAGACTTGGCTTGGATTGTAGACTCACTCCTAAATTAATCACTGTGTACTCTGATTGGCTTGGCATGGATCACAGGGTCATCCCTGTAGGACACTGTGATTGGCTGCTCCTTCAGGATCGCTTGGGAGTTGGGGGGGTCAGAGGGTTACCCAAAGGAAGGTATGCTGGTTAAGTAAAACTGTGTTTCTGCTGCGTTCCCCCTCATGGCCCTGCCTCTCCTGAGAATAATTCCCAAATTGTCTCTCTCACAGGTAAAGTGCCTTGTGACAAAGCACTCATACCTCCCCAGTACAGAGCTATATCCAGGGGCTCTGAGTAATGTCATTTCTCCTGGCTTGCTTGCTCTTTGACGTTGGGTCAGTCTCTTAACCTCTTTGGGCCTGTTTCCTCCTGTGTAAAACAGGCATACGAATTGTACCTACCACCTAGGGTTGCTATGAGGAGTAAAAAGAAGTTAATATAGAAAAAGCTGGCTATAGTGAGCTCTGTTTAAGTGGTATTACTATTCTTAGAGAGGCCTGATCTGGCCGCTTGCATTCCAGCCACATCTGGCTACATAACGGATGTGAACTTGGCCAACAGACCTAGGATATGGTGGTGGAGGGAGAATAGAGTAAATACGGTGAAAATTTCCATTTAGGCCCTGGGGACAGGGTGGTGGGGTTTCTTGAATTCGGACCTTGCTTGTGCAGCTTCTGTCTCTTACCAGTAGGCCGCGGCGCTCTGCTGGTCGCTTAGCTCTCAGGTTCGCCTGGCTCTCGGGGGTTCTCAGGCTCTTCTGCTGGCCGCCTCTTCACATGCCCCATGCCTGGCACCCCTTTCTGCCACTCAGCCACCTCCATATTTTGATGTCTGTCACTTCACACACCTGACTCCTGGAATGAGTTTCTGTATCAGTCACAACTCTTTGATTGCAGGTGTCGGAAAAAACCCAAAGTAAAGTCGCTCGAAAGCCAGTGGTTTTCACACTCTTGTGACGGTGACCCTCTGACATAAATCTGCCTTCTGTTGTGACCTAATACACAGACAGGCAGATAATAAGGATGTTTTCCGAGTACCTACCCTGGGTCGGGCGCTGTGGTAATGCAGTGGGAGCTTAACTTCATTCTCATGTCAACTTTCTCAAGTAGGTATTGTCAGTATCCCCCTTTTTTATTCAGAGGAGGATAGTAAAGCCCAGAGAAGTTAAGTGATTTGCCCGGGGTCACACAGTGGGTCAGAGGCAAAGCTTGGATTTGAGTCTGGGAAGTCTGCTTTCAGAGTCCGTGCAGCTCCGGACCGATGGCAACTCTGACAGAGAATCAGGCTTGCTTTCTGGGCCCGTTTCTCAGGCCCTACGCCAAACCCTGATGGGGCCTGTGAGCTCTTAAAGCAGACACATAGGGACAGTCCTATCAGCCCCATTTTACAGCTAGGAAACTGAGCTTCCGGGTGGTTCAATAATCGGTCCAAGGCCTTAGCCAGTAAGTGGTAAGGGCTGGATTTCAATCCCGATCATTTTACACTAAAGCCTCTAAGTCCCCTCTTAAAGAAAATGATTGTTTCGAGTAGGTCATTCTGTTAGTCAGGGTCCAGTCTGGAGACCAAAACCTCAGCTGTAATTTGAACAGGGACATTTCAATATAAAGAATTGTTAATTAGGTAAAAGGTGGTTAACCACTGAAAGGGTAAGAGAGATCTCCAGGGTGTGATGGAAGGAACGTGATACCTGGCAGAGTCTCACGCTCCGAACCGTTCACCCCATTCTCCTGCTTATCTGCTAGAAGGGGATGACTGACTGGTTTCTGTGTGTCTTTCTAGGTTTTTTTTTTTACCCCTGGGTTTTTTTTTTTTTTAATGCAGATATAAGCCAATGTGAATATACTTATTTCCCCCTTTCCTTTTTTCCTTTCTTTCTTTTTCTCTTGCTTAGTATATTTTGATTGCCCAGTTTCTGGTTGTAAGCAATGATTCATGACACAGACCAAAAGTCCCCTTCGCCTAACTTAATAACCGTCCAGGATATAGACAAGCCATGAAGCAGGCAAGAACCTATTTCTTTGAAATAGTCTAAAAACCCTTGCTTCAAAAATGGATCCCCTTAGAGCATTTTATTGATTACGATTGGACATCATATCCTTCCTCTTCGTGGCCTCGCGTATTCTGCTCCGTCTCCTGGTTGTTCTGCTCCAGAGAGCAGATTTGCATACTCTGCAGAGCCTGGAAGGGAAAAAGCAAAACCAAAAATCTGCTTCCTGGTTTGGGGCCCTGGGAGAAAGGCCCTCTTGTAAACTATCAGAAGGGTCGGCTTGAGGTCATCTGTGAACTACATGAAATTTGTTTTTGAAGTTGGTTTTCACAGCTTTCCCTTTCCAGGGCTTTGCCCCTTTATATTTCTTCTTTAGCAACTTTTTTTTTTTTCCCATTACTGTGGCTGTTCTGTCGAGAAAAGACTCTCTAAGGAACTAGTGCTCTGTCGTAAATTAATAAAATATGTCACACGGAGGAAGAGGAAGTGAGGGCAATGAACCCTTAGCCTTTTGAGGATAATTTGGACCTCACAGCACTTTGGTACAGTTGGTAATTTTGATTTGTGGGAAACCTGTAAAATGAGGGAAAATAAAGACTAGCGACCCATTCCTGTGTTTGGTTTAAGGAATCGAGGCATGGAAAATAGAAAGGGTTTGACAGAGTATCCACCATTGTTGTCATCATTGTTATTCATTTTTTATGGGTGCTGGAGGAGGAGACGCTATACCTCAGAAGTGGTGGAAGAAAGCAATGTCTGACGGTATCATAAGAATTAAAAGGGAGGGGCGCCTGGGCGGCTCAGGCAGTTAGGCGTCTGCCTTTGGCTCAGGTCATGAACCCAGAGTCCTGGGATCGAGCCCCACGTCACGGGGAGCCTGCTTCTCCCTCTCCCTCTGCCTGCCCCTCCCCCTGCTTGTATGCTCTCTCTCTCTCTCTCAAATAAATAAATAAATCTTTAAAAAAAAGAATTAAAAGGAAGATAATCAAAGTCTTTCTCATATAGAGGAGGCTCATTTCTCCCCTTACCTTTTTTTTTAAATCCCCCTAACAACTGCATTAAATGTATTAATTGCTTGGACATTTAGGGCATTTCCGGTATTTTGCAAATAATGCTGTAAGGAGGAATCGCATGCATCTGTCCTCTTGAATTGTTAGGGGCATGGCTTCATGGTCAGCTCCTCAAAGTAGGATTGCTAGGTGGAAGGGTAAAAGCAGATGTTTTGTCGGACTTTGCCCAATTGTCCTCACTGGGCTTTGTTTCATTTCTGCCTTCCCACCAGCAGCGTGGGAGAGAGCGCCTGCTTTGCCACAGCCTGGCCCACTGACTTGTGCCCCTTCACTAGCTGAGGAATGATATCTCAGCATCGTCTTTCTCCCCAGCTTTGTACTTGGGCAAACGTTTGTTAGCATTTTGCTCCATTCTTTTCTCTGTACATAGATACATAGACACACACACACACACACACACACACACACACACACACACACACACACACACACACACACACACACACACTTTTTTGCTGAACCATTGAAAATGGCAGACAGCATGATAACTCCGTACCTACAATTTTCAGCACGCCTCTCTTAAGTAGAAGGGCACTTGCCAGCACAACCACAATATTGTGATCACACCGGTGGAATTTAATATTGATAGTATGTATTAACAATCGATAGTATGTATTAGAACAATAGTATCTCATATCTAGCACCTGGTGGAATTTCCCCAGTTGTCCCAAAAATATCCTCTGTTTTTTTTTCTTCTGTATTCCACTCTATTCTTTTTTTCCCTCTCTCTCTGTTTTTTGTTTTTGTTTGTTTTATTTTTTTAGCTGTAGAGTCTAATCAAGGATCATACATTTTATTTCACCTTTACTTCTCTAATCTTGCATAGCCAACAGTCCTCTTTGGTTTTTGTTTCTTTGTTTCTTTTGTGAGGACAAATGTTTTCCAAGAGTCCAGGCTGGCTGTTGCCTGCGATGGCCTACACTTTGAGTGAGTCACAGTGTTTTCTGATGATCAGATTCAGGTTTTGGGCAGGAATGCTGCCCGAGCGATGGTATCTCCCTCCCAGCGTGCACCTGGAGAATGGATCGGCAGGTTGTCCTGGATCAGTGATGCGTGTGTGAGATCTCTCTGTGTGCTTTCAGTTGGCAGCAAGGTTGGGCATATCCGCCTAGGTTTAAGGGCCATTTTCATTTCTTTTTCTGTGAACTGCCTCCTCCTGTCTTTTGCCTTCTTTTCTCTTGCATTGCTGGTCTTTTCTGCTTGTTTGATTTTAGACACTCTTTGTATACTAGGTAGATTTACTCTTTGCCTGTGATATGAACTCCAAATATTTTTTTTTTCTAGCTTGTCATCTCTCTTTTGACTTTGGTAATTATATTCTTTAAAATTTTTGTTTCTTTTCAGGGATTCAGAAATACTCATCTTCTCCTTTATGGCCTCTGGATTTGGGGTCATAGTTAGAAAGGCCAGAGCTTTAATCTTATTTCTGGCTCTCTGTAGCATTGACTATAATCAGTCTGTAGGTCCCCCCCTCTCCCCGAGGGGCCTGGAGGCCTTTGGGGGAGTCAAGGTGAAGTTCAGAGAGTGGTGGTTGGCGAGAGAGGGGGAGCATTTGTGGTCTAGGCCCAGGGCTCCCAGGATAGGAGGATTCTGCCTGCCTGACTGATAGAGGCCACCTCCCCAACCCCCAGGACCTGGGCTATCCCTTGGAGCTTGGCTATCAGAACTTCCTCTACCCCAGTGAGCCAGATCTCCGGGACCTGCTTCTCTTCTTGGCTGAGCGTCTGCCCTCTGATGCCTCTGAGGATGCAGATCAGCCTGCAGGTATGGTCTGACCAGGGCACGGTGGGGGTGAAGGAGAGCGTGGCCTTCCTGGGTGTTGTAGGGGCCGAGAGACAGGTGGAGGTGATAAAAAGTTTGACTAGGGGTGGGGTGGGGGATGTATCTTTGCAAGAGCTGCGGTGGAAGGGAGGATTGGGGCTGGGGGAGGGGAGGCAGGGCAGGGGGAAGGGGCCTGGGCTTGAGCTGCCCGAGGTGGGGAGTTGGTGCTGGGAGGGGCCTCTCTGCCTCACCTCCTCCTCCCCACTCCAGCCACACGGGTCTCCTTGGTGCTTCTCAGAGACTCCAGGTGTGCTCCAGCCTTGGGGCCTTTGTATTTGCCAGATTATTCTTCCCCTAGATGTCTTCCTGCTTCACCCTCTTACCTTTTAGAGGCTCTGTTCACGTGTCACCTCAGGGAGGCCTTCCTCCCGACTGCCTTGTTTGAAATTACATGCCCCTCTCAATAGTCTTTACCCTCCCCTTGGATCATCACCTGGCAGATTTGTGTCTTGTACTCGAAGGTACCTGACTCGTGTTTTCCTCTACCAGCATGCCGGCTCCGTGAGGGCAGGGGTACCTCTCAGTTTGTTCGCTGAAGTATCCCAAGAGTCTAGAACAGTGACTGGTATGCAGTAGGTGCTCAGTAAGTGTTTTTTGAATGGCTGAGGGTGAGAATGATAGCTTAGACAGATATGCATCTCTGGGAGGGGGTCCGGGAGCCCCGGCTGCTCTCCCAGGATCTGCAGTTTCGGGGTTAGGGCACTGTCACCTGATGGATACTCCTTCCCCACCCCCCACAGGAGACTCAGCTATCCTTCTCCGGGCCATCGGGAGCCAAATCCGGGACCAACTGGCCCTGCCCTGGGTCCCACCCCTCCTTCGCACTCCCAAGCTACAGCACCTCCAGGTGGAACTCCCCAACTCACATCGATGTTGCCCGTCCCCTCACCTTGGCCCCATCTGGTTGCTCAGGTGTTTGCCCCCCCAGCAGTGCCCCCCCCCTACAGTTCATCATGGAGGCTCTGATTCTGCTCTCCCCCCTCCCAGGGCTCTGCTTCCCAGAAGCCTTTCCACACCACCAGGCTGGTCATGCCTGAGTTGTATTCCAGAGGAGGTGAGTGGGAGGCTGTGGGGAGGGGCTGGGGGCAGGGTAGAGGTGGGCCTGACCCCCGCGGCCCGGCGGGAGGGCTAGCTGACCATGTTCCTGCCTCCAGAGCCCCGGGAGTTCCAGGCGAGTCCTCTGCTGCTACCAGCCCCCGCCCAGGTGCCCCAGCCTGCCGGGAGGGTGGCCTCACTCCTCGAATGCCATGCCATCCAGCTCTGCCAGCACACGGGCCGGGACCACCCTGGCGACGAGGACTGGGTCCGCCGGGCAGCCCGCCACCCCACCCAGGTACTGCCCAAAGCCCGGCTCCCTGCTGCCGAGGCCTCTGCTCGCAGCTGCTTCCTACTGCTCGCCTCTCAGCGTCCCGCGGTCCTCTGCCGCCTCCTTTCCCCACTTGGCCCCTCATCCCCTCCCCCCTGCATTGCACCTACCTGGCTCCTCCCCTGAGGGAGCCCTGGAGTCAGAAAGACGGTGGACCTCAGACAAGTCACTCTCCCTCCCCCACTGCAGAGCCTCGGTTTCCGGTTCTGAGACTTGGGGGGTGATAGTGCCCTCCCCTCAGGCTAGTGCTCCACTGACCCACCGAACAACGGGCAGGCTCTTAGTAACCAGAGTGGTCAGGGTTTGCCCACTTCCTCCCTGTTTCTTTGACCTTCTTCCCGCCCCTGAGTTTCTCATTCCTTCTCTGTCTCTGCCACTGTCCCTGGTGCTCATTTTTTTCTGTCCCTAGGTGTCCGCACTGTCTCTTCTGGTTACTGTCTTTCTTGTTCTGTGGTGTTGCTGCCCCTCTTTCTTGCTCCTCTGTCTGTCTCCTCCTTTCTAGACTGTGTCTCTCCCCCTCCCTTCTGTTCACCTCTGTCACTCTCTCTTTCTGCCTGCCCCTGCCTCCCCCACTGCCATTTGTTCTCTCTTGACTTGTGTCTTTTTTAAACTTAGAGACGTTTTCAAACACAGAATATTCTAATGATATGTGCCCGTCATCCACCTTCAACTATGAGCCTTTCACCAATCTTTCTTCATCTGTTCTCCCCCAGTTGTTTTTTCAGTATTATTTTAAAGCAAATCCCGGTACACATGCCATTTCGACTCTAAATACTGAAGTGTGCATCTCTTAACTCATAAGGGTATTCACTCTTTAAGGTAACCCCTGGGTCATTTTCATACTTAATAACATTAACACCTTAATACCAGCCGTCACGGATTTCATAATCAGATTTCCCCAGTTGTCCTGAAACTGGTTCTGTTAGTTCTCTCTCTCTCTCTCTCTCTCTCTCTCTCTCTCTCGATTCTACTCCGCTTCCACTGCTTCTTTGCCCAGCACCTCTGACTCTCTGTCTCTGCTCTGTCCCCACGTAGCCTTTCCGTGTCACCCTCTGATTTGGAGGCTGCTGACTTACTGCCCGTGTGGGGAGCGAGTGGGTGGAGAGAAGCATGGCTGTGGGGGGGACCCCGTCCTTGGGGAGCTCCCAGACTGGTGGGTCAGGAGAGGGGACTGGCTGGTAGCCCTTTGTCAGGCAGCTCCCCGGAGGAGGCAGGGCCTCGGGTGCCCAGCAGGCCCTGACACCCTCCCGTCTGCCCCGCCTTCTGCATCCAGGAGGATACACGGGCCCAGCGGCAGCGGCTGCAGAAGCACCTGGCTGAGCATCTACGCCAGACCTGGGGCCGACCGGGGGCTCCCCCACAAGCCCGAGACCTGGGAGAGCTGCTGCAGGCCTGGGGGGCAGGGGCCAGGACCGGCGCTTCCAAGGGCTCCCGCTTCACACACTCGGAGAAGTTCACCTTCCATCCGGTGAGCGGGTCCGAGTGGACCCGGGCGGGCTGATAGGGCCGCTCTCTGTGCAGACGACACACTTTATCTGCAGAGATTCCCGTGTTCCCACTGGGCTTGCCCTCTCTGTGCTGGGGGTCCCCTGGCACCTCAAGGGCTTCGGTGGAGAAGGGGGGAAGGGTGCTCTGTGTGCAAACCCCAGCTTCCCTTGGACAGTCTCCCCCGGACACATCTGGCCTTGACCTAGAGGGGCTTCATCCTTCTCGTGGGCCCCCTTCTCGTGTCAGGGTCAGGGAGGTTTCTTTCTGAGCAAACAGTCCAGCCTGAGGTCTCAGAGAGTGCCTGGGTCCTCATAAACCTCATCTGACCGCTGTCAGCAGTTCGGTGGACAGGAGCGTGGTGCTGGAAGGGCGCTTGGAGCGGGTGCTGAGGCTGGGCTGGGAGGGCCTTCTCCGACGGCCAGGATACCCCTGTCTCACTCCCCCAGGAGCCCGAGGTCCCGGCAGCCCAGGTGTGTGATGTGCCGGCCACCTCCCAGTGGCCTGAACAGGTAAGCCGAGCCGTGGCGGGGGTTCTGGGCCCTTACCCCGCCTAGTGGGCCTGACACCCCCGCCCCTACTGGCTTGTGCCTCCCAGGACACAAGGGCAGCTCAAGAGAAGGAGCTGGAGTCTCTTCGGGAACAGCTGGAGGGAGTGAACCGCAACATCGAAGAGGTCGAAGCCAACATGAAGACCCTGGGAGTCAACCTCGTGCAGGTGGGGGGTGGGGCTGGGGGTGGGGGAGGCGCTGCCCGCCTGGGTTTGGCTCACGGTGGGGCCTAGAGGGCCTAGAGGGCCTTGAAGGGGCTGAGAGGACTTCGTGGAGGTCTGCTGATGTCAGAAGGGTTCAGAGGCGACCTCGGGGGCCTGTGGGCTCTCGAGGGTTGAGGAGAATCAGTGGGGTGAGAGGGGGATATAGGGTCAGGGGAGTCGGACCTGTGGGGGTCAGGGGCACCCGTGGGCATCGGTCTGTGAGAATCGGGAGGGGTGGGAGCATCTGTGGGCATCTGTGGGCGTATGCTGGACCTGTCTGGGCAGGGGCTTGTAGGCCTTGTCAGGGCTTCCGGGGGGGGGGTCATTGTGGAGGTAGAGGGATCAGAGGGGCCTGTGGGTGTCTGTCACTGCTTATAGGTTTCTGTCACCATCAGGAGGGGTCAAGGGGCTGCTAGAAGGTAGAGGGGTGTGTTCTTGTCTGTCGGGGCTCAGGCTAGGCCAGGGCCTTCCAGGCTCGGTGGGGCCTAGAGGCCTGTGGTATGTGGCTGGGCTCCTCCGCTGACGGGAGTGGGGGTCATGGGCTGCCAGGTGGAGACGGAGCGCCGGCAGAGCGAGCTCAGCACGGCGGAGCGTGAGCAGGCCCTGCGCTTGAAGAGCCGGGCGGTGGAGCTCCTGCCTGACGGGGCTGCCAACCTGGCCAAGCTGCAGGTGGGGCTGGCACCGGGGCTGGGCGGGAGGGCTGGAGTTGGAAGGGTCCAGCCTGTGTGACACGGATCCCCTACCCCCCCCCCCCCCCGCCAGCTCGTGGTGGAGAGTAGTGCCCAGCGGGTCATCCACTTGGCAGGTCAGTGGGAAAAGCACCGGGTCCCTCTCCTGGCTGAGTACCGCCACCTCCGAAAGCTCCAGGATTGCAGAGAGGTAGGTTGTGAGGTTCTGGGCTGTGGGTGGGGTGGGTTTGGTCCCTCCCTGGGGGGCCATCTTTGTGCTCTGCTCACTCTCCCTCTGCCCATGGGGTCCCGGCAGCTGGAATCTTCTCGACGGCTGGCAGAGATCCAGGAGCTGCACCAGAGTGTTCGAGCGGCTGCCGAAGAGGCCCGCAGGAAGGAGGAGGCCTACAAGCAGCTGGTAAAGCCTGTGCAGGGGCCCCGGGTAGGTCCGAGGGGGCGGGGGGCTGGGTCCCAGGGGAGTGTCTGCTGTGTTCCTATCTAGGTGTCAGAGCTGGAGACCCTGCCTAGAGACGTGTCCCGGCTGGCCTATACCCAGCGCATCCTGGAGATTGTGGGCAACATCCGGAAGCAGAAGGAAGAGATCACTAAGGTGCATCGCTGCGGCCGTGGAGGGTTGGGGCGGACGGGCAGACACGGCGTGAGGGGCAGATGCGTGTAGCACGGCCACGCGGGGACCTCACACCCTCTGAAAGGCAGAGCTGTCTGGCCACACCCCAACACAGAACCCTCCTACCCAGCCCACTCCAGCCACAGCTGATGTGGTGACGCAGGCCCCATCTGGGTGTGAGCACGTGCACGCGACTCTGCCCTCAGCCGGCCGGCCCACCCGGGCCGCACGTGGGCTCATGGCTGCCCTGTTCTCTGCCAGATCTTGTCAGACACAAAGGAGCTTCAGAAGGAAATCAACTCCCTGTCTGGGAAGCTGGACCGGACGTTTGCTGTGACCGATGAGCTCGTGTTCAAGGTGTGGGCCTGGCTGGGCCGGGTCGGGGGAGGGGGGCGGGGGGCAGGGGGTGGGCTGGGCTCCCGCCTGCCTATCTGCTCACAGCTTGGCTTGGGCCTCAGCCCGGTGTGAGCCGTGTAGGTCCACGGTGGCTCGGGCCTGGCTGTGCGCCGCAGAGGATGAAGTCGGGAGTGGGAGAGGGTGGCCCTGTGGGGGTCCTGGAGGGGGTATGTGGGAGGGGGTGTGTGGGGGAAGCCCACTGGTCCCTTCTGTCTGGTCAGGATGCCAAGAAGGATGATGCCGTTCGGAAGGCATACAAGTATCTAGCTGCCCTGCACGAGGTGAGTGAGGCGTGAGGGATGCTGGCTGGGGTGGGGCGTGGTGGGGGGGGGTGCCAGCCTTCTGCTCCTGCTGTCCTCAGAACTGCAGCCAGCTCATCCAGACCATTGAGGATACAGGGACCATCATGCGGGAAGTTCGAGACCTTGAGGAGCAGGTGAGGCCTGGGGGTGGGAGGGGAAACCAAGGCAGGCCAGTGGACAGCACCTTGGTTTACGCCCAGAGAGGCTGTGGGAGCAGACACAGCCTACGGCTGGACTCAGCCTCGCCCCATAGTAGCTGTGTGTGTGACCTGGCACCGGCCAGCAGCCTCCTCTGAGCCCTAGCTTCCGCCCCGAAGGTCCTCGCACCTGCCTCCCTGGGCCATTGGCAGAGGCTGCAGCCAGAGTATGTGGTGGCTCACGCTGCCACGTTAGCAAATGGTGCTTTAGGTGAACAGATGACACATGCAAAGGCCGGGTGGTAGGGCACAGCACGCTGTTGCGGGAGGAGGGTGGGAGGAGCACGGACGGGAGGGACCTCGAGCGGCCTTAATGGAGATGGGGTGGTAAGCAGGAGCTGGCACAGGGGCCCCGCACACAGAAGGTGTGCAATTCATGTTGCCTTAGATTGAGACGGAGATGGGGAAGAAGACTCTCAGCAACCTGGAGAAGATCCGCGAGGACTACCGAGCCCTTCGCCAGGAGAACGCTGGCCTCCTGGGGCGGGTCCGGGAGGCCTGAGGAGCCCCCAGCACCGGTCTGCACCTGGCCTCGGGCAGGGAGCTGGGATGTTGGGGGCGATGGCCAAGCGCTTGCCCTAGCCGTTCCCTCTGTTGGCTGCGCTCCTCCTGCTACGGCCTTGGCCCCAGACCCCTGCCCACCTGACCCCAACCCTGATCTGGGGTGATCGTCCAGAACGTGGGAACTCGGCTGCGGTTTATTGGAGAGGGCACGGGGGTTAGGACCTTGGATCCCAAATAAACGAGGGGCTCTGTCTGTAGTCTAAGCTGAGGCCTGGATGGGGACACAGGGTTCAGGGCTGGGAAGGTGCGGCGGGCGGCAGGTGAGACGTGGGATCTATTCGGCGATTCCGTGTGTGTGGCTGTGAAAGCCCACGTGGGACTCCGGAGACCCGCTGGGGTGCCAAGTGCGTGTGCACGACATGAGATGCACAGGCGTGTTCTCGTGGGCTGCATGAGCAAGCTGATGTTTTGGGGGCTGCGTGAGAATGTGCACGACTGGGGTGTGTTTGTGTGGCTCTTTGGGACGTGAGATCCTGAAGGTACCAAGGCTGCTTCTGGGTGGGGCCCTGGGCATGCCCCGTGTGACAGCGCAGGTGAGGGCCGGGGGAGGGGTAGGATGGCCATGGGCGTGTGCTTCGGGTTGTGTGGGTTGACAGGACTGTGCTCAGGTATGATTGTCTGCGAGACTGCAGAGTTGAGGTTGCCCGAGGGTACTGAGGCAGGCTCTTTGTACTGTGTCCCAGGGAGACGGTTGTGACTGTGGGTATGTCTTTTCCAGCCCTGAGATCATCTGTGAGAGCGACTGAGGCAGGCTGTGTGTGTGGTTGGTTGTGAAGGCCCAGTTTGGCTAAAGAGCTTGTTGCAGGAAGGTGGGCTGGGGGGGCCAGGGCCCCTCTGAGCAGCCTTGGTGCAGAGCATACGATCTAGAAGGGTGGTCAGCTGAGGATCAGGGTCCCTGGCAGGCAAGACCGTGCACACCTCACTTCTTGGTCCCTGTGGGCACATCCAGGGCCCGTCACCCCTGCCCCCGGCCGCTTCCACCCCCCATTTCGGCCCCTGTCCTTCCTTCCTCCTTTCCTTGGTTTTGAGGTTAGGGGCCGGGTGTGGGGTTGGCATTCCTGCTGGGCCTCTGGCTCCTCTTCTTGCGGAACTCGAACTCATCCACGGTCCACACGGCCCCCTTCTCACTTTCCACCCGCACGAAGCACTTGTGCAGGCTCAGGTTGTGGCGGATGGCGTTCTGCAGAAGGAAGGCCCACCAGGCCGGGGGGGCAGGGGGAATGGGTAGGCAGTCACTCTCTGAGGTCAGCAGGACCCACCCCAAACCGGCCTCCCGCCCCTTCCTGACATGTCTACAAGCCCCGCCCCCCTCCTGAGCTTGGTCCAGCACCCCAGTGGCATTGGAGGCCCTCCCAGCCACTGCCACTTCCAGAGGAGCCTACCTTCCAGGTGGCAGGGTGGTTCCTGAAGAAGGCAAACATGCGTGTGAACCAGTGGTAGATCTCGTTGAGTGTCCGCTGCTTCTCGGGAGCCTCTAGGATGGCCTGGAGGTTAGGGGGTCAGGGGGTCAGGGAGTCCCTTCCCCAAAGCTGGGCTGAGAGTGGCAGTGGCCCACCCTGGGTGTCTGACATGGGTGGAACTGGGGGGGGGGGGCGGGGGAAGGGAGGGAGGGAGACGGTGTGAGGTGATAGGTCAGAGACAGGGTTAGAAATGGGATGAGGTGGAGGGTCAGGCCTGAGGTTGCAGTAAGGTCTGGTTCAGGGTAGGGCCAGGATTAGGTTAAAGGTCTGGGATGGAGTTGGAACTGACCGCCTCCACAGGGGCAAGGTGTCAGGGTTTGGGAAGGTTGAAGGCCAGGAGTAGGGTCAAGTTAAGGATGTGGGAGGGGTAAAGGGCCAGGCAGAGTTAAAGGTCATCAGGGAAGGGGTTGGTTAAGGGTCTGGCTGGGGATGGACTGGGGCGAGTAGAGGGCTGAGGGATGGGATGGCATTAGAGTCAGGAATCAAGAGGCGGACCTTAGTGATATCGTTATTTTCTGTGTCAGGCATGTGGTTAGATTCAAGGTCAAGAATAAGGTTGGATGTGTGTGGTCGTTAAGGGTCAGGGCTTGTGTTAGGTATGGAGTGAGGCTAAAGGTCAGGGAATTGGATCTGTTTGGATTTAGGAGTGGGGTTAAACAAAGGGTCAGAGATTATGGCTGCAGTGAGGTCCTGGGTCAGGATGGGGCTAGGCAGGGGAATGCGTGGTGTCGTGTAGGGGTTAGGTGTGGGCCTAAGGTGAGGGTCTGGGCAGGCTCTGATGAAAGTTCTGGGCAGACATTAGGGAGATTCAGGGAAGGGGTTGGGATGGGGTGAGGCCAAGGGTCAGATAGGTGTCACAAGGAAGGGGTTAGAGGCAGGGTCCGGCCGAGGGATGTGTTGGTGTATTGGGGCATATGGGGGCCAGGGAAGGAGTTAGGATAGTGTCTGTGGTGGGTTTAGGGCAAGGGGCAAAGATCAGGTTCATCTGGGGGCTATTTTACAGATCTGGGAGGGGGTTAAGTATGGGGTCGAGGTGGGCATCAGGGCATCAGGGGGGTGGGTTGAGGGCCAGAATTGGACTCGCACTGGACTGGATAGTGGTTTCTGTTTGGGTTGGGGGGGCCAGGTCTGGAGTGAAGCCGGCTTGCGGCGGGGGGGATCCAATCGGAGGCCTGGGTTCATGAAGGAGCCTGTTCTGGGGGTGCTCAGAAGGAGGCTGGGAATGTGGGAGGCAGGTGCCCACCCCCCATTTCTTTTCCTTTTCCTCGGCTCACGCTGCCGGCTTACCCAGCGGATGAGGGTGGCGTAGGTGAAGGGGGGCCGCATGTTGTGGAACTTGAAGTAGTCCATGTTGTGGAAGAACTCTGTACGGGGTGGGGGAGGATCGGTCCGTCCTGGAGCTCCTAGTTCCCTCTCCCATCCCCCACGCTACAAGGAGAGGCTACCCAGCTGAAATCCCTCCCTGACAACACCAGTTTTCACCCTCACGGTTACTGTGCTGAGCGCTGGGCATTGACCGTATCATCTACTGCTTGCACCACTCCCACCAAAATGGGCTTCATCGTCCCCGAAGTTTAAAAGAAGTGAAGTAACTTGCACACCGAAGGGATGCAAGCGGCCAAGTGGCAGAGGCAGGTTGACACTCAAGGGCCCTGATCCGTCTTAAGCCCACAGCCCAAGCCTTGCGGGCAGCCCAGGATGCCTGAGCTTGGGAGAATCACCCCGCTTTTCCTTGGAGGGGGAAGGGAGAGTCCCTGGGAAGCGCTTAGCTAGTTCTCTCCCTTCTGATGACCGAATGGAGTAGCTGAAGGCCGGAATGAGTGAGCCCCCGGCCCCAGGGGAGATGGGGCTAGACAGGAGGAACTACAATGGCGGGGGTGGGGGGGGGCGGTGGCGGTGCAGGGGGCTTGCAGGCCTTGGAAACGCTGAAAGGTAGCTTCTGCAAGCAGTTATGTTTTCCCAAAGGCTGTGTGGCAGTGCTGGGGAGGGTCGGTACTGGCTGTCTCCCACCGGGTGCCAGTCAGGGGGATGAGGGGCTCAGGGGGGTGGGGGGCACCACGTAGGGGTACGGGCCATCCTTACCTGGGAACGTGCTGTTTCCATGGCTGCCCCAGAGGTGCCTCCTCACAGCAAACAGGCCGTCGGGGGCCTCCTGGGGGCTGGGCCAGGCTGGGCCAGGGGTTACCGGAGTACCTGCAGCTACGATGCAGCAGGAGCCCTTGTCGGATGATGCCTGCGGGGGGAGGGAAAGGCGGGTGATTCAGAGGCTTACACTTTCCGCTTCAATTTTAAATAAGTGTGGTTTGTTTGTTTGTTTTTAAAGCAAGTGAGCTCTCTTCTCAAGTCCAGTCTGATGTGGAATCTCACAAAGCAGCATTGAGCCGTATTTATTAGAGTGTGAGTGTGGACGTGCGCCTGTGTGCGTGGAGAGGCGCAATGCTGGGGCTGAATCTCTCTGTGTGTGTGTGTGTGTGTGTGTGTGTGTGTGTGTGTGTGTGTGTGTGTGCGTGGAGAGGCGCAATGCTGGGGCTGAAGGCGCAATGCTGGGGCTGAATCTCTGTGTGTGTGTGTGTGTGTGTGTGTGTGTGTGTGTGTGTGTGTGTGTGTGTGTGTCTGTCTGTATGGAGAGGCGCAATGCTGGGGCCATGAGCTGGGGCTGAATCAGGCTCCTACACCTTAGGGATGCTAGTAATTAATACCTATCGTGAGTGGCCTCATGAGGATTCGATAGACTAACCCCAGCAGCGTGCTCAGGAATGGTGCCTGGCCCCCGGGGCCAGCTTCACCGATGTGTGGCCTGTGTAATCACACAGGTCCCTGCCCTTTGTTTACTGCTCTGTGGGGGTCATCTTGAAACCTGGGCCCCGTGATTTTATTGTGCGCTGGTTCCTGCATGTCGTATGACCAGTCCCACCAGTGGCACAGGGTCTGTGTCCAGTAGATGCTTGGTGATTTGCGGTTGCTTTGAAAACCCAAGATCATGATGTTTCGGGACCTTGGGGTCAGAGGGTTTGTAACCGGAGGGGACAGGTTTCCAGGTCTGGGCATGTTTGGAGCTGGGGACAGGGGCCCAGAGTCAGGGCGTGGGTGTGAGGGTAAGTCCCCTCCACCCCCCCTCCAGCCGCCTGTGCCACTTGTGGGCCTGGGGTGGCTCACCGTGGTTGGAGCTTTGGTCAGGGCCATCTTCCCAGCCAGGTGGGCCTGCATAGCGCCCAGCTTCTCCTTCTCCAGCACCAGCTGTGAGGACAGGGCACAAAGTGAGGCCTCAACTTGGCCTTTCTCTGCCACATCCTCGCTCAGGCTGTGGTTCTCCCTGGGAGTGCCCTACCCCCTCCCTTCCTTTATGCCAGCCCCCATCCTGGGTGAGCTTGGCTCCTGGCACAGCGTGGATGTAAGGCTCGCCCATCATCCCCCAACCACCCCTCTCCTACGTCACCTGCTGTTCCAGAGACTGCACCACCTCTCTCTGGAGGAGACACTGTGCCCTGCCCTTCTCATCTAGGAGATGGTCCGCCTGGCAGTGCCTGGGTAGGGGGAGATTCCATGTGGGTGACCACAGTGGGTCTGGCCTCCTGGCTCAACACTCCGAGTGAGGAGGGCCAGACCCTTTGGGAGGTCTCTCCTCAGAGGCTCAGCCTCCCTCCCCTCTCTCTACCTCAAGTCTCCCTCTTACACCCGCTGTTCCTTCAACACATGCTACTTGGCATCTCCTGGTGCCAGGCCTGAGCTCGCCACTGGAGCCTGGCGGGGGTGCTGGAGGTGATGTTGGAAGGCTGGTGAGCTGAGAGGTGGGGTGAGGTAGGCGAGGGCAGGAGAGGCTCTCCAGGTGGAGGGGACAGCCTGTGTAAAGTCATGGTCGTGAGGAGGACAGGGTGCAGAGTTGCCACTGATAGTTGGGTATGGTTGGAGAAGGGGTGTGTGTGTGTGTGTGTGTGTGTGTGTGTGTGTGTGTGTGTGTGTGTGTGTGTGTGTGTGTGTGTGTTTGTGCGCATGTGCGTGCGGTGGGACCGAGAGGAGGCAGCAAGAGCCACTGTGACAATCGGGGACTGTGGGGATCAATAAAAGCAGGCTGGTGTGTTGGCAGGAGGGCTAGGGTAGCAGGGCAAAGCAGTTAGGAGTGTGCATTCTGGAGCCTGGCTGCCTGGATTCAAATCCCAGCTCTGTGACTTAGGAACTGGGTGATCTTAATCAAGACACTTAACTTTTTGTGGCCTCAGTTTCTGTATCCGTAAAATGGAGGTAGGTAATAGTATACACCTCTCTTATGATGCCCCATTACACGGATGAGGAAACCAAGGCCCAGAGAAGCTAAGTAACTTGCCCAAGATCACACAGCCAGCGATAGGACCAGGATTTGAACCTACGGTGTTAGCCTTAGCCTTTTGCCTCGTCATTACCCACTGAGATGAGGCCTGAGCTGGGACCTGTACCACAGACCTCCTCCCACACACTGGGGACCCTCCTGGACTGGAATGGGCCTGGGTCACTCACTTGAGGAAATCCTCTGGCTCCTCGAAGACCTTCTCACAGCCGGGCCACTTGCAGACACCATTTGCCAACAGCGAGTAGGAGCCCTGGGGCACGGTCGAAAGGGTGCTAGGGGGACAGAGGGTGTAAGGGGAGGCAACGGCAGGGCAAGGGTCCTTCCCAGCCTGGTCCACTGACCTGTCTTTCCTGGGTGTGCCGGGGCTTGGGAAGGTGCAGAGTAAGGCTGGCTCCCTGGACACCCACTCCAGGCTGGCCACGTTGATCCCTGCGGGTGGGGACAGGGCATCTTTGGGGACCGTGGGCTGGGCCCTCAAGCTCAGCCCACAGAGACTCTCCTTTTGAGCTTCCCACCCTCCTGAGCCTCGAAGGCCCTGACTCCCAGGGGGCTCTGTCGGCCCTAACATCCAAGGCTTCTGGGGGAGCAGCTCAAAGACTGCCATTTGCAAGCGCTGACATTTTGACTGCAAAGACCCACGGCTCTGTGATTTTTGCCATTCATTCTGCACCTTTAAGGTTCTGAACCTGACATTTTTTGGAGGCTGGAGTTTCCCAGATGGTAAGACCCGATGCATCTGACCTCCTGAGGGCCGCCATTCAGCAGCCTACGCGGCTCCCACTCAAGCACTGGGGGGCTCGGGGTTCTGTAGAGCTGTGGGGTGGGGTGTTACCAGGTGGCAGGCCGGGCCGGGCCTTGAGGGAGAAGACGCTGGTGGCAGCAGTGGGTGGCGGCAGGCTGATCATAGCTGGGCTGTCCAGTGGGCGTACCTGCAGCACGGGGGTCCGAGCGTGGGTATCCACCGCTGAGAGCTGGGGGCACACGGGGGCTGTGGATCAGCCTGTTCCCCGCCCCCCGCCCAGTTCTCCCACCTGCTCCCGCCGCCCTGCCCATTCCGGGTCAGTACCTGGTGCATGAAGTGCGGCCTGTCCTGGAGGAGTGCCTGCAAGTGGGGTGAGGGGCCCAGCCGTGCCCCAGAGGGTGCCACCATGACTAGGGGCACCGTGGGCAGCTGGGGGGGGGGTAGAGAAGGCAGGCGGGTGAGATGGCATCCTTCTCCTCACTGTTCTACATGTCTAGTTCATACACTTCTCACCACAACCCCACACGGTAGGTACTCTGATCATCCCCGTTTTACATATGTGGAAACTGAGGCTCAGGGAGAGCGAATGACTTTTTCAAGATCAAACAGCTAATAAGTGGCAGAGCTGGCCTCAACTGTGTCACCTCCCCTCTTTGGGCACCAGCCCTTTCTCCTGTCACACGGGGAGGGGGACACACGGCCACGCCTGTGGGACCGTGATAGGAGCTCCTCTCCTGAGGCTGGGATTGGGAGGTCGGGGAGAGCCTCGAATCTCTGAGACCTGCTAACCGGGGACTTTCTTGGCCCTGTGACATCTGCATAAGTCACAGACTTGCCTGGGACCCAGAAAACCACTTCCTGTGCCCCAGCTGGGCCCCCCGCCCCGTGCCACAGTAAAGGTCGGCACCTGTAGGCCCAGGTACCCCACCCTGCCTGCCCCATCCTGGGCCCTGGGCCTCACCTGCAGCTGTGATGGTGGCATGGGGTTCAAAGAGGAGGAGGAGGGGGCATGGGCCCCACCTCGGAGGTCCCGGCCCTGGAAGGTTGCCCCTGGGCCCTTGGCCCCAAGCAGGTCTGAAGCCTTGGGTGCAGCCCTCCAGCTGGGCGAGGCTCCCGGGGATGGGCCAAGCACCAAGGAAGGGGCCGAGGGCTTGGCTGGCCTGGGGTTGGGCATTGGGTCCTTGTCCGAGGGCAGGCTGTGGGTACACAGGGGGAAGGAGTTACACGTGTGCCCAGCGGGGGTGTGAACTGCTCAACCACCTGAACCATGTGGACCCCCCCAACTCTAGTCAGAGCAGGCATCAGTGGGGGCCTGTCCCCAAGGGCTCCACGGCTGGACCCCAGCTCTGATCAGGTGTACGTGTGGCACACACCCACGCATCCATCGGTGTCAGGAACATAGGTGTGCGCGTCTCCGCACACGTCCCATGTGCAGACGTGCCCAGGTCCAGCACTCAGCGTGCCAGTGTGTGCTGGCAGAGCCCTGGTGGTGATGTGTCCTCCACGAGGGAGGTGGGGGATTGGGGTCGTGTGTGGGGTCTCAGCCACGGGCAGGTCTCAGGTTTTTTTGCCCCCAACCGCTTAGGGCTTGTCTCCAAGCCTCAGCCCCCTGGTCCTCCCTGCACTCTGCATAGGCCACAACCTTTGCTGATGCTGCTGGGACTGGTGTCTGACTCTCCTGGTGGCATTATTTCATCCCAGTGACCTGGCATATACAAGGGTGGAGGGGGGCATGGACTCAAGATCCCTCTGGCTGCGGGGAGAGGGACAGACCCCAGGAAGGCGACAGCCAGGGGTACTGGTGAGGAGGCTGCTGTGACAGTCCAGGCAAGTGACAAGTGTGGCACAGACCAGGATGGTGGCAGTGGAGATGATGAGAAGTCGGTGGATCCTGAGTGTGCTTTGAAGGTGGAGGCGGGAGGATTTGCTCGCAGCTTGCATGGGGTGGGGGTTGGTGAGAGGGGAACGGTCAAGGTGACCTCTGGCCCGGTGTTTGCCTGAGCAGGCTGAAAGGACAGAGTGGACATCACCTGAGCTGAAGGGGAGCAAGGTTGGGGGTGACGATCCAGGTGTGGATGGACACGAAGAGTCTGGCGTTAGACACGCGAGTGGAAATCCTGAGTGGGCAGCAGAGTACAGGAGTCTCTGGAGCTCGGGCAGGGGTAAGGTCTGATCATCTCTGGGCTCCTGCCTTGCACGAAGCTGACATGGCAGGTGTCGGGAAGGAGGGATGGGCTCTCTTGAGCCAGGGCCCGTGGGAGCATCTTGACTCAGCCCCCGCCAGAGTTTACCCCAAGTCTGCTATCCAAGCCTGCCTGCGCTCATGCTATATGGCCCTGCCTGGAATGTCTGCGCTTCCTCCGTATCCCCTATCTGGGCCCTATCCAGAAAGTCCTCCGTAATGGCTCCAGGCTCCTTTGCTGAGCCCCAGAACTGAACACTCTGCGACAGGCAGGGCTTCCGTTTCTCAGAATCCCAGTCTAAGAGGAAGCCGGAGCTGGAAGGGACTGCCTAGTCTAGCCACCATTTTACTGAAGGGAACACCCAGGTGCAGCGTTCCACAGTCCCATGGCAACTTGAGAGCTCCCTATCTTTCCCCAGAAAGTGTGTGTGTGTGTGTGTGTGTGTGTGTGTGTGTGTGTGTGTGTGTGTGTGTGTGTGTGACTCCCCACCCCACAGCACTGGGTTGGGCACACAGCTGCCAAGAGCGGCCCAAACTGGCACAAGGACGATTTCGGGGAGCAGTTGCACCTTCCTTTCTTTGCTGTCAGCTCACAGGGCCTGTCAGAGCTCTGGTGCGGGTGGGGGTGGGGGTGAGAATCCAGGTATTAAACTCATAGTCTCCCCGGGGGGGCGTAGAACATTACTGTGTGAGAAGCAAGAGCCTGGATCTATGGAGGCTCAGAACTCAGTGACCACGAGGCGGTGAGCAAATGAATGACGGCGGAGATTGGGGGTGAGGCTTCTAGAAGCCAAGGCATGCCAAAGACTGCCAGCAATCTACCAGTAGCTAGGAGGGAGGTACGGACAGGTCCTCCCTCGTAGCCTCAGAAGGAACCAGCCCTGTCGACACCTTGACCTCGGACTTCTGGCCTCCAGAACTGTGAGACAATAAATTTCTGCTGTTTGAGCACCCCCCGCCCCCCCGCCGCCCCCAGCTTGTGGTAATTTGTTACAGAAGCCTGAGTAAATGAATATCGACTTTGGTCTCCACCACTCTGGCCTGGCCCACACGGCTGGCCCGTGGTCACTTCTGAAGCTGCTGGGACACTTGGCTGGGGCTTATAAGAAATCTCTTCCTCAAGCACATCTGGAATGTCCAGCCACAGGGAAGTACAGGTACATTCTCAGAAAGGGGACATAGATATGGTCTGTCTGGTGGTGGGGAACCTGGAGGGCCGGGCTGGGCAGCCAGCTTCCTGCACTGTCTGTCGGGGCGTCCCTTTCTGACTGTTTCTCAGAAGCTGCATGGAGGATGTTTCTGGGACACAGAGTGTGTTTTCATATCGGGGTCTGCATCTGGGCCCTGTTGTCACGTCCCCAGATTTTCCGCCATTGACGTCATGGCGGCCGGATGCGCTGGGCTTCATCGGCACCAAGGAGAAGCAGATACCCCACCCCACGGGTTTCGTTCCGAGAACTGGCTGGCCCATCCTGCAGCCGTCTCAGCCCAGGTGGGAGTGATGTGGGTGCTTGCGGATGTGGTGAGTGACGTCCATCTGGCCACCATGACAAGTCCTGGGCCCCGTAGACTTGGGCCACGGAGAGGCCAAAGGTTTCATGCTTGGGGAGTACCATGCAGATCCTACAGCTACTGGGACCCTGGGGGTCTTCAAATGGTACTATGCCAGAACCTCAGAATCATAAAACATCATTTCTTAGGTTCAAAGGATCCCAGAGTCTCAAACCCACTCTGTGGGGTCCATGGGTCCAACTTCACAGAAGGTGAAGGCCAATGTCAATGGTGTCCAAACTCACTGGAACTCCTTGAAGGACCGGCAGCTCATTACCCCACAGGGCCTCTGGCCCACCAGGCTTAGAACTGTAGCAAGCCTCCTCTTAGCTTCCCTCCTAAGTTCTGTGACAGCAGGAGGGTCAGAATCATCTCCTCTACTCCCCTCAGCCTGGGGCTGGGCTCTGTCACTAACTAGCTATAACTCTCCGCGGGCTTGTATGTAAACTGGGACAGTAATCGTACCTCTTGTCCAGAGTTAATGCACATGAAATGCTTAACAAAATGTCAGTGATGGTAAATGAACACCTACGGGGCCTCAGTCTCCCTGTTCATTCTGGGACAATGTTCCCATACTCACAGCCATTCCACAAGAGATGGGGAGGGAAAGAGGGAAAGGTAGAGGGCAGCATGCCTCTGGCTAGGGCCTCATGGTGGGGAACAGGAAGAGCCTTGGCCGGTCGAGAGCCCGCTGCCAAGCTCTCTGGAGGGGCCCGAGGATAGACGTTCCCAGGACCAGTGCCAATTCTGGGGACATGGTTGAATTCTATCCACTGCATATCATCCTTCAAGACTGATTGACTTATCCTTCCAGTATCACTACCCTCTGGCCACAAGGTCTTCTGACCCATGGGACCCTGGGACCCCACCCAGACTAGCTCTTGGGAGGTTGGGCCCCACACTGGCCCATGTGGCCACAGAGCCTCCTGCCTGAGTAAGGATCCAAGTTGTAAGAAGGCAGGAGGGGGAATGACAGCAGCTGGTGGGGGGGGGCAGCTCAGGTCCCCCTCCTCCCCTCATGGGTGCTGAGAAGTAAATGGAGGCCCACAGTGGGGGAGAGAGACAGAACCGGGGTCCTGCCAAGAGTCCCATGGTCTGAACTTGGGTCTCAACTTTGCTACTCCATCCCTGGGAGGCCTTGGGAGAGGCCCTCCGGCCCATCTCCAGGCCTCAGGTTTTGCTCCTGTGTACACTGGGCAGAGAGAGGCATGGAGGAGATGAGGGCCAGGGCCCTTCCACTTTGTGTCTGGGTGACCTGTTACGTGTCTGCAGGGTGTCAAGTCGGCAACTGCCCCTCCATCCAGGGGACTGGCTGAGAGACAGGAATACACAGAGACAAAGAGACAGAAACAGAGAGAGACAGACAGATAGACACAGGGGAACACAAAGACCCAGAGAACAAGAGATACAGAGAGATGGGAGAAACATGAGGTGGGACAGAGATACACAGAGAGTGAGAGATGCTGAGAGAGAATGAGAGAGAGAGAGAATGGAGGGGAGAGGAACTCAAAGGAGCAGAAAGTCCTAGAAGTATACACAAGGAGGGAGAGAGAGGGTGTGAGAAACAAAAAGAGTAAGAGAACAGCACAGGGAGATGGAGAGAGTGAGAGATGCCCCAAATAGAGACAGAGATAGAGAGACAGAGGGAAACACACACACACACACACACACACACACAGAGAGAGAGAGAGAGAGAGAGAGAGAGAGAGAGGGAGAGATGGATGCCTCAAACAAGAACAGTTGTTGATCTCTGGCTAGAGGAACTGAGGCTGTGTCAAATAACAAGGAAAAGTGAAGGGCAAGCTGCTGGGGGGGTGGGGGCTGTGGTCAGGGAATGTATTGTACTACAAAGCAACTGTCAGCAAAGTGGTATGGCTCAGACACTGAGGAACAGAACAAAACAGAAAGCTCAGTCACAGACCAACGTCTAGAGAGAAGTGAGTTCGTGATGAATGTGGCATTTCAACCTGGGAGACGGTGGAGGATATACTATTTGACAAATGCTTCTGGGAACATTAAGGGAAAAATAAAGTTAGTGAATGAACAATCAGTCCATTTTCCCACCAATTCCTCTCTGCCCAGTTTGAAATGTCACCAATCATCATATACCCTGAAACACATTCCAGATCTATTAAAGAGATAAACAAGAATATCCAGTAGTGCTCTTGGGCTTCTTGTATGTCAGGCCCTATGCTAAGCACTTAACGTGGTTAGTACATTTAATCCTCACAACAACTCTTTGAGGTAGGTGCTACTATAATCATCACAGTACATGTGAGGAAATGAAGGTACAGACAAGTCAAATGCCTGGCTAAAAATCACACAGATGGCTTGGGGTGAGTTGGGTTTGTCCCAGACAGTCTGACTCCCATACCCACACTCTTAACCTCCACAGCAAATGGAAAAAATGAAGCCATAGAAGAGACTAGAAGCCAACACAGGTGAACATTTATCTCATTTTCAAGTGGGAAAGGACTTTCTAAGCACAAAACCAGAGACAGTAACCACAGAAGAAAAGAGTAACCCATTTGACTATATAAAAACATCATAGTATCACAAAACTCCATAAACAAATAGAAACAGTGAGTGATGAATTGGGGGAAAATATCTGCTATACATGTATGGCTATTGGAAGGTTAATATCCTTTCTAAATAAAAAGCTGTGACAAATCAATAAGAAAAATGATGAACACCCCGTTGGGACTAAGGATATGACCAGACAACTTAAGAAAAAATACAAATGATGAATAAATAGTATAAATAATCAAAGATTGCAAATGTCAACAATGTGGTAATATTTTTTCTTACCTGGTATGCTGAGGAAGTATTTAAAAATAATAATACCCACCCAGGGTTAGCTTGAGTACAAGAAGCATATAACAGGACAGCCTTTTGGAAGAACGATATGCAGAGAGGGTCAGACACCTTAAAAATGCACACGCCCCTTGTCCCAGCAACTCCATTTTCAGGAATCCAAGGAAGTAATCAGGGATGATTATGGGGGAAAGAACTAGAAGCCATCCAAATGTCCAGGAATTGGCATTTGGTCGAACCAATCGTGTTTCATACCAGTGTGAGGATAGTCTTGACAGCCATGAAAGATCCTATGTTGAAACAATTTTTAGTGATCTACAAAGACGCTCCTATTAATTGAATAAGGCAGGAACAAAACCAATAGAGAGAGTGGTTCTAATTTGGTTAAAAAAAAATACTAACAGCTAACAGTGAGCGCTTGCTAAGCCTGCAGAGATGAGCTCACCCCAGCCCTGAACAGCCTGCTTGGTTCCTGGACACGGACTCTGGACACACACACACACCCACACCCACACACACACTCATGCACACATGGTCCCGGGGTAGGACCACACAGCTAAACCACGATTGATGGTGGCACAAAGTGCCCCCCAGGAGGTCCTCTTGTGCCATGCAAGCCCAAGTTCAACTGAGCGCTCAGCCTGACCTGACAGCTCACTATCCTCCTTTGATCGGGGCAAACAGAACTGATGCTCACTCTGGTAAGATGGAAATGTCCTCTTTGACGTTACTCAATCCACTATTATTAGGCACCAACTGTACCAAGCTCTGTGCTGGAAGCTGGGTGGGGGGGAAGGCTAGACAAGAGAGCAGGAGAGACAGTGGGAGAAAGACGGAGGAAAGGAGATAGAGGGAGCGTGGTGAAGATGGAGGAGACAGAGACAGGGAAGCTGGGCAGAGCCAGAGGAAGGGCGGTGGAGGGTCCGAGTGCCAGGGAAACGGGGGGGCGGGGGGGGCAGAGTGACACGAAAGAGGGAGACAGGGCGAGCAGACAGAGAGGGGTGGGAGCTATCAAGAGACAAGAGACAAAGAGGATGGAGGGGTGTAGTTGAAAGTTCCAGTTACACCTGGACAGTTTCAAGTTGTTCCAAGCTCTGAAATTTGTAAAGACTGGCAGTTGGCCTATTTAAAAAAAAAAAAAAATCCTGCCCATCTACATAGCAATCAATTTATTTATCGTTGCCTCTGCCCACGCATCGATTAAGCACTTTCCCAATCAGTCTGCCGGCATTTATTATTACTATTATTATTGTAAAAAAAATCTCTTACCTGGCTGAGCCACAGGAGCTGTGTGTGTCTTGACGGTACCGGAGGGCCCCTGACCCCCCCCCCCCCCCCCGCCGCCCGTGCCTGCCTCACTACCATCTCCTCCACTGGACCCGCATCTGATGGGGGAGAGTGGGGACACTCACCTTGATGAAGTGGACTGACAGAAAAGGATCAGCCTGGCTTGTGGGAAACTGTCACATATCAAAAACAACTTTGCTTTTATACCGAGAAGAAAAACCACGGTGTGGAAGCCACAGACCTCTCTCTCTCTCTTCTAATAATCCAAATTTTTTTTTTCGATGAGTGTGTGTGCTGATAATCACGGGGTGGGGGGGGTTCTCATAGTTTTTTCTCTCTCTTGCTCTCTCTCTCTCTCTCTTTCTCTCGCGAGCTCTGTTTCTCCTCTTCTTGATTATGAGACTTAAACGGAAATTTTGAAATTTTGGGTTTTTTCTTTGCCCTTTACGAGTCATCTGAAAATATGATTTCTTCCTCTTGCCACAGAGGTGAGAGGTATCAATGAGATAACAGGGCTCATGAGAAACCACAGTTTTTTACACAAAAGTGTGTAGAGTTAGAAAAAAAAAAAAAACAAGGGGAAAAAAAAAAACTCAAATAAATCACGGAGGTGTCCCAAGCAGGCAGAGATACCACTCTGTGAATGTGATGGGATGGGAAAAAAACTAGCGAAAGAAACTGAATAGGGCTGGGTTTCCAGAGGCCTTGCCCTGCTCCATGCCTCAGTTTCCCCTTAGGTAGAACTGATGGTCATCACTGCTCTTACTGCCCAGGGAGGGGGAGCTCTGCAATCCATCTCCCCACAGAGGGGGCCATGGAAGTTATTTCACAGAGGAAAATGCACAAGTCACAGAATCTAACAGTCTGAGAATCACTGGCTCCCAGAATCCACTTAGCATCACTGAGTGAGGAGAGGGAGAAAAGTCTCGTCTCATCACATCGTAGGGCCTGAGAGCTCTAACCTGGAGGGTACCCTACAGGGAAGGTCCTGATGAGCCCCCCGGTGTTAATGCATCCATCCTCATGAAGCCCAGAGGCCCCTTGGGGCCCCGACCCTCTCCTAGTCAGGGACACTGTGACCTGATGCTTCTGAGGCCCTCAGCCTTTGCAATTTTCTACTTTGAAAAATCCCAGTTTCCAAGGTTTTCAGATGCCATATATCCATCATCATCCCCATAGCTGACATTTATCTCCAATTTTCCACGGGCCAGACACCGTGCTGGACGATTCTCCCAAGTGATCACATTCAATCCTCACCACAGCCCTTTGCGGTCCATCTTGTCATCATGGCTGTTATACAGAGGCACGAAGTAGTCGAGTGACTTGCCCAAGATGACAGAGCTGGCAAGTGGGAGCTCTGCCTTCTTTGGTGCCGGGAGGGCTTAAAAACCCCCAGGTTTCCTTGGGCCAAACAGTCTTGGGTCTTAAATTCTAGACTGCAGTGACAGGGAAGTTCTGAGATTTGGAGATTCCTCTGGGGGCTTGAAGCTTGTGAGGTTTTATGGTTGTCCAAGAATTGGTGCTGCATTTCCATACTTGAGAAGTAGCCCTCTTTAACCAGTGGTCAACAGGGGAGACCGGGCCCCAGGGGCTTCTCCTGAGAGGTCATGGCTGCCGCTCCCAGCCCCCGGCTCCTCAGCGCCCTGCATGGCCCAGGGTTCTGTCATCCAATGTCTACTCCAAGCCCTCTGCAAGACTGGCTTCAGGCCTGGGGAAGAGAAATTGGAAACCGCTTTTTATTCACATGGTACCAACCTAGTGGCCAAGACCCACCCCTTTGCCCCTTCACCTTCCCCGCTCCCCGCCCCCCACTTCCCAAGCCCTGAAAAAAAGGAGAGCCTCTTTCCTTAACTCTGACTCACCTTTCTGGAAAAGCCCAGAGGGGGCCTGATGGTCTGGCTTTGTGAAGATAAGAAAAAAAAAAAGTGAATAGAAAAAAAAAAAAGACCTAAAAAAAAAAAATCAGCCAACAACAATTAAAAAAAAAAAACCCAACCCTCCCTACCATTAGTTCAAAACAAAACTTTCACTGGTTGAGGTTTCTGAGTTGGTGGGACACGTCTGAGACCCAAAGATGGCCTGTGTGCACTGGGCAGCCAGGGGAGGCACCGAAGTGGGATGAGGTCCTCAGGTTGGAGGCTTGCAAGGGGCTTAACAGGTGTGGCATGTGGTTGGGAGCAAGTGGGTGTGAGGCGCTTGTTCACCAGGAGTTTTGGGGAGCTACCTTTAGGGATGTTCCCAAGGCTAATGTTCCCTTGCTCCGCATGGACTTGGGTCTGAACATTCCTTATACTTCCTGTATAACTATAAACTAGGCCAGTTCTAGAGGCTGAAGCCTCATTCCTTGCCCCAGGACCCGTGCCCTTTTGAGAGAGGGGGCTGGTTTTCTTTTATAGGGTCAGAGGTGTGTGCTGGATCCTCTTTATACCCTCCCTAGACCATCTCTCCCTTACTGTCATTCGCTCCAGGAGAGGAGTGGCCAGAGAAGTAGGGGGATGACTGAGTGAGGGTGGTGGCCCAGGGTTCCAGGAGGTCACTTGAGTGGGACTCGGGGTGGGGGGGGTGACGCTGCTGCTGCTGAGAGCCAGGACCCTTGCAGAGTAAGGGCTGGGGGGTCGAGTGGGCAGAGAGGGGCAGAGCTCACCACCTCCTCTCTCTCCATACTGGACTATATCCTCTTGTGTGGAAGGCCTCTGGGGGAGAGTACACAGGATTACACAGACAGGTCTGTGAGAGTCCCCAGAGAAGGGGGGTGGGGGTGGGGGGACTTTGACAGACTCGAAGGAGGCGAGGGATGGAGCCATGGAGATATCTGAGCGATTCCAGAAGAAACAGCCAGCCCAAAAGTCCTGAGTGGGAGTGTGTGATTTGCTCTAGGTCTACGAAGGTGGTCAGTGTGGTTAGAGTGGTGTGAGTGAGAGGAAGAGGGGTAGAAGGTGAGGTCAGAGAGGAGATGTGGGGCTTAGACCCTGCAGGACTTTGTAGCCCATGGTAAGGACTTTGGCTTTTACTCTGAGTGAGGAGGAGGCCACAGGAGGGTTGTGAGTAGAGAAGAGACATGAACTGCCTTAGGATTTAAGAGGATCCCTCTGACTGCAGAGTATGGAACAGACTGTAGGAGTGAAGATGGAAGCAGGGGCACCAGACATGAGGAGGCTACCGCAGTAGTCCAGTGACTGATGATGGTGCTGGCAACGGAGGGGGTGAGGGGAGGCTGGATTCACGAAACATTCTGAAGGGAGAGTGCACAGAATTTGCTGAAGGCCGAGAGCCGTGGGGCCAGACCGGGACACAGATAATGCCCTAACTAAAAGTAAGAAAAAACCCCTCCAATTCTATCTTGTTTAAGCCCCTATTCTTTTGTGATTTTTTTCCCCCTGTTGCTTGCAACTGAACATATTCCTTCCTGATCCATGACCCCACCCTGGACACTGAGACCTGAGGAGGGGGAGGCTACTGGGGGGACCTCCTCTCTCCTCAGGATGTTGCGCGTCAGCACCTTGCATACAGTAGGTGTTAGAAAACCCTCCCAGGACGGAGGGGAAATGTACGAAGGGCCATGCTCAGTGGACAAAGCTACATTTCAGTTCCCACAGGAGGCAGGACCTCAAAGGAGATTGAAAGGGTGAGGAAGCAGGAGCAGCGCTGTGGCAGAGGGAACGGCAGGAGCAGAGATGGGGGACAGAAAGAGGGAAGTGAGGCCACTTTGGGGTGTGGAGTGCCAGTGGGGCAAGAAAGGCAGGACTTTGGTTTGTGATTACATTAGATGTCTGCCAACGTGTCCAACCAACTCCTGGCACCATACAGTCAGGCTCAGTGTTTTGCTGAGCTGAAGTCTGAAAAAGCTCATTTTCCAGAAGAGGTCAATTTTTCATTTGGCCATTCATTCAACAATGGTGCCAAGTCCTGGAGAATGCTGAGGGTGACAATCAAGAACATTCTTGGCTAGTGGCATTGCTCAAGCAAGGGTTCCCAGGGGGGCAGGAAAAGACCCAGTTATTGCGACAGGAGAGTCCGTTTTGCTTTCTTAGACCTCACACTACTAGGGTGCGGTCTAGGTCTTCAGGGACTCGGCATTCACAGCCCTGGGGCAATGAAAAGTCACAGAGGGCTAAGGAGAGATGGTATATCCAACCACAAGAGGCATACTCTCCCAACGGCTGCGTGCATTTTAGGGCCCTGCGGCCCAGCCACCCTACAGCCCAGACCGCCACCTCTGGCCTCTTTATTGGCTGTTGCATCCACTCCTTCACACAACCTCCAACACCCCGGTTGGCTCTGCTCTTGCCCGTTCCGCCTCCGTGTCCTTCCATCCCGCTAGACTTTGCAGCCTTGGCATTGGTTCATTTCGTTCTAGCCCTACCCTTTGAGGGCTCAACTGCCTTCATTCTGGCTCCCTCATTGGCTAGCCACCATCTCTCTTCCTAGCTCCCGCCTTCGCCGTCCACCCCCATTGGCCCTGCCCTCCAGTCCCGCCTCCGAGGCCGCCCTTACACCGCCTCTTGGGTCTCTTTCTAGCCTTCGTATTCGCTAGCTCAGCCCTAGCACCGCCTCTTGAAGGCATAGTGCAAGCTCACACGACTCCCCACCGGCTCGCTGTAGCCATTATCTTTACGTCATCTCCTCTACGCCACCGGCGCGTGGCTCCCCATTGGCTATTCGCAGTCTCTGTCTTCGCGTCCCAGCGCCTACGCAACCAAGGGATCTCCTGCTTTTCGGGCCGCTCCGTTCGCTCCCCGCTGCCCCCATCGCCTGTAGTCATTCTATTTGCCCCGCCGCACACATGCCGCTCCCGCTCACACTCCCGCACTAGCTGTCCTCCTTTTGCGCTTTCCATCCCTGACCCCGCACCGCCCCTATTTAGGCCTCCCCATTGATTCCCTGATCATCCCGCCTCCTGCACCGCCCACTCTCGGGCATCCCCATTGGCTGCGTGCTTCTCCTGCACTCGCTTCGCCGCTACGTCATCCGTGCGCGGCTCCCTATTGGCTTTCTGCTATACCTGTCTTCGTCTCACCGCCTACAGCCCCCGTGAGCCGTACCCCCCCCCGCGCTGGCCTTCCCATTGGCTGCCCGCCCCTTCAGGCCCTGCCCCCGCCGGTCCCGCCACCGGTGCCGTCGGTGCCGCCGCCGCCGCCGACATGGCGCGCCCGGCCCCTGTGGAGCCCCCGCTGCGGCATCCCGCGCCCCCCTCGCCGGCCGCGGGCGAGCCCCGCACCTCTGTTGAGGCGGCGGTGGCCCCGCGGAGAGTGCTGTTCGCCGACGAGGCCCTGGGGCTGCCGCTGGCGCAGCTGCGCCGCTACCGACCGTGGGGCGGGCCCGGGGCGGGCAAGATGGCGGCGGCGGCCGGGCAAGATGGCGACGGCGGCGGGGCTGACGAGGACGACGATGGCGAGGATGGGGATGAAGGGGAGGAGGAAGAGGAGGCTGGCCCTGCGCCCTCGCCGCTGTGCCCCGTCCCCGCTGGCGGGGGGTTTTACCTGGTGCCCACATTTTCGCTGCCGCCCGCGCCGGGCCGTCTGGAGCGCTTGGGGCGCGTCATGGTGGAGCTGGAGGCGCTGCTGCCGCCTCCCGGAGCGGTCCCCGGGGGTGCCGGGGTGTGGGTGCCTGGGGGGCGCCCGCCGGTGCTGCGCGGGTTGGTACGCGTGCTGAACCGCTCCTTCGAGAAGGCGGTGCACGTGCGGGCCTCACACGACGGCTGGGCTTCCTTCTGCGACCACCCAGCGCGCTACGTCCCGCGCAGCCCGCCGGGGGCAGGAGCGGGAGGACCAGGAGCAGGAGATCCCATCCTGGATCCCGGCCTGGGCCTGGGCTTGGGCCCTGGCCAGGCGTCCGCCTCCTCGCCCGACGACGGCGGCCGCACTGACCGCTTTGCCTTCCAGCTGCCCTTTGCTGAGGGCGCGGGCGATGGGGCGCGCCTGGACTTCGTGGTGCGCTATGAGACCCCCGAGGGCACTTTCTGGGCCAACAACCAAGGCCGCAACTACACAGTCCTGCTCCGGATCGCACCCGCTCCCACACCCACTGATGCCGAAGGGCTGCCCCAGCAGCAGCAGCTGCAGCAGCTGGAGCCACAGCCCGAGTGCCAGGGTCCCGTGGAGGCTGAGGCCAGGCAGCTGAAGAGCTGCATGAAGCCGGTGAGGCGCAGGTAATGTCTGCCAGCGCCACCTCCGCCAACGCAGGGCTGTGTCTAGGATGGAGGACCAGCATCCCGACCCTGGAACCCCTCAGGCCTGCTCTCCAGGACAGGGAGGAGGGCGCGTTCAGGCAGTCCAAGAGTAACGGAGGCCAAAACATGTGCTAGGCTCTGTTTTAATTACGGGGGTTTCATTCATTTATTGAATTCCACTGTAGAACCCTCGATCAAGACAGACATCTTGCCTGCCCTCAAAGATCATGTAGGCTCCGATGGGAGAGGGTTTGAAGAAAACAAGCAAGCAGATAAGATACAGAGGGATAAGATAGTTGCTGAGAGGAGAGTGAAATAGGGTAAGGGGATAGTTTGGAGGGAATAGCTGCTTTCCAGTGTTCAGGGAAGGCCTTTAAGGAGGTGAGGCCTGGGTGATGGGAAGAAGTGTCATGGGCAGATATATGGGGGGTGGGGTGGGGAGAGTTTGTAGAAAAAAGAACGGGGAGGACTGTTCTGAGGAGGTGCCACTTAAACGGAGTCCTGAATGATAAAGGAAGATTGGTTATGCACACGTTCGGGAGGCAAAGGTGTTCTAGGCAGAGGGAACTGAGTACAAAGGTCCTGAGGTGAGCCAGAGCCTGGTGTGAATGGTGAGCAGTGTGCTGGAGTGGACAGAACTTCAGTGACCTAGTAGGGTGGACCAAGGGCCTTGCCAGTGGGGGACAGGGAATCTGATCCCCATTTGACAGAGCAGCAAACCAGGGTTCCAGAGGGAGAAACTGTTTGAGGAAGTGATGGCACCCCGCTTTTCCAGTTCCACCATGGCTGACCTTGAAGCCTGCGCATCTCTTTACTGTTACGTTCTAATCTAGTGCGAGGCCTCCTGCAGGATTGAGGGGCTGAGTCTGTGCTCTCACAGGGAAGCAGTGACTCTGGCAGACGCAGAACCAGGTGGGCCTGGACTCAAAGCTCTTGTCCTTTGTTTTTGCCTGTGACCATTCAGGGCCTGGGAGAAGGGGCCAGTAAACCCCAGGAGGCCTCATAGGAGACTAGAGTTTCTCAGTCAAGCTAGGAGTTCTTTGAAGGTAGCAGCTAGGCCTGATTCTTTTGGTGTGTGGAGGGGGTCACCTAAGCCTAGCCTGGGATAAGTAGAGTCTCTGTGCACGTGTGGGAAATGCATACATTTCTCTGCTTCTGGGAGGACTGGAAATGGGAATGGGAAAATGCGTTCTGGACCTTGTATATGCTTGATCAGAAGCCTCTGGTTGCAGCAAGATGTTTGTGATCCTGGCAAGGCCTTAGGCTGTGAGTGAGTGGTTCAGAAAGGTCTAGCTTGGGGCTGGTGGGCGGGTGTGCCTGGGTATGTGAGCTAGCAGGCAAGTACCCACTTACCGACCTGTGAGCCCCACAGTAATCTGAGACTTAGTCTAAAGGGGGCAGGCAGCGTGCCTTTCCTTACAGAGTTAAGAGAATGGATTCTGACATCAGAGTGCCTCCGTTCAAATTGCAGCCCTGCCGTCTGTTGGCTTTGTGACCTTGGCTAACTCATTTAACCGCACCGTGGCTTAATACCCTCACCTGTAAAGCAGACAATTACAACACCTACTGCAGAGGAGACGAGTAAAAGCACTCAGAACCAAATCTGGCTCGTAGCAGTGCCAGCAAGTGTTAGCTAGTGTTTATATTTATATTCAGGGAATCACACATACAGTTCCTTGGATACCCCTCCCAAACTCTGCTCTGCCCATCACCTGCTGTGTGGCCTTGCCTCAGTTCCTTCATCTGTAAGCCTCAGTCTTCTCATCTGCTAAAGGGGAATGACAGTCACTTTGGTTGGGTTGAATGCAGCAGACATGGGCAAGGCACTGAAGGATGGTGGTAGCCGTGGAAAAGAGTAGTGGCCAGCATTTACTGAGCTCTGTGCTGACAGCTTCAAGTCGGTTCTCTCCTGAGTCCTGCTGTGCGTGCTCTGTGGTATAGGTGCTCTGATTATGCACATTTAATAAAGGGGGAGACTGAGGTAGCTCGGGGAGGTGAGCCAGCTTGCTCAAGTCGACACTCAACTAGTGAGTGACAGGACCAGGGAGGACATGCTGGTACTTTTTTTTTTTTTTAAAAGATTTTATTTATTTATTTGAGAGAGAATGAGAGAGAGCACGAGAGGGAAGAGGGTCAGAGGGAGAAGCAGACTCCCTGCTGAGCAGGGAGCCCGATGTGGGGCTCGATCATGGGACTCCGGGATCATGACCTGAGCCGAAGGCAGTCGCTTAACCAACTGAGCCACCCAGGCGCCTGCTGGTACACTTTTTATTTTTTTTTAACTACTCCTCTGGAAGGTCTGACAGGGTTCAGGAAAAATTCTGCATTTCATTCCTGGTGTTCCCAGCAGGTCATGCTTTCCTTTTAACTTCTCTCTCTCTCTCTTTCTTTTCTGTCTCTCTCTCTCTCTCTGCTTTTTTTGAGGTATACAAAGTGTACTGATCTTAAGTATAGGGCTCAGTGGATTTTTACATACATATGCTTGTGTAGCCATCGCCCAGATCAAGGTTTGGAGTGGTCCCAGTGCCCAGAATCGCCTTCATTTCTGTCACTTTTCCCAAGTTGTCTTCCCAGGTGGCTGTCGTGGGAGCCCTGTCTGTAAGATGTGACAGTTTGGGTAGCAAGAGTTTGGTCATTTTAGAGTGTAAAAGGAAGAGAACCAGAGAAATCAAAAGCTCGCAGGGCCAAGGTGGGTGGAGAGGGTGTTTTTCTTTTAAAATACATGGGTGGTTTTAAGGAGAAATTGAAGCAGCCCGTTCAGACAATTGTTTTGGTATCTGGCCCCAGGTCTGTGGTTCCTAACATGACTTGTGATATTATTTTAAGTGGGCAGATGGCTTTTTGATAGCTTCTTTATCTTTTGATCTCAGCTCTTGCAAAGGGGAGGTTGGTGCTCATTGCAAGATCAGCGGTAAGATTTTCTTTGTAGGTCGGTGGCTTTCTTGGCGAGTACATTTCAACTTATTATTGTTTTAAAAGCTGTGTGCTGCCAGTGACTTGGAGCGCTGTTGAAGAACAGCTACCCCCTGCCACCCAGCCCTCTTGGGGACTGGTAGCTGATCTCAGGGGGGAAGGCCGAACATGCGGGAGCCCCGTGGCAGAGGGCTTCTTCACAAGTGCCAGCTGCGGCCCCCCCCCCCCCCCCCCCCCGGTACCGGGCATGGCCACGTCAGGTGGGGGGCACAGGGGAAGTCTGTGGTAGCCATGGGCATACAGCTCAGAAACCGGAAAATGGCTGTATTCCCTGTATCGCTGGACCACGCTTTTGTTAACTCTTAGGCTTCGAGATGATCCATCAACAAGCACTTGTTGAGGGCCTACTATGTGCTGGGCACGGTGCTAGGTTCAAACAGGGAAAAAGATGCAGACTGGCAGTAAGCTGTCAAAGGTTTTGTGGTGGAGCTGGGTGGGTGAGGCGGGGACGGAGGGCTTGCTGTGTGTGACGCTTGGCAGAGACCCTGCTCTGTGCTGGCCATTGTGCTGAGGGTTTGCGTGCAAAGGCCTCATCTAATTCTTTCAACATTCCCTGAGAGAGAGACTGTTTTATCCCTCTTTCCTGGATGAACAAACTGAGGCTCCCAGAGTCCAGAGTCCTAGGGCTGGTGTCGGGAGGAGCCCTCCTGATCTGCCTTGGCTTGACACCCTTAGGAGGTGTCCTGTCCCTCTTAGAAAGAAAGACCAAGAAAGCCTCAGCATGGCCTTCAAGCACCCCCCTGCCCTGTCCCCGAGTCTGGCCTCCGCAGCTGCTAGTCTCACGTCCCACCGTCCTCTGCCTTCTGAGCCCCTATCACCGTGGTCTTAACAAGGTGCCTTGCCCCTTACTGCTTCAGGGCCTTTGCCCATGCTGTTTTCCATCACCAGGAATGTTGGTCCTGTGCTCCTTGCGGTCTCCTCGTTTTGATCCCTCGGTTCTAAGAGTGCTTCCCCTGGGAAGCCTGCCCATCCCAACATCCTCAGGCCCCGATGTTCTCAATAGCGTGGATTAGGTGAGCCCTGCCAGAGAATGTCACGTAGCAGAACAAGTGTGTGTTGCCACAACTTTAAGATCATTTCCCACCCTGCCTGGCAGTCCTCGTCTATTTTTCGGATCCACTCTTGTCTCCACTTTGCTGTGACTCTTTTCAGATGTTCTTTACCTTCAGACTTTACTTCCTGCTTCAAAAAACAAAACGAAGCCGTAAGAATGGAACTCCCCACAGCTCGCAGCCCCCAAGCCTGCAAACTAAGTTCCCTCCCTTGTGTTACAGGGGAGGACGGGGCCCTTTTACTCCCTCAGGCCAGTCCCCCCACTTGTGCCCTGGGTTCCGCCACCTGCTCCAGAACTTGACCCTTTCTCTCCTGGCAGCTTTTCACCGCCCTCCTCACTGATCCTCTCTCTTGGCCTTTATACACGCTAGCATCTCTACTGTCTGAAAAACCTGTCCTTTGACCTCCCCTCTGTCCCTCCTGCTCCCGGCCAGCACCTAACCACCCCCCTCCCCTTCATTGCTCACCCCCCTCTGAAGAGTTGCTGACACTCTCCTTCTCCATTTGCTTCAGCCCCCCACATCTACCAGATTCCAGAGGTGGTTTTTGGTTTTCTTCTTGAAGTGGTTGAGCACTCCTACTTAAAACATGGTCTTTCCCTTGCCTTGGGACCACGCTCTGCTGCTTTTCCTCTTAACCCCCTGGCCCTTCTCCTTGCTCTTTCCTTCAGCCTCACATAGCCAGACTCGGTGTCTCCACTTGGCTGATGTCCCAAAGATGCGTCCCGCATTCGAGGTCGAATTATCACCTCCCCAACAGTGTTCCTGAGAGGCCTCTCCCCAACCCTTCCCTTACTTCTCTTCCTTCTAAGCATCCTAAGCCCATCCTGACCCTGGAGTCTGGGCCAGGGCCCTTTGTTCCAGGGCATTCTTCCTTTCCTGAAGGCACTGACCTCAGTTTGTAGTTAGACCTTCATTAGGGGATTATTGGATGACCCTCTCTGCCCTCTTAGCCTGTAAGCTCCGTGAGGGGTAGGGACATGGTCTGCTTTTTGTTCACCACTGTATTCCTGCAGGGCCTGCCATGGTGCCTGGCACTTAACAGGTGCTCAATAAATGTTTGTTGAAAGAATGAGTGTGAGTTATTTTTTTAAATGTCTTCCTCCACATGAAATTCTCAGCTTCCTAGTTGGGTGTGCTCACCATTGTGTCTCCAGGGTTTGTCAACTGGGCCGATGCACAGTAAGACCTCAATGATTTTTAGGTCACCTGTTGCTGAATAGATGGGGACCCAACTTGCTGTCTGAGTCGGCAGTCTTAGGGGAAACCAGAACAATCAAAGTTGAGACAGGACAGGCCAAGGGCCATCTTGGTTGTCTGGAAAGTCAGGATTTAGTGAGAAAGCGATCCTCTTTTACTCCACAGACAACTTGGTAGGGCATCATGGTTAAGGATGTGGACTGAGGCCACATGTTATGGAAGTGGCGGAGCTGGGCTCTGAGCCAGGGCGGTCCTGCTCTAGTTCCCCAGTTCTTAAAGGCTGTACCAGGCTGGGTGGTGCGTCTTACCAAGCGGGGCATTGCCAGGCAAGTTGCTTTCCTTTTCAGAGCCTCAGTTTCCCTCAGTGGGAATTTGGAGGGGATCGCTGTTTGTTAGCACTTAGTAGGCGATGTTCCACTATTTGCTCAATCCACCCCACAGCCCTCTGAGATAGCTATTACCGTTATACCTTCTTTATGGAGGTGGGAACGAGGCATCAAGAGGTTAAGTGACTTGCTCCAGGTCACACAGCTGGTAGGTGGCAGAGCTGAGGTTATTCAAAGTGACATGTCCTGACCCTTTATTGAACTGTGAAATCAATTTCCTGGATCCCAATGAATATTAAAGAAAAAGAACTAGCATAGGAAATGATCAGTGTGCCTCACAACCCATAGTAAAGGTAAGTGCCGTTTCATTCAAAGAACAACTGTTTTCCAGTTCTCTTTAAGTATGTGTATTTACACATGTATGGGTGTGCTGGCTTATGATGTAAAATGTATTTCTTACTGTGGGTCACCGCCAAACGAATGAAGTCACTGCCATGAAGGAAGCTCATGGCAACGATAAAGTGCTCTCCTTCCTCCCACCCCGCTGGATGGGCTCTAAGTCCCAGAGTTGACACTGACACAGACCCTAGTTGGGGAAGGCAGAGCAATGCCCCCACAGAATGTGGTGGCTTTCACACCTGCTTCAAACCCTGCTCTTCAGAGAGCAGATGGGTTGGGGTAACCGGGATTCCAAGTATCGTGGGGCAGGTTTCTGAGGCCACCTGACCCCTTGGAGAGTCAGCATTATCTTCGAGTTGACTACATGGGAGCTGGGGTCTGCTGAGTTTCCCTTTGGGTTTCAGTGCGTGACCCACTTAGGGCTGGCCAAGTTCTTTGAAAACAGCATCGGGGGTGCTCCCAGAGGACTCGGGGTGGTGGTGGCAGTGATGTGACTGCTCTGAAAGTCTGCTTTGCTCTTGCCCATTGGGGGTTGTCAGCCCTCCCCTGCTCACACTCTGGTGATTGACATTTTTGTTCTGTCTTGGCTGGCCCAGGCTGGGGCCAATGGCACCTCTTTCTGAAATCTCATCTTCCAGTCTCCCCGGATGTCGTCTGAGGTCAGCAGTCATTGAGTTTCCTGATGGCAGGAGGAATTTCATGCCTAGGAGACTGGTGTGGCCCCTTCTAGGCTGCACTGTCTTGACTGATTCTCGAGAACACCCCAAGGATACATCCCAGGTGCAGGCCCAGGTTCCCGGGCCTGTCCCCGGCCCACTACTTCCCTACTGCCCTTGAGGAGATAGCACGTGGCATTTGTGGGGCTGGTGCCAAAAGAGCAGGTTTCCTTCTCGAAAATTAGCAAGCACCCTGGAGGTACAGTTTTGTTCTTAATCTCCTCCCTCCCCATTTTTCTAAGAACCCCTCTTCTCTGTTACTGATCAATGAGTCAGTATACACTTGTACTCCATTTCTCTTACTATCCTCCTTTTGATTAAAGTCATAGCTGCCCCTGAATGTTTACTGTGAAAGACAGTTCAAGGATATTTAGGTTTTTTCTTTCTTTTTTTTTTTTAGCCCACGGTTTCGAACACTGTCTTCAAAATGGAGCCCTCTTTGGATTGTTATCAGTGTGGTGTGTAGTTAGTGGGTGGAGAGACACGGTTCCTTGAGCCTTAGTTTCCGCATTTGTAAAAAGGGAAGGGTGCTGCTTTGAAGGATAGATGTGAAGGTTTTCAAATGACTTGGTGTATCAATGAAAAGGGCCCACGTTGGAGGAGATGAACGATAAATGCTTGTGCCTTCTGCTTTCATCTCTCTGACTTCAGAGGTATGGAGGGCACCCTGTGTACTTCTGCTGACTTTGTGGATCTTGGGATCGGCTGAATTGCTTGACCTGATTTTTGGAAGCTCCCCTTCTTCTCACGCTCCTCAGCTGCAGAAGAGATGCTCTGGGGGCTGAGAGATTTGTTTTTCTTCTCTCTCTTCTTCCTTCAGCTGAACGGTGGAATTCTTTTCCTTCTGATTGGCTGCATCCTGTGGTTTCCCCCCTCCCCCCACGCTTTTTCTCTCTCACATACATTTAGGACTCTGGAATGGTATTTCAACACTGGGCCAGATGGCAGGAGATGGCTTGCCTAGTCCTGCCCCTGGGAGGGAGGGCTGCCCTTCTGTTTGTGGGTCTTCCTGAAGAAGCTTGCTTTAGAAGATCCTAGAAAGGTGACGTTTTCTCTAGTGAAGGACTACGCCAGCAAAAGAAGTCCGTAGAAATCGTGTTGGGCCCACAAGTCCAAAGACCTGGATTTTAAACTTACTGGGGGGACTGGTGCAGGACCAAGCTGGTTTGTTCCAAATCCCCCTTATCTGTGATGCTCGGGAGTTCGTGGCCAGGCTTCTGGAGTCACTCACTCCAGGGCCTTGTAATATTCGGATTCAAATACCTTTGGTGAGACACATGAGCCCTAGTCCGTGGAGAAAGACAGACGGCCCCTTCTGGAGCTTCCAGACTCTAGATCCATGTACCTGGCTCAAATTTCCTCCCTGAGGGACCTTGCCGCCACTTCCGTGTCTGGTGGTCACCTAGCCACATGTCCCATGAAGGCAGGGAAACTGGGAATGGATATATGGGCAAAAGGCAGGTCCAAAGAAAAGCCTGAATGAAAGAAGAGGGAGAGATCTTGTCTGTTATTGCTGCCCCCCTCTATCTACTTCTGGAAAGGATCGGAGATGGGGTTGGGGTAAGACCCCAGTTTCCCTTGTCCGGGAAGTGGCAGTTTGTTGATTGAGAGCCTGGATTTAGACATGGGAGCCAGAAGGCTTAGGTTTTGGTCCTCGCTGCCTGACCTTGAGCCGGTTTCCTTGGCTTCTGCGTCATCATCTGTGAGATGCGGATGATAATACTACCTACTTCACAGGATTAAAAGTACCTACCTCACAGGATTGTCGTGAGGATTGCATTAATATACGTGAAAGCACACAGAACAGTGCCGAACATCATAGTAGGTATTCTATTCAGGTCAGCTAGTGATCCTCGGCTTCTGTGAGGTAATTGATTATGTGTTTTCAAAAAGTTGCAACCGTCTGCAGAAATGTCAACATCATCATAATACCTGTTCGGAACGGAAAGGTCTGAGCAATTGCCTCAGCTCCTCTCAGTCTCTGCTCATGTTTTTGTTAACGCTTCCCTCTCATTTGCCTTCATCGGTAAACATTTGGTACTCATTTCTGAGAAAGAGAACAGCGATTTCTCCATGATCCCTGTGACCCCACCCCTGGCAGAGACTGGCTGAAATACACTTGCCTTATGCCACTTAGACCCCGGGGCCTGACTTGCCTGGCGGAGAAGGACCAACTTTAATGAATATCTGCAGTCGATTCAGTCCCCACTCTGTGCCAGGCCCCAGTGTCTGCCTCGATGGCCTTGACTGCCCTGTGCTTGGTGTGCACATCCTGGCTGTCCTGTGCTATGTTTTAAGGTGAGGAGGGTGAGGCTCTGAAAGGTTAGGTGCTCGGCCAGGCTGATAGGGTGATGGGTGGAGGATTGGTGGAGGGACCCAGGTCTTTGTGAGCCCGGGTTACTTCCTTTTTCTGCTGGCCTCCTTGCTGTTCTCCAGTTGCTTCCTTCCTCCCCCTTGCTGCTTTCTGAGTCCCCCAGTCCTCACCTGCCCTTTCTTGGAAAAAGCGGGTCCCTCTACGGCTAGGGATATACCCTAAAGAAACAATCCAAAATGCTCCTAAAGCCATGCCCAATAATGTCTGCTGGAGTCTGCTTCGTGAGAGCAAAACGAAGGCCACAACCTAGCCGCTCAGGAGGACGGGAACAGGTTACATACGTTACGGTGAGCCGCTGTGAGCGTAAACAGCCATTTCAAATGTTGACAAAAGGGTATATTCTTCTGCTTATGGTTACGGACAGCGCCAGCTGCGAAATGCCGTCCGCAGAACCTAAGTTGGTTTTGTAGAATATCTGGAATGAACTTTTCCAACATGGTACTAGTGTTGGCCTCTGGCTGATGTGTGACTTTTTCCCTTCTCTACGCTTTCCTGTGTTTCATAACATTTCTACAACGCGTCTGTAGGACTTTTCTAACGGGGGGAGTAAAAAGAGGTGGCAGAAGGGAAGACGGCCACCGACGCTTAGGAGTGGGCCACCACAGAGGCTCGGAAGGTGCCGGTGGGTGGCAGAACTGGCCTCTCGGGACATCAGATCCATGGATTCTCCCCTTTGTCCCCCTCCCTAGGCCTACTGAGGAAGAGCTGAGGATGAAGAGTGTGAAGGACAGCACCCCTTCTATGGGTAAGCACTTGGCGGGCTGTGGGGGTTTTAGCTTATGTTTACCATTTTCTTTCTTTCTCTCTGTTTTCTCTACATGAATTAGGAGGTTCCCTCTGTCTTAGACTGTCACAGAAAGCCTCAGAGGCAAAGCTGCCAAGTAGCCCCAAGAGCAGCCTTTCCTAACTAAACCAGGCCTGCTTGCACACGCACCTCACCCCAACACTACCCTTCTCTTCTCTCCAGCAGAGCGCCCTAGTGTCCAGGAGTCAGTGGGTCCCCTGGTGGCCCCTACCCCTCTCCGTCCGTGGCCTCAGATGACGCTTCAGGTAAGCAGGCCCTGGCAGCCTCTGGATGGACAGCCCAATGGGAGACTGGGTGGCAGGGGCTGACTTGCTCCAGGTCTACCCTAGGTCGGAGGGAGGCCCCCCAAAGCAGAACCTGATGGCGGAGGGGCAGAGTGCAGTTATTCACCTGAGTCTTTGTTATGTTAGCAAATATTTACTGAGTGCTTGCGCTGTGCCAAGTAGTTCTGGGCCCTGGGAATATGGTAGCGACCAAAAAAGCTGTCTTCCCGGGGCTTATTTATATTTTGGTGGAGTGGGACAGGACAAAACAACATAATAGTTAAAATATATGATATTTTAGATGATGATGGGTGCTAAGGAAAAAAAGGGATGGGTGCTAAGGAAAAAAAGGAGGGTGGGGGGAAGGTTTGTGAGTTTAGAACAGGTGGCCAGGGGAGGCCTTCGTGGTAAGTGAGATTTGAGCAAAGATCTGGAGAAGGTGAGAGTGAACCACGTGGGTAACTAGGGGAAGAACATCCCAGGCAGGTGCAAAGTCCCCCAGGCAGGGCCATGACAAATGTGTGAGGGACAGCAAGGAGCAGTGTGTGTGTTGGGGGGGTTGGGGGGGCAGCAGGAGGTGAGGTCAGACAGCAGGTGGGGGACAGATCATGTAGGGTCTCGTGGGCCTTGGAGAGAACTCTGGCTTTTACTCTGAGCGACTGGAGAGCAGGAGGTGGTGAGCGGAGGAGGGCCGTGATCTGACTTAGGATTTAACAGGCTCCCTCTGGCTGTTGTGAGGACAATAGGCTGTAGGGGCAGAAGCAGGGGGGACCGTGAGGGGGAGGCTACTGCAGAGGTCCGGGCCAGTGATGCCGGTGCCGGCAGGGGAGATAGATTCTGGAGGTGTGTGTGTGTGTGTGTGTGTGTGTGTGTGTGTGTGTGTGTGTGTGTGTGTTAGTACAAAGATTTTCAAACAGACACAGAAGGAAAGAGACTAGTATAATGAACTCATGAACTCACATATGCCTGTCACCCAGCTTCAACAAATTTCAACACATGTCCATTCCTACTTTTTCCATACCCGCTCCGCTCCTCCCTTGCCTATGGAATTATTTTAGAAAAAAATCCAGACATTATCTCATCCACAAATATTTTAGTTTGTACCTCAGAAAATTAAGCACTCGTTAAAAAAAACACAACAAAAAAACCCCCAAAAAACCCAAACCCGACAATGCAGCATCACGCCTCGGGAAATCAACAGTCTTTAGTATCATCAAATATTTGATCAGTGTTCAAATTTCCTTATCTCATAGGTGTTGTAGGATCCAAACCAGGTCAACACATTGCATTGGGTGGATGGGTCTTTTTTAGATATTTAAACCTCCCTCACTTTTCTGGCAGTTTGTTTGTTGAAGAAACCTTGTTTGTCCTGTAGAGTTTCCCACAGGCTGGTTTTGGCTGATTGCATCACATGGAAACACATTTCTTACTCTTTTTATTGATATACTAATTCCATTTAATTAATGTGATCTATTAAATTTAATTAATTTACTTTATTAAACTATCAATTTTGTTAAATTGATTTATTAAATACAATCTATTATTATGAAACTAATTTAACTAGAATTGATTCTATTTAATTCTCTTATTCCCGTTTCGTTTACTAACTGGAATTCTTCTCTAAAGAAAAACTTTCTCATATCAACCGTTTGGCTGCCTTGAATGTATATAGTTTGTATTGAAAAAGCTGTATAAATGCTTAATTTTTTCCCTTTTATTTACCAGTTTTCAGAAGAAGTGAACTTCTCCAAAGGTGACCAACTAAAGGATTTTTGGTTTTGGTGTATTATTACTAACTCATGAATTTTAAACATATTTGCTAAGTTTCAAGCCATTGCATTTATTTATTTATTTTGGTGTTTAAATTGAACTCTCTCCGGTCAGTGGGAGCTTGTTTACATTGGTTCCAGAGTCCTTTTGAACACATCCCCATCATTCTTGGTCCACTCCTTCACATTCTAGAATGACAATGTGTCCTAGATTCATCTCGTATTTGCCCTGCCCCAAACCTGGGAGCAGCCATTTAGTGAGAAAGCTCTGGTTCCTTTTAGGGGAGAATGGTATTTAGAAAGCAGGATCTGGTTGCTCAGTGTGCTTGTTGCTGCTAGATAGGCCATTGTTTCTAGGCCTTGTCAAAATAAATGTTTTTAAAAGAGAAAATACATGAATTCATGTGGATATTCTGGATCTGTTTTAGAGGTTAGCCGGCAGTATTTACTGAGAGCTCTTCACCAAATGCTGGTGCCCGCTGCCTTCCTTAGCCTTATGATCTGCAGGAGTCCCCTTTTACTCCATCTGATTTGGTTATTTTAATATAGATGACATAGGCCTTAGTGTTTGGAGAATTAGAGAGGGCTCTTTAAGGAGGGTTTTATCTGGAAACACCTGTGGGCCTGGGTGTGGGCTGTCGCCCACTCTCACTGTCTCTGCTTGTCCCCTCCCCTCCTCTACTTCATTCCTTTCCCTTTCTCTCCCCTCCTGCCCTGCCACCCTCCCAATGGCTCTAGGTTTCTGAAGTTACAGTGACTGGCAAACCCCCAGAGGAAGGTGACGTCCCCAGAAGCAGTCCGCCTGTGGCTTTCACGGAGGTCCCCCAGGCGCCGGCCATCAGGATCCTCCCTTCTTCCTCTGTCTGTGGCCTGGGTGGCTCTCCCAGGGACCAGGCCTCGGGGCCCGATTCAAGTGAGGGGGCAGCCGGGCCTCTCCTGGAACCCAGCCAGCAACAGGTGGAGGCCACGTGGGAAGTATCGAGAGAGAATGGAGGGGGCCAGAAGGACTCCGTGGTGGGGGCCATAATGGATGAACCCCCTGGGGGTCTGGAGGTCGTGAGTGGGTTGGAGGAGCTGCTTGGCGAGGACACCATTGACCAGGAGCTGGAGCAGCTCTACCTGTCCCACCTGAGCCGCCTGCGGGCTTCTGTGGCTGCAGGTGGGGCAGGGGGTGGCGGGGAGGGCCCCACAGATGGGGGGGTGTCCCCCAGCCATGCCCTGGGCATACTCACGGACCGCGACCTGATCTTGAAGTGGCCTGGCCCCGAGCGGGCCCTGAACAGTGCCCTGGCTGAGGAGATCACACTGCACTATGCGCGGCTGGGGCGTGGTGTGGAGCTTATCAAGGACACTGAGGACCCTGACGAGGAGGGGGAGGGGGAAGAGGGACTCTCCGTTATACCCTCCAGCCCCGAAGGGGACACCCCCAAGGAATCGCCTCCGGAAATCCTCTCGGGAGCCCATTCTGTGGTAGCCACTATGGGAGATGTGTGGCTCCCGTGGGCAGAGGGCTCGGGTTGTGACAGCCCCGTGGTTCTGGGTGCAGAGGGTCAGTTCACTGGGGCTCCGGCAAAGGGGATGGGCAAGGACACCGACTCTTTGCGTATAAGTAGGGTGACAGCTGGGGTGACCGGGTCCCCAGGGGGGAAAGAAGGACGGATGGAGTTTACCACTGAGTGGGCAGACAGCTTGGTTCCTATACCTGGTAAGGAGCTAGCTGCTCCAGTCCTACAGGGGCAAAGTCTCACCCTCCTTGGTCCCTCCGGGGCCGAAGTCTGTCCTTCTAGCCTGGCCAGGCCTCACGTGAGCTCCCAGGATGAAGAGGGTTCAGGCCCAAGCCTTGAGTCCCCAAAGAAGTCTCCCACCTTAGCAGCCCCTGCAGAATGTGTGTGTGTATTTCCTCCCCAGCTCCGGGGGCCCTTGACCCAGACTCTGGGGGTCCTGGCTGGGTTGGTGGTGGTCCCTGTGGCTCTGAACAGTGGTATGTCCCTCCTGGTGCTTGCGCTGTGCCTCTCTCTGGCCTGGTTCTCGTAGAGGCTGCCTGTAGGGGGGGGGAGCAATAACAGGCTTCCCCCCCTCTCTGGGGTGTGGGGAGAGGCAGTCCCTACACCACCCCCAGGGGATTCGGATAGGATGTGTGGCCTGTATAGTGAGGGGTCTTTTGCTTCTGAGAATGCCTGACTGGAGAGAGACCTTCCGGTCCCTGAGGACTTGTCGGCCCGGGGCTCCCTGCGGTGATACCAGTGGAGGGGAACAGGGCATGGTAGACGGTGTGAGATAATTTTCAGAGAGGAACTGGGCATGTCCTCCCTTTCCCCTCCCCCCCCCCAAGCCTGTATTTATTTTTGTATAATTCTCTGGATGAGGGAGAGTGGTCGTGAGCTGGTCTTGGGGCACAATTACCCAGAGATATATTTATTAACAGCCAACCTGTGCAACCTGCTGGAGCTTTATTTTTAATTTAATTTATATAGAGTACCTATTATTATATGCCACAATAGAGCTCTATGAGAAATGATGTGTCTTGCTGTACAGTGTTCTCCTGTTTGGGCCTGAGTGTGTGGGGTGGTCATGTTCTGTGGGAGGGGCAGGGTGGGGACTTGGGCGTGGGACACGTTCATGCCTGCTGCCACGGCTTCAATGTGTCACCTCACCTTATGGTCCTACCCCGTGTGGTCTGGTGGTCTTTGGAGGGGTGGGTCCTTTGGTATTTTCTATATTCTGCCAGGGAGGGAGGAAGAATGACTGATTGCCATATGAGGGTTTGGTGTCCAACACGTGGCCGCAGCGGTGGATGTAGTCAGCTGGAGATGTGGGAATACTGGCTGTGAATCAGCCACAGGTTTTGAGGTTCCTGAAAAAAAAAAAAGCCTTTGACACCAGGAGGGAGACCCCTCTGTCCCCAAGATTGGGAAGGTCTCACAAGGGAGAGAGGAGTTAATGTGCTGTGAAGAATTCATACCAGAGTTGTTGTCCACAGATTTTGCCTTTCTAACTCAAAACAGGAAACCCAGAAGCTTTGAAAGAAAGGATAGATATATTTACTGCATGCAAATAAAAATCTCTGCATTAGTAAAACAAAACACCATATATTTATTTACTTCCCTTCACAGCAAAACTTTACACCAACTTTCTTCCATTCCTCTCCAGGGCTCCAGGGCTTTTCTGAGAAACAGCCCCAATCAGATTGTTTGCCCAGCCACTTCAGCAAAAGTTCTGAAGTCACTGATGATATATGATGATATACAGCCACATCCCAGTCTTCATCTTCCTTGACCCATTGGCAACATTTTACACAGTTGGTCATCCTCGCAACCTTGAAATCTCTCTTTACTTGGTTTCCAGGACACCACACTTGCTTAGTTTTCCTCTCTCCTCGTTGGCCACTCTTCTAGAACAGTGCCCAGCACCTAGTAAGTCCTCAGTAATACCTACTGAATGAAATACATGATGGAACAAATAAAGGGATGTGGGAAAATATAGAGACATGGTTAGAGAACTTAGTTGGGCATTCAGGGGTGACAAGCTCAGTTCAGTTCCACAAATGTTGACTGACCGTCTCTCCTCTGCTCTGAGAACACGGGAAGGATCTCACAGTCTAGTGGGGGAGACAGATACAGAGAAAGGATTTTACTGCAGTGTGGTTAGCGCATTAGCAGCGATGGGGGCCTCAGAACAGATGCTCAGCCCAGCGTGGGGACTTTGGAAACCTTTTGGAGGGCATGGTGCCTGAACTGAATTAAAAAATGAGAAGGAATCCACCAGGTAGTGAAGGGGAAGAGAGGGTAGTCCAGTCAGAAGGAATAGCATTGCAGAAGTCTGGAAGTAGAAAACAGGTACTGAAAACAAACTCAACACCCACTCATTTTATCTGTCTTTCAATGAGGATATTTTCACTTGGTCAAATACCAAAGACCAAACGTGTGTCCACGGTCTTCCATTGATGTGATAATTTGCTCAATGTCCAAAAAGGCAACTTTCTGCCAACTGGATTGAGAAGTTAGATAAAATGGACAAATTAGTCAAATTACTACAAACATGTAACTTGCCAGAACTGTCTCAAAAAAAAAAGATGAAAAGTTGAGTAGTCCTATGACCATTAAAGTAACAGAATCTATAGCCAGAAGTCTTCCCACACAGAAACTCTGGGCCCAGGTGGCTTCACTGGTGAAACACTCAAGGAACAAATCATTCTGATTTTACAAAAGGGATTCCAGAGCACCATAAAAGGGAGCGTTTCTAATTCGTTTTATGGGGCTGATAGAACATTGATACTAAAACTTGATGAGTGAAAAAATATTACAGATCTCAAGAAAATGTACAAATACCCTAAACTAAATAGCTGCCTGTCTTGGTCTGCTTAGGGAGCTGTAACAAAATAGTGTAGACTAGGTGGCTCAAAAACAACATTTATTTCTCAGAGTGCCAGAGGCTGGGAAGTTGAAGATCAAAACACCTACAGATTTGGGGTCTGGTGGGGACCAACGTCCTGGTTCATAGATGGCTGTCTTCTTGTGGTATCTTCACATAGTGAAGGGGCAAGGTTACTCTTTGGGGTTTCTTTTTTTTTAACGATTTTATTTATTTGACAGAGAGACACAGCGAGAGAGGGAACACAGCAGGGGGAGTGGGAGAGGGAGAAGCAGGCTTCCTGCGGAGCAGGGAGCCTGATGTGGGGCTTGATCCCAGGACCCTGGGACCATGACCAGAGCTGAAGGCAGACGCTCAACCGACTGAGCCACCCAGGTGCCCCTAGGGTTTCTTATAAGGGCACGCATCCCATTCGTGAAGGCTCCACCCTCATGATCTAATCACCTCCCAAAGGCCCCACCTCCCAAATACCATCACATTGGGGATTACATTTCTTTTTTTTTAAATATTTTATTTATTTACTTGACAGAGAGAGAGAGAGACAGCGAGAGAGGGAACACAAGCAGGGGAAGTGGGAGAGGGAGAAGCAGGCTTCCCGCTGAGCGGGGAACCTGATGTGGGGCTCGATCCCAGGACCCTGGGATCATGACCTGAGCCGAAGGCAGACGCTTAACGACTGAGCCACCCAGGCGCCCCTGGGGATTACATTTTAACATAAACTTGTGAGGGGACACAATCATTCAGTCTCTAGCACTGCCTACATCCAGTATATTTAAAAAGTGTAGTATAACCAAGTTGGATTTATTCTAAAACTGCAACATGGTTTAACATTTGGAACTCAGTCAACAAAAGTTTATTCATTAATATATTAAAGGAAAACCCACAATAATCTCAATAAGTATCGAGAAAGGGTTGGATAAAATTTAACATCTATTCATGATTTTATTTTTTGAAGGATTTTATTTATTTGTTTGAGAGGGGCGGGAGGAGCAGAAGGAGAAGGACAAGCAGACTCCACACTGAGTGCAGAGCCCGTGGTGGGGCCCAGTCCCACGACCCTGAGATCATGACCTGAGCCGAAGTCAAGAGTTGGATGCTTAACTGACTGAGCCACCCAGGTGCCCCTCTATTCTTGATTTTAAAAACCTTAGCAAGGGGGGGGTGCCTGGGTGGCTCAGTCATTGGACGTCTGCCTTCGGCTCAGGTCATGATCCCAGGGTCCGGGGATCGGGCCCTGTGTCGGGCTCCCTGCTCCGCGGGAAGCCTGCTTCTCCCTCTCCCGCTCCCCCTGCTCGTGTTCCCCCTCTTGCTGTATCTCTCTCTGTCAAATAAATAAATAAAATCTTTAAAAATAAATAAATAAAAAAATAAAAACCTTAGCAAGGGACACCTGGGTGGCTCAGTTGATTGAGCATCGGGTTCCTGATCTTGGCTCAGGTCCTGATCTCAGGGTTGTTAAGTGCAAGTCCCGAGTTGGGCTCCACACTGGGCGTGGAGCTGACTTGAAAAAAAAAAAAAACTTAGCAAATTAGTTGAATACATTTTTTTTAATTTTTAAAAATTTTTATTTATTTAATGTGGGGGAGGGAACACAAGCAGGGGGAGTGGGAGAGGGAGAAGCAGGCCTCCCATGAAGCAGGAAGCCCGATCCCCATGATCCTGGGATCATGACGCGAGCCAAAGGCAGACGCTCAATGACTGAGCCACCCAGGCGCCCCAGCTGAATACATTTTCTTAACATAAACGGTATCTATCTACAAGGATTTATAGTAAACTACATACTTCAAATGAAATTTTAAGAGCTCTGACATTTGGAACCTGGCAAGGATGCCTGCTATCGCCATTTCTACTCAGCATTGTACTGGAGGTCCTAACAACCACAGTAAGGCAAGGCAAGGCAAGGAAAAGAAATTAAAAATATTTAAAGATTGGAAATGAAGAACAGAATTGTCATTATTTGTAGATGATACCATTGTGTATGTGGAAAATCCAAAATAATCTATTGACAAATTATTAGAATTACTAAGAATTTAAAAAGATTTCTGATACAAAAATGCACATTCAAAAATCAATTGCTTTTATATGCTAACAACAGACAAAATTTTAATAAAGATACCATTTATGGACTACTTAGAAATTGACAAAAGAGGGCAAGATCTTTTTTTTTAAACATTTTATTTTTGGGGCGCCTGGGTGGCTCAGTCAGTTAAGTGCTGCTTTCAGCTCAGGTCATGATCCTGGGGTCCTGGGATCAAGCCACTAGTTGGGCTCCGTGCTCAGCGGGGAGCCTGCTTCTCCCTCTCCCTCTGCTGCTCCCCCTGCTTATGTGCTCTTTCTCTGCCAGATAAATAAATAAATAAAATATGTTAATTTTTTAAAGATTTTATTTATTTATTTGACACACACACAGAGAGAGAGCACAAGCAAGGGGAGCAGCAGGCAGAGGGAGAGGGAAAGGCAGGCTCCCCACTGAACAAGGAGCCCGATGTGAGGCTTGATCCCGTGACCCTGGGCTCATGACCTGAGCCCATGGCAGCGGCCTAACCGACTAAGCCACCCAGGCGCCCCTAAAAGATTTTATTTTTAAGTAATCTCCACACCCAATGTGGGGCTCGAACTCACAACCCCGAGATCAAAAGTAACATGCTCTACCAACTGAGCCAGCCAGGTGCCCCAAGAGGGCAAGATCTTTTAGTAAAAAAATATAAAACTTTACTGAAAGACATTTTAAAAGATTAAATAAATAGATACACATGTTACTGAATGAAAGAGTCAATTGATAAAGCTGTCAGTTCCCTCTGAACTGTTTTGTAGGTTCAATGTAAATCCAGGCACGATTTCAATAGATTTGCGTGTCTGCGTATCATAACAGGTTAGTTCTTAAATTTATGTGGAAGTGCCAACTAGCCAGAACACCCATACTTAATGTAAGGTAGAGCAATTAAGATGGTGTGATACTGCTGCAAAGGTAGACAAATAGACTAATGAAAGACCAGTGGTCTCAGAAACAGACCCACTTATATGTAGATTCAGAATAGGTAGCCAAGGAGGTATTGTGAGACCAGTGGGAAATGGTTGGACTTTCAATAAATGGAACAATCTGTTATCCATATTGAAAAAAATGAAATTGGATCCTTACAACACAAAAATAACTCTAGGCAGATTCAAAACCTAAATGTGAGAAGCAAAACCAAAGAGCTTTAAGAATTTAATATAGAGGGGTGCCTGGGTGGCTCAGTTGGTTAAGCCTCTGCCTTCAGCTCCGGCCCTGATCTCAGGGTCTTGGGATTGAGTCCCACATCGGGCTCCCTGATCTGCAGGGAGTCTGCTTCTCCCTCCCCCTCTGCGACTCTCTCTCTCTCTCTGTCAAAAAATGGGTAAAATCTTTAAAAAAACAACAACAAGAATTTAATATAGAAAAATACCTTCATATACTCATGGTAGAAAAATTTTTCTTAAACAAGACTCAAAACACTAACCATAAGTGACAATTATAAAACATTCAATTACATTAAAATTAAGAATGTCTATTGATCAAAAAACACCATAGAGTGAAAGCCACAAATTGGGAGGCAAATTGAGAGAAGATAATTCAAACACAATTAACTGATGAAAAGCTCAAACCTAGAATATATTAAAAACTACAAATAGAAAAACCAGATGTGCTATGAAGTGTATAGATAAATTATATATTCACAGAATGGCATATTGTATAATGAGAATGAAAGATCTACAACTACATGGAATAGCCTGGATGAATTGCACAGACATGATGTTGAGCAAAAGAAGCCAAACAGAGAAACAGGCAAAATGAATCCATTACCAGTGGTAAAATTATAAAGGAAAGCAAGGGAATAATTATCACCAGGTCCATGATAATGTTTACCCATGGGGGAGGGAGGGAGGGAGGGATATAATTGGGAAGGTACCCCAGGAGACTTCTGGAATGTCAATACTAGTTTACAGCTTGACATGGGTGGTTGTTCATGGATGTGCAATTCATTAATATTCATTGAAATGTACATTTCTCAGGCAAAAAAAAAAAAAAGTCACAAGTAAAACAAAATGCAGTGAGTCCTGGGAGTGATGTGACTCTTTGGGACTCCTCCACATCGGCTCTGAGCAACCCCAGTTTCTTGTCTAGACCACGAAGTATAGGTGGACTACTTCCTTCAGAACCTCTCCTGGGGTCAAGGTCTTGCATTCAGTCCTGGAGGATACCGAGGCTCCCTCAGCCCTATCTGTGGAAGTCATGTTTTGGGGACTTGTTTATTCTGTGTCTCCTGACACCAGCCATGGAGCAGGGACATTCACCTCTTGGGGGATGGAGAGAGTCTGTCCGTTTTGTCCTCAGACGTCAGAGTTCATCTCCCCTTGGACCTCATTCATACATGGTTTTGTCTTATTTTATTTATTTATTTAGAGAGGGAGAGAGAGGTTATTTATTTATTTATATTTATTTATCTATTAATTTAGAGGGAGAGATCGAGAATCCCAAGCAGGCCTCACGCCCAGCACAGAGCCCGATGCGGGGCTTGATCTCACAATCTTGAGATCGTGACCTGAGTCGAAATCAAGAGTTGGACGCTTAACCGACTGAGCCACCCAGGCACCCCCATATGTGGTTTTAGAGCCCAGAAAAGGTGCCTGGGTGGCTCAGTTGGTTAAATGACTGCCTTCAGCTCAGGTCATGATCCTGGAGTCCTAGGATCGAGTCCCGCATTGGGCTCCCTGCTCAGCGAGGAGCCTGCTTCTCCCTCTAACCCTCCCACCTCTCATGTACACGCTCTCTCAAAATAAAAATAAATAAATCTTTAAAAAAAAAAAGTTCATTTAAAAGCCAGGACCCCAAGTCCTGGTTGTGCGACCTTGGGTAAGTCATCTGTCCCCTCCCAGCCTCAGTTTCCCATTCTTAAAAAGGGGCTAATGCCCACTGAGCTTTGGGGGAAACATGTAATGGTGTCACTCATGAACATATTTGATTAATCTAGCAATTCAGGCAGCATAGCAGGGCAGGCAAGAGGAAGGGCTCTGGAGTGGTACCGTCCAGGACTAAATTGCCACTATGTCACACGATAGGCAAGCTATTTAAGCTCTCTGTGCCTCCCTTTGCTTGTCTGCCATCAAGGGTAATAACTTGCTGTCTGCACAGGGTTATGGTGAAGGTTAAATGAGATAACACATCAGTTACCTAGGGCAGTGCCTAGCACAGAACAAGTAAATGTCAGCTGTTATCAGCTCCCACCCCCAGAACTCTTGCAAACACCGTCCCCCATGACACCTCCGTCCCACCCTCAAGTGTGTGCATTGTTATAGTGGTGGATAATGTGAAGGGTGGAGGCCTCCTTGTACCCCTGGCCCCTTCCCTGCCTGCCCCCTTGAGAGGCACTGGATCCCCACACACGCTCCCCAGGGGACCCACACTCTCCCAGTCTCCCCCACTTTTTCAGGTTAACCAAGGTGACAGGGCCACCACCTCATTCCAGGGGCACCATCTGGTAGGGGCCACAGGACTAGGCATTTCTGTCAGAAATGTGGACCTGAGAGGGAGGAAGGAAGGGAGTGGGGAGCACTTGTGTTTCCCCACCTAGTAGTTTCCTATTAATGATGTAACAAATTGGTGGCTCAGTCGTTGGGTGTCTGCCTTTGGCTCAGGTCATGGTCTCGGGGTCCTGGGATCGAGTCCCGCATCGGGCTCCCTGCTCCGCGGGAGGCCTGCTTTTCCCTCTCCCACTCCCCCTGCTTGTGTTCCTGCTCTCGCTGTCTCTGTCTCTGTCAAATAAATAAATAAAATCTTAGAAAAGAAAAGAAAAGAAAAGAAACTCCGTTAGAAAATTAAGCAAACAAGAAAAATGTCCTTAAAAAAATGATATAACAAATTTGCAACAAACTTAGTGGCTGAACACAGCACAAATATACTATCTTACAGTTCCCGAGGTCAGGGAGGTCAGGAGTCTCACAGGGTGTCCGTGGGGCTGTGTTCCTTCTGGAGGCTCTTGAGGAGAATCCATTCCCTTGCCTTTTCCAGCTTTTAGAAGCTGCCTGCAGTCCTTGGCTCATGGCCCCTTCCGCCATCTTCAACACCAGCAATGGCCAGTTGAGTCTTTCTCACATCAAATCACTCTGACTCTCTCTCTCCTGCCTCCTTCTTTCACTTATAAGAACCCTTGTGATTTACATTGCACCCAGCCAGATAATCCAGGATAATCTTCCCCATCTCAAAATGCTTAACTTAATCACATCTGCAAAGTCCCTTTTGCCATGTAAGTTGACATATTCCAGGCCCTACAGTTTAGGATGTGGCTATCTTTGGGGGGCCATATTCTGCCTAGCACTCAGCCCCTCCCTCACCAGACCTCTGTGGTCACTGCCAGTGTCCCCACCCTGAGGCCATGGAGGTGGACAGATGGGGGGCTTGCCCTTGAAGGGAGCAATTTGCCCATCCTGTAGGGAGAACGGCATGTCACCAGATAATTAAGATTGGGTGATTCTTGTAAGGATAACAAGAACAACACTATCGGCATTTACCTCCCAGTTACTCTGTGCCAGACCCTGGGCTGATTACTTTACATGAATCATGCTTTTCTCACACCAACGCCACGATGTAAATTCCATTTTTATCACGAGTGTACAGATGAGGAAACTGAAGCCCTGAGTGCCTTCTGTGTTCTCATCAGCCCTGAGCACAGTCCTTTGTTGGGGCCTCCATAATCTTCCTCTGTCTCCTCCTCCTTGTTACTAGGCCCAGTATCTTGATCTCAAAGGGGCCCCTGCTATCTGTCCTCGGGTCTTAGCCCTCAGCCTAGCCATCACCTGACCGCAGAGTACAACCCCTCCACTTCCCATTCTGGATGTCTGGAGTCCAGGGAAGTCCAGGTTTAAACCCGAGCTTCCTGCAAAGTCAAAGTGGCCTTTTCCTTTCATTCAGGGAAGCGTGACTGAAGCCGTGGTCCCACGGTGAGGTGTGAGTGTCACCAGGCACAGCTCAGCCGTGGACCGTCCATATTCCAACCTTTACCAGCAGGGGGCAACTCGTCTCTAAGACCAGGAAGGCCTCAGGGAAGAAGACAGGAGGGACAGAGACCCAAACATTCACACCTGAGAGGGTCACAGACCTCTGGGTACATGAGCCCCAGACCTGGGTGTCCCTCAGAGCCTCCCTCTCTGCGTGTGGACAGCTGGGGGGCAGCCGAGGGCCAGCTCTGCCTCTTCTTCCCGGAGGACCCTGGTCTTAGTCACTGCAAATGGTTTTCCTCTTCTTCCTGCTCTTCTTCCTCCTACCAGAAGCTCATTTCTGTGGTTAAAGGGAAATTCTCACATTTGTAATCTTTTTCTCATTGAAAGGTTTCATTTTAGGCTTTCTCCCCCACAAGATGGACTGGTTCTGTTGCCTTGACCACAGGGCAGGTTGGGCTACAGCTTGGCCTGTCCTGAAGGCACAGCCCTGGATCCTGAAGGCACTGGAGCATCCCCAGCAGAGCCTGGGTTTAGGAAAAGGCCCCTGGGTCCCCATTCAGATCCTGACCAGCTGCCGACTCTGCCTCCACCCAGGCCCCTCCCAAGGTCTGAATGCTGCGACTACAACTCCTAGCTGGGGCACGTAGATGCACGGGGGCTGCTGGTCTCGAGGAGACACAGGCCTGAGGAGGAGGTAGCAGAAAAGCTCTGGATGGCCCGAGGGGATGTACGGCTGTGGGGTGAGGAATGACCCACCCACAACCTGCCCACTGACCTGCTGCTGGGCCACAGACCCAGCTCCTGCCCTCCATGGGTCTCAGTGTCCTCATATGCACGATGGGCACGATTACATTCCCAGCACACAGAGGACGCTTATGAATGAAGGGGGATCTGAAGTGATGAGAAAGCAGATTTGGCCCAAGAGGCCGAGGAGCAGGTCAGAGTTGCTGGGGATGCCCTGACTTGGGTCTCCTCAGGCACAGCCAGGGGCTGCCTCCCTCGAATTGCTCAGCACACTCAGGCAGGTGGGAAGCTCTGAAATCAGAACCATGGGCCAAGGTCCAGTTGAGGTCCTCTCTGGCCACTTATGTCCTTCCCGTTTGTCCTCACCTCCGCCCACGGGGATACCAAGATGAACTCAGGGAGCTCACTGCCTCATTGGTTACTGCGACCCATCTGCAGTCATTAAAGTCGTGTGTCATCTTCACGACAGATTCCCATTAACACTTGTGAAACTTGTGCAAACAGTGGTTCACATGTTCTGAAATGGGTTTGATGATGTGTCATTGTTTATTTATTTATTTTTAAAAAGATTTTATTTATTATTTATTTGACAGAGAGAGACAAAGAGAGAGAGGGATCACAAGCAGGGGGAGAGGGAGAAGCAGGCTTCCTGTACAGCAGGGAGCCCGATGTGGGGCTCGATTCCAGGACCCTGGGATCATGACCTGAGCCGAAGGCAGACGCTTAACGACTGAGCCACCCAGGCGCCCCTGTGTCATTATTTATTACAGCCAGAGTTTATGCAGTCACTCTTCCACTGAATGGATAGGTAGTATATGATTTAGGTTCTTGCCATCACATACTAGCTGTGGTGAGCATTCCGGGACATACATTAATGGTCATATAGTAACTCTATCTGTAGTAGCTAACTGCTGGAAATAACCCAATTACACACTAATAGGAAACCCTGTGGGGCGCCTGGGTGGTTCAGTCGGTTAGGTGTCTGCCTTTGGCTCTGGTCATGATCTCTGGGTCCTGGGATCGAGCCCCACATTGGGCTCCCTGCTCAGTGGGGAGTCTGCTTCTCTCTCTCTCTCTCCCTCCCCATCACTTGTTCTCTCTCCCAAATAAATAATAAAATCTTTTAAAAAAAAGAAAACATGTAAATAAATTGTGCCAGTTTCATAGCACAGAATACTGCACAGATATGGAGACGAATGGACTAAACCCACAGAGACATAATGTTAAGTGAAAGAAAACAGATACAAAACAGGACAAGCTATAGGATAATTTTTTTAAATACATAACTGAAATATCAAAAATGTAAACATTGGCTTTGGGAGTTCTGTGAGTTTTAACACATGAATAGATTCATGTAACCACGGCCACATTCAGGATACACGACTGTTCCATCATTTTATAGAGCTCCCTTGTGCTGCCCCTTCATAGTCACACCTTCACACCCAGATACGGCCTCACGAAGGTGTCTATCCCTGTGCCGCTGCCACACGGTCTTGATTATTGGAGCTTTATAGTAAGTCAAAGTCCATGTAAGCCCTCCAATTTCTTTCTTCCTTTTCAAAATTACTTTGACAATGCTAGTTCCTTCGTTTTTCCACGTACATTTTAGAATTGAGTAGTCTGTATCCACACAAAAAGAGTTCTGTTGGAATTTTGATTGGAATGGCATTAAATGTACAGATCAATTTGGGGATGGTTAACATCTTAACTATACTGAATCTGTCAACCTGCAAACACAGTATGTCTCTTCATTATTTAGGTCTTTTATTTCTTTCATCACCTTCTTATAGTTTACAACATCCACAAATCCTGTATATTTTTGTTAGATTTTTTTTTGAGGCGCTATTGTAAAATAGTAGTTGTGTGTGTGTGTGTGTGTGTGTGTGTGTGTGTGTGTGTGTGTGTGTGTGTGTGTTTAAAAATTTTGGTTTTCAGGATGCCTGGGTGGTTCAGTCAGCTGAAAATCTGCCTTCAGCTCAGGTCATGATCCTGGGGTCCTGGGATCGAGCCCCACATCACATTGGGTTCCCTGCTCAGTGGGAAGTCTGCTTCTCCCTCCCCCCTGCTTGTGCGTGCACTCTCAACTTCTCTCTCTCTCCCTCTCAAAAACTAAATAAATAAAATCTTAAAGAAATTTTCAGTTTTTACTGTTCATTGCTAGTATACAGAAATACGCTTGATTTTTGTGTGTTGGATTTGTATTCTGCAATGTTGCTAAACTCACATATTAGCTCCAGTGCTTTTTAAAAAGTTTTATTTTAAAGATTGTATTTATTTATTTGAGAGAGAGAGAGAGAGCGAGTGAGCAGGGGTAGGGGCAAAGGGAGAGGGAGAGAGAATCTCAGGGAGACTCCACACTGAGTGCAGAGCCTGACGTGGGGCTCGATCTCACAACCCTGAGATCATGACCTGAGGCCAAAATCAAGAGGCAGAGGCCCAACTGACTGAGCCACCCGTGCACCCCAGCTCCGGGAATTTTAACATAAATTCCATGGGATTTTCTATGCAGATAATCGTGTCATCTGAGAATTGGAGTAGTTTTATTTCTTCCTTCCCAATCTATAAGACATTTATGACTTTTTCTTGCCTCTCTGAACTGACTAGAATTTCCAATACAATGTAAAATAACCAGGGTGAGAATGGACATTCTTCTCTATTTCTGATCTTGGGGGAAAAAGCACTGAGTATCATGAGCTGCCCTGGTAGACAATTGCAGACAACATGGCATATGCGTTATCACAATTCGTTGTAGGGGGATGAACTGTATGCCTCCACTGGGAAAGGACTCTTAGAAGCTTGTGTGGCTTTCCTCAGGACTTCACCCTATGCACTTTTTCCCTTTGCTGATTTTGCCTAGTATCCCTAAGTCATAGTAAATATTAGCCTTGGGTATCTCTATATGGTGAGTTCTGTGTATCCTCTTGGCAAATAATTGAACCTGGGATGGTCTTGGGGACCCCAACACAAGTGTATACATGTTATAGATTATTACGTATTCTTCATGAATTTTTATCAGTTTGTAATATCTCTCTTTAGCCCTGGTAATGTTCTTGGTTCTGTACTTTATTTTGTCCTCTATTAAGAGCCACTCGAGCTTTTGTTTTTATATATTAGTGCTTATCTGGTATATCTTTTTGCATCCTTTATTTTAACTTAACTACATCATTATATTTGAAATGAGTTTATTGTACATAGCATATAGTTGGGTCATTTTGCCTTTTTTATAAGAAAAAAAATCCATCCTTGGGGCACCTGGGTGGTTCAGTTGGTTAAGGCTCTGCCTTCGGCTCAGGTCATGATCCCAGGGTCCTGGGATCAAGCCCCACATTGGGCTCCCTGCTCAGCGGGAGGCCTGCTTCTCCCTCTCCTGCTCCCCCTGCTTGTGTTCCCTCTCTCACTGTCTCTTTCTCTCTCTGTGAAATAAATAAATAAAATCTTTTTAAAAAATCCATCCTTAAACTCTTTGACTTTGATCATTTACATTTATTTTATTTTTTCAAAGATTTATTTATTTATTTTATATTATAAATGAGAGAGAGAGTGAGTGTGAGTGCAAGGGGGAGGGGCATAGGGAGAGGGAGAGTCCTAAGCAGACTGCACTGAGTGCGGAGCCTCCCTCTGGGCTCGATCTCACCACCCTGAGATTACAACCTGAGCCAAAACCAAGAGTTGGATGCCCAACTGACTGCGCCACCCAGGCACCCCAATCATTTACATTTAATGTTATTACTAGATGTTTGGATTTATGCCATTGTGTACAAAGTGTACCATTTTATCATTTGTTTTCTGTTTCTTCCCTGCTTTTTGTTTTCCTTTGGGTTATTTGAACATTGTTTAACATTCCTCTTAAATTTATCTACTGTGGTGGTGCCTGGGTGGCTCAGTCGTTAAGCATCTGCCTTTGGCTCAGGTCATGATCCCGGGGTCCTGGGATCGAGCTCTGCATCGGGCTCCCTGCTCAGCGGGAAGCCTGCTTCTTCTCCCACTCCCCCTGCTGGTGTTCCCTCTCTCGCTGTGTCTCTCTCTGTCAAATAAATAAACAAAATCTTAAAAAGAAATTATCTACTGTGTTTTTGACTATCTCTTTGCATACTTTTAAAAATGATTTGTCTAGGAGTTAAAATATACATACCTAACCCTTCTTAGACTACTAAAAAATCAATATTTTTACCATTTCACATGGAATGTGGAAACCTTACCACCATACAGTTCCTGTTAGTCACTCTTTATGTTCTTGTTATCTTAAATATTGCATCTAAATACATTTTCCTTTAAGTTTATTTATTTATTTATTTAAGTCATCTCTACACCCAACAGGGGGCTCGAACTCATGACCCTGAAATGAAGAGTCACATGCTTTACTGACTGAGCCAGCCAGGCGCCCCTGGCTGCCATTACTTCTGAAGAGACTTCTACAGTCATTTGGATCGTTGTTTCCCTATAAATAATGCACCCTTTTCCTCCGGCTGCTTTCAAGATTTTTTTTTCTTTGTGGATTTCAGAGCTTGATTATGATGTATCTGGGCATGGGTTGTTTGGGTCTATTGTGTTTGGTGTTTCCCGAACTTCTTGGATTGTAGGTTTATGTCTTTTGCCAAATTTGCAAAGTCTCCAGCAATTATTCCTTTAAAAATATTTTTATGGGCACCTGGGTGGCTCAGTCAGTTAAGTGTCTGTCTTTGGCTCAGGTCATAATCCTGGGGTCCTGGGACTGAGCCCCAAGTTGGACTCCCTGTTCAGCAGGAAGTCTGCTTCTCCCTTTCCCTCTGCCACTCCCCCTGGATTGTGCTCTCTCTCTCTCAGATGAATAAATAAAATCTTGTAAAAAATTAAAGATAAAAATATTTTTAATCACCATACTATGTCACTTCTCCTTTTGGGTTTCTGATGATAGAAACTATAGATGTCATAGTATTCTGCCACATGTCCTTGTGATTCTGTTTGTTTTTCAATCTCTTTTTCTCAGAGTTGTTTTAATTGAATAATTTTTATTGATCTATCTTCAAGTTCAGTAACTATTTTGTCATCTCTGTTTTGCTCCTGAACCCATCCAGTGAGATTTTTATTTGGTTATCTTATTTTTCACTTACAAAATTTCCACTTGTTTATTTAAATATTTTCTTGTGTCAAGATTTTTTATTTTTACACTTGTTTCAAAAGTGTTCATGATTGCTTGTTGAAGCTTTTTTTTTTAACCACAGCTTTTTTAAAGACTTTGTCAGATAATCCCAACATCTCAGTTCTTAGCCTTAAAGACATAGCTGTCCATTATTTTACCGGCAAAAAATGGGTTTATTGGAGAATAGCAGAGAATTGCAAATTTGGGACATTCAAGCTATGGGAGAAACCAGAGGCAAGTCAGGTGAACAGATGAGAGGAATGCTCTTTTACAGAGGAAAGGGGGAAGTTGTGAGGGGCTGTTATAAACAAAAAGTCAATTGGAATAAACTGGGAGTTCAAAGTGCAGTGGTTTTTTCATTGGCTGAGTTGTGACAGTCTCTCATTGGCTGGGCTGTTGCCAGGGGAGGAGGAAAGCCTTTCTTCCTCCTCCTGGGATAGTTAAGTAGTAGGGAGTTGCAAAGGACCCCCTCTTCCTGTAGAGGTCTGCAATTGACAATGAGTGGTAGAGCATAAGATCTCTCTCTTCTGGCCTCCCAAATCAATTCTAGTGAGATTTCCCTTTATTAATTTTCAAAACCCCCTTTTTGATCAAGGTCTTTACTCAAAAGCTTTGCTGATCAAGAGTTAGGTTTCCCATATTTAGTGATTTTGTCCTTCAGTGCCAGGAAGGACCTTTCTGGTTGTTGTGTCCTCCATTAGAGGAAAAGTGCATAACAGCTGGAAACCACTTAAGGCCACATTTGAGTAACAAGAAAGGCTAAGAGGGAGAACTCTTAGACGCTTCCCATCTGTAGTCCATATTTATCAGTATTGTAAGCCTAGGTGGTCACCTCAAACTGTTGAGTCAGCATCATCTTCTTGGGTACATGATTTTTACAAAAGTTTGACAGGCAACAAGTGCAGAATCAAAGGTAACATGACAGGGGCTCTTGGGTGGCTCAGTCAGGTAAGTGTCCAACTCTTGATTTCGGCTCAGGTCATGATCTCAGGGTCATGAGATCGAGCCCCATGTTAGGCTCTGCGCTCAGTGGGAAGTCTGCTTGAGACTCTCTCCCTCTCCCTCTGCCCCTCCCTCTGCTCTCTATCTAAAATAAATAAATAAATCTTTTTAAAAAAAGTAGCGTGACAATTCCAAATTGTATGATGGTTCCAGAACCCTAGGTGTGTGCAAGTAGCCAATTGAAAATATTTATTGGCACTTCTTTTGACTTAGGGGAGAAAAGTTCTCCCTATGGGGGCAAACCCAGAGTCATGTATGCCTCCTGGAGGCCCCTGCTTAAAGAGGTCATGAAAGCAAACTAGTAAATACTGAAAGAGCCCACTGAGTTAGCTGAGGGCATTTGGAAAGATATGGTGTAGGTATAAACATGAAGCAATAGCTGATGAACTTTTCTCAAAACAGCAAAACCTCAGAGACATTTTAAAACAGTATTGTTGGGGTGCCTGGGTGGCTCAGTTGGTTAAACATGTGCCTTCTGCTCAGGTCATGATCCGGGGGTCCTGGGATCAAGCCCCGCTTTGGGCTCCCTGCTCAGTGGGGAGCCTGCTTCTCCCTCTGCCTCTGCCTGCCACTCTCCCTGCTTGTGTGCACTCTCACTCTCTCTCTCCTTTTCTCTCTCTTCACAAATAAATAATAAAATATTTTAAAAAATGGAGCTGCTTTTATAAAAAAGGGCACTATGAAAAATTGCTATGGGTGGTTATTTAATTTTATGTATATATGTATGTATGTATTTCAAAGCATGGTTATTTTATTTTATTTTTAAAGATTTTATTTATTTATTTGACAGCACAAAGTTTTTAAAAAGTGGGGCAGCTGGGTGGCTCAGTTGGTTAAGCAACCGACTCTTGATTTTGGCTCAGATTGTGATCTCAGAGTCCTGAGATTGAGCCCCGCATCGGGATCTGCACTGGGCACGAAACCTGCTTAAGATTTTGTCTCTCCTCTCCCTCTGCCCCTCCCCACCCTCTCTTGCTCCAAAAAATAAATAAATAATTAAAAAGATAAAAAGTTTTTATTTTATTTTATTTTTTAAAAAAGATATTATTTATTTATTTGAGAGAGACAGAGAATGAGAGATAGAAAGCATGAGAGGGAAGAGGGTCAGAGGGAGAAGCAGACTCCCTGCTGAGCAGGAAGCCCGATGTGGGACTCGATCCCAGGACTCCAGGATCATGACCTGAGCCGAAGGCAGTCGCTTAACCAACTGAGCCACCCAGGCGCCCCAAGATAAAAAGTTTTTAAAAAGTGCCTACTTCACTTGTCCCACCTGTCCAGAGTATAATCCAGGGAAACCCATTCACACAAATGGATTTCATACAGTTTCCCCTGTCTTGTGGATATACATTATTTTAGTCATGGTTTGTAGGTTTTCACTGGGTCAAAGCTTTCCCTTGTAGATAGGCCACTGATGCTGTGGCTAAAATTCTGTTAGAAAAGATTATCCCAACCTGGGGAATCCCTCTTGAGCTTTATAGTGATTGGAGAATCCTTTTTACCAGTCAGGTGTTTCAGTGAGTCTATGCTGTTTGTCTGGTTTTATAACACTTTCATGGTGCATATCATCCTCAATCCTCAGAGTTAGTTGAATACACTGAAAGCACTATTAAGACTCAGTTGGCAAGATTTGTAGACACCCTCCAAATAACTTGGCTGAAAGCATTGTCCCTGGTCCTTGAAAATCTCAGATCCACCCCCTTGGACCTTACCGAATTTTACCCTTAGAGATAGTCACAGGATGTCCAATGCACTTGGTCCCTGTCTCCTTTAACCCACTTCAATATTGTAAAGGTCTAATTGTTTCTATTTAAAATAACCATGCTGGGCACCTGGGTGGCTCAGTCAGTTAAACATCTGCTTTCGCCTCAGGTCATGATCTCAGGGTCCTGGGATCGAGTCCCGCATGGGGCTCCCTGCTCAGCGGGGGGCCTGCTTCTCCCTCTCCCTCTGTCTGCCACTCCCCCTGCTTGTGCGTACTCTCTCTGATGAATAGATATTAAAAAAAACTTTTTAATTCCAGTGTTATATTAGTTTCAGCGGTTAAACAATTCCATATGTCACACAGTGCTCATCACAAGTGTCCTCCTTAATCCCCATCACCTATTTCCCCCATCCCCCACCCACCTCCCTTCTGGCAGAGGTAGGCACTTTTTGTGGCCTTATTAATATCTCCCCACCAATATTGGTTCATGAACACTATCATTTTGTCAGTAGACTGATGGTTTAATGCATCTATAGTGGTAAAGCAAAGGGAGTTTTAGAATTTCTGGTAGGGCCAGATTGTTATTTGGTCCAAACCAGAGTTTCTCTCTCTCTCTTTTTTTTAAGATTTTTATTTATTTATTTATTTGACAGAGAGAGAGAGAGAGACAGCGAGAGAGGGAACACAAGCAGGGGGAGTGGGAGAGGGAGAAGCAGGCTTCCCGCTGAGCAGGAACCTGATGCAGGACTCGATCCCAGGACCCTGGGATCATGACCTGAGCCCAAAGCAGACGCCCAATGACTGAACCACCCAGGTGCCCCCAGTGTTCTCTTTTTATATTGAACGAAGAATTATTAGATTTCCAATATTGTTTTTCCCTCTCTGGGGCCAATTGTTGGGTATCTCTTGTGAATTTTTCCAAATTATCATTTGGGAGAGCATCCCTTTGAAATATGACAGAGATTTGACTATTGGTTTCCTGGAGGGAAGCATTTTTGGTGGAAGTATCAGCAAGGTAGTTTCCTTTGGTCTCCGAGGAGCTGAGTCTGGAATGCCCAGGAACATTAACAGTAGCCAGAGCAGCTGGTAAAAGTATGGTGTCTAATACATTTTGGACATAAGAGCCATTTAAATTTGTATCCCCATTGGAAGTAAGGAAACCTCATTTCCATATAACATTTCACAGTCATGGGCTACCCCAAAGATGTACTGACTATTGGTATAAATGTTTGTGGTTTTACCCTTGGCCAAGGTACAAGCTTGAGTAGGGCGTCTAACTCAGCCTGTTGGGCTGAAGTAGCCAAAGGTAAAGGTGTTGTCGCGATGACTTCAAAAGGAGTTGCAATAGCATACCCAGCACAATATCTACCATTTTCATCCTTTAAGTAAGAACCATCAGTAAGCCATGAAAAGTCTGCATTGGTTAGAGGAGTTTCCGACAAATTGTCACAGGGAGTCAAAAGGTGATCTGCCGGTGTTAAGCAGTTGTGAAGGGTTTCTTCTGGGTCTAAACATGGTCTTTGTTCCAAGATCAGATGCCCTAACTATAGAACCTGAGTTTGAGCCAACTGCAATTTTTCTTTGGAGACTTTGTGTCTCTTTAAGGCCAAAAATTTTTAGCAGGTGGATGCGATCCTCCTGTGAAGAGGTTTGAGAAGGGGAGCAGAGAAGCAAATAATCTATGTACTGTAGCAAAGTAGAGCCTGCAGAAAACTTTACATCATCCAAATCAGCTTTTAAGGTTTGTGAAATATAAGAACTCTCTGTGAAATCCTGGAACATTACTGTCCAGGTGTGTTGCCTTTTTTCCCAAGTGAAAGCAAAAAGATATTGGCTATCCTTGTCAACTGGAATACTAAAAATGCCCTGCATGGATGAATTACAGTGAAAAATTTGCTTTCAGTGGGAATGGATGTCAGCAGGACATAGGGTTAGAACAACAGGGTGTCAATCGATAACAATGTTATTTATTGCTCCAAGGTCCTGGATAATCTTCCATCCTCGACCATTTGAGTTTTCTCACAGGTAAAATAGGGGTATTAGAGGAACTAGTGCAGGGGATAATGAGGCTCTGAGCTTTGTAATCTAGTATGGGGCTGATGCCTTGAAAGGTTTCTTTATAAGGCATTGCTTAATTCTAGGGAGAGGTTTTGAGGGATCTATTTGAATCTTGATGGGTGGTACACTGTGGATTCTGCCAATATCTGTTGAAGATTTTGCCCATAAAGAGGATAGTAGCTGATCTGATAGGAACAAATGATTAGTGTCCCTGGACTCAGTTACGGTGCCATCAGAGATAGAGCAAAAAAATGTCAAGGGTCATTTAATTCCCCTGTTGGCTATTTTAATTGCCACTGTCAAATTCTGGAATTATTTCCCCCTTTTGGGAGAAAGAAATTCTGGCATGATACTTTTCTAAGAAATCTCAGCCCAATAAATGAATAGGGGTTGAGGAACAAAGGAGGAAAGGGTGTGCATCTCTCAAAGGGTGCAGACAAAAGGGAACAGGTTCAGAGACACAAACCTGTTGAGGTTATTAGAGACCCGCCCCTATTTGAACTTTAAGGACTCCAAGGCAGGGGCTGCTTTATAACAGTGAGACTGAACACCAAGAGTGTAGCTCTGGTGTCTATGAAGACAGAGATTCAGTCCCAGTCTCGAGAGTGGTTTCTCTGAGCTGATTAAGAGCCCATGTGGTTCCTCAGAGCCCCGCCACCGGACGTTAGGAGGACATTGGAAAGCCTGGCTAGAGGGCTGAAGGTGCTTGGAATGCTTACATTTATAACAGTCTGTTTTTTTCCAATGCCCTGGTTCTTTACAATACTAGCAGAAACTAAAAGGGTTTTGGTTTTGTTTAGGGTCCTTTATTTGCTGGAGTTGAAAGTTGAGAATTTTAGTGGTCTTTCTTTTGGGTGACTCATCTAGAGTGTGAGCAAGCTGGTTTGGCAAATTAACTAAACTTGGAATGGACATGGTTTCCCATTCCATCCTGGTCCTTTTAACTAAAAGAGAAAGATCCTGATTCAGTCCATTAATAAACCTAGAGTTAAATGCTACCCAGGTGGATTCAATATCTAACAAAAACCCAGAGTTTTCTTTGAAAACAATCTGAAGTCGACTGTAATAGTCATGAACAGGTTCATTGGGCTTTTCTGTATAAACCTGAATTTTGTTCCAATCAACGGTCTTAGGAAAAGCTACTGTAATTGCTTGGCGGAGATTTTTGGTGAGTGTTCTAGCATCTTGCCAAAAGTTGTGGGGTTGGGGGGGCACGGTTATCTCTCTAAATACCTTTCCAGATGTTCCCATCAGGCTAGTTTCATCCAGTGTTTGGCCTGGTCTTCACCAACAAGCATGTAGACTAATTGATATAAAACTGAGAAACCAGGTTGGTAAATGTGTGACTATGTTACATTCTGCAGCAAACCTATAGGGGTCCTCAGTCACTTTAGGAAACACTTTAACTGTAGCCCCCAGTTTGGCCTTAGTCCAGGAAACATAAGAAATTTGGGGCTTATTTGGATCCCCCAAATGTTTAAAGGAGGCACGTTTTAATAGGTTCAGGAGAGGAGGAAGTGGGGAGAGTTTTGGAGGGAGAGGGTAGTTTGGAGAAAGGATTAGAATGAGGGATTGGGATATAGAAGAGGTGGAGTCGGTGCAGACAAAATAGAGGCAAATGGCACTGGAGATGGGGCCCGAGCACAAGATGTCTGCCACATGTCAGGAGACAAAGAAAGCAGCAGAGGGGGGAAAGAGGTCTCAGAGCCCTTTTTACTTCTTTTAATTGTCCATTTGCCCCAGTTAATTTAGAAATAGTATTTCGTGGGGCGCCTCGGTGGCTCAGTCGGTGGAGCATCCGACTCTTGGTTTTGGCCCAGGTCATGAACTCAGGGTTATAAGATCGAGCCCTGCGTCAGGCCCCACACTTGGTGTAGAGCCTGCTTGAGATTCTCTGTCGCTGCCCTTCCCCCAGCGTGCTCTCTCTCTCTCAATTAAATTAAATTTGATTTGATTTAATTTAATTTAAAAAGAAATATTATTTTCCACTGAGGCAAACTTAGAATGCCAAAAATGTTTGGAAGCCTCAGGCTGCCAATTAAAATAGGCTTTTGTTGTTGTTGTTGTTTGTTTTTGTTTTGTTATTTTGAACAGTGGCTTTCTAATTTAATTTTGAGAAAAAGAAGTTTTGGGAGGGACACCTGGGTGGCTCAGTCAGTTAAGCGTCTGCCTTCGGCTCGGGTCATGATCCTAGGGTCCTGGGATCAAGTCCCGCGATGGGCTCCTTGCTCAGCGGGGAGCCTGCTTCTCCCTCTCCCTGCAGCTTCTCCTGCTTGTGCTCTCTCTCTCTCTGTCACAAATAAATAAATGAAATCTTTAGAAAAAAAAAAGGAAAAGAAGTTTTGGGAGATCAGAAGTCTTCCATAATGGCCATTGGTGTACTTTTGGCTAAGTTGGTTCATTTAGTTAGAAATGCACATGAGGAGGGAACTGCAGTTTTTAAACATGAAACCGGCCAGGGTCCCAGGAAGAGAGGGGTGCCCTTAAAGTATTTTGATGACTGGGGTCCCACTTCTTAGAGGTTTTTCAGGAACAGCCTGGTTCCAGAAGGAATTAGACCAAAGGCCAGCACAGTTCCAGTAGGGACAGTCTGGTTCTTTTCTGAAAAGGAGTCAGGCCAAAGGCCAACATAATTCCTACAGGAACGGTCCAAAGGCTAACATAATTCCAGTAGGCACAATTCTAACAGGACCAGTCTGGTTCCAAATGGAGTCCGATCAAAAGCCAAAGAATACTCTCAGATAGGACAAAGCTTTAAAACAGATCCCAAATAATGCCTGGAGAACTCGAAAAACAAAGTGAGCAGAACTTGAATCCAGGAGAAAACTTACTCTTAAACTCTAGGGTTGGCAAGAAAGCAGTGAGCATAGCTGGCTCTGTGGCTACCAGTACAGATTTTGCTCACCAGTCTTGAAGTTGTTGGGGGTCTTCTCTGGATCCCACTTCTGATCACCAAATAACGTTAACCTTCAAAATAAAACTGTCAGTTATTTTATCTGTAAAAATGGGTTTATTTAGGAATAACAGAGAAGTATAACTGGGGACATGTAAGCTATGGAAAAACCATAGGCAAGTTGGGAGAACAAAGGAAAAGGATGCTTTTTTATAGAGGAAAAGGGGGAGCTGGGAGACACAGAGTCCACTGAAATAAACTAGGATTTCCAAGTGCAGTGGTTTTTCATTGGCTGAGTTGTGACAGTCTCTCATTGGCTGGGCTGTTGCTGGGAAAGGACAAAACCTTTCTCCCTGCTGCTGGGGTAGTAAAGTAGTATGGACTTAAAAGGTATCTTCCTGTTGGGGTTTGCAAATGAGGAGAAGTGATAGGGTGAGAGATCCCCCTTCTGGCCTCCTACCTCCATTTTAGTTAGGCTTCCCTTTCTTACTGTTCATACAGCTTCTTCTGCATGGATGTCAGTTGATTGCCTTTCTCATGTGAGTTGAGAATTTTTCTTGGTTCTTCATATTCTGAATAATTTGAATTATATTCTGGACATTTTGAATATTGGATTATGAGACTCGTGGTCTTGTGTAAATCCTATGGAATATGTTTCGATTTCTGTTTCATCAGGCATTTTCTCTTCACAGGCAGGCACAACAGCCCTTGTCCTTGTGTCTGGAGTCAGGACAAGGGAAGCAGGTGGGCCTTGGAGGGGAGCGGATTAGATGAAGATGAGGCAAGTCCTGGGGGAATGATTTGAGGTATCTGGGTCCTGGGGACACCAGAAAATGCCAGCAAAAGGCAGATTTGGGAATCCTAAGTAGGCCAGGATAAAGGGGTGGGAAGGCCCCTACTCACGAATGGACAAAGTGGGCATACTCAGTGCTGCATGCCTCCCCATTGACCATTGGTGTGGGGCATGTGCACTGCATACCTCATGCTGAGTTATGCTGGCTGCATCATACCCTGTGGATTCTTTTTTTCTGCCAGAGATTCAGTCTATAGGTCCCCTGATAAATCCTCCCTGGAGGGTAAGTGTGAGTGGGGGTGAGGGGGGAGCCAGTGAGTTTCAAACAGGTAGGGTCTGTGTGGTTCCTGGCCTCTGAGCAGAAATATCCTCAAGGTCATCACCCTTTTCTTCACAAGTGCAGCACCCACCATGGCCTTTGATATTGTTGCAGGCAGGGACAAGGAAGGGCAATGGACTTGCGGGGGGGGTAGACAAAATTGGGGCAAATATTCGGGGAAAGATTTAAGGTATCTCTGTCCTAGAAGACCCAGGAACTGCTAACAGAGGGCAGATTCAAGAATCCCCAGTGGGGCCCGGATGAAGGAGTGGCGAAGCCACCGACCACCCAGCACACAAGATACATTGCACGGGCCCAGTGCCACCAACTTTCCCATCGCCCTTTGGCGTGTGTGTGTGTGTGTGTGTGTGTGTGTGTGTGTGTGTGTGTGTTTGTGCAACACAGTCTGGGTGCAGAGCTGTGAAGCCCCCACCCCACGACGCACACGTGGGTTGCATTGAGCCTGCCCATTAGCTTGTTCTTTTAAATCCGCTGTTGGCGTGGGGTTCATGCAGTGTAGTCTGGGTGCAGAGCTGTGCAGGTTGTGTCTTATTGTCTGGATTTGTTCTTGGTGTCTGAGACTCAAGTGGTAAGTCTCCAGATCAGTCCATTCAAGAATTTAAGTGTGAAGAGGGAGCCAGCAGGCTTTGAGGGGGTAGGAGTGGTGTGGTATCTTGGCCTCCAAGGAGGAAGGTCCTCAAGGTTGTCCTTCCTCCTTTTCCTCTGGGTGTCTCTGCAGACATGACCATTGTCTGTCTTGGTGGGTGTGGGACTGGGGAGGATGGTGGATGTGGGGGTGGGATTGAGATGAAGATTGGGTGTCCTGGGCCATGATTTGAGGTATCTGAATCCTAGAGGTGCCAGGAATTGCTGACAGAGGGAAGAATAGAAATACTCAGTGGGGCCAGGATGAGGGAGTGGGGAGGCTGGCACCCACAAAGACACGTGGGACACACTCCGCCTGCCCAGTAGCATACTCTTATATATCTGCCATTGGCGTAGGGTTCGTGTGGTGTGTTCTGGGTGCAGAGTTGTGCAGGTCACGTCTTACTGTCTGGATTCCTTCTTGGTGTCTGAGACTCAATTGGTAGGTCTCTGTATCAGTCCTCTCAGGAATTTAAGTGTGGAGAAGGAGCCAGCAGGCTTTGAATGGGTAGCTGGTGTGCTTTCTGGCCTCTAAGGAGGAAGGTCCTTGAGGTTGTCCTCTTTTTCCTCCGGCTGTCTCTGTAGGTATGGCCATTGTCTTTGTTGGTGGATTGTGGGGGTAAGATGAAGATCGGGCGTTTTGGGGGCTTGATTTCAGGTATCTGTGTCCCGGAGGCACTAAGAATTTCGGACAGAGGTCAGATTAAGAATGCTCAGTGGAGGGGCAGGGGTGCCTCGCTGGCTTAATCATTAAACGTCTGCCTTCGGCTCAGGTCATGATCCCAGGGTCCTGGGATCGAGCCCCACATCGGGCTCCCTGCTTCTGCGGGGAGCCTGCTTCTCCCTCTCCCACTTTCCCAGCTTGTGTTCCTGCTCTTGCTCTCTCTCTGTCAAATAAATAAATAAAATCTTAAAAAAAAATGCTCAGTGGGGCGGGGATGAGGGAGGGGGGAAACCCCACCCCATTGGCAGTGGGCTTGCGCAGTAGCGTGTTCTTTAAATCCGCCGCCATTGGCGTGGGGTTCGTGTGGTGTGGTCTGGGTGCGGAGCCGTGCAGGTCGCATCTCGCTGTCTGGATTCATTCTTGCTGTGTGAGACTCAATTGGTAGGTCTCCGGATCAGTCCTACCAGAAATTTAAGTGTGAAGGAGGAGCCTTTAGGTGGGTAGGGGTGGAGTGGTTTCTGGCCTCCAAGGAGGAAGTTTCTCGAGGTTGTCCTCCTATTCCTCCGAGTGTCTCAGCAGCCACAGTCATTGTCTTTCTTGATGGGAGTGGGACGAGGGAGGATGGTGGGGGTGGGGGTGAGATGAAGATGGAGTGTTTTGGGGGGTGTGATTTGAGGTATCTGGGTCCTGGAAGTGCCAGGAATTGCCGACAGAGGGAAGATTAGAAATCCTTAGTGGAGCCTGGACGAAGGAGTGGGGAAGCCAGCCCCCCCACACACGTGGGAGGCACTGCGCTTGCCCAGTACAGTGCGCTTTATAATCCGCCATTTGCCTGGGGTGCAGACCTGTGTGGGTCGCACCTTACTGTCTGGATTTCTTCTTGGTGTTTGCGATTCAGTTGGTAGGTCTCCGAATCAGTTCTCTCAGAAATTTAAGTGTGAAGAAGGAGCCAGCAGGCTTTGGGTGGGTAGGGGTGAAATGTTTTCTGGCCTCCAAGGAGGAAGGTCCTCGAGGTTGTCCTACTTTTCCTCCGGCTGTCTCGGCAGGCAGGGCCATTGCCTTTCTTGGTGGGATGTGGGATTGAGATGAAGATCGGGCTCCTTGGGAGCTTGATTTGAGGTATGTGTGCCACGGAGGCGCAAAGAATTGTGAACCCAGGACGGATTAAGAATGCTCCGGAGGGTGGGGGTAAAGGAATGGGGAAACCCCCACCCCCACCCCGTGCACGTGGCTCGCAGTGAGCCTGCACAGTAGCATGTATTTTTAAATGCGCCGCCTTTGGCGTGCAGTTCGTGTCGTGCGGTCTGGGTGCTGAACGGTGCGGGTCGCGTCTTGCCGTCTGGATTCGTTCTTGCTGTGTGAGACGCAATTGGTAGGTCTCCGGATCAGTCCTCCCAGAAACTTAAGTGTGAAGGAGGAGAGCGAGCAGGCTTTGGGTGGGTAGGGGTGGTGTTGTTTCTGGCCTCCAAGGAGGAAGGTCCTGGAGGTTGTCCTGCTTTTCCTCTGGTTGTCTCCGCAAGGCATGGCCATTGTCTTTCTTGGTGGGCTGTGTGGGTGAGATGAAGATCGGGTGTCTTGCGAGCAGGAGGTGAGGTATCTATGTCCTGGAGGCGCTAAGAATTGCGGACAGAAAATGGATTAAGAATAGTCAGTGCTGCGGGGATGGGGGAGTGGGGAAGCCTCCCCGCCCCGCCACCGACACCTCGAGCACGCGGTTCTCAGTGTGCATGCGCAAGTACTATGTTCTTTGAAATCCGCTGATATTGGTGTGGCGTTCGTGGGGGGCGGTCTGGGTGCGGAACTGTGCAGGTCGCGTCTTACCGTCTGGATTCATTCTTGGTGTGTGAGAACCAATTGGTAGGTCTTTGGATCAGTCCTCCCAGAAATTTAAGTGTGAAGTAGAAGCAGCAGGCTTTGGGTGGGCAGCGGTGATGTGGTTCCTGCCTCCAAGAAGGAAGGTCCTCCTGGTTATCCTCTTCCTCTGGCTGTCTGTGCAGGCATGGCCCCTGTGTCTATTTTTGGGTTGTTGGGGTGGGGGTGAGATGAAGATCGGATGTCTTGGGGGCTTGATTTGAGGTATCTGTTCCTCGGAGGTGCAAAGAATTGTGATCCAGGACGGATTAAGAAAGATCCGGAGGGTGGGGGTAGGGGAGAGCGGAAGCTCCAACCTCCACCCCACCCCACCCCTACCGGCACCCCCGCCCGCACCCCACGCCTACCGGCACCCCCGCCCGCACCCCACCCCTACCGGCACCCCCGCCCGCACCCCACCCCTACCGGCACCCCCGCCCGCACCCCACCCCTACCGGCACCCCCGCCCGCACCCCACCCCTAGCCGCACCCCCGCCCGCACCCCACCCCTAGCCGCACCCCCGCGCGCACCCCACCCCTAGCCGCACCCCCGCCCGCACCCCACCCCTAGCCGCACCCCGGCCCCCACCCCACCCCTAGCCGCACCCCCGCCCCCCACCCCACCCCTACCGGCACCCCCGCCCGCACCCCACCCCTAGCCGCACCCCACCCCGTGCACGTGGCTCGCAGTGCGCCTGCGCAGTAGCATGTTCTTTTAAATCCGCCCCCTTTGGCGAGGAGTTCGTGTGGTGCGGTCTGGGTGCTGAACCGTGCAGGTAGCGTCTTGCGTCTGGATTCGTTCTTGCTGTGTGAGACTCAATTGGTAGGTCTCCGGATCAGTCCTCCCAGAAACTTAGGTGTGAAGGAGGAGAGCGAGCAGGCTTTTGTGGGTAAGGGTTGGTGGTGTTTCTGGCCTGCAAGGCGGAAGGCCTTGGAGGTTGTCCTGCTTTTCCTCCGGTTGTCTCCGGAAGGCATGGCCATTGTCGTTCTTGGTGGGCTGTGTGGGTGAGATGAAGATCGGGTGTCTTGCGAGCACGAGGTGAGGTATCAATGTCCTGGAGGCACTAAGAATTGCGGACAGAAGACGGTTTAAGAATAGTCAGTGCGGCGGGGATGGGGGAGTGGGGAAGCCTCCCCGCCCCCCAACCGCCACCTCGTGCACGCGGTTGTCAGTGCGCCTGCGCAGTAGCATGTTCTGTTAAATCCGCCGCCATTGGCGTTGGTTTCGTGTTGTACGGGCTGGATGCGGACCCGTGCAGGTCACGTCTTGCCGTCTGGATTCTTCCTTGCTGTGTGAGGCTCAATTGGTAGGTCTCCGGATCAGTCCTCCCAGCAATTTAAGCGTGAAGTAGAGGTTGCAGGCTTCGGGTGGGTAGCGGCGATGTGGTTTCCTGCTTCCAAGGAGGGAGGTCCTCGAGGTTCTCTTCTTCCTCTGCCTGTCTCCGCAGGCATGGCCCCTTTTTTCCTTGTTGGCTTGTTGGGGTGTGGGTGAGATGAAGATCGGGCATCTTGGGGTCTTGGTTTGAGGTATGTGTGTTCTGGAGGTGCCAGTAACTGCTGACGGAGGGCCGATTTGGGAATGCCCGGTGGTGCCCGGGTGAAGGAGTGGGGGAAGCCCCGCCCACTGGTCGCTGCCCGACTCAGTGGTCCGGCGCAGTGCTGTGCTCTTGCCCGGTGGCCCTTTGCATGGGAGAAGTGCCGTGCCTTCTGGTTGTGAAGCTGTGTGCCTTGCATCCTGCTCTCTGAATTCTTTCTCACTGACTGAGACTCAGTTGATAGGTCCTCAGACAGTCTCCCTAGGAATTTACGTTTGAGTGAGTGTGAGGGGTCAGCCAGCCGGCTTGGGGGCTAGTAGGGATGGCGTGGTTCCCAGGCCTGAGGAAAAAGTCCTCAAGATCTTCCTTTTCCCAGGGGTCGGGGCTGTCATGGAGGCACTCGGCACTGCTGACAGAAGGAAAATTTAGGAATCTCCAGTGGGGCCTAGGCAAGGGGGTGGGGAAGCAGCGTGCGTGCCTCGCGCTGCTGCATCTTCACCCTCAGGTGTGGGGTATTGCAATGACTTCTGCGTGTTGAGCTGTGTGGGTCTTGTCCTACTGTCTGGATTCTTTTCGTGCAGTCTGAGACTCATTTGGTGGGTCGGCCGGTCAGTTTTTCCAACAGTTTCGCTGTAAGTGTGAGGAGGGAGCCAGTAGATTTTTGGGGGGTGGGGTCAGGGCAGAGTGGTTCCTAGCCCCTGAGGAGGACAGTCCTCGAGGCTGTCTTCTTATGGACGTCACAGCCACCATGGCCCTTGATGTGGTGGCAGGGCAGGACGAGGGAGGAGGGTGAGCTGGGGACAGAGGGGGGTCAGATGAAGACGGAGTTGTCTTGGCATTATTTGAGGTATTGGAGTCCTGGGGGCACAAGGAACTGCCAACAGGGCACAGACTCGGGAGTTGTCAGAGTCTGAGGGGCCCTTGGGAAGTGGCAAGTGTAGTGGAAAAGAAACGCCCGAGAAAGGGGGATTGTTGGGGGGTTGCATCCCTGAGACTCGAAGTGTACCAGACCGAGGACCAAGAGAGGAGAGTGCCATGTGTAGTCTTCATTGCAGGCACCGAACTCTGCAATTCTAGTGCAAAAATAATTGGAGACGGTCTATCAACAATGAACGTGGTTAAGTATTCCAGTAAACCTTTATCGGAGGTGTGGAAAGAAAGGGCTTAGTCAATCAGAGTGTGCCAACAATAGCGGGTACTCAGTTTTTCATTCTCTGGTGGTAGTTTCTTTTTTGTTGTTGTTGTTGTTTTTTAAGATTTTATTTGTTTGACAGAGAGAGAGAGCACAAGCAGGGGGAGTGGCAGGCAGAGGGAGAAGCAGGCTCCCCGGAGAGCAGGGGGAGCACGACGCGGGACTCGATCCCAGGTCCCTGGGATCATGACCTGAGCCGAAGGCAGTCGCTTTAACCAGCTGAGCCACCCAGGCGCCCTGGTGGTATTTTCTTAAATGTCTCCATGATGGTGAATCAAGTTGTGAAACCAGATCCCTTTAAAGATATATTCTTGTCTTAATCATGTGCCTAACTTAATTTCTCTGTCAGCCCGGCCATGACATGAGCAGTTTGCCTTTGCAAGCTGCCAGATTTGGTGTGACTGGAGAGCATGGACAATTAAATTACCGTTAGACTAACTTTAAAAATACTCTCAGTGTTGAGAAAAAGAGCCCATGTCTCCTTTTGGCCACAGAAGCGGTCAAATGTAACCGTCTTGTCAAGTGTATTTTCCAAATCCCAGTATTCTGCTTTCAGTGCCAAATATGAATCGGCAAGTAAGGTCAACATTCAGACCTAGAGCAAGACGAGATGGTGAAGTACCTTTGCAGCCAGTTGGGCCTGTGGTTGTAAGTACTTGAACATTTGTTTTTTATTAGTACAAATTTATTTTTGTGAAAACGTCAAAGTAGTATCGATATAGTGATAAGGACTTTCGATGCTAAGGAGCATTTATCCAGGAGCATGACGTTCTGTTCTTTTCTGGATGGATGCGGTTATGTTCCTGGGAAATATACCTGATGAGTTTTTCATGCTTATTAACAACCGATGGCACACATCCATCCCAACATCGATGTAAGTAGCTTCCAAAGCCTTTGAGGAAAGCTCTTTTGGAGTAGCCTCTGTGGGAAGAGCAATTTTATTTAAGAATAAGTATATTGAAGAGCATTGGGGAAATGTCTTTAGATTTTTGTTGGTGGAGGTGCCGTTAAACCATTGTATAAATTCCTATTCTATGTGACCTCTTTATTAGCTGTGGAGAGTCTGTTCTGCCAGTCTTCAGGTCTTTTTTCTGGGTTATTTACACGTATGCGGTCATTATCTAGGTGTATATATGGGATGAAGTGAGCTTAGAATCCTCCTACCCTGCCATCTTCTATTGTATGCTAGGTATTTATATCATTGATGTGTGTTAACGACACAACTTTTTTTCTGTTTACATACACATATGCATACCCCTAGGCCCAGCTGCTTCGTGCTGAGCAACCTCAAGGGGAAGAGCCACCGACTGAGCGTCCGGATAGTATACCTGATGGAGAGAAAAAAGAAGGAGCATCTGTGGTTCAAGGTGACGGGAAAGGGGGGTGTGTGTGAGTGTATGTGCGTTTCACGCATCGCGATGTACTTGTAACAGAAGGGAAGACACAATAGAAAGGAATCTCAAACCTTGCCTGGAAATTGGCTGGAATGGTGAAGAGGATATAGTTTGCAACCGAGGGCGGTTCCTCAGTACGGTAAGTTTCCCCCATTTTGTAAATGAGAAAACTAAGGCTCAAGGATTGCGTTTATCAAAGAGCCATTTGACTATTGAAAACAAAATTTGTGTATTTTTAAAGTGGCTCTTAAAAGTTTACATTTTTCTATGGTTAGAAAAACCAAAAGAGGGTCCCCTGGGTGGCTCAGTTGGTTAAGCATCTGCCTGCAGCTCAGGTCATGATCTCAGGGTCCTGGGATGGAGCCCCGCGTCGGGCTCTCTGCTCAGCGGGGAGTCTGCTTCTCCCTCTCCCCCTGCTCGTGCGCGCTCTCTCTCTCTCTCTCTCTCTCTCTCACTCACTTGCTGACTCACTCTCTCCAATAAATAAGACATAGAAGAAAATCCAAAAGCTTAATTATCCTGAGATTAATATGAGACAATTTATTTCTCCCAGATCCATAGTATTCCCAGCATATAGTATTTTGAAGGAAGATCTCCACGTAATTCAGGCCACTGTTAAAGGTTTCTAGAAAGAAAATGACTGACCCCAATGTCCGTTCATTTCTTTCTACCTTGCCTTTATTCTGACTGTAAAATAGTATACTTATCGTTACTCTCAAATCACTTCACTCTTCCTGTTGGTTCTTTGTTGTGCATGGGATTCACTTACGGAACATTACACATAGGGCCTTTGGACCTATGTATAACTTTATTTTAAGAAAGTAAGTTTTCTCTTACCCCAAAAGGGGATGGGTGTCACTACCATAAGATTGCCATCGGTCTGCAAATACGCTCCGCTAATTCTTCAGAGAGTGACATTTTAATTGTAGTTCAAATCCTACCCACGGTGTAGACTTCAGACTGTAGAGTTGCTGCTCCCCGCTCTTAGTACGCTATGGCAAAATACTACAATTGTACCTGTATTATGGTTTATGCTTCGACTGTCATTTAAAATGAAGGTTTCCAAATACAGGAAACATATGTAAAGTCCATTCATAGTTGCTACTAATGGTGCAAAAGAGTCCCTCCATACTGAACTGTACACTTGAAAACGGTTAAGATGGGGTATTTTATGTTACACATTTTTCAACCACAATTAAAAATGAAGTGACTACTGTCTTGTGAAGTACAATGTCATATATTCTTTTTATTCTTTGTAGTTCCAAACCACAAAATTTACAGAAAATTTACAAGGGTAGTGCAGTTACATATATGCTTATAGTTATCCAAAATTTTCACCTGGAGTCACCGATTGTCACTATGTTTTACCACTCTGGTTTCATACCCTCGTCCCTTTCCGTTACATATACACACATACCCTTATGGGTATGATACTGATATGTGTATGATTACTATGACTACTGATGAATCATTTCCATAAAGTTCAACTGTTATGATCCTTTACCCAAAGTACCTAAGTGTGTGCATCTCCTCCGAACAAAGAAAGTCATTCTCTGGGGCTAACCACTGGACAGAGACTTGACAGTGGAAAAATGCAATCATTTGATAAAGAGTGTAAATCAGTTTCCCCAGGTGTCCCGATAATTTCCTTCATACGTTTCTTTTTGGATCCAGAGTCCAGTTTAGGATCATGCGTTTGCATTTAGTTTTTTAAAAATACTCACTTATTTACATGAAAGAGCAAGTGAGAGCGGGGCAGGGGCAGAGGGAAAGAATCTCAGGCAGACTCCCTGCTGCGCCTGATGCACATGTGCACGGGGCTGGATCTGCCGACCCCGAGATCATGACCTGAGCTGAAATCAAGTCAGATGCTTAACTGAATGAGCCACCCAGGTGCTCCACACACAGCTTTATTTATTTATTTTTTTTAATCTGGAATGGTTCTGCCCATCTTGATGACAAAGCAATTGGTTTGCTGAATCCTTATCAATTGGGGGCTTCAAGACTTTTCTTTCCCCTCGACATTTATTGGCGTCTGCTCTTGCCACATCACATGCTAAGTATTGAGAGACATGCTTTCAGCCTTGAACTCTCAGTCTAGTCAGAGACTCAAGTCACTGGCAAGTATAACCACAAGTACAGTATAGGCAAGTACAAGGGGGACACCTGAGTTGTCTGAGGGCAGTCTTGAAAAAGGAAAAAGGCAAGAAAACCCTGCTTTACTAGTTTCTGGTAACGGACCCCTGAAATGATGCTCTTGTAATTCTTAATCGCATTTACTACCACACTAGCCTAAGGCTTTTGTTTCATAACACTGAGGAAATGAATAGTATTTCCTTATTCATAGCTCACGTTTTACCTCTTAAATTGATCACCTTTTTATTTTCAAGGGCCTGCCCCGGAACCTAATCCAAAGGAACTGGCTGGTGAAAAGACTGGGCGTGAGCAGGGAGATGGTCCTGATGTCGAACCGAGGGGACTTGCAAATCTAGAGCCCCTTAAGATGCCAGAGGCAGGTATGTGATCCATTAAGCGTGCAAAGTATAGCGCGTCTGTTTTCCGCAACGTTATATATTTAATAATAGAGGTAACTTTATTGTTACCTCAGTAACCGAGTTCCCCTATAAAAATTATTGGAAATGTAGTTCAGATCCCAGATGGCTGACTTCCAGACTATTAGGCACAGATTGGGTCAAAGCCATATAAATTACAAAATAGGAAAACAGTTTCTTTTACGTGTAAGTTCTTTCGCCAAGAGCTGATAATTTCAGATACTTTTAGAGAGATCCACTTCTTAAAAGTTTTTTTAAAGATTTCATTTATTTATTTGACAGAGACAGTGCGAGAGAGGGAACACAAGCAGGGGGAGAGGGAGAAACAGGCTGGTGGACTCTCACGACCCTGAGATCATGACCCTGAGATCACAACCTGAGCCAAACCTGAGAGTTGGACGATTAACTGAGTGTGCCACCCGGGTGCCCCAAGGAGAGATGATTATTATTATTTGTTTTTTGAGAAAGAGCACCAGGCACAGGCAGAAGCAGGGGGAGGGGCAAAGGGAGAGGGAGAAGCAGACTCCCCGCTGAGCAGGGAGCCTAACATGGGCCTCCATCCCAGGACCCTGGGATCAAGACCCAAAGGCGGATGCTTAGGCGACTGAGCCACCCACGTGCCCCCCAAGGAGAGATTCTTAATAAAAGACTGGTATGAATCATTAGGAAAAAGGAAAAGAATCCAGCTAACAGAGAGATCAATGAGATTGCTCTTCTGGAAAATATTTATGAAGAGAGGATCCACTAGTTAACATAATTTTGAAGAAAATGGAGAAAAGCCAAGTATACACGATAAAGAATATGAACAAGACAGTAACAGATATCGAATATATATTTGGCTTTCCAGTTTCTTTTTTTTTCCTCCCCCCATTCCCCCCCCCCCTTTTTTTGGCCACCCTGAGAAATGATACTGTTTCTCCTTCAGGATTTGATGTTACCTTGATGGTAAATGCCTTGAAACTGGTGTGACCATATAATGTGTGCAGACGGGCACACACCTAAGTATATAAAGAAGCACTGTTCCTACTTAGAGCAGACATATGGGTGAAAAGAGGCCAGATGGTCACCCTACTTAAAACAAACACATAAGGGCTAATCTAGCTTAAAGTACAGTTCTGCACTTTCCACAAGAGAGTCAAAACAAATGCAATACTAGCCTTTCTATTTATTTCACTTAAGCAATTCCAAGCATGACATTACTGTTTTAGATAATCTTATATTCTGAAGGTTTCCTCAAATAAAAACATTTAATTGAATAACTTTTAAAAGCTGCTTTTGTTTCTTAGGTTTTCTTGTTGGTTGGTTGGAGTCTTATTAACAGTATAAGAAATTGTTGCTTTCTATTCAGAACTGAGTAAATGCATCGGGTTTAATCTTTTCCGAACTTGAACCGTTCCTTTCTCTTTGGTATTCGAAAGTGTCATTTCTATGCCTTTTAGTGTTGTCTGAATAAAGTTCTGCTAAGTAATGTTACGTTTCTCTTACAGGTGAAGGGAAACCACAGGTTTAAACGAAGACAAGCTGAAGCCACGTGGGCAGTTCTTGTGTTGAAAAAGTGGCTAACATTCTCTCAGGAAAGTTTGGTTCTTGTGTTGAAAAGTGGCTAAAATTCTCTCAATAAACTTTTGTTCTTGTGTGAAAAGTGGCTAAAATTCTCTCAATAAATTTTGCAGTTTCGTCCAAAGAAGTCTTGCACATCTTTTGTGAAATTGATTCCTAGGAATTTGAGGTTCTTGAAAATAGTAGTTTTTTTGAAATTTCATGTGTATGTATCCTTTATAAGATCAACAGTGACTGTTTTTTAAAGATTTTATTTATTTATTTGACAGAGAGAGAGAGCGAGAGCAGGAACACAAGCAGGGGGAGTGGGAGAAGGAGAAGCAGGCTTCCCGCCGAGCAGGGAGCAGGGGAGTCCGATGCGGGGCTCGATCCCAGGACACCGGGACCATGACCCGAACCGCAGGCAGACGCTTAACGACTGAGCCACCCAGGCGCCCCAGAAATTCTGTATTTTTAAAGTTTAATTTTTAAATCCCAGTACAGCTAACCTACAGTGTTACATGGGTTTCAGGTGTATAATTTCGTGATTCGACGCTGTGGAAAACAGGATGGCGGTTCCTAGAAAAATTAAAAATAGAATTACCTTATGATCCAGTAATTCTCCTACTGGGTATTTGCCCAAAGAAAACAAGACATAATTTTTGTATATTGCTTTTTTCTGTCAAGCAACCTTGCTAAATACGCTTATTAATACCCAAAGTTTATCTTCCGATCCTTTACAATTTTCAAAATATATAATCCTATCATCTTTGAGTAATAAGTTTTTTCCCTGCCATCTTACCTTCTTTTAGTTACTTAATTTTTGTTCCTGCCATTTTATATTTTTATTTCTTTGTTAAAGATGTTTTATTTATTTGACAGACACAGAGCGAGAGAGGAAACACAAGCAGGGGGAGTGGGAGAGGGAGAAGCAAGCTTCCCGCAGAGCAGGGAGCCCGATGCGGGCTCGATCCCAGGACCCTGGGATCACGACCCCAGCCCAAGGCAGACGCTTAAACGACTGAGCCGCCCAGGCGCCCCTGTTCCTGCCATTTTAAACATTACATCTTTTGTTTCCCTCTTTTATGGCATTAGGCAGACCCACCCAGTTTAGTGTTGAATAGGACTGGTGACTGGGGACATCCTTGTGTTCTCCAGGATTAGAAATGGAAAATTTTCAACATTTTACCATGATGTTCAGTGTACATTTTTGGTAGATACACTCTATCAGAGTAAAGTCCTTCTAGTCTATTTCTGAGTTGCTGGCAGTATTCATCTGAATATATGTTGAATGTTAGCAAACACATAGGGATTTATTGAGATGATCCTAAGATTTCTTTCCTCTCTTAATGTGAATTGCGTTGGCAAGTTTCCCTGTTTAAGCAACTTTGCATTCCTAGGGCAAAGAACGTGACCATGGGTGATCTATGTCGTAGTGATTTGTTCAGGATTTCAACGTATGTCCTCACGAGTGACACTAGACTGGTTTTTTTAATGTTTATATACTCTGTTGGACTTTGGTATCAAGCTTATGCCGGTTTCATAAAATGAATTGGGATGTAAAATGTGTTTTTCTATTTTCTGGAACATTGAGGTGGTCCGGCTTTTGCTCTGTCTCCGCAGGCATGGCCATTGTCTTTCTTGGTGGGCTGTGTGGGTGAGAGGGAAGATCGGGTGTCTTGGAGCACGAGGGGAGGTATCTATGTCCTGGAGGCGCTAAGAATTGCGGACAGAGGGCGGATTAAGAATAGTCAGTGCTGCGGCGACGGGGGAGTGGGGAAGCCTCCCCGCCCCGCCACCGACACCTGGAGCACGCGGTTTTCAGTGCGCCTGCGCAGTAGCAAGTTCTTTTAAATCCGCCGCCATTGGCGTGGGATTCGTGTTGTGCGGTCTGGGGTGCGGAACGGTGCAGGTCGCCTCTTGCCGTCTGGATTCGTTCTTGCTGTGTGAGACGCAATTGGTAGGCCTCCGGATCGGCCCTCCCAGAAATTTAAGTGTGAACGAGGAGAGCGAGCAGGCTTTGGGTGGGTAGGGGTGGTGGTGTTTCTGGCCTCCAAGGAGGAAGGTCCTCGAGGTTGTCCTGCTTTTCCTCCAACTGTCTCCGCAGGCATGGCATTGTCTTTCTCGGGTTGTGGGGGTCAGAATGAGATGGGGCGTCTTGCGAGCGCCATATGAAGGTATCTGTGTCCTGGAGGAGCTAAGAATTGTGGACAGAGGGCGGATTAAGAATAGTCAGTGCTGCGGCGATGGGGGAGTGGGGAAGCCCACCCCCCGCCACCCCCCGTGCCCGCGGTTCTCAGGGCGCCTGCGCAGTAGTATGTTCTTTTAAATCCGCCGCTACTGGTGTGGGGTTCGTGGGGCGCAGTCTGGGTGCGGAACCGTGCAGGTCGCGTCTTACCGTCTGGATTCATTCTTGGTGTGTGAGAACCCAATTGGTAGGTCTTTGATCAGTCCTCCCAGAAATTTAAGTGTGAAGTAGAAGCACAGGCTTTGGGTGGGCAGCGGTGATGTGGTTCCTGCCTCCAAGAAGGAAGGTCCTCCTGGTTATCCTCTTCCCTGGCTGTCTGTGCAGGCATGGCCCCTGTGTTTATTTTTGGGGTTGTTGGGTGGGGGTGAGATGAAGACGGGCGTCTTGGGGGCTTGATTGGTGGTATCTGTTCGCCGGAGGCGCAAAGAATTTGTGAACCCAGGACGGGTTTAAGGAGGCTCTGGAGAGTGGGGGTAAGGGAGGGGGGAAGCTCCCAGGCCCCCCCCCACCCCACCCCCACCCCCCACCCCACCCCACCCCACCCCACCCCACCCCACCCCCACCCCCACCCCCACCCCACCCCCACCCACCACCCGTGCACGTGGCTCGCAGTGCGCCTTGCGCAGTAGCATGTTCTTTTAAAAATCCGCCCCCTTTGGCGTGGAGTTCGTGTGGTGCGGTCTGGGTGCTGAACCGTGCGGGTCGCGTCTTGCGTCTGGATTCGTTCTTGCTGTGTGAGACTCAATTGGTAGGTCTCCGGATCAGTCCTCCCAGAAACTTAGGTGTGAAGGAGGAGAGCGAGCAGGCTTTGGGTGGGTAAGGGTTGGTGGTGTTTCTGGCCTCCAAGGAGGAAGGTCCTGGAGGTTGTCCTGCTTTTCCTCCGGTTGTCTCCGCAAGGCATGGCCATTGTCTTTCTTGGTGGGCTGTGTGGGTGAGATGAAGATCGGGTGTCTTGCGAGCACGAGGTGAGGTATCTATGTCCTGGAGGCGCTAAGAATTGCGAACAGAAGGGCGGTTTAAGAATAGTCAGTGCGGCGGGGATGGGGGAGTGGGGAAGCCTCCCGCCCCCCGAACCGCCACCTCGTGCACGCGGTTGTCAGTGCGCCTGCGCAGTAGCATGTTCTGTTAAATCCGCCGCCATTGGCGTTGGTTTCGTGTTGTACGGGCTGGATGCGGACCCGTGCAGGTCGCGTCTTGCCGTCTGGATTCTTCCTTGCTGTGTGAGGCTCAATTGGTAGGTCTCCGGATCAGTCCTCCCAGCAATTTAAGCGTGAAGTAGAAGTTGCAGGCTTCGGGTGGGTAGCGGCGATGTGGTTTCCTGCTTCCAAGGAGGGAGGTCCTCGAGGTTCTCTTCTTCCTCTGCCTGTCTCCGCAGGCATGGCCCCTTTTTTCCTTGTTGGCTTGTTGGGGTGTGGGTGAGATGAAGATCGTGCATCTTGGGGTCTTGGTTTGAGGTATGTGTGTTCTGGAGGTGCCAGTAACTGCTGACGGAGGGCCGATTTGGAATGCCCGGTGGTGCCCGGGTGAAGGAGTGGGGGAAGCCCCGCCCACTGGTCGCTGCCCGACTCAGTGGTCCGGCGCAGTGCTGTGCTCTTGCCCGGTGGCCCTTTGCATGGGAGAAGTGCCCGTGCCTTCTGGTTGTGAAGCTGTGTGCCTTGCATCCTGCTCTCTGAATTCTTTCTCACTGACTGAGACTCAGTTGATAGGTCCTCAGACAGTCTCCCTAGGAATTTACGTTTGAGTGAGTGTGAGGGGTCAGCCAGCCGGCCTTGGGGGGCTAGTAGGGATGGCGTGGTTCCCAGGCCTGAGGAAAAAGTCCTCAAGATCTTCCTTTTCCCAGGGGTCGGGGCTGTCATGGAGGCACTCGGCACTGCTGACAGAAGGAAAATTTAGGAATCTCCAGTGGGGCCTAGGCAAGGGGGTGAAGATGAAGCAGCGTGCGTGCCTCGCGCTGCTGCATCTTCACCCCCAGGTGTGGGGTATTGCAATGACTTCTGCGTGTTGAGCTGTGTGGGTCTTGTCCTACTGTCTGGATTCTTTTCGTGCAGTCTGAGACTCATTTGGTGGGTCGGCCGGTCAGTTTTTCCAACAGTTTCGCTGTAAGTGTGAGGAGGGAGCCAGTAGATTTTTGGGGGGTGGGGTCAGGGCAGAGTGGTTCCTAGCCCCTGAGGAGGACAGTCCTCGAGGCTGTCTTCTTATGGACGTCACAGCCACCATGGCCCTTGATGTGGTGGCAGGGCAGGACGAGGGAGGAGGGTGAGCTGGGGACAGAGGGGGGTCAGATGAAGACGGAGTTGTCTTGGCATTATTTGAGGTATTGGAGTCCTGGGGGCACAAGGAACTGCCAACAGGGCACAGACTCGGGAGTTGTCAGAGTCTGAGGGGCCCTTGGGGAAGTGGCAAGTGTAGTGGAAAAGAAACGCCCGAGAAAGGGGGATTGTTGGGGGGTTGCATCCCTGAGACTCGAAGTGTACCAGACCGAGGACCAAGAGAGGAGAGTGCCATGTGTAGTCTTCATTGCAGGCACCGAACTCTGCAATTCTAGTGCAAAAATAATTGGAGACGGTCTATCAACAATGAACGTGGTTAAGTATTCCAGTAAACCTTTATCGGAGGTGTGGAAAGAAAGGGCTTAGTCAATCAGAGTGTGCCAACAATAGCGGGTACTCAGTTTTTCATTCTCTGGTGGTAGTTTCTTTTTTGTTGTTGTTGTTTTTTTTAAGATTTTATTTGTTTGACAGAGAGAGAGAGCACAAGCAGGGGGAGTGGCAGGCAGAGGGAGAAGCAGGCTCCCGGAGAGCAGGGGGAGCACGACGCGGGACTCGATCCCAGGTCCCTGGGATCATGACCTGAGCCGAAGGCAGTCGCTTTAACCAGCTGAGCCACCCAGGCGCCCTGGTGGTATTTTCTTAAATGTCTCCATGATGGTGAATCAAGTTGTGAAACCAGATCCCTTTCAAGATATATTCTTGTCTTAATCATGTGCGTAACTTAATTTCTCTGTCAGCCTGGCCATGACATGAACAGTTGCCTTTGCAAGCTGCCAGATTTGGAGTGACTGGAGAGCTTGGACAATTAAATTACCCTTAGAGTAACTTTAAAAATTCTCAGTGTTGAGAAAAAGAGCCCATGTCTCCCTTTGGCCACAGAAGCGGTGAAATGTAACTGTCTTGTGAAGTGTATTTTCCAAATCCCAGTATTCTGTTTTCAGTGCGAAATATGAATCGGCAAGTAAGGTCAACATTCAGACCTAGAGCAAGACGAGATGATGAAATACCTTTGCAGCTAGTTGGGCCTGTGTTTGTAAGTAGTTGAACGTTTGTTTTTTATTAGTAGATATTTATTTTTGTGAAAACGTCAAACTAGTATAGATATACTGATGAGGACTTTCCATGCTAAGGAGCATTTATCCAGGAGCATTATGTTCTGTTCTTTTCTGAATGGATGTGGTTATGTTCCTGGGAAACGTACCTGATGACTTTTTCATGCTTATTAACAACCGATTGCACACATCCATCTCAACATCGATGTAAGTAGCTTCCAAAGCCTTTGAGGAAAGCTCTTTTGGAATAGCCTCTGTGGGAAGAGCAATTTTATTTAAGAATAAGTATATTGAAGGCTATTGGAGAAATGTCTTTAGATTTTTGTTGGTGTAGGTGCCGTTAAACCATTGTATAAATTCCTTTTCTGTGTGACCTCTTTTCTAGGTGCGGAGAGTCTGGTATGCCAGTCTTCAGGTCTTCTTTCTCATTTATTTACATATATGTGGTTATTGTCTAGATGTATATATGGGATGAAGTGAGCTTAGAATCCAGCTGCCCTGCCATCTTCTATTGTATGCTAGGTATTTGTGTCATTGATGTGTGTTAACTACACAACCTTTATCTGTTTACATGTACATATGTATACTCCTAGGCCCAGCTGCCTCGTGGTGAGCAACCTCAAGGGGAGGAGCCACCGACTGAGAGTCCGGATATTATACCTGATGGAGAGAAAAAAGAAGGAGCATCTGTGGTTCAAGGTGACGGGAAAGGGGTGTGTGGTGTGAGTGTATGTGCGTTTCACGCATCGCGATGTACTTGTAACAGAAGGGAAGACACAATAGAAAGGAATCTCAAACCTTGCCTGGAAATTGGCTGGAATAGTGAAGAGGATATAGTTTGCAACCTAGGGCGGTTCCTCAGTACAGTAAGTTTCCCCCATTTTGTAAATGAGAAAACTAAGGCTCAAGGATTGCGTTTATCAAAGAGCCATTTGACTATTGAAAACAAAATTTGTGTATTTTTAAAGTGGCTCTTAAAAGTTTACATTTTTCTATGGTTAGAAAAACCAAAAGAGGGTCCCCTGGGTGGCTCAGTTGGTTAAGCATCTGCCTGCAGCTCAGGTCATGATCTCAGGGTCCTGGGATGGAGCCCTGCATCGGGCTCTCTGCTCAGCAGGGAGTCTGTTTCTCCCTCTCCCCCTGCTCGTGCGCTCTCTCTCTCTCACTTGCTCACTCACTCTCTCCAATAAAGAAGACATAGAGAAAATCCAAAAGATTAATTAGACTGTGATTAATATGAGACAATTTATTTCTCCCAGATCCATAGTATTCCCAGCATATAGTATTTTGAAGGAAGATCTCCACGTAATTCAGGCCACTGTTAAAGGTTTCTAGAAAGAAAATGACTGACCCCAATGTCCGTTCATTTCTTTCTACCTTGCCTTTATTCTGACTGTAAAATAGTATACTTATCGTTACTCTCAAATCACTTCGCTCTTCCTGTTGGTTCTTTGTTGTGCATGGGATTCACTTACGGAACATTACACATAGGGCCTTTGGACCTAAGTATAACTTTATTTTAAGAAAATAAGTTTTCTCTTACCCCAAAAGGGGATGGGTGTCACTACCATAAGATTTGCCATCGGTCTGCAAATACGCTCCGCTAATTCTTCAGAGAGTGACATTTTAATTGTAGTTCAAATCCTACCCACGGTGTAGACTTCAGACTGTAGAGTTGCTGCTCCCCGCTCTCAGTATACTATGGGAAAAAACTACAATTGTATATGTATTATGGTTTATGCTTCGTCTGTCATTTAAAATGAAGGTTTCCAAATACAGGAAACATATGTAAAGTCCATTCATAGTTGCTACTAATGGTGCAAAAGAGTCCCTCCATACTGAACTGTACACTTGAATACGGTTAAGATGGGGTATTTTATGTTACACATTTTTCAACCACAATTAAAAATGAAGTGACTACTGTCTTGTGAAGTACAATTTCATATATTTTTTTTATTCTTTGTAGTTCCAAACCACAAAATTTACAGAAAATTTACAAGGGTAGTGCAGTTATATATATATTTATAGTTATCCAAAATTTTCACCTGGAGTCACCGATTGTCACTATGTTTTACCACTCTGGTTTCATACCCTCGTCCCTTTCCGTTACATATACACACATACCCTTATGGGTATGATACTGATATGTGTATGATTACTATGACTACTGATGAATCATTTCCATAAAGTTCAACTGTTATGATCCTTTACCCAAAGTACCTAAGTGTGTGCATCTCCTCCGAACAAAGAAAGTCATTCTCTGGGCTAACCACTGGACAGAGACTTGACAGTGGAAAAATGCAATCATTTGATAAAGAGTGTAAATCAGTTTCCCCAGGTGTCCCGATAATTTCCTTCATACGATTCTTTTTGGATCCAGAGTCCAGTTTAGGATCATGCGTTTGCATTTAGTTTTTTAAAAATACTCATTTATTTACATGAAAGAGCAAGTGAGAGCGGGGCAGGGGCAGAGGGAAAGAATCTCAGGCAGACTCCCTGCTGCGCCTGATGCACATGTGCACGGGGCTGGATCTGCCGACCCCGAGATCATGACCTGAGCTGAAATCAAGTCAGATGCTTAACTGAATGAGCCACCCAGGTGCTCCATACACAGTTTTTTTTTTTTTTTTTTAATCTGGAATGGTTCTGCCCATCTTTGATGACAAAGCAATTGGTTTGCAGAATCCTTATCAATTTGGGGCTTCAAGACTTTTCTTTCCCCTCGACATTTATTGGTGTCTGCTCTTGCCACATCACATGCTAAGTATTGAGAGACATGCTTTCAGCCTTGAACTCTCAGTCTAGTCAGAGACTCAAGTCACTGGCAAGTATAATCACAAGTACAGTATAGGTAAGTACAAGGGGGACACCTGAGTTGTCTGAGGGCAGTCTTGAAAAAGGAAAAAGGCAAGAAAACCCTGCTTTACTAGTTTCTATTAACGGACCCCTGAAATGATGCTCTTGTAATTCTTATCGCATTTACTACCACACTAGCCTAAGGCTCTTGTTTCATAACACTGAGGGAATGAATAGTGTTTCCTTATTTATAGCTCATGTTTTACCTCTTAAATTGATCACCTTTTTATTTTCAAGGGTCTGCCCCGGAACCTAATCCAAAGGACCTGGCTGGTGAAAAGACTGGGCGTGAGCGGGGAGATGGTCCTGATATCAAACGGAGGTGACTTGCAAATCTAGAGCCCCTTAAGATGCCAGAGGCAGGTATGTGATCCATTAAGCTTGCAAATTATAGCGTGTCTGTTTTTCGCAACGTTATATATTTAATAATAGAGGTAACTTTATTGTTACCTCAGTAACCGAGTTCCCATAAAAATTATTGGAAATGTAGTTCAGATCCCAGATGGCTGACTTCCAGACTATTAGGCATAGATTGGGTCAAAGCCATATAAATTACAAAATAGGAAAACAATTTCTGTTACGTGTAAGTTCTTTAGCCAAGAGCTGATAATTTCAGGTAGTTTTAGAGAGATGCACTTCTTAAAAGTTTTTTTAAAGATTTCATTTATTTATTTGACAGAGACAGTGCGAGAGAAGGAACACAAGCCGGGGGAGAGGGAGAAACAGGCTGGTGGACTCTCACGACCCTGAGATCATGACCCTGAGATCACAACCTGAGCCAAACCTGAGAGTTGGACGATTAACTGAGTGTGCCACCTAGGTGCCCCAAGGAGAGATTATTATTATTATTTGTTTTTTGAGAAAGAGCACCAGGCACAGGCAGAAGCAGGGGGGAGGGGCAAAGGGAGATGGAGAAGCAGACTCCCCGCTGAGCAGAGAGCCCAACATGGGCCTCCATCCCAGGACCCTGGGATCAAGACCCAAAGCAGATGCTTAGGTGACTGAGCCACCCACGTGCCCCCCAAGGAGAGATTCTTAATAAAAGACTGGTATGAATCGTTAGGAAAAAGAAAAAGAATCCAACTAACAGATCAAAGAGATTGTTCTTTTGGAAAATATTTATGAAGATAGGATCCACTAGTTAACATAATTTTGAAGAAAATGGAGAAAAGCCAAGTATACACGATAAAGAATATGAACAAGACAGTAACAGATATTGAATATATATTTGGCTTTCCAGTTTCTTTTTTTTCTCCCCCCATTCCCCCCCCTTTTTTTTTGGCCACCCTGAGAAATGATACTGTTTCTCCTTCAGGATTTGATGTTACCTTGATGGTAAATGCCTTGAAACTGGTGTGACCATATAATGTTTGCAGACGGGCACACACCTAAGTATATAAAGAGGCACTGTTCATAATTGCAGCAGACATATGGGTGAAAATAGGGACAGATGGTCACCCTACTTAAAAGAACCACCTAAGGGCTAAACTAGCTTAAAGTACAGTTCTGCACTTTCCACAATAGTGTCAAAACAAATACAATACTAGCCTTTCTATTTATTTCAGTTAAGCAATTCCAAGCATGACATTACTGTTTTAGATAATCTTATATTCTGAAGGTTTTCTCAAATAAAAACATTTAATTGATAACTTTTAAAAGCTGCTTTTGTTTCCTAGGTTTCTTTTTGGTTGGTTGTAGTCTTACTAACAGTATAAGAAATTGTTGCTTTCTATTCAGAACTACCTGAGTAAATGCATCGGGTTTAATCTTTTCCGAACTTGAACCGTTCCTTTCTCTGTGGTATTCGAAAGTGTCATTTCTATGCCTTTTAGTGTTGTCTGAATAAAGTTCTGCAAAGTAATGTTACGTTTCTCTTACAGGTGAAGGGAAACCACAGGTTTAAACGAAGACAAGCTGAAGCCACGTGGGCAGTTCTTGTGTTGAAAAAGTGGCTAACATTCTCTCAGGAAAGTTTGGTTCTTGTGTTGAAAAGTGGCTAAAATTCTCTCAATAAACTTTTGTTCTTGTGTTGAAAAGTGGCTAAAATTCTCTCAATAACGTTTTGCAGTTTTGTCTAAAGAAGTCTTGCACATCTTTTGTGAAATTGATTCCTAGGAATTTGAGGTTCTCAAAAATAGTAGTTTTTTTGAAATTTCATGTGTATGTATTCTTTATAAGATCAACAGTGACTGTTTTTTAAAGATTTTATTTATTTATTTGACAGAGAGAGAGAGCGAGAGCAGGAACACAAGCAGGGGGAGTGGGAGAAGGAGAAGCAGGCTTCCCGCCGAGCAGGGAGCAGGGAGTCCGATGCGGGGCTCGATCCCAGGACACCGGGACCATGACCCGAACCGAAGGCAGACGCTTAACGACTGAGCCACCCAGGCGCCCCAGAAATTCTGTATTTTTAAAGTTTAATTTTTAAATCCCAGTACAGCTAACCTACAGTGTTACATGGGTTTCAGGTGTATAATTTCGTGATTCGACGCTGTGGAAAACAGGATGGCGGTTCCTAGAAAAATTAAAAATAGAATTACCTTATGATCCAGTAATTCTCCTACTGGGTATTTGCCCAAAGAAAACAAGACATAATTTTTGTATATTGCTTTTTCTGTCAAGCAACCTTGCTAAATATGCTTATTAATATCCAACGTTTATCTTCCGATCCTTTACAATTTTCAAAATATATAATCCTATCATCTTTGAGTATTAAGTTTTTTCCCTGCCATCTTATCTTCTTTTACTTAATTTTTGTTCCTGCCATTTTATTTTTTCTTTGTTAAAGTTGTTTTATTTATTTGACAGACACAGAGCGAGAGAGGAAACACAAGCAGGGGGAGTGGGAGAGGGAGAAGCAAGCTTCCCGCAGAGCAGGGAGCCCGATGCGGGGCTCGATCCCAGGATCCTGGGATCACGGCCCCAGCCGGAGGCAGACGCTTAACGACTGAGCCACCCAGGAGACCCCGTTCCTGCCATTTTAAACATTACATCTTTTATTTCCCTCTTTTATGGCAGTAGGCAGACCCACCCAGTTTAGTGTTGAATAGGACTGGTGACTGGGGACAACCTTGTGTTCTCCAGGATTAGAAATGGAAAATTTTCAACATTTTACCATGATGTTCAGTGTACATTTTTGGTAGATACACTTTATCAGAGTAAAGTCATTCTAGTCTATTTCTGTGTCCTGGCAGTATTCATCTTGAATATATGTTGAATGTTAGCAAACACCTAGGGGTTTATTGAGAAGGTCCTAAGATTTCTTTCCTCTCTTAATGTGAATTGTGTTGGCAAGTTTCCGTGTTTAAGCCAACTTTGCATTCCTAGGGCAAAGAACTTGACCATGAGTCATCTATGTTCTAGTGATTTGTTCAGGATTTCAACATATGTCCTCATGAGTGACACCAGACTGGTTTTTTAATTTTTATATACTCTGTTGGACTTTAGTATCAAGGTTATGCTGGTTTCATATAATGAATTGGCAGGTAAAATGTGTTTTTTTATTTTCTGGAACTCCAATGCTGGGTCAGGTAGGGCTAGGCTTTTTATTCCACTGTTTCTGGATTGCTCCTCTCTTTTAAAGCTAGACTCCACATAAATAGCAGTGACTGAAGGGACATCTTCAGTTTCCCATCTCTCAAAACTTCATAAGGTTCCCAAATACCCTGCAGGATAATTTGTAATGATGCTTTTTCACTCTGAAAGCTACCTGCTCCTGTTTCTAGACCGATACTACTCTCTATCCAGAAAGTTAAATTCGTGGCTCAGTTGGTTGAGCGACTGCGTTCGGCTCAGGTCATGATCCTGGAGTCCCAGGATTGAGTCCCGCATCGGGCTTCCTGTTCAGCAGTGAGTCTGGTTCTCCCTCTGACCCTCTTCCCTCTCATGCTCTCTCTCTCAAATGAATAAGTAAAATATTTAATAAAAAAATTCTTTGCTTTTCAACTTTCCTAGGTAATTTTGATCTGTGCTGTAGGGTCGTGAATGGCTGACCAACTCAGGGCCGTGTACAGTTACAATAACTCCATTTACTGAGATCTTTAATAACAGGAAAAACAACTCATATTTTTAAAAAATATTTTATTTTTTGATAGACACAGCGAGAACAGGAGCACAAGCAGGGGAAGTGGGAGAGGGAGAAGCAGACTTCCCGCCGAGCAGGGAGCCTGATGTGGGGCTTGATCCCAGGACCCTGGGACCATGACCTGAGCCTAAGGCAGACACTTAATGACTGAACCACCCAGGGGCCCCTAATAATTCATATTTATAAGGTGTGTATCATCTGTTAGTCACTTCTCTGTACTAGGTTCTGTACATTTATGATGTCATCAAATCCTTACAAAGAATGGAAGTCAGGATTGACCATCTCTGCCTTCAGTAAGAAGCAGATTTGGGGATTGAAGTTCTAAATTCAAAGCCTTCGGTCTTTTCTCAGTAAAAGCTTCTGAAGGTGAATGAGGAAGAATCTGATGACCTATATGATTTTAGTTACAATCTGATGTTTATGTATTTTTTAAAAGATTTATTTTTTTTAAAGATTTTATTTATTTATTTGACAGACAGCAAGAAAGGGAACACAACCGGGGAGAGTGGGAGAGGGAGAAGTAGGCTTCCCACTGAGCAGGGAGCCCGATGCAGGGCTTGATCCCAGCCCCCTGGGATCACGACCTGAGCTGAAGGCAGACGCTTAATGACTGAGCCACCCAGGCGCCCCTAAAGATTTTATTATTATTATTTGTAAAGGTTTTATTTATTTATTTGACAGAGAGAGACACAGCAAGAGCAGGAACAGAAGTGGGGGAGTGGGAGAGGGAGAAGCAGGCTTCCCGCAGAGCAGGGAGCCCGATGTGGGACTCGATCCCAGGACCCTGGGATCATGACTTGAACCGAAGGCAGACGCTTAATGACTGAGCCACCCAAGCACCCAAGATTTTATTATTCGACAGAGAGAGCACACAAGCAGGGGGAGCGGCAAAGGGAGAGGGAGAAGCAGGCTCCCTGCTAAGCAGGGAGCCCGATGCAGGGCTCAATCCCAGAACCCCGGGTTCATGACCTGAGCTGAAGTGAGATGTTTAACCGATGAGCCACATGCGTCCCATTTATGTGAATATTATGTGTATATATATCATTTGACTTAAAAGGCTTTGTTCTCATCTTGAAGTGTTTCCTAATATGTGCCAAACAGACCTCATGTGGTGCCCCAGATGAAATCATTAGTAAAAAAAAAAAAATTTTTTTAATCACATGATTATCTTGTGCTACAGAAAAATATAACTAGAGTACTAAAGCCATTTGAGACTGTTGTTTATGGGAGACCAAGAAAAGAACTTGTGCCACAAGAACTTGTGCCGCAAGCCTCGTGGTAAAATGCTACATCTCCTGCAACCATATCTTTTAAAATTATTCAGAGATGGGAGGGAGCAGCCACAAATCTCTTCAACAAAATCTTCCATTTGCCTAATAGATCTCCCTCAGAATCCTCCTTAACTGCCTGATTGCAACCTTCTACCCCTATTCCTATACACAATGACAGCAAGTTTCATCTCAGACCCCATTTGTATCTTTATCCCCCATAAAACAGTTTTTTTTTTTTAAGATTTTATTTATTTGGACAGAGAGACAGCGAGAGAGGGAACACAAGCAGGGGAAGTGGGAGAGGGAGAAGCAGGCTTCCTGTGCAGCAGGGAGACCGATGTGGGGCTCGATCCCAGTATCCTGGGATCATGACCTGAGCCCAAGGCAGACGCCCAATGACTGAGCCACCCAGGCGCACCCCTATAAAACAGTTCTGAAAAGAAACCTAAAACAGTTGTGAAAGAATACCCTACTTAGAGTCTACCCTGCTTAGGGAATGGCAGGGTATTACAGAAAGCCATGATTAATTCTCCATCTTACAGAGGTTTAATAATGTTTTCTGACCCCAAAGGTCTGAAAATCCAAGGTTCAAATTCAAAGGGACTAAATGCAGGGGATCTCCATTTGCCACAAAATAGGTGAGAGGTCACCCGGTTGTAAAGGTGGCTGAAAAAATTAGGGCCTCTGAAGAAGAAAAGGAACCAAGGGGACTGGCTGAGGCAAAATAACTTGGATCCTACCTCCTCTGTCTCCTTATGGGTTATGCCATGAACTAGCCATGGGTTTCCATCCTGGCTCTGACACTGTGATGGTGCGAAAAGCATTTACATCCTTTGGACATCTAGGTCTGTTTCCTCATTTTTTGAAAAGATTTTATTTATTTGAGAGAGAGAGCATGAGCTGGGGGAGAGGCAGATGGAGAGGGAGAAGCAGACTCCCCGCTGAGCAGAGAGCCCGATGCGGGGCTCGATCCCAGGAACTGAGCCAAAGGCAGATGCTTAACCGACTGAGCTACCCATGGGCCCCGTTTCTCTTCATTTCTAAAATAGGAATTAAAATGATTGCTGTGATGAATAAGAGAACATACTGATACATATAGTGCTTGCTCTGGGGACTATCACACTGGTGGGCCAGACAGACGTAAACAGAAAAGCAGTTGAAGTGCAGAAGAGAAACACAGGGAAAGGACCCAGGAAAAAACAGTGAGTGGGGTGGCCAGGAAGCAGGAGTAAACCAGGAGAGGAGACTCACTGTCAGCATGAAAGAGGCAATCTGGATTCCCATGTCCACTGGTCACTGGGTTTGCATATGTGATCCTGCTGATAGGAGGCTGGGTGACATATACCTCAACACTTAACACCAAAATAAGCAGATTGGTCTCACACTTAAAAACTAAGGTAATCAGACTGGCACTGTTGTGTTGAACCAAAAGATATTTATTGAGAGTCTGGTCTGGTCATCTACCCTTTTGTATATGGGAAGACTTGAGTGAATGAGCCGATGCAGCCCCCAGATGAGGGCTGATCTGATCAAGTAGCAGTGACAAAAGACTGTGAAGAGAAAAACAGACATTTATTTAATGTAATAAGTTTTACATAACCTGAGGAGGTAGTTCAACCTGAGCATTTTTATGCTGGATTTGATGAAGAGTGGAAAGTCATGGAAAAACATGATAGGACAAGAAAAGGTATGAACCGAGTGTAGTAAATTAGGGGAAAGAGCAGGACCTGTTCATTCGGATCCCTCTTAGTGTTTTTGTGTTTTTGGAGAGAAGGGTGCTCCTTTTTTTTAAGATTTTATTTATTTGACAGAGAGAGCACAAGCAGGGGGAGCGGCAGGCAGAGTGAGAGGGAGAAGCAGGCTCCCCGCTGAGCAGGGAGAGCCTGATGCATGACTTGATCCCAGGACTCCAGGATCATAACCTGAGCCAAAGGCAGTCGCTTAACCGAGCCCGGTGCCCAAGGATGTTCTCTTTGTGTGAAAGAGGGCACCTTTCCCATGAGGGTCTTATGAGCTGTTTCAGGAAAAGATAAGAAAATCCAGTCTGCACCTTCAGTTTCTCAAATTCCTATAGCTGAAATGTTCAATAGGCCAAGGTACCAAATTTTGGGGTAGTGTGTCCTGAACCCCATCATTGGCTATACTTGATTAGGTGAGTAGCATGTGTTCATCCTTACCACTCAAACAAAAACCAAAAACCAAAACCAAACCAAAACCAAAACCAGGGGCGCCTGGGTGACTCAGTCAGTTAAGCATCTGCCTTCTGCTTAGGTCATGATCCCAGGGTCCTGGAATGGAGCCCCCATCGGGCCCGCTGAGCAGCGGGGAGCCTGCTTCTCCCTCTCTCTCTGCCTGCCATTCCCCCCTGCTGTGCTCTCTCTCTGTCAAATAAATTTTAGAACAAAAACCAAAAAACCTTTGAGCACTTGCTGGAATCAGGATCCTTGCTCTGAGGACATAGGAATGATTCATACGGGGTAAGTTCTCAAAGAGCTCATAGTTAATGACCAGAGAACCATCCACAAGATAATGACAGAGCAAATTTGATGACAGTCATGCAGGGGAGAGCCAGAGGGCGCTCAGAACACAGAAGAGAGAGCCCTGTAACCCAGGGGGTCAGGAATGGCTTCACCCAGGGTATCATATGTGTGTTCTAGGTGCTGTTTCACTATAAATACATTTCAATCTGTGTTATTATCCTTCTTTCATTAAAAAAAAAAATCTTACTGCTCAATTATCCTCATTCTGTAGATGAGGTAATTGAGGATAAGAGAAGATAAGGATCTTATTCAAGGTCCAGTCACTTTTCAACCCCGGACTCTTTGAACCCCTGTGTACTTCTCTTCTCTTTGCTTTTAATATTGTCTTCTGTCTTTCTTTTTTAAGATTTTATTCATTTAGGGCGCCTGGGTGGCTCAGTTGGTTAAGTGACTGCCTTTGGCTCAGGTCATGATCCTGGAGTCCCGGGATCAAGTCCCGCAGCAGGTTCCCTGCTCAGCGGGGAGTCTGCTTCTCCCTCTGACCCTATCCCCTCTCATGTGCTCTCTCTCTCTCATTCTCTCTCTCAAATAAATAAATAAAATCTTAAAAAAAACGATTTTATTCATTTATTTGACAGAGAGAGAGAGAGAACACAAGCAGGCAGAGCCGCAGGCAGAAGGAGAGGGAGAAACAGGCTCTCCGCTGAGCAGGGAGCCCGACATGGGCTCGATCCCAGGACACTGGGATCATGACCTGAGCCAAATGCAGACGCTTAACCAACTGAGCTACCCAGGTACCCCTCCTGTGCATGTTTTATTGGGTTGTTTATGATCTTTTTGTTTAGGGTTTTATTTATTTATTTTCTGAAATTTTACAGTAATATACCTTTGTCTATGTTTTTATTCATTTGTGTTGGATACTCATGCCCTTCATTTTTAAAGGATCACTCTTTCCTTTTTTTTTTTGATAATTTTCTCTACTTTTTTTCTCTGTTCTCAGTATGTGGAAGTTTTCTTAATCTAATCCTAGATTACCTTTACTAAGACTTTAGTTTTTAATTTTTTTGTAAAGATTTTATTTTTTAATAATCTCTGTACCCAACCTGGGTCTCGAACTTATAACCCCAAGATCAAGAGTCACATGCTCTACTGAATGAGCCAGCCAGGTGGCCCTAAGACTTTATTTTTTATTGTTTCATGCCTTTTGTCTGTTTATGCAACTTTATGGCAGATTTGCTCAACACTTTGTCTTCCATATTGAATGCTTTTTATTAGCTCCTAGATTTCCAAGACATATTTAAAAATCTACTTTTCTTCACTTCAGTAATAATTTTTAATTTTATTTATTTATTTGACAGAGAACACAAGCAAGGGGAGCGGCAGGCAGAGGGAGAAGGAGAAGCAGTCTCCCCCTGAGCAAGGAGCCCAATGTGGGGCTCGATCCCAGGACCCTGGGATCATAACCTGAGCCAAAGGCAGGCGCCCAACCGACTGAGCCACCCAGGTGCTCCCAGTTACAATTTTTAAAAGATAAAAAGCAAAAAGAATCTACTTTTCTACATTTTCTTAATTCATGAATGCTTAAAATATAAACATATCGCTTACCTGATGCAGCTCCCCTTGTTGGGTCCTGATACCAATATTATGGGAACTTCCTACAAAATATTGGAAACTTATCCTTCCCTTCCCAGTGGGAGGGTTTAGAGAGCACTGGTATATGTTGCCCAAAGCCTTACAAGCCCTGGCATTCTTAAGCCTTGACAATAACCTAAGTGTTTTTGAAAAGGACAAAAGATGGCTCACGGGGAGCAGGAATTCTTCGGTTGTATTGACTTTAGCTGGAGTGTTCTCTTTGAGCAAAGCTAAACATGGGGCAAGCTGAAAGCCAGGAAAAACTGGCTGATATCTGCTGTTTCCCCCCAAGTCACCTGACGACTGTCTTTGATTCAGAAATTTGGGTGAGGAGGCACTCAAAGGGAAAACAGAAAGTGCAGACGATGAGAAAGGTGGGTAGATTTTTTTTTCTTACAGAAAAAGATAAATCCCTGATATCTGTCTGGTCTGTTTAGACAGTAGTCTATCCATTAAAGGTGTTGGGAAATCTCTTTTTATTGCTCAGGCTTTGAATCCCAGACCTTTATCAGGAGCTGTGTGCCTGGGTCAGAAGTCATCCTGAAGACTGGTCAGCTTCCTCAGCTTGGGCACCTTGGAGAAGAGATACTTATCTAAGCTGCTGGGATCATAGTCCCAGGCAAGGTAAATAATTGCACAAATTGCTCTATGTCACCGGGACAAAGACCTCAGGAGGACCGGAGACTGCTAGATATGTCTGCTGGGCACCAAGAGACTGAGAATCCCAGGATGAATTCCAAAAAGAGGTACCAGCTCCTCCAAGATCCATGAGCACCTGGAATTCGAGGACCTGCAGGATGAATATTTGCAGCAGCTGTGGGTAAAGGGCCTCCTCCTTCATTGCAACAGTCTTCTTTGGCCACTGCTGTGTTTTTAAAATTACTTAATTGTGGTAAAATATATACAGCATAAATTTTACCACCTTAGCGATTTTTAGGTGTATAGTTTTGTAGCATTAAGTACATTTACATTGTTGTGAACCATCACCATCCATCTCCAGAACTCTATTTTTAAAAATATTTATTTATTTTTCAACAGAGAGAGAGACAGCGAGAGAGGGAACACAAGCAGGGGGAGTGGGAGAGGGAGAAGCAGGCTTCCTGCCAAGCAGGGAGCCTGATGCGGGGCTCGATCCCAGGACCCTGGGATCATGACCTGAGACGAAGGCAGACGCTTAGCTTAACGACTGAGCCACCCAGGCGCCCTCTCTTTATTTTGTTTTGTTTAAAATTTTATTTGAGAGAGAGAGAGAGAGAGAGAGAGAGTGCGTGCTTGCGTGTGTGCACACAAGTGCACAAGGGGGGTAAGGGGCAGAGGGAGAGGGAGAAACCAACTCCCCGCTGAGCAGGGAGCCCAATGCAGGACTCGATCCCAGGACCCTGAGATCATGACCTGAGCCGAAGGCAGACGCTTAATGGTCTGAGCCACCCAGGCACCCCTAAGACAACTTTATTTTAAATTTAAAGTTTTCATAATTTTTTTTAAAGTAGGCTCCATGCCCAATTTGGGCTTGAACTCACAATCCTGAGATGGAGAGTCACATGCTCTACCAATTGAGCCAGCCAGGTGCCCTTTCATAATGTTTTTTTAAAATCCTATCTCATTGAATCTCAGATGTTATAGATTGTGTGTCACACTATTATTTTATTTTTTAATTTAAATTCAATTAGCTCACATAGAGTACATCATTAGTTTCAGATGTAGTCACACTATTATTCTAGGTAACACCTAAGAAAGAAAGGATGCTGCTAATTAAACTATGACCCAATGCCTTCTCATCTCAGTGGCTGACTGCTTCTCCCTCTCCCCCCCTGCTCGCTCTCTCTCTCTCTCTCAAATAAATAAATAAAATCTTTGGCGTCCTGGCCCTTCAGCTTCTCCCAGCTGCCCTGAACATTCTTCCTGGGGTCCAGTGCACAGGGGCTCACTCCCCATGGTGCCCACCCTGAGGGCACTCTGGATGTCTTCTTCAAGATGGAAGTGGGAGGGGTTAGCCACCAAGTGAGCCTGTGCTTGGGGATGCCCACACAATGTCAGGTGTCTTCCCCCCCGACTGCTGGAAATCTGGGAGTCCCACCAGCACCACACAAACCCTTAGGTGTCACAGGCTAGTGCAAGAGGCTCACACGCATGTACAAGCACAACAAAAAGAAAGCGAAAGGCACTGCAGTATGTAGGTATGAGAATGGAACACTGGATCCAGATGGCCTTGGTTCCAATCCTGGCTCCAGGATTTCCCAGCTGTGTGACCTCTGGCAGGTTGCTAAACCTCTGTTTCTCAGGTGCCTCGTTTGTAAAACAGAGAACACAACACTATCTCATTAGGTTGTTGTAAGGAGTATTATATGAGTTAATATTTGTGAAGAATTTAGAACAGGTCCTGACATATAATAAATGTACAGGAAATGCTTGCTAGTGAAAAAAATCTGAAGCATTGAATTACAAGTACAGCCCATGGAAGTTTAAGAAGGGACACAGGGGAAAAAGACATAATGGTCTCCTCACAGTAAAGCAAAGCTGATACTAGCGCTACCCTCCAAAGTTATTTCCTTACATCTTTTTAAAAAGATTTTATTTATTTATTTGTCAGGGAGAGTACCCGCACAAGCAGGCAGAGGAACTGGATCCCAGAGCCTGGGATCATGACCTGAGCCGAAGGCAGATGCCTAACCAACTGAGCCACCTAGGCGCTCCTCCTTACATCTTTCTTAGAGTGTGGTCCTAGGGCTAAGTCCCCATCCTTTAGCAGGAAACCTGTCCTCTCCCAGGCCAGAGCCAGTCCTCTCCAAGGCTACTCATCTAGGATAGCCCTTGGGAGTGATGTAGAGCCAGAAAAGAGGTGAGCAAAGCCCAGCCCCCATTCCTCCCACAGGGATCAGACGCTAGCCTCTCGGAGTTGCACACGTTTCTTGGAGTTGCATGTCCAGGTCTGGTATAACATGAACCCCAGTCATTAATTTTACTTTTCAAATCATTAGCTATAAATGGTTATTTAGAGTGTTTTCCCCCGGTAGTTCGTTCATACCAACCTTGTGCACACAGCTATGTGCACATGTGTGAGTGTTTCTTTAGCACACAATCTTACAAGTAGAATTGCTGAGTCAAAGGAGTCACTCATGCAACAAACACCTAAAGAGTGCCTAGTAAGTGATGGACACCGCTCTAGGTGCTGGGGAGACATCAAGGAACTAAAAGTCACACGTTCGTGGGAGCTGACATTCCAGTGGAGAAAGTTTCCAGTTTTTATCTTGACAGATGTTGCCACAACGCTGTCCAATTACCAACACCCTCAGCCCACCCCTGGAGTGGGAGCTTTGAGGCAGGCTGATGGATTCCTTGGCCTTTGCTCTCTGCAAGATCTTCAGGGTCAGGGCTGGGGACGTCCATGTGCAGTGTGTATGTGTCACGGGGATACCGGGACGGAAGGGTCCACTGGGGAGTGGGGAGAGGAGAAGGAGGGGGAGAAATGGTTCACAGGGTCTTTGCGTAGAAGCCTCCTTGATCACACCACTAGGGGGCCTACAGGAGGTAGGGAGGAACAGTCCAAGATAGAACCGTCCTCCCAGGTTCTACCCCTTCAGGAGGTAAAGATGGAACAGTCAGCTCTGGGAGGTACCACTGGGTAGGGGGCGTCTATTCTGGAACAAACCATTGTGTGGGCTGGAGAGGCGCTAAGGGATGCTACCACCCCCATGCAAGAGGATTGCGCACAAGCTCCCGATGGAGGCAGGAGTGGCACTACCTTGACCGTCCGCATCCCCCCGCTCATTCTCCCGGTTCCCATCCAAGTCCCAGGTAAGCTCCCATTATAGGGCCGAGAACGCCACCTCTCCCAAGCTTCCGTCGCAGCTTCTTCGGCCCAGCCCTTCTTGGTTCTTTGACTTTCAATCGGTGGCTTGCGCGTGCAGGGCCTAGCGATTGGATCCCTGGAGAAGGGAGCGGGCCCCAAGGCTCGTTTTGGGATCTGATTGGTCAACGCGAACTTTCCCCAATCCCAAGCTTATCCCGTGCGCGGAAGGGACGTCAGCCCCGCCTCCGTCGCGCGCTGAGCTCCAATCGGCCGCTGGTTGGGCGCAGGCGCGGTGGTTGCTTGGCAGGAGTTCGAGGCGTGCGGCGTTGGGGCTTTCGTGATGGTGAGCAAGTTCGAATCCCGTGTCCGTGCCTCAGTGTGTTAACTTGTCAAAGGGGCTAAAGGTGGTACTCCTGAAGCAAAATTCAGAGATCACCGGCACGTAGCCATGCTCCCCGTCTTAGTTCCCCGGTGTTGATGGCTGACCTCGTGTGTTTCCCGTTCATCCTAAACTCAGTCACAAGCCCAGCCCCGTCCCCTCGCAGTCATTCTTGCAGTGCTTCCATTCTCTCCACTGCTGAAATTGCATCATCGGAAAAGTCACGTTATTAAGCAGAAATACTGCCTGGTGGACCGCCCCTGACCCCAGGACCACAGAGCAGGGCACCTTAGAGGAGCCAGATCCCCCAGCATTTGGTGCTTGGGATTGGATATTTCGCCATGTGGGTTTTCTTTTTGCTGTTAATTCCAGAAGTATGGTAAGGACGTGGAACCAGGTTTATCTTGAAACCATACTGCAATCTAGTTTTATTTTTTTTAAAAGATTTTATTTATTTGTCAGAGCGCACGCGAGAGAGAACAAGCAGGGGGAGCGGCAGGCAGAGGGAGAAGCAGGCTCCGCACTGAGCAGGGAGCCCGATGGGGGACTTGATTCCAGGACCCTGGGATCATGACCTGAGCCAAAGGCAGACACTTAACCCACTGAGCCACCCAGGTGTCCCTGCAATCTAGTTTTAAAAAGCAACATTAGGGGGTGCCTGGGTGGCTCAGATGGTTAAGCATCTGCCTTCGGCTCAGGTCATGATCCCAGAGTCCTGGGATCGAGTCCCGCATCGGGCTCCCTGCTCCTTGGGAGCCTGCTTCTCCCTTTGCCTCCCTCTCTCTCTCTCTCTCTCTCTCTGTCTCTCATGAATAAATAAATAAAATCTTAAAAAAAAAAAAAAAAAGCAACATTAGGGGCACCTGAAATTGCCTTGGAATACAAGAGTCAGAACTCAAAGAACTTGCTAAGAAGGTGGCTGGAGCAGACTCACTCTCCTCTCAGGTCCTGTCACCATTCCAGCCCCTGGTGTAGCTCAGGTCATTCTAGCTGCTGAGGGCCATAACCCCAGTGTGGTGCTTGTCATCAGCTCTTTCTTAGAATTCCACACTGATCTGTCTCATTCTATATCAGAGTGACTGCTGAAAAGCCATTATTTATGTAACTGCCTCTACTTATGACTGTCTGTCCTACGGGCTCTCACATGGCTCTAAAATCCCCACATTATACTCCTGTTCTGGTGAATGCATAGGAACGGGACTGTTTACATTGCTATTAGCAGCTGTTAATAGTTGCCCAGACAAACCCAAAAGCCAAAAACCAACACACACATGCTGGGATTTTGAGTGGATTGTGTTGCATCTATAGACCAGTCTGGGTAGAATTGATACCTCAACAATATTGAGTCTTCTGATCTATAAACGAGGTATACCTGGCCACTTATTTATGTCTTTAATTTTTCTCAGCAATGTTTTGTGGTTTTCTGTGTATAGGTCTTACACATCTTTTGTCAGAGTTATACCTGAGTATTTCATATTTTTGATGCTACTGTGAGTGGAACTGTTTTCTTAATTTCATTTTCAAATTTGCTGAGATTTTGTTTAGAATTTTTCATTTCGTTAGCTTTTTTATAGCTTCTATTGTATTTTCTACATGGATGATCATATAGGTGATTGTAATAACTTTGTTTTCCATTGTGGATGCCTTTTATTTCTTTGTCTTACCTGACTGCAGTGGCTATGACTTCTAGTACAGTATTGAATAGAGGTGGTGAGAGTTGAAATCCCTGTCCTGTTTCTGAGGTCAGGGAGAAGACATTCAGTCTTTCACCATTAAGTATGGTGTTAGCTGTGATTTTCCATAGATGCCTATTATCAGGTTGAGGAATGTTTGTTCTATTCCTTGTTTGCTGAGAGGTTTTATCAGAAATCAGTGTTAAAGTTTTTTAAAATGCTTTTGTCTACCTCTGTTGAAATGATCATAATCATTTTTTTTCTTTTCATTTGTTAACATGGTGAAATAACATTGGTTTTCAAATGTTAAACCAACCCTGCATCCCTGGATTAAACCCTAGCTCTCATGATGTGTTATCCTTTTAATATACTGTATTTGATTTGCTAAAATTTTGTTTAAAAATTTGTGTCTATGATTACAAAAACATTGGTCTGTAGTTTTCTTTTCTAATGTCTTGGTCTGATTTTTGTATCAGGGTATAATGCCATCCTCATAGAATGAGTCGAGAAGTATTTTCTCCCCTTCTGTTTTTTTTTTTAAATTTATTTATTTGACAGAGATAGAGAGCACAAGTAGGCAGAGCGGCAGGCAGAGGGAAAGGGAGAAGCAGGCTCTCTGCTGAGCAGGGAGCCCGATGTGGGGCTCGATCCCAGGACCCTGAGATCATGACCTGAGCCGAAGGCAGCTGCTTAACCAACTGAGCCACCCAGGCACCCCTTCTCCTCTACTGTTTTAAAGAATTTGCGTAGAACTAGTATTTTTTTCCCCCTTAAGTATGTGGTAGAATTCTCCAGTGAAGCCATCTAGTTATTTCTTTTTTAAAAATTTTATTATTTTTGGGTGCCTGAGTGGCTCAGTCGTTAAGTTAAGTGTCTGCCTTCGGCTCAGGTCATGATCCCGGGGTCCTGGGATCGAGCCCTGCATCGGGCTCCCTGCTTGTCGGGAAGCGTGCTTCTCCCTCTCCCACTCCCCCTGCTTGTGTTCCCTCTCTCGCTGTCTCTCTCTGTCAAATAAATAAATACATAAAATCTTTAAAAAAAATAAATAAAGATTTTATTATTTTTAAGTCATCTCTTGTACCCAACGTGGAGCTTGAACTCATGACCCCAAGATCAAGAGTCACATGCTCTTCCAACCGAGCCAGCCAGGCGCCCCCGTCCCCTTAAGTATTTGGTAGAATTCGCCAGTGAAGCTATCTAGTTATCTTTTTTTTAAAGATTTTATTTATTTGTCAGAGAGAGAGAGAGAGTGCACAAGCAGGGGGACCGGCAGGCAGAGGGAGAAGCAGGCTTCCTGCTGAGCAAGGAGCCTGATGCGGGACTCAGTCCCAGGACCCTGGGATCATGACCTGAGCTGAAGGCAGATGCTTAACCAACTGAGCCACCCAGGCATCCCGCTATCTAGTTATCTATTTCTTTTTGAGTGAGCTTGGATAATTTTTTCTTTTGATGAAATTGTCCATTTCATCTAAATTGTCAGATTTATTGGTATAAAGTTAATGTTTCCTTAATTATCCTTCTAATATCTGTAGGACCAGTAGTGATATCACCTCTCTCATTCCTGATGGTGATCATTTGTGCTGTTCTACCTGGTAATTCATTGTTGACTCTTGCCTCCTGGCTGACTTGCCCCAAAGAAGAGGCTCCACGGCCAGTCCTGTAAACTGGTCTGAGGATTTGCTCCATAGTCACGCTGATCATCTGTCTCTCTCTGATCAGCTTGGTACTTGAGAGTGTGAATGGAACTACCTACTGTTCTTATGCTTCCTAAAATTCTAAACTCCTTCATCCTTTCATCCCAGCTAGAGTATGGGCTCGCTTAAAGCAAGAAAAAGGGTTGACACCCCCTCTTTTTTTACATCCCTCTGGGTGCAGTGTGATGCAGAGCTGGGTACACAGTAAGTACACAATGCATAAGTGAGGACTGATCGTCCCTGCCTATAATAAACATTTGGGTGTTTTTTTTGACATGACTCCATGAATGTCCAAGTTGAAGCTTTTCCCCTCCATAAAAAGCTTCCTGTTTCACAGCAGTTGCAATTGCTTACGAAGACTATTCTGAAGTGTGGGTTGATTTAACTTAAGTCATCACGGTTGCTGAGTGAGAATCACAAAGTTAAGGAGAATTTCACAGATGACAATATTTCACTTTGAGGGGGTTGGATATAGGGTACAAGACAGAGAACCACACTTTGCTACTTTATGTAAGCCCAGTTGAGGAAGTCAAAAGTTCAGCTTCCCTCCTGACTCTTTGAGCTGGGCATTGGATTGTGTCCTAACGTTCAGAGATACCCAGTTTCTGAGAAAAGGAGTCTTTTTGAGGTGAGGAGAGGAGACCTATGTGACATCTGCTCTTGGATTCAGTCGGGGACCCTCTGATGAATCCCCAGGCTGGGGGCTGGGCTGCTGTTAGGAAGCCCGCAGCAAAGCAGGAACTTCTGGTTCCAGATGGTTCTTGCCAAAAGCCTCAAGACATTTGAAGGAGGTGAGACCTGGCACGCCAAAGAAAAGAGCTTTTGTGCAGCTTAGAGCGTGGCACTGAATGAATCGCAGAATAGGCAGCCCCAGAGGAAGGTGCTGCTATCCCAGTGACATCCTGAGAGGCTGGATCCACCTGCAACAGGCCAGGCACCCATTTGGTACAGTTGCGGGGAGGAAAAGATGCATCTGTCATGCTCTCTTCCCTCCAGGAGGGATAAACCACCCCAGGCAAGCACTCTGGAGATCACCATTTGATCATTTCCACAACCAGGGCTTTGGGAGGACAGAACTGGTTGGTGCTTTTGAGCCAGTCCTTGAAATGAGTTTCCATTCAGGGTCTCAAAATGAATAACCAAGCGGGACGGTATTGACTTCCCCAAGGAGAGATATTGGGCATGCCAGGGAGCTTCAGCCTAGCTAATTCACCTGTTCATTAACCGGCTCCCTTTTATTCAGATATTCAGTGCAAGACTGTGTTAACTGCTTCTCAGGAATGCTCTTAATCCTCACAACGTCCGTTGAAGAGATGTGGGCCATTGTGACCTCTGTTTTGCACATTAGGAACCTGGGGCACACGACGTGTGACCTGCTTCTGGGTCACACTACTAGTGGAGGATGGAGCCAAGGCTCCAACCTTGTCTATCTGTGTCCTGTAGCCATAGTCCTTCATTAATAATAGTAAGAACTAGCTCTTAATGAGCACCTGGGCTCTGTGATGTTAGCTAGTTCATTTCATCCCCACAGCAACATTTTCAGGCAGGTGCCATTATTTCCCCATTTTACAGAAAGAAAAACTGAGGCAAGAAAGGTTAGGTTCCTTGCTCCAAAGTTACATAACACATAAATGGATTAGAATCCTGGCAGTCTAGTGCTGGAGCCCAAGTTCCTAAGCTCCACCCCGCCCCCGCCAGTGCCTCTCAAGGGTCACATGACATGAAATGTTGGCTCAGCATCAACTGCCCACCCCGCAGCATAACCTGAGTGTTAAAACATGCCTTAGCAGAAGTGACCATGGGATTCCAACTCTGATATGTTCTGCTGCAAATCACATTACTGGTTCATTCACAGAGTCAGGACTATAACCCTGCCTTTCTGACTGGGGGTGGGGTGGGGTGGGATAGCATGTAGAAAATAACACAAAGGCCCTATAAAAGGCCCCAGCTATTCAAAAACCTCTCTCTCTTCTATCTCCAATGAATTACTCTTTGTGTTAAAACCTCTCTCCCTAAAGATCATAACTGAAGAAGAAATACAGTGCCAGATTTATTCCCCAGCTGTCTGTGGTCAGCTTGCTGAATTGGCTCAGAGGGTGTGGAACACAGAACAGGGCAGTTTGGATGGGGCAACGGTAACGGGGAGGTTTTGGAAGGAAGGACAGTCAGGAGGCAGTGAGCAGGGCACTGGGTACTGAGCAGGACTAGTGAAGAGGGAGAGGAAATCTGATAAAAGAGGAAAGAGGGTCCCCAGAGAGGACAGATAAGAGGCCCCCCAATACTTAGTGTTTCCTCCACCATCTCCCCAGAGCCTGACCCTGATCTTAGGAAGCCCTCATGCCCAGGATTTAGCTAAACAGCTGGGGAGGAGGGGTACATCAGTGCCACATGCCATTAAAACCCAGCTGTGGAATGAAACAACAAAACCATCTTGTTCCTTTGTGAAGCAATTTCAGGCATCATCAGCTGGTGGCTTGGGGGTTTTGCAAGGGGAGCCGCAAGTTGGAGCTGGTCTCTGGAGTGTCCTTGGGGTCTCACAAACTCCACAGGCAGGAAAGCTCATTCTGCTGGATGCCCGGAAGTCTGACTGCTCTCAACACCAGAAGTGGCAACAACGTGGACTGTATTTCTGATTTTATTTGCTGCTGTCTGCAGCGGTACCTGCATCCCATACCGTTGTGGGTATGGCCCGGGGGCTGCGCATTTCAGGGGCCTTTGTCAGCAGCAGCAGCAATATTAGGACATTGGCTTTTGCAACATTGTAGGTCCTGTTCCACTTCATGAGTTGCTTGGGGAGGAGGGTTTCTGTCCTCAGACTGAGGGATCCCAAACCAACATGCCGTTTATAAGCGTTTATGTCCAGATGCAGAGGGAAAGGTGCCATCCCACTTGACCTCGTCTCTGTGGAGCTGCCCTTGAGACCCTGGGCCTGGGCCCCAGTGCCGCCCACCCCACCCTGAGCTCTGGCTGAGCCCCACGCAAATATACAGACCACAGCTGGGAGTGGGGCCCCTCAAACTCTCCGTCTTCACATGGAACCCTTTGTAGCAGAGTTGAGAACCATTTATCTGCCAGAACTTCAGTGGTCTCAGTACTGTCACTGTCTGAGACCACTAACTACCAGTTCCTGCTGTTTCTCAACCTCCTGGATGAAATCCGTGGAATATCTGTGGAAGCTCAATTTTAAGACCCCTGGTCTGTTTGTTACCTAGGTGATGTAAGTGAGAGAGGGCCTTGTAGGTGTGCTTGGATACTCTGGTTACTCAGTGATTGCCATTGCTCTGTTCAATCGCCCACTGCATCCAGGTCTTCATGACCCTCTTGTAATGCCCTGATTACTGGGGATCTGCGGGCAGGGTATAGAGTAGACTGGAGGGGGAGGAGCTTGGGAACAGATTTGGGGTTCCGAAGAGAACAATGTGAACCCACTGAACTAGCAAAAGGGGAAATTATCCCAAGCCTCAACTCAAGATTTACTTCAGTTTTATTAAGCCATAGCAGTGTCCACTAGATTTCACTCTTGCTAAGTAAATACCGATTAAATATTTTTTTCAGTATGATAGAGTTTAGAACAATGTATTTTTAGGACATTATCTTGCATTACCATTCCTATAACTTGCATGTTTAACTTCCCTTTGGAAATCCCACAATGCTCTTTAAAAATATATATTGTAAGCTTAAATTGTTTTCTACCACTTGCGTTACAATTGACATTCCATTCATGGCACACACTTAAAAGTATAGGTGATTTTTTAAAAGATTTTATTTATTTTTTTGAGAGAGAGAGAGTGCACATGTGCAGAGGGAGGCAGAGGGAGAAGCAGGCTCCCCGCTGAGCAGGGAGTCCAATGTGGGACTCGATCCCAGGAGCCTGGGATCATGATGTGAGCAGATGCAGACGCTTAACTGACTGAGCCACCCAGGCGCCCCTAAAGTGTAGGTGATTTGATGAGTTTTGGCATATGCGTATACCTGTGAAACCATCTCCACGATCAAGATAGTGAACGTATGCATCACCCCGAACAGTTTCCTCATGTCCCTTTGGAACTCCTCCCTCCCAGCCTTTCCTCCTTTGTCCCATCCCCATGCAACTGCTGTCTGCTCTCTGTTTGTATTTCCTAGAATTTTATATAAATGGGATCATACTGTATATATTCTTCCTCGTCTGGCTTCATTCACTTAGCATGATTATTTTTAGATTTATCCATGTTGTTGCTGTGATGTGCTAATTCCATAGCCCTCTCTAGCAAGTCGTAAGTTTCCCATTTTAACAGTCTTCATTCCTTTGGCTAAAGGCTCTGATGATATTTATAATACACACACCCTTGGGAAAGGTAAAATTTAGACATTATCAACCATCCAGGTGAAGATCTTGTCAGAACTTTTTTTTGCAGAAGTGGTTTTGTTAGAAGTGTGATAGGGGTAAGGTGAAAAGAATAAGGCTTCTAAGCATATGAGAAGTGTCCCTGAGGGAAACCAATAAAGCAGGGAAAGGAGGCTGACTCTGAAAGCCAATGTTTCCTTGCAGCCTCCCAGTGTTGTATGTATCTGCGAAGCACAATGAAGTAACGTGCAGTAAAACAAGGTGTGCCCAGGGTCGCCTGGGTGGCTCGGTTAGGCGTCTGCTTTCAGCTCGGGTCATGATCCCGGGGTCCGGGGGTCGAGTCCCGCGTCGGGCTCCCTGCTCAGCGGGGAGTCTGCTTCTCTCTCTCTCCCTCTGCCCCTCCCCCTGCTCTCTCTCTCTCTCTCAAATAAATAAATAAAATCTTTTAAAAACAAACAAATAAAAAAACAGGGTGTGCCTATAGAGGGCTGGCCCTGTGGCTTTTCTTAGCTTACTTTAACTTGCCTGTCACAAAACTTTCCCACAGACACTCGCCTTCATTTGGGAAATAACTTGCCCAGCCTTGCCAAATCCCCTAGCTTTATAATGCATCTTTTGTATAAATATATATCGATAAATACACTTGCTGACTCATGTATGCATTTCATGTAAGGTCTCTTTTGAAAGCACAGATTTAAATTTTCTAGACTATAAAATATGGATGTTTCTTTACTTTCTAAATTAGGTACTTTAGGGCGCCTGGGTGGCTCAGTTGGTTAAGCGACTGCCTTAGGCTCAGATCATGATCCTGGGGTCCTGGGATTGAGTCCCGCATCGGGCTCCCCCTGCTCAGCGGGGAGTCTGCTTCTCCCTCTCCCTCTGCCTGCTGCTCCCCCTGCTTGTACGTGTGCTCTTCTCTCTCTCAGATAAATAAATAAAATCTTTTTTAAAAGATTTTATTTAAGATTTTATTTATTTATCTGAGAGAGAGAGAGAATGAGAGATAGAAAGCACGAGAGGGAAGAGGGTCAGGGAGAAGCAGACTCCCTGCCGAGCAGGAAGCCCGATGCGGGACTTGATCCCGGGACTTCAGGATCATGACCTGAGCCGAAGGCAGTCGCTTAACCAACTGAGCCACCCAGGCGCCCTAAATAAATAAAATCTTAAAAAAAAAATAAATTAGGTACCTTAGTTAGAATGTTAAGATATCCATTTTGTAGAACCATAACTACCTTGAAAAACTGTTGTATAACTATTTTCAAGAGCTCTGGCTCTAATCCTGAAGAAGTTTCTAACCATTATGAGAGGAGAGGAGCTGATCACTGCTATAAACATGAATTCACACATCCTAGTGGCCACTTTACCCCTGAGAGGCCAGTTACAAAAGATGTGAAACAACTCCTGAGTCCCACAGGTATATGGGGGTGAGGGTGGGTAACAAATACCATAAAAGAGCAGCAACAACAAACCTTGATGAGAGTATTAGGAATAGTCATTTTTTATTTTTTAAAGATTTTATTTATTTATTTGAGAGAGAGAGAGCACAAGTAGGGTGAGGGTCAGAGGGGGAAGCAGACTCCCCGCTGAGCAGGAGCCTGATGTGGGACTTGATCCCAGGACTCCAGGATCATGACCTGAGCCAAAGGCAGATGCTTAACGACTGAGCCGCCCAGGCGCCCCCGGTCATTTTTATTTTAAAGCACTTATACCCTTGCTCAGGGTGTCTCAGCCAAGGCTCTGTTGACATTTGGGGCCAGATTTTTCTTTGTTGTGGAGTCTTGTCCTGTGCCTTGTAGGATGTTTAGTAACATCTAACCACTTCTGACTTCGAACCCCTAGATGCCAGTAGCACCTCCCCTGGTTGTGAACAATCAAAAATGTCTCTAGATATTGCCGAATGGTGCCTGGGGGACAAAATCACCCCCCTTGCTCTCCACTGAGAACCACCGCCCTAGAGTAAAAGGTTCTAAAATTTTAAATTTGAAAATAAAAAAGACAGCTTTACTGAGATGTAATGCACATACCACACAATTCACCTTTGAAAAGTGGCTTTTAAATGTATTGACAAGGTCAAGCAACCATTACCACAGTCTAATTTTAGACCAATTTCGTCCCCCCTAAAAGAAACCTCATGCGCATTAGAAGTCAGCCTTTATTCCCCACCACCCCAGGCAACCACTAATCTACTTTCTGTCTCTATGGATTTGCCTGTTCCAGACATTTCATAGAAATGGAATCATACAGCTTGTGGTTTTTGTGACTGGTTTCTCTCATGTAGCATAATGCTTTCAAGGTTCACCTACTTTTTAGCATGTATCAGTATTCCATTCTTTTTTACAGCTGAATAATATTCCGTTGCATGGATAAACCATATTTGGTTTATCCATTCATCAGGTGTTGGCCATTTGGCATGCATCTACCTTTGGGCTATTATTATATTTTTTTTTTACTATTTTTAGATTTTATTTATATTCAAATTAGTTAACATATTGTGTATTATTAGTTTCAGGGGTAGAATTTAGTGATTCATCACTTGCATATAACATCCAGTGCTCATTACAACAAGTGCCCATCACCCATTTACCCCATCCCCCCACCCACCTCCCCTCCAGCAACCCATGGTTTGTTCCCTATAGTTAAAAGTCTCTTATGGTTTGCCACCCTCTCTGTTTTTATCTTATTTTATTTTTTCCTTCCCTTCCCCTATGTTCATCACTTTTGTTTCTTAAATTCCACATATGAATGAAATCATATGGTATTTGTCTTTCTCTAACTTATTTCGCTTAGCATAATACACTCTAGTTCTATCTACGTCATTGCAAATGGCAAGATTTCATTCTTTTTGGTGGCTGAGTAATATTCCAGTGTGTGTGTGTGTGTGTGTGTGTGTGTGTGTGTGTGCACGCACGTGTGTCTGTATGTATTTATATGTATATATATTCCATATACCACATCTATCTAATCTATCTATACACACCATATATTTAATGGAATATAATATGTATTATATATATGCCATATATAATGCAATATTTTATACTCACACACACACACACACACACACACCACATCTTCTTTATCCATTTATCAGTCAATGGACATCTGGGCTCCTTCTGTATTTTGGCTATTGTGGACATTGCTGCTATAAACATTGGGGTGCATGTGCCCCTTCAAATCACTATTTTTGTATCCTTTTGGTAAATAACTAGTAGTGCAATTACTGGGTCGTAGGGTAGCTCTATTTTTAACTTTTTGAGGACCCTCCATCCTGTTTTCCAGACTGGCTGCCCCAGCTTGCATTCCCACCAACAGTATAAGAGGGCTCCCCTTTCTCCGCATCCTCGCCAACATCTGTCGTATCCTGACTTGTTAATTTTAGCCATTCTGACTGGTGTGAGGTGGTATCTCACTGTGGTTTTGATTTGTATTTCCCTGATGCTGAGTGATGTTGAGTATTTTTTCATGTGTCTGTTAGCCATCTGGATGTCTTCTTTGAAAAGTGTCTCCACAGAGCATGCGTATGGGGAGACAGGAGGTGCAGGGCAGGGTTCCTGGGGACACGGCCTGCATTTCTGTGCCTCAGAGATTTCCAAGACCTTTCAACAAATTAAAAAAATGATTATTAACTAAACTTACAACTTTAATCAAGAAGGAGAAGAGCAATCTCTTCCTCTGTGCTGCCCGCGGAGGTGGCAGCCATCTCCTACTTGGTATCATGGCCGCCCTCAGAACCCTCGTGAAGCCCAAGATCATTAAAAAGAGGACCAAGGAGTTCTTTCGGCACCAGTCAGACTGATAGGTCAAAATTAAGCGGAATTGGCAGAAACCCAGAGGCACTGACAGTAGGGTGTGCAGAAGAATCAAGGGCCAGATCTTGATGCCCAACATCAGTTACAGAAGCAAGAAAACAGAGCACACGCTGCCTGGTGGCTTCCAGAAGTTCCTAGTCCACAATGTAAAAGAGATTGAAGTGCTGCTGATGTGCAACAAATCTTACTGTGTTGAGATTGCTCACAATGTCTCCTCCAAGAACCGCCAAGCCACTGTAGAAAGAGCAGCCCAGCTGGACATCAGCATCACCAGTCCCAATGCCAGGCTGCGCAGTGAAGAAAATGAATAGACAGACAGCTTATATGCATGTCATATTGGTGTTAATAAAACCATAAAACTACCAAAAAAAAAAAAAAGACGGAGAAAAGCACAAAATAGTTTGGCAATTGCTGTCTGCTTATTTGTGTCTAGGGCACCTCCATGTTTAGTCTCCCAAATTAAAACCTTATTCTTTATCTCTTAGAGGCCCCATGTCTTGGCTTGCATTGTGTTTCCAGTTTGTTCTTTTCCATCCAGGTCCAGTTCTACCATCTGGATGTCTACTTTTATCTCCTCACTCTGTGATAATCACAGTTCCCGTACTTGGCTCCTCTGCAGCCCCCTTCTGGTTTCTCCTTCTAGTCTGTCCCAGCCAGGCTAAGCTTTGAGAACAGAATTGCTGTGATTTGGTCTCCACCTTTTGGTCAATGACAGGAATTCAAGTTAATTCAATTCAATTCAATTCAATTCATTCATTCATTCATTTATCAGATATTTATGATGCCCAGAATTTACTGTGCTGGGAATGCTGGAGGAGCTCCAGATACACATTAAAGTCCTTGTCTTTCATTAGGACAGATAAGACAATTACAAAATACCCATCTGAGGTAGTAGGTGGTAAGAGCCATTGGAATGGTACAAGTACAAACATAGTTAGAGATCTTTGCTGGTGGGTGAGATTGTGGATGACTTTGTGAATGGGATGCACTGAAGAACTGGTAGGAATTCCTTATATGGAGATGGTGGTAGTAGGGCATCTGGTGGAGAGGATTCCATGAGCAAGGGCATGGAAATAGGAAAGCACAGATGGTGTAAGCATCAAATAATTGAAGTAGATGAGGAATGAAAGATCAAGTAGTGCAGTTATGTAGACCAAAGAGAGTGGAAGGCTTTGAAAGCCGGGCCAAGGGGTTTGAAGTGTATGTGGTGGACATTGGAAAACAAGTGATCTGGGGCTTCTCTGTTATAGCTTTCCTGGCCTATTGTTAGGAGATGCTGTTATGCAGTTGAGAAGGTTCTGATGAGAGGGTTTGGGGAATCTATGAACTTCGTCATGAACTCCCTTCATGATTTCTTCTAGTTGCTTTATCTCTTTGGACCGGGTTTTCCTTGTCAATAAACCCAAGTATGTGGAACAAAATGATCTTCCCAGCATCTCTACTCCTGACTCTAAGCATGGACTAAGAAGCCCTGATGCTATTTGAAGAATTAGGGATGTTGGGCTATAAGGCCTGTGGGAAAATGGCAAGGATCATTTTGGCGGGATTTCCGTGAAGAAATGAGTCATATTTGGAAACACTGGAAAATAAGAAAATATTTGTTTATAATCAGCCCAACTTCCCTCCTGCACATATTTTTTCCCTTTCGTGGCTTCCTTCCCACCTTTAATATAGAAGGTTGCAAAATTCTTCAGAGATGAAGTGCGTGTGCTTTGCCTCATCTTTGCGTCCCTCGTGCATAGCACAGCGCCTGGCTCATAGCCTCTCAGTAAGACTCTGCTATATGAATAACTTCTTCCAATTTCCATCGAAACCTGCTCTCAGGAAGGAAAAATGTAAGCAAATTCATACTAAGGTATAAATAGCCGATAACCATTTAAATTAGGACACATCTACTAATAGAAAATTTTCTTAGAAGTAATGGAATAGCCCTTTGCTAAAATCAAAATCCAGCTCTAATAGTGGCATACATAGAACTAAGGGAGGTTTCTAGCTGGGTTCTCAGTCCCTGTTATTCCCTTTTTTTCCCTAAAGGGGCCCCTCAGTTTCCACCTAGAGGCTAAATCTTGGCTCATTCTCTACAAATGCCATCTGTTCTCAGTGGAAATTTTGGGAGCTCTGTTTTAACATTCTGGGGCTCACTGTTGGGCTCTGCTTGCTTTTAAATTGATTTCTGGGTCTTTATAGCCCATTTCACAGAACTGGGGTTCTGTCTTGTTTCTTTAGCCTGGGTATCTACCACAATGATATGTCCCCTCCCCCAGATGATCTCAAATTAGAGCTCTGTGCTTAACTCTTTTCAGTATGTCCTAATACCTTTCCCCAACTGACTACCATGGAATCAAGTTTTGGCTTCCATAGCCAGTCCGGTACCCGTTCCGTCCTACCCCCTGTTGTAAGATGCCCCCAAGCTGACTGACAACCTGCTTAGACTTCCAAGAGTCACATCCATATGTAGTCTGCTCCTTGGTACTCTGCCACCGTGCCCTGAGAGCTAGCTAGAATTCTTGGCACTTCAAATTGGAGCTTCCTCTCCCACCTCACCCAACTCACCTAACTAGCGACCTGGACTGCCCTCTGCCATTTGCTCCCACAGCTCCTGGGCATTATATTCGTCCGGCCACCACATCTGAACGTGAGCCAGCTCCCTTGTGAGAAGGGTGAGGTGAGTCTACTTCTAGGCTGTGGCTTGTTCTTAATTGAACTTCTGGTGCCATGCCCTGGAAGATGGCAAACAAAGGCCCATTTATCTGGAGCTCCTGATGTCAGACCCTGGAGATAATAGCCTGTCCTGCCAGGTTATAAAGAAAGCCACATGGCTAGCATCTTCCTGTGGGAGTTACCTAGGCAACTGAGGCTGCCTTGTTGTCACAAGATAATAATCTTCCATATGGATATTTTTCTCTAGGTAGACACCTTTTACTTGATTCAGATCTGGTTTATATTTCTCTAAAATTCTCTTCCTTGACACATAGGAAAGTTGACTTAACTTCTGACTATGATCTTCCATCTGCTTCCTTGTGTTTTGTGCTTATTGCATTCAACTTAAGCAGAAATGAATTTCTGTTTTTTAAAGATTTTATTTATTTAGAGGTGTCTGGGTGGCTGCGTTGTTAAGCGTCTGCCTTCGGCTCAGGTCATGATCTCAGGGTCCTGGGATCGAGCCCCGCATTGGGCTCCCTGCTCGGCGGGTTGCCTGCTTCTCCCTCTCTCACTTCCCCTGCTTGTGTTCCCTCTCTCGCTGCGTCTCTCTCTGTCAAATAAATAAATAAAATCTTTAAGAGTGACAGAGAGAGAGAGAGCACAAGCAGGGGGAGCGGCAGGCAGAGGCGCCCCCAGAAATGAATTTCATTGGCATGGGCCATTATCTGCTCAGGGTAGGTAGATTTCTTTACGGTATAATTTCAGGCATTCACAGAAAATTTCTACGCTCAAAACATTACATTGATGCTAACTGCACCATCATCATTTCCATCTAAGCTCTTTAATGGGTGTGGCTCAATTTCTACCCTATGTTTTCAAAGACTCAGAGTGAGCTGGATAGAAGGAAACAGAAACAAGGCAAAAACTGTAGTTAGTAATTATTATGACTGCTGGCCTTTTGGATTCTCCCTATCGTACACCGATGTTTTTAGAGGAATTTATTGGCTTGCACAATTGGGAAATGCAGTGTTCTATGCTTTCAGACACAGCTGGATCTAGGGGCTCAAATTGCATTGTCAGGGCTCCCCCATGTTATATCTTCCTTGGTAGGCAAGAAAGGTCCCAAGGAGGACTCTGATTGGCTGATTTGTGTAACGTGACCTCCCTTTATCCAAATACTGTGCCTAAGAGGGAGGTTGATGCTGACTGGCCAGCTTAGGTCACAGGAGGCCCAGCCTAATAGTCAGAAGGGGCAGACTTTTTTGGGGGGTGGTAGATTTTTAAATTTTTTTTTTATTTTGAAATAAGTATAGACTTGCAGGAAATTGCAAAAATAGTACAACCTCAGCCTCACCCAGCTTCTCCCAATGGTGACATCTTACATAGCTATAGTATACTATCAAAACTAGGAAACTGACATTGGTATATTACTGTTAATTAGAATATAGACCTCATTCAGTTCTTAACCATTAAAAAAAACCCCTGCATTTGTGTGTGTGTGTGTGTGTGTGTGTCTAGTTTTATGCCACTATCACAATCAAGATCCAGAACTGGTCCGTCACCACAAAAGAACCCCCTCATGTTACCTCTTTGTATTCACTTCTACCACCAACTCTTCTCCAGATTGGCTGCACCATCCTACATTCACACCAGCAATGTAAGGAGATCCAGTTTCTCTGTGTCCTCACCAGCATTTGGTATTTTTCACTATTTTTTATTTCATCTATACTTATAGGTGCCTAGTGATACCACATTGTGGTCTTAATTTACATTTCTCTAATGGCCGGTGATGTTGAACATGTTTTCAGATACTTATTTGCCATCTGTATTTCCTTTTTGATGAAATGCATGTTCATGTCTTTTGCCATTTCTAGTTGGATTGTTTGTTTTTCTATTGTTGTGCTCTGAGAGTTTTTTTATATATACTAGATATAAGGCCTTTGTCGGATATGGGGCTGGCAAATATTTTCTCCTGGTCTGCAACGTGTCTTTTCATCTTTTTAACAGAGCCTTTCAATGGAACAAATGTCTTTAATTTTTATAAAGTCCAAATCATCAGTTTTTCCTTTTAAGGATTGTGCTTTTGGTGGAAAGTCTTAAGAACTCTTTATTGAGTCCTAGGTCCCAAAGATTTTTTTCCTGTTTTTGATTCTAAAAGTTTGTTTCTAAAACAGTTTTTCATGTTACATTAACTCCATGATCCATTTTCAGTTAATTGTACAAGGTTGGAGGTTTAGGTTAAGGTTCATTTTTTGGCTTATAGATATCCAGTTGCTCCAGCACCATTTGTTGAAAAGGCTACCATTCTCCATTGATTGTTTTTGCATCTTTGTCAAAACCATGCTGGGTGTTATTTGTGTGGGTCTATTTATGGTTTTTTTCTTCTGTTCCATTGATTATATCTGTTATCTCTGTTAATACAATAATTACTTTGATTACTATAGCTTATGTAGTAAGCCATCAGGTAGAGTGATCCCTCCCAACTTATTCTTTTAAAAAAATTGTTTTATTTTTATTTATTTATTTTTTAAAATTGTTTTATGTTTAATTAAATATTTAAAAAATTAGCTTAAAACTAAATTTAAATAAAAAATCAAGTGTTTTGGATGCCTGGGTGATTCCGTCGTTAAGCGTCTGCCTTCGGCTTGGGTCGTGATCCCAGGGTCCGGGGATCAAGTCCCGCATCGGGCTTCTTGCTCAGCAGGGAGCCTGCTTCTCCCTGTGCCTGCTGTTACTCCTGTTTGTACTGTCACGCTCTCTCGCTCTCTGTCTCTCTGGCAAATGGATAAAATCTTTAAAAAAAATCAAGTATGTTTTATTTAAAATTTAATATTGCTATGTTAGGGTTTGGCCTTTCCATATATATTTTATTTTATTTTATTTTACTTTTAAGATTTTATTTATTTGAGAGAGAGAGAGAGAGAGCATGGGAGCATTGAGTGGGGGGAGGGACAGAAGGAGAGGGAGAAGCAGACTCCCCACTGAGCAGGGAGCCCTCCACAAGGCTTGATCCTGGGACCCCCAGGACCATGACCCGAGCTGAAGGCAGACACTTAACTGACTTTGGGCACCCCTCCATATAAATTTTAGAATAAGCTTGTCTATGTCTACAAAACACCTTGATGGGAAATGGATTAAACCTATAGATTTGGAGAGAATTGACATCTCCATTATTTTGAGTCTTTCAATCTATAAACATGATATATTTCTCCATTTATTTAGGTCTTTGATTTCTTTCATCAGCATTTTGTAATTTTCAGCATACAGATCCTGTACATGCTTTTAGATGTTATAGTTGTGCCTTGAACAACATGGGTTTGAACTGCATGGGTCTACTTATATTTGGATTTTTTATAGTACAGTACTGTAAATGTATTTTCTCTTCCTTATGATTTAATAACATTTTCTTTTCTCAAGCTTACTTTGTTGTAAGAATACAGTATATGATACACATAACATACAAAATATGTGTTAATGGACTGTTTATGTTATTGTAAGACTTCGGGTCAACAGTAGGCTATTAGTAGTTACATTTTTGGGGAGTCAAAAGTTATACACAGATTTTCAACTGCACAGGGGTCAGCACCCCAACCCCTGCATTGTTCAAGGGTCAACTGTATATCTAAGTATTTCATTTTGTTTGGCACAATCATAAGTGGTACTGTGTTTTAAAATTTTGGTTTCCACAAGTTTGTTGTTAATATATGTGTGTGTGTGTGTGTGTGTGTGTGTGTGTGTGTGTGTGTGTGTGTGTGTGTATATGCAATTGGTTTTTTGAGTGTTGACTTTGTATTCTGAAACCTTGCCAAACTCACCTATTAGTTCTAGGAGGATGTTTTAGGAGGGTTTTTTCATTTTTTTTGGTAGAAATCCCAAGAATCCTTGGGATTTCTTATACAGACATTTACAAATAGGTTTGGTTTTATTTCTTCTTTTTTTAAAAAAATCTGCATTTAAAAGTTTATTCTATTTTTTCTTTTACCTTTTTGTCTTATTCCACTGGTTAGAACTTTTAGTAGAACATTGAATAAGAGTGATAGGGATGCCTAGGTGGCTCAGACGGTTAAGCGTCTGCCTTCAGCTCAGGTCATGATCCCAAGGTCCTGGGATCGAGTCCTGAGTTGGGCTCCTTGCTCAGTGGGGGGGGGGGGCCTGCTTCTCCTGCCTGCTACTCCCCCTGCTTGTGCAGGTGCTCTCTCTGTCTCCTGACAAATAAATAAAATCTTAAAAAAAAAAAGAGTGATATATCCTTGCTCTGTTCCTCATCTTAAGGGAGAAGCATTCAGTCTTTCCCCATTAAGTATAATATTAACTGCAAGTTTTTTGTAACTACTCTTTATCAAGTCAAGGAAATTGCTCTCTATTCCTAGTTTGCTGAGCTTTTTAAAAAAATCATGAATGCATGTTGGATTTTGCAGATGCTTTTTCTGCTTCAATATATCTTCTTCATGAACTGGTCCTTTTATTATTATGTAATGTCCTTTGTTTCTAGTAATTTCCTTTGCTCTGAAGTCTACTTTAATATTAATATGGTCACTCCTGCTTTTTTTTAAAAATTAATGTTTGCATTATATTCATTTTTCCATCCTTTTACTTTTCACCTACGTATGGTTGTATTTGAAGTGGGGTTTCTTTTTCTTTTTTTTTAAAGATTTTATTTATTTATTTGACAGAGAGAGAGAGAGAGAGAGACAGCGAGAGAGGGAACACAAGCAGGGGGAGTGGGAGAGAGAGAAGCAGGCTTCCCACTGAGCAGGGAGCTGATGCAGGGCTCAGTCCCAGGACCCTGGGATCATGACCTGAGCCGAAGGCAGACACTTAATGACTGAGCCACCCAGGCACCCCTGAAGTGGGTTTCTTATAGACAGTATATGATTTGATTAATTTTTTATCTACTCTGCTAATCTCTCTAATTGGTGTATTTAAACTATTTAAATTTAAGGTAATTATTGATATGTTAGGGCTTAAGTTTGCCATTTTATTATATTTACATGGTCAGAAATATGTTAACACTGAATACTGCTTTAACCCCAAACCATGTTACAAATCTGCCGGGAAGATGGGAGGAAGGCAAACTGTGTGTGCAAAATGCTGGGAGAAGAGAGGTAGATCTTTATCTTCTCTAGTAGGAAGTCAACTTATAATAGATAAAATTGAAAATAAATAAGAAATATCTATATAATAATAGCACTGATAAATAGAAGTAAATAATTTAAGGAAAGAGTTAAAAGGGTTGAATGTGGTTGCCTCTGGGGAATGAGAATCAGGGATGGGTAAGAGTAGAGCAAGACATTGCATTTTTGGGGTGCCTTGGTGGCTCAGTTGGTTAAGCATCTGCCTTCGGCTCAGATCATGAGCCCAGGGTCCTGGGATGGAGCCCCATGTTGCTCAGCTGGGGGGCCTGCTTCTCCCTCTCCCTTGGCCCGCTGCTCCCCCTGCTTGTGCTCTCTCAAATAAATAAATAAAATCTTTAAAAAAAGACATTGCATTTTTAAAAGCCTTAGAAAGTATCATTCAGGAAAGCTGCAAAATTTAGAAGACATGCCTCTCTCATCCCAAGAGGTAACTACAAAATATGCCTCTAAAGAGAATCATAGCATTTTTTAAAACTGTACAGTTCAGCGTTTTTTAGTATATTCACAAAGATGTGCAACCATCACTACTAACTAATTCTAGAACATTTTCATCATCTTCCAAAGAAACCCTGTACCCATTAGCAGTCATTCCCCATTATCCCCTTCTCCCAGGCCCTGGGAACCGCTAACATATTTTCTGTCTCTATGGATTTGCTTATGTTGACCATTTCATTTAAATGGGACTGTACAATATGTAGCCTTTTGTGTCTGCCTTCCTCTGCTTTGCATAATGTTTTCAGGGTTCAGCCATGTTGTACCATGTACTAGTTCTTTATTATGGCTGAATGATATTCCATTGTATCTATATGCCACATTTTGTGTATCCATTCATCAGCTGATGCACAGTTAGGTTATTTCCATTTCAGGTGACTGTGAATAATGCTGCTGTGAACGTGTATGTACAGATCTTTTGTGTGGACATATGTTTTCATTTCTCTCGGGTATATACCAAAGAGCGGGATGCTGGGTCATATGGCAGTTCTTTGTTTAACTTTTTGAGGAACTGCTGAACTGTTTTCTACTGCAGCTGGGCCATTGGTCAGTCCCACCAGCAATTTAGGAGGGTTCCCATTTCTCTGCCTCTTCATCAACACCTTCTTATTATCTGTCTTTTAAATTATTGCCATCCTAGCGGGTGTGAAGTGGTATCTCATTGTGGTTTTGATGTGCATTTTCCCTGATTTCTGAGGATGGTGGGCATCTCTTCATGTGCTTGCTGGTCATTTGTGTATCTTCTTTAGAGAAATGTCTATGCAGGTCCTTTGCCAAATTACCATCTCTGTGGCAGCCTGCTGGGCAGGTCAGACCACAACCTCTGCTGCGATTGGCGCCAAACCATCAGGAATTCAACAACCGTCAGCTTCCCTATTGTTGGCTCCAGCTTTCAACTCAGCACTCACCAGAGAAAGCCAAATCGGCTTCCTAAACCAGTCACATAGGATGCCCTGCTTCTTAGTAGCCCACCTCCAGCTTTTTAAAAGATTAATTTATTTTGGGGGGGAGGGGCAGAGAGAGAGAGTCCTAAGCAGACTCTGCTCTGAGAATGGAGCCCAATGTGGGACTCAATCTCAGGACCCTGAGATCACGATGTAGGCTGGAACCAAGAGTCAGATGCTTAACAGACTGTGCCAGCCAGGCGCCCCACAGGCCACTTCCAGCTTTTCCTGCCAACAACCTCCAATCAGACCCGAGAGACTGCATATGCAAATGGACAGTGACCAGACCACATATAAAAATAGAACTTTGGGGACGCCTGGGTGGCTCAGTCGGTTAGGCATCTGCCTTCGGCTCAGGTCATGATTCCGGGGCCCTGGCATTGAGTCCTGCAGCGGGCTCCCTGCTCTGCCAGGAGCCTGCTTCTCCCTCTGCCTCTCTCTCTCTCATGAGTAAATAAATAAAATATTTAAAAAAAATAGAACTTTGCCCTACAACCTGCAGCAACCTGCCCAGGAAACCAAACCCATATCAACAATAAACAACCCAGGAAGCCAGGCTGCTGCAAATCATACTTGCAGGAAGTTAGATTTCTATCTCTAGTGACAATCCAGGAAACGAAACAATAACTTCTGTAACAACCAGCCCCAAATGGCCAGGACTTGATTAATAACTGACAAGCTTCCTTCATTGTCCTGCTTCCAAATTAGGACCAATGGGAGAAAGCGAAGTATGCACCCTAACCAATCACTTAGGATGTCCTGCTTCTAGTTAATCTGCCTACAGCTTTCCCATGCCAGTGGCCTCCAGTCAGGGCACACCTGTAGCCTTCCTTCTCTCTCTCTCTCTCTTTTTTTTTTTTTTTAACAAAAAAGCCTTACCCTCTCTGTCTGCCTTTGAGTCTGTGCCAAAAGGCAAGTGACAGTGTCTGATACCCTGGCTCTCAGAAGCTCAGAATAAATGGCCTTTGCTTTTCTCATTTGGTTTGTCTTCATTTATTTCCACAGGGCATACCTGAAGTCTTTCCTTTTTTTCACTATAAACTTTCCCACTTCCCTGCCTTCCTTTGAATCTCTGCCAGACATAACCGATGATGGCAGACTCCGTTGCTACAGCAAGCTCTGAATAAATCACTTTTTTTTTTGTTGTTGTTCTCATTTGGGTGGTTTTCGCTGATTTTCACAGTGGGATTGCCAGATAAAATATAGGATGCCCTGTGAAATTCGAATTTCAGATAAACAACAAACAATTTTTAGTATGACTATGTCCCAAATATTGCATCATTGTGATTTGCTAAATCTAGAACCCTAAGCATATGTAAAAATGAAACTCCACACAGAATTCTCAGACAGGAGTATCTTGACACAAGGCAGCTGAATAATTCTGCTCGGCTGAGCCCTCTGGTTTGTTAAATGCCAATTAAATGACATTTCCAATTTCTGTTATGTTGTGTTGTGTTGTGTTTCTGTACCAGAAAAGAGTTTTTCCTCCAATTAGTTCGTGTTTTGATTTGCCTCTATCAAGCTGGGAGACTTTTAAGTTACTGTCTGGGTTTTAGCCCCAGACAATGCAAGGCATTTTATTCTAAAAGTCCTTTGCTCCATGTGCATTAATTAGTCGTTTCCCCGGTCCCAGCTGCCAGTCTCCCTGTGCTCTTCGATGGTGAGTCATGTCAATTCAGTTGCCCAAGTCCCTAGAGGTTCACGCAGCTTTCACCACGGATTTATTTTTGTCCCGACCAGATGGCTCCAGGTTCCTGTGACTGCCTAGGAGTCTTTTGGATTATCCTGTTTATCTTTCCCAGTGCCCAAGGTAAGGGTGGATCTTCATGAAGCACATTTGTCAGCAAGATAAGCCGTTCACCACCACTGCTGCCTGGTAACCGAAGTTATTAGATTTAATATACATGTTCATAATCTCCATAGCAAAAGCTGGAAGGGGATAGTTGGCTTGTTTTTTGATGCAGCCAGTGGAAGGGCAGCAGCTGACAGGGCTCAGCAAAGAGGAAAGGGATGCTACAGGGGGTGCCGGAGGGGCCCCCTGCCCCCGACTGAGCCCTTCTTCACCTTTAAGGAGGTGAGCCTGAAAAAGATAAGCAGAATATCTTTAATGAAACGAATAAACATGCGAAGGGTGCGATGTTTAAAGAAACAATAAATCAAACCTGACACAGGCAATATTTCACTGTGAGATTCAGGAATTCGTCGACAGAGAACACTTGGCTTTTATTAGAAAATAACTCCATACATTCCCACACAATGAAAGGTCTCTTACATCGGCCCAGGATAAAGCTGAATATGCTCTGGTCAGTGCAGGTTTTTGAAAACTTTGAAAAACATGCAGGAAGCCACCCAGTACAAGATTCGTGGCACTGAAATTGACACACAAGTGCATGTGTGCACGTGCCTAGCAGAGCACATATAATCCAGGAATTACGAATTTCTCTTGTCGGGAGTTTCAGTCACCACAAACGTCTATTGTTCAAAATGCTGAAGGACCCACGATGGACACAGATTGTCAGATGACTGGTTCTCATTCCTAGATCAGTTCCTCTTATGGACCTACCCGCGCAATGCAGAAGCCAAGTGGACTCTAACAGCAGGGGGAGCTGCTTGGCCTTTATCCTAGAGAAACCAAATCAAGACTTTCTGACTTTGGGGATCTAGCTAGACGACTTTGTGCCTTGTTTTGGCTGGCCCCAGGGAACTCAAAGGCTAATAAAGTAGTATGCTTGCCTCATAAGCCAATTAGAGGTTTTTGCTTACAAAAGCCATTAGGACACAGTGCTGTCCATGAAGAGTGCTATATAAAGCGCTCCAAAAACATGCTGGAAATACTGTCCTGATTTAATCTGGACCTTGAAAGTTAAGCAAAGCAGTGAAGGATGAGTTCTGCGAGTGTTTGGGGGTGGGGGTGGGGTGGGGAGGGAGATAGGGTACATTCAGAGTAAACAGAAGTAGAAGCCAGGAAGAGCAGGGAATGTTTTTGAAAGGGGGTGCGAAGTGGGTGTTTTGCAACTTGGTTGCAAGAGGGGATGCTAGAGAATGAAGAATAGAAAGGAAATGTCAGGGACGCCTGGGTTGCTCGGTTGGTTAAGTGTCTGACTCTTGGTTTCGGCTCAGGTCTGATCTCAGGATCATGAGATTGAGCCCCACGTCGGGCTCTGTGCTTGGTGGGGCTTGAGATTCTCTCTCTCTCTCTCTCTTTTTTCTCCCTCCCCCACCCCTCTCTCCTCTCTCTCTAAAATAAAAATAAGTAAATCTTTAAAAAAAGGCAATGTCAATGATAGAGAACTGAAATCACAATGATAGCAACTACTATAAATTTCCTGCTTTATATTTGCTAAGTGCTTTTCACCAAATATTACAATTAAAGCACACAACTCTCTGAAGTAGGTATTGTAATTCTTATTTTACAGGTGAGGAAAGTGAGGCACAAAGAGTTTCTATCACTCAAGGTTTCAATCTAGGGTACTGACCTGTAACACATCATGTTGAGGAACTCTACTGGGCACCAGAAGGAGCTAAGATGGAGGGTTCTGATTACCAGGTCAGTCTGATTCTGTTCCTCCACACTTTCATACCTTCTTGCATTAAGCACCCTCACCCTCCTTTGCCTTCCCACAGTTTGTTCATTTTGTTAAGCTCCACCATGACCATATTCTTTTTTTTATTATTTTAAAAGATTTTATTTATTTATTTGACAGAGAGAGAGTGAGAGAGCACAAGCAGGGAGAGCGGCAGAGGGAGAGGGAGAAGCAGGGGGCCCGATGCGGGACTCAGTTCCAGGACCCCAGGATCATGACCTGAGCCAAAGGCAGACACTTCACTGACTGAGCCACCCAGGCATCCTCCACCATGGCCATATTCTTGAAGTATTGGTTCGTATGTGTATTTTATCTGCACAACTCGTACTGTTTCCTTAAAGGAAGGGATCTTGTCTATCCTTTTGTATCTTTCCCAGAGCAGGGAGCTTAACGCACACGATGGTTAATTGACTGATGAGGATTCCACCAAGCATTTCATGTAAGCTCCTTTCTACCTGTAACACTTTTTTTAAAAAAGATTTTACTTATTTGCCAGAGAGTGAGCAAGCGAGTGAGCGAGCAAGAGAGAGAGAGCACAAGCAGGGAGAGCAGCAGGCAGAGGGAGAAGCGGGCTCCCAGCTGAGCAGGGAGCCCGATGCGGGGCTCGATCCCAGGACCCTGGGATCGTGACCTGAGCCGAAGGCAGATGCTTAACCGACTGAGCCACCCACGTGTTCCTGTAACACTTCTAGAGTGCCTGATTAGAGCACCTTCATCATCAGCTTTACCTGGGAAGGCAGCTTTTCTGCAAATGTGCAGGATGCAGTGCTGGGCACTGGCACTTTTGTGATCTCTCTTATTTTCTCTAGGTGTGTATTGTACATTTCCATTTTTCAAGATAAGGAAACTGAGGCCCATAGAGGTTAGGTTAGCATGTGTCAAAGTGTTAGAGTAAGCAGTTAGGTTTTTTTAAAAAGATTTTATTTGGGGTGCCTGAGTGGCTCAGTCGTTAAGTGTCTGCCTTTGGCTCAGGTCATGATCCCAGGGTCCTGGGATCGAGCCCGGCATCAGGCTTCCTGCTCAGCGGGAAGCCTGCTTCTCCTTCTCACACTTACCCCTGCTTGTGTTCCTTCTCTTGTTGTCTCTGTCTGTCAAATAAATAAATAAAATCCTAAAAAAATTTAAAAAAATAAAAGATTTTATTTATTTATTACACTGACACTGAAAAACAATCTCCAAGGTATATTGTGAAGTGACATAAGCAAGATTCAGAGTATTATGCAAACTTTATGTAAAGGTGTGTTTGTGTTTATACACATCTAGAATACCTCTAGAAGGAGATACAAGACACCAAGAACATTGGTTGCCTCTATGAAGGGAAGGGAACCGGGTGGCCAGGGCATGGTGTAGGAGAGGGATGGTTTGAGATCGGAAAAGACAGTGGTGTTTTGTTATAAAAACCCCTGGTGGAGCACCTGAGTGGCTCAATTGGTTAAGCGTCTGAATTAGGCTCCCCTGCTGAGTGGGGAGTCTGCTTGTCCTTCTCCCTCTGCTCTTCCCCCCTCCACTTGTGTTCTCTCTCTCTCTCTAATTTTATTTATTTATTTATTAGAGAGAGAGAGCGGGGAGAGGGAGATGGAGAGACTCTCAAACAGACTCCACACTGAGCATAGAGCCAGATGCAGGGCTCGATCTCACGACCCTGAGATCATGACCTGACCCGAAACCAAGAGTCAGACACTCAAATGACTCAGCTACCTAGGCACCCCAGTTAGTTAGGTTTTAACAGGATGCCTGAGGGCCAGAAAACGGGGAGTCATGCCTGCTCTGGGAAAGTTAGAGACCTGCCCTGGCAGCATCCCCAAAACAACACCACAGGAAGCTGGATCAAACCAGACAGGCCCATGACAAAGAAAGCCAGACACCCTGACCAAGTAAGGGAGAAAAGGCATGAAACCTGCTCCCAAGAAATCCCATCCCCAAGTAATAAATATTCCACCCCTTGTTAACAACTGTAAATAAAAGATAAGAGACCCAAAACCTCAGGGAGCTCAGCTTCCCCCTGAAGCTCACCTGCTCTCACATCTTGAGAGTGTACTCTTTCTTTAATAAGCTTTCCCACTTGCAGTGCTCAACCACTGTGTCTGATCTTTCCTTGAATTCTTTCTAGCAAGAAGAAAGCCTTTGGTGATGTCCAGGGATGGGCTGGGTGGAGGCCTCAGGGCCTGGGGATCTCCCCAGTCCACCTGGCAATGAAAGAATGACCCAAAGACATATTGTAAATTATTATTGCACTGATTTGCTTGAACACAAAACTCTAATAACAGGTTGATTTTATCTAACTATGGATTTATCTATAAGAAAGATGAGAGAGGAAAGAAGGAAAACAACAGCCATACTTGGAAATGGTGAACATTGTTTTCCTCTTGTGGGGTAAGCTGGCAACCAGCAAAAGGTCAGTTGGGGGTGTTCTGCCCTTGGTCAGCAGACTGGGTCCTCAGGGGGGAAATCAATGTAGATGTTTATGGATTCCCAGAGGACCTTGGGAATTTAATTCCGAGCAAGGTGTGACAGGCTATGTCTGTGCTACATCTGTCACTGTCTTCTCCATCTCAGGTCTGCTAACCCTATACCAGCAACTTTCCCAGAATTTTTCAACTACCCCTCTCAGTCACTCAACACTCAGCCATGTTGAGTATGAGGGCCGCTGGTTCCTTCTGATGCTGATCATGAGTTAACTGTTGCTTTGGGATCATGGTTATGCAGCAACATTTAAGAACCTGGACATTAGATGGTAAAGGGGAGCGAAAAGCCTAAGGACAGTCACACTAAGAAATGTTGATATCCACTGCGTGTCCAATTTCTTAGTTTGCCTAAGCCCAACCTGCAGAGCAATTCACAAGGATTAGTTTGGTCAATATTAGTTAAGCAAGCAGCTTTTAAGTTAATTGATTGTACCACTTCTCCTAAGGTATTTATTGGGTGCAATAAGATGTGTTACCCATTGCCTGGACTCCACTTTGGCTGGTGAGCAAATAAAACGTCTATGTGATAAATTTGTGCTCCTCTATTATACTTCTAATGCTTGAGCTATTTCTTTTGCTGTTTGAGCCAGAATCTGATATAAATTATGGATAACATGATCTAGTTCAGGAACTCCTAGCCAGAGCATAAATCCTTGCACTAATCAGTGAAATAATGTCTTGGATACCTCCTGGTAAGGGAATATGTCAAAACAGTAATAAAACAAGAGCACAGGGAAGTTCAGTTTTGAATGCCTGGAAAGGCTGAATGAGTATACTCAAAGTATAGGCATATTTTAATGTGGCACGCATAGGAAATCCATCTGATTACACCAAAAGAACATCCCAGGGATGCACACCGAAGAGGCACAAACGTATTGTTTATGGTATCACTGACACTGCCTTTCATGTCCTCATGAGTGCATGCCCTGGAGTTTAAATGCAGTACTTGTAGTTAAAAGGACCTGAAATGGTCCTTTCCGGTGTAGCTCTAAGGTGTCATTTCACTGGTGTCTCTTCCCAACAACCCCAGTCTCCCAAAGACAAATCATGTAAGGGTGTATCTGGGGGTATTCTCTTTGAGATTGCAGCTTGCACCTGTTGAGCATATGATGTTGTTTTTGACAATATTTGTTTTTTTTTTAAAGATTTTATTTATTTATTTGACAGAGAGAGAGAGGGTGAGAGCAGGAACACAAGCAGGGGGAGTGGAAGAGAGGGAGAAGCAGGCTTCCCGTGGAGCAGAGAGCCCGATGCAGGGCTCGATCCCAGGATGCTGGGATCATGACCTGAGCCTAAGGCAGATGCTTAACGACTGAGCCACCCAGGAGCCCCTGATTTTGACAATATTTGATAAGCTTGAAATGTTAATAAGGTGGAGCCTGATAGAGGAGGAATCATTATAGTCTCGTGGGTCCTCCTGGAATCATTTCATGTGAGGGCCTCTAAGGATTAAACTTTTGTGGAAATTGGGATGATTTTGATTTTAAAAGATCACTGGTCCATTCAGTTCTGCCAAAATTTTATAGGTCAATATGATCAAGGAAGTTTTTATTTTAATGGATGTACCTTACACAGTTTCTTAAGTATTTCACCTGTAAAGTGAGAGTCCCTATCACTGGAGAGTAATGAATATACTATCCAAGTGGTAAAAACAAAATCTATCTATTATTAGTTTTTGTTTGTTTTGGCAATCTAATATTAGCCTTTTAGTAGGGGAAGACTTCAGTCCAAGCATAAAACTAACAAACCATTACTAAAGTGTTGTAGGGATGGAAAAACTTTTCCTCTACCCTTTTATGTTCATTCGGTGGGGCTTGTGAATTAAACTGACAAAAGACAGATGAGCAAGACAAAACACAGGTTTTTTATTTTTATTTTTTAGACAGGGGGAGGGGTGGGACAGAGGGAGAGGGAGAAGCAGACTGCTTGCTGAGCCGGGAGCCCGAAGAACCCCAGGACCCTGGGGTCATGACCTGGGCCAAAGGCGGAAACTTAACTGACTGAACCACCCTGGTGCCCCAGAGAGAAAGAATCTTAAGCAGGCTCCATGCTGAGCATGGAGCCCCAAACAGGGCTCTATCTCACAACATTGAGATCATGACCTGAGCTGAAATCAAGAGTCAGCTGCTTAACCAACGGAGCCACCCAGGTGCCCCAACCAGTTCTTTTGTTTTGTTTTGTTTTGTTTGTTACATACACAGTGTACATACATGCAGAAGTGCTCAGTGATAACTAACTCAGAAGGGTGGTTAGAATTGGGAGGCTTATATACCTGACCTAGTAGGGAAAAGGGTGGGGGGAAAAGGCTCTTATGAGAAGAACAAATAGGTTTCTTAGGAAAGACGAATGGGTTTTAGGAGAACAAATGGGAGCTAAGAAAGTTTGCGATGTTTGTTTATGCAGAGGCAAGTGGTCTTTCCCTTTTCTTCATGGCCATGAAACTTCCCAGGAGAGGGGATTTATGGTAGGTTTACTCTTGGTCTCTCTGCTGGGAGTAAATCTGAAGCGGGAATTTATGGAAGCCTCGTTTACCAGAAGTTGCTGCTTTGAGTCAGATAATGGAAGCTCGAAGAGAACTTCTTTCTACATCTGTTGGTTCTCAGTTGCCTTCAGCTCAAAATAATTTTTATGCCAGAGTGGCAGATTTTGGGGTGGCATATTCTATTCTCCTTCAGTGTTGTTCAAAATTTTGTGATTTGGGCTGAAGGGTAGCAGAATATGGCACCCTAAAATATGCCTCTTTGGCATGCAAATTATTTTGAGCCGATTTTTTTTTTCCCCAAGAAAAAGAAGACACAGGAGAATCTCTGAAAACAGAGTTGAATTAACTTTTTTGTAAGGGAAATTTACATTTGTAAGGGAAATCTCCATTTGTAAGGGTGTCTCCCTCTTTGTACCAGGAAGAGAAGGATGATTTATATTCGAGAAACTCTCATCAATAGAGAATATGCCTGACTTAAATCTGCATAACATCCTTACTGTACTTTTCCTGGTAACCTTCCATAACTGCTCCTCCCCCTCCAACATCTTCCTTTTGTCATTAGCTGAAGATGGTATTTAAGCTGGTGGCTTGGGCCATTTGGGGGAGTTTTATTGTTTTTTTGGGGTATCTCCCATGTGTACGTGAGGTATACATATTATTAAACTAATGCTTGTTTTTCTCTTGTTAGTCTGTCTTGTATTACCGGGAGGCCTCCGCCAAGAATCTTGAAGGGTAGAGGGAAAATATTTTCCTCCCCTAAAGAGCAATTGAATAAAACCCATTTGAAAATGTTCAAATGTTTGTTTTGTTTTGTTTTGTTTTAAGTAGGCTCCACATTCAGCATGGAACCCAATGAGGGGCTTTTGCTCACAACCCTGAGATCAGGACCTGAGGTGAGACCAAGAGTCAGCCACTTAACTGATTCAGCCACCCAGGTGCCCCGTTCAAATGGTTTTTGAGGCAAGGGTTCTGAGCTCTGCTTTTCTTTATAGCTTTTCCTAGGTTATGATAATGACAGGGCAAGATTTGGCCGCATTTCTGGAGTAAAATTTCCTCACCAATATTTTTTTAAAGTTTGAACCAATTTATCTTTACCATTGTGAATAATTTCACAGAGAATACATTAAACGTCTGGAGATGGTCTCTGGGAACATTAAGCAGCCATCTTGGCAACACAAATGCCCATCATTGTGATGAGGGATAAAAGCAGAAAAATGTGCATTTTTAGCCTGAAAGGTTGACCTATAGGCTGCATAGTTTCGATAAGGATCATATACATGCTGGTTGCTACATTCTTAAAGGGTCTCATGACTGCCTGTAAATCTCACCAATAGTTAATATCGAAGTGAATGATAAGCACCAGAGAAATCTTGCAAAAGTAGTTTTACCAGTAGAAATTTGAAGAAAACATTTATGATCTAATACTCCCTGCACGTCTCCTCCCCTTTGAGCACAAAGCATATAACCTCCAGCTTCATACAGCAAAAGTGTCGCTCTTTATGCTCACGGGTCCTGTCCCCATGCTACTTAAATAAACTTACTAAGTTGCACCATAAAACATCTCAAGACTTTCTTTCTTCACGTTGCGCTCAATGATCCCAGAACAATTCTACATATGACAGTTTTTGAGATGGCTGGTATTTCTTCTCTTCTGAGGGGGAAGATTATCAAATTTGAATGAGCCTTTCAGGATTCATAAAATTACATTGGACAAGCCCCTTCCCCCTGTCTGACAGTTACCTCTGCTTCATTATAATGTTAAAGTCTCTGCCCTAGGAGTAGCACAAGCTTCATTAACATAGGATGCAGGTGTAGGCATGTTTTCTAAGTATGCCTGCACAATCTTATGCCCACATTTACATGCTCCAAGAGCCAGTATAAACTGGATGGTGTCTTGGGCTCCTTCTCTCAGGTAAGGAATGCAAGGTCTTGCTTACTTTTGGAACAGCACTGATTTATTGTCTCTGATATAGTTAGGCTAGAGACTTGTGAGTTTTTGCATTCTCTTTGTTCCCTTAAAATCCTTAACTACTGAGCTTTTGCATTTCTTTGTAATTCTGACACCTCCTAGGAAGTTCTGCAAGAAGTGTGCTTGGACAGATAGGGCATAGATCATGGGAAAACAGTTAGGGGCCCCAAATGACTTGTCTTATGTCACAAAACTATATCTAATCTTTCTTTTTCTGGAGATCCCTAACTCTTTCTGCTTTCAACAGTCTTATGATGAGCCCCTGATTTTTTTAGCAAGTTTGCTTTCATGGGAGGAGCTTAGCCCAGTTAGAAATGCCTGATTTTGAGCTTGCTATAAGGCCTGCTCAGAGGAAGAAAAGGGCTACTGTCATATGAACCCCAAAGTAGGGGCTCTGGGACATTGACCTTTAGACCATTCATCAGTGGCTGAGGTCTAGCAATAGTACCTAACTGCAAGATAGGTCTTCAGCAGCTGCTTTTGTTGTTGTTGTTGTTTTGTTTTGTTTTGTTTTGTTGAAGACCAGTGTTCCTTCATCAGAATGAATACAAGTAAATTGGCAGGCATTGATATCATGATAATATATACCAAACAGTCATTTGGTTGTATTCTTTGTTTTTCAGTGATACCAAATCTATCTAGCATTCTTATAACAAGCTGTAAGAAATGATCTCTGAAAGTATAGTCTTTATCTAGCATTCTTATAAATGGAGGAGATGCCATATATATAAATACTTCACATATATGAACTTTATCTACCAACACTATATTATACCTTGTCCTACATTTAGCAGAGAATGTTATACACGGGTCCAAACTGTTTTCTATAGACATCTATTTTTAAAAACTGACCAGCAGTGTAGTGGTTTATTTTATTCGATTTACTCCTTTTCAAAATCTCTTCCCTCAGTTACACGGCAGCTGTTCCTCACTCTTCTGTCATCATGCCTGTTTCTTTTTTTTTTTTTTTTGAATATCTATTTTTTTTTTAAAGATTTTATTTATTTACTTGAGAGAGAGAGAATGGGAGATAGCACGAGAGGGAAGAGGGTCAGAGGGAGAAGCAGACTCCCTGCCGAGCAGGGAGCCCGATGTGGGATTCGATCCCGGGACTCCAGGATCATGACCTGAGCCGAAGGCAGTCGCTTAACCAACTGAGCCACCCAGGCGCCCGTCATGCCTGTTTCTTAAGAGCCCACTTTCAGGTCATTGCTTCTAATGTGCCATAGGAAGGAACTAGACAAACAAGCTTGTTAGTAAGTGGTGTGTGTGGGGAGGAATTCCAAATCTGAACGAGGCCCGAGGGCAATGAAACGGTTCAGCTTTAGAGCATGGGCTTTGTTAATGGATATTTTTGAGATCTGTTGCTTTGCTTGGATGTTTCCTGCCTCCCACTTTTGTGGAAGTGGCTGTCAGACTGACACCTCAGGACGACATCACCACAAACATTTCCACCAGTCTTGTGCAAGGTACTTGTCTGGGAATATCAAAGAAACACAGGACTCTCTGGATTCTTGGGAGCTCAATCTAATTTGGGATAGTAAATCCTCCTAAGAACAAAGCAACACATTACACATTCATCCCATATCAAGTGGTTCAACGCTGAAGGAACACCTCATAAAGATTTCCTGTAAAAGATCTGTGTGGAATCAATTTTCTTTAGAGAAAGTGACAGATATGTGTAGGAAAGGAAAAAATTCCCCTTATTCCTTTCTAGGTTCTTTGCCTGGATTAATAATTAAATTGACATAAGAGATTAACGGGGAAAAAAAAACAAGTTTCGTAAGTATAGGAACCCCATAAAAATATGAGACCCAAAGGGCAGCCAGGTAATTGAGGCTTATATAACATTATGAGCTGAGGAAAGAGTAGGGGTCTGGGATACAAAGGAGAAAAAGATGGTTGGAGAACAACCTTGTTATGTAGATACGTTTCTTAGGTAAAAGGTATCTCTGGTAATAGCTCTCTTCCTGGTACAGGCCCACCATCCAATTGTAAATTTAGGCAGTTGAGGAGGAGGTAAAGAGCTTTTCCTGAATCTGCTGGGTTTTGATTGCCTTCAACTTAAAATAATCCTTATGCCAAGAAGACATATTTTGGCGTGGCAAAATCTCTCTTTCATATGCTTTGGTGAGAGCAGGAGAAGGCTGTTAAAATATAATTTTCAGAGAAAGGTAAAATCATGACTCTCATACAGATCTAAAAGTCAACACATGTTAAGGAATTAATTTTACCCCTATTAAAGAAGGACCAGAGCCTTCCAGTAGCTAAAGTAGTAAAACAAACTTTATTCAGGAACTATTGCATTAGGGGGAAAAAAAAGAGAGCTCTGTATAGAACTGAGCTCAATTCCAAATGCAACAAAGGCAGCTGGGGACTTAGAGCCTAGGAGCAGAATGAGGGGATCAGTGGATGGAAAGTTACTGAGAGGAGACATCAAAAGGATAGGGAGATTCTTGCCAAATTGAGGTAATAGGATTCTTGCTGAAAGCAGGACAGGATGGGACATCAAGGGTGGGGAGATTCTTGCTAAAATGATTTAGGATTCTTGCTCTAAGCGGGCTATGCAGCACCCCCCCCCCCCCCCCCCCCCCCCCGCCCAAGGATGTAGAGCCAACATCAAGGCCTCACTAAGAACAGGGCTCAGGGAAGCTTGACCAAAGTTTGGTCAAGGAGAGTGTTTGTCACTTATATGATATGAGAGAACCAGGTGGATGTTATAATTGGTTCAAGGAAAAGTCAAAACTGTACAGATTTACATGAAGTAAAGGCATGTTGAGACAAGTTGCACAGGTCTGCAAAAATGGTTTTGCCACAGAGGGAAGGAAGTTAATTAGAATTACTACCAAACAGGACAAAATTTACATATCTATCAGCTACCTACAGCTTACAAAGAATTGCAGAGTAGCTCAAAGACAATGAATAGGGCTAGGATCTGATAACCCAGAATGGCAGGCTATGGGCGATAAAGAGTTTTCCATTGAAACGCAAATATTTCTCCATAAGGAGCTTCTGGCAAGGTGAATGGAGGGTTAAGAGCAGGAAAGTTAAAAGAGGAGGAATTTAGGAAGAGTAAGGAAGTCACAAAACGTTAACCCATTGGTTGGACTTGAAATATGATCAGTAGGAGACCGCAGTGGCTTTTTCAGGGTGAAAGAGAAGGTTTAATTTCAGATTCTCTAAATCTTTAATGCATGTAGATCCTGTTTATGCATATTTGATCCTAATGGCTTTAGGATTCCTATCCGCTGATTCTAGGTACTTCTAGTTCCTGCGGCTACAGAACTTTTCACTGAGCCAGGTAGTCTCTGAAGTTGTTCATGTGGGGTTTTTGAAAACCTTCGGACAGCTTGGAGCTGTATAGGTGGGGTGGGGAGAGAAAGAACATGAGAAATTTGGCTTATTTTATTTCTGTGTGGCTTTTATTTTTAAAATAACTCTGTACTCCTTGTAAAGTTTTCCCTCAGAACAGTTTTTCCTCTGCACACTTTCTTTTTCTTCATCATGTTAATGGTTGCAACTTTGCTCTGGTGAGTCAAAAGAAGGACCAGATCTTCACGAACCACTTGCTAGAATAGAAGGATCAAATTATATAGGAGGGCCCCAAGGGAGATAGTAAGGTGAGGAGGAATGGGGATACAGGTGAGCATGGTGAGGGGCAGGGAGTGTGGGAGAGACATGAAAGACGAGAGCTAGGAAGGGCTTATCACAACAAATGGCTTAGTCAGGAAATGGGAGCTAAAATTCCAGTTCTGCTAGAATATGCCCACACTAATTTTGCTCAAAAGGTTTTTGGATGCAGCTATAAGGGATGAAAAAGTTTTCCTTGCCCCTCTTAGGGTGCCTGGGTAGGTCTGAAAATTAAACTGACAAAGACAGATTAACAGGAGGAAAGCATACAGATCTGTTTGATACATGTTTTATGTGTTGTGGGAGCTTTAATAAGGCCTGACCTAACAGACCCGAGCATTTTTATGCTGGGTTTGATAAGGAGTAGACAGTTGTAGAGGAACATGATAGACAAGGAGTATGAGGTAAGTTTAGTAAACTGAGGGAAACTTAGCAAGGCCTGTTCTTTCAGATTCTTCTCAGCATCCCTGTGTCTTCAGACATAAGGATGCTCCTTTCCTCTGGAGGTAGGCAGGGTATCCCTCACATGAGGGACTTATGACCCACTTTAGGGCAGAAGGATGAGGGAAGGTGCTTCTGCTGTTTTTTTCATGCTCCTTCAGCTTAAAATATTCAGTATGCCAAGACACCATATTTTGGGGTAGTGTGTCCTGATCCCCATCACAGCCAAGCATCTTTATTCCCTTTTTTATTAAAAAACATTTTTTATTATAAAATGGTCCTTATATTTTCTTCTATAAGAGAATTCCCACAGAAACGTTAGGTTCTATGGGATTTGAAGGAATATTTAAGAATATTCACCCTCTGACCCTCCCCCCTCTCATGTGCTCTCTCTCTCTCTCATTCTCTCTCTCAAATGAATAAATAAAATCTTTAAAAAAAATCAATATTCACCGAGTCATTTTTCCAAATGAGATATAATTGACATATAACATTGTATATGTTTAAATTGTACAATGTGTTGATTTGATACATTTATATATAGCAATGTGATTACCACTGTAACATTAGCCAGCACCTCTATCATGTCACATAATTATCATTTTTTTGTGGTGACACCATTTAAGATCCGGTCTCTTGGCAATTTGAAGTATATAATACAGTATTGTTGATTATAATCACTATGCTGTATATTAGATCTCCAGAACTTATTTATCCTACATAACTGCAGCTTTGTTCCCTTTGACAGACTTCTACCCACCTCCCCCACCCCCCAGCCTCAGTAACCACCATTCTACTTTCTGTTCCTATGAGTTTGGCTTTTTAATTTTTATTTTGAATTAATTTTAATTTATTTTTTATATATTTTTAGATTTATTTATTTCTTTGTTTGAGAGACAGAGCACACAGAGGGAGAGGGAGAAGCAGACTCCCCACTGAGCAGGGAGCCTGATGCAGGGCTCAATCCCAGGACCCCCAGGATCATGACCTGAGCCAAATCAGACGCTTAACCGACTGAGCCACCCAGGTGCCCTGGCTTTTTAAGATTCCACATATAAGTGAGATCACAGAATATAGTACTTGTTTTTCTCTGTCTGATTTATCTCACTTAGCATAATATCCTCAAGGTCCATCCATGTTGTTGCAAATGACAGGCATTTCTTCTTTCTCATGGCTGAACAATATTCCATAGTGTGTGTGTGTGTGTGTGTGTATACACACACTGTACCTTTTTTATCCATTCATCTGTTGATGGGCACTTAGATTGATTCCATATATTGGTTATTATGAATAATGTTATGAACATGAAAGTGCAGATAGAACATTTCAAGATTCTGTTTTTATTTTCTTCAGATATATACCTGGGTGTGGTATGGCTGGATCATACAGTAGTTCAATTTTTAATATTCTGAGGAACCTCCATACTGTTTTTCACAGTGGCTGTACCAATTTAAATTCCCACTAACAATGCACAAGGGTTCCCTTTTGGCCACATCCTTGCCAACACTTGGTATCTCTTGTCTTTATGATAGCCATTCTAACAGGTATGAGGTGTGCCATGAGCACCCTATGAAGGTGCACACACGAGTTGTGTCTTTCCACAATGTCAGCTTTATTCAATCATAAAGCAAAGTTTAATCACAATTATAAAGCAGGTTCAGGATTCCAAACTCAATGACATTTCACCATGTGCTTAAACTTGGCTTTTTACACAGCACACAGAGCAGGACAGAAGACAAACCACACAATGAACAAGATAAGAGGTGTAGGAAGTTAACGAACCAAATGCAAAGTCAGTCTATGGGCGTGCAGTTGAGATAAAGCCCCAGTCTGGGGCAGCTCTTGGTACTTACTGCTTCTTATGTTCAAGCAGTGAAGGATCTCAGTTCTGTTCAGAGATCAGTTGGTGGCAGTTGCCTTTTTTAAGTGGTCAGACATAGAGGGGTCATGTCTGAAGAGTCTGACAGTTTGCTGCCAGAATCCTTCCCTTTTTAAAGGGATTTAATTGGTTTCGGGTCCCTGCAGACCTCCTCTGGTTCTGCTCATTATCAGTTCTGGGGCGTCGGCTCATGCTGGTCCGGGCCATCCCTCTCAGCTGCAGTACCTTTACCTTCTTGCGTCATTGCTCGACACGGGCTCCTGCTTGACACAAGAGACTCCATTTTGCTCTCCATTAAGCTGATAGTTCATTGTGGTTTTGATTTGCATTTTCCTGATGACCAGATGTTGAGCCTCTTTTCATGTACCTGTTAGCCATTTGGATAACTTCCTTGGAAAACCACTTATTCTGTTCTTCTGCCCATTTTTACATTGGATTGTTGGTTTTTTGTTATTGAGTTGTATGAGTTCTTTATATATTTTGGATATTAACCTCTTACCAGATATATGGTTTACAAATATTTTCTTCCATATCATAGGTTGCCTGGGTCATTTTTGGTTAGATGACATTTCTCCTTTCTTTTTCATGAGTAGAGCAGGGAAAGCAACATGAAACTCAAATATAAAGCCAGAAGGCTCAAAAGCCACATTTGTGTCTTTGGCTCCATTTAGGCAATGGTCACAGAGTACTCTTGGTATTCAGATGACACCCAGCAAAGACTATGGTCATCTTCAGTTTGAGCTCACAAGTGACAAAGACTCTCTCCTTGACCAAACCTCAGTCAGGCTCCTCTGAGTCCTCTTTTCAACTAGGTCTTGTCCTTGGGACCTGTCTTCAGCCTGCCTAGTCCAGTCACAGCAAGAATCCTGCTAAGTCAGTTTAGAGAGAATCCTCTCTTTTTTTAAAAAAAAGAGTTTACTTATTTATTTAAAGACCTTATTTATTTGAGATAGAGAGAGAGAGAGCATGAGTGGGGCGGGGGTGCGCAGAGCAGAGGGAGAGGGAGAAGCAGGCTCCCTGCTAAGTGGGGAGCCCAACATGGGGCTTGATCCCAGGACTCTGGGATCATGACTTGAGCCAAACGAAGGCAGATGCTTAACCAACTGAGCCACCCAGGCACCCCTAAAGATTTTAAAGTAATCTCTACACCCAATGTGGGGCTCAAACTTAAAACCCAGCGATCAAGAGTGGCATGCTCTACTGACTCAGCCAGCCAGGTGCCCTGAGAATCCCCACTCTTGATATCTGATCACCCTGGCTTGCCTTCAGTAAGAAGCCTGCTGAGTGGGGCGCCTGGTGGCTCAGTTGGTTAAGCATCTGCCTTCAGCTCAGGTCATGATCCTGGGGTCCCGGGATGGAGCCCCGCCTCGGGCTCCCTGCTCAGTGGGAAGCCTGCTTCTCCCTCTCCCACTCCCCCTGCTTGTGTTCCCTCTCTCGCTGTCTCTCTCTCTCTCTGTCAAATAAATAAATAAAATCTTTAAAAAAAAGTGGCAAATCCTTAAAAAAAAAAAAAAGAATCCTGCTGGTTAGTTTTGCAAGAATCCCCCTACCCATGGTGTTTCCTTTTAGTAATTTTCCATCTACTGACCCCTCATTCTGCTCATTGGTTATAAATCTTCACTTGTCCTTGTTATATTTGGAGTTGAGCCCAATCTCTCCCCTCTATTGTGATAGTCTTGACATGAAGGGGTCCAGAATAAGCTACTGTGGCATAAAAATTATTTTGAGAAGAAGGCATTTGAGTTCCTGAAATCTCTTATCTGCCTAAAAGCAGAGCCTCCCCAAAGAGCTCAGTTGTCATAAATCCCCTTCCTCGGAGCAACCGGGGATGACTGACTCTTATCACTGGAGAGGAGAAGTCTCCACATCATGCCTGAACAGACACTGTCACAAAACTACTGTATCTTCCATCTATTCTCCTGAGGGCCTATTTATCTTTCCAACAAGTCATTTGTTTTCCTGTAAGTACCTTTATCCCCTACCCCTTCCTCTATTAAGATGATATATAAACCCCAAATTTTATTTTTTATTTTATTTTATTTTTATTTAAAGCTTTTTTTTTAAAAAAAGATTTTATTTATTTATTTGACAGAGAGAGAGAGACACAGCAAGAGAGGGAACACAAGCAGGGGGAGGGGGAAAGGGAGAAGCAGGCTTCCCACGGAGCAGGGAGCCCGATGTGGGACTTGATCCCAGGACTCTGAGATCATGACCTGAGCCAAAGGCAGACACTTAATGACTGAGCCACCCAGACACCCCTATAAGCCCCAAATTTTAAATGCCTCTTTAAGTTATATTTTTCTGCAATGTACCAACAGGAATAAAATTCTGTTTTTACTCTTGGTCATCTGTTGTAGGAGAGGAAAACAAGATCTCTTTCTTCTACCCATCCTAGGGTCATTGGCTGGGGCTCTGCAAATTAGACTGACAAAAGATTAACAAGAGAAAAACAAATAGAAGTTTATTAATGTGTGCGTTTTAAATACACATGGGAATAGTCACTGATGATTAACTCAAGAAAACAACACATTTTTAGAGATGTGACAAGATAAAGGAAAAGGACTTTGAGTTTTTTTTTTTTAAAGATTTTATTTATTTATTTATTTGAGAGAGAGAGAGAGAGAGAGAGAGAAACAGCAGGAGAGGGGAGAGGGTCAGAGGGAGAAGCAGGCTCCCCGCTGAGCTGGGAGCCCAATGTGGGACTCGATCCCAGGACCCCAGGATCACGACCTGAGCCGAAGGCAGTCGCTTAACTAACTGAGCCACCCAGGTGCCCAAGACCTTTGAGTTTCTAAGGGTGGCAAATTATGGGAAGGTAAACATATGGAAGAACTAATGGAAGATCAGGGGTAGTTAGAAACATTTGGTATGTAGACTTTTCTGGTGCTCTCTAAGTCTAGAGTTGTCTCTGGTGATTAACTTCTGTCCTTCCTGGTGGAGAGGAGAGCGGGAACATCTTTACAAATTCATGTCCTACTTGTAGAAAAACTTTTCTTCTACCTGCTTCTTCTCAATTGCCTTCAGCTCAAAATAAATCTTATGCCAAAGTAGCATATTTTGGGGTGGCATATTCTGCTACTATTCACTGTCTTTTGTCAATTTAAATTGTAGGCTCCCAAATACTGAAGGTAAGAGAGTAGAGGGAAAGTTTTTCCTCCCTGATATATCTATTGCAATAGTCCTGAATAAAGTCTTCTGTACTATGTTAACAGGCGTCAGAATCATTTTTTTTTAACAGAAGGGATTTTAAGAGTCTATAATTTATTTCCTGCCTCAGCTTCTTCCTTTTCCTTACAAATATCCTTATGTTATAAAAGCTTATTGTCATCTCTCTGGTATTATGCTACTGAGGGCATGAGGTCAGTTACATTGGCTAGAGGTCAGTTACAGCTCATTTTATTGAATGAAATTTGGTATTTTTTATTTTATTTTATTTTTGGTGCATTTTCTTACTGAGCCTCCCCAAACCAGACATCCTAAAGTGTAGAAAAAACACCCTCCACCCATTTTCCTTGCTTTTTTGAGTTAACAACAATGGTACAGAACATGTTTCAAGTTCCAAATAAGTAGTATTTAGTGAGAAATTAAGTGCAGGGTTATTTCCATGCTGGCTTTTTGGGGAATTCCATTTTATGCACACATTCGAGGGCTTTTTTTTTTAAAAAAGATTTATTTACTTATTTGAGAGGAGGGGCAGGGCAGAGGGAGAGGGAGAGAGAGAATCTTGAGTAGACTCCCCACTGATTGCAGAGCCCGATGTGGGGCTTGATCTCTTCACCCTGAGATCATGACCTGAACTGAAATCAAGAGTCAGACGCTTCACCAACTGAGCCACTCAGGTGCCCCTCAAGGGCTATTATTGAGCACCTGTTTGCCAGTCCTTGTGTTAGGCATTGGGATTAGAGTTGAGGATGAGTTCAACATTGTCCCTGCCCTTCATAGTACTTACAGTCTACACTCTATTTATTTATTTCAGAGAGAGAGAGCAAGCATGAATGGGGGGAGGGGCAGAGGGAGAAGCAGACTCCCCGCTGAACAGGGAGCCCAATGCAGGGCTCAATCCCAGGATCCTGGAATCATGACCTGAGCTGAAGGCAGACGCTTAACTGACTGAGCCACCCAGGCACCCCACAGTCTGTACTCTAGACAGATAGAAGCCTGGGCCTCTATTAAGGCCATTTCTCTATGAATAAACATGAATAAAGGTTCTTTTGGCCTTTCTGGAGCTTCCCCTGTAGGGAAGACAGACCAAGACCCACAAAGAAATAATTTCATTATATTCGGGTAAAGTATAAATAAGAAAAAGGTACGTAGAGAAGTTTTAGCCAAAGGTCATAAAGGAGGTAACATTCAAGATTGATAGGTTAAAAAAAAGGTTATTCTAGAGGGAAAGTCATATGTCTTGGAAGAAAGAAACAGCATGGTGTGTAGGGAGAACTACAAAGAATCCAATACAACCATTAAATAAATCACAGAGCAGGGAGTTCCTGGAGATGGTAGTGAAAAGGAGGGAAAGCAATGTCCTGGAAATTCTGTGTGCCAAACTTGGGGTTTTGCTTGTAGCCAATGAAAGGTTTTCTGGCTATACTGTGGAGGAGAGATTTAAGGGAGCTGTGCTGGTTATCTGCTGTGTATTCCCCTAGATCCACTTTCTGCAGTTTTTTCTGTTTTGCTCTATGCCCAACAGGTTGAGTCCTTACAGACTGCATTGCTTACACTCTCAGAGCTCCTGTTGTCTATAACTGCAAACCACCCCAAACCTAGTGATATAAAGCAAACATGATCATTTACTATTATCTCTCACAATCTAGGGGTTGACTGGGCTCAGTGAGGCAGTTCTAAGTTGAGGCTATTTCAGGAAGTTAAGTCAGACAGCTGACTGGTGCTGGAGTCATCTAGAAGGCTTCCTCACTCATTTGTCTGGTGGTTGTGCTGGCTTCTGGCTTGGACCTCTGCAAGGGCTTTTGCCAGAATATAGTCTGCACATGGCCTCTCTAGGTGGCTTGGGGTTCCTCACGACATGGCTGCGTTCCAAGGGCAAGCATCCCGAGAGAGAGAGCCGGGCAGAAGCTGTATTGCCTTCTTTGGCCCAGCCTTAGAAATTATGTAGCATTACTTCTTCCACATTCTATTTGTTAGAGGTGAGTCATTAAGGCCAGCCTATATTTATATTTAAGTGGAGGAGAATTAGACTTCACCCCTTGATGAGGGGACTGTAAATGAGTTTGAAGATGGTTTAAAACCACTTCATCCACTAACTTCTGCTTGATTTTGGACAATGCATGTGTGTGCGGGGGGTGGTGGTGGTGGTGGTGGGAAAAAGTGGGCACCAGCAGATCAGAGTGTGGTTAGAGGGAGAGAGTTTGTGGTGATTTATCCGTCCATTCTGCAAACCCTAACTCCCTTCCTGCCTGGCTATGGAGCCATCGATGAGTCTGGTTTTCTACCTGCAGCAATAGCTCCTGTCTGCTGGCCCCTCTTCTGTGCCAGTTCTCACTGGGTTCCTGTAACACTTCTTCCTCCCCTTGCCCCTTCACATTAAGGGATGGTAATGGCTTCTCCCTGTTGCTCTTCCCCAGGTGTCTCATCACCCTTAACTTCCTTTCACTCTGTTAAAACCTTTGTGATGGTCCATTAATTCAAGTCTTTTTGTTTAAATACTTTGAACCATCTTTTTTATTGCCATGAAGCTGACTAAATTCAAGGGACTAAAATGGAGATAAAGAGACTACTGGGAGGATGTTATGGTGGTACAGTGAAAAATGATAAAGGCATGAGAGTAGTAGATGGACTCCAGATGGATTATTAAGGTAAATTTTGCAAAACTTTGTGACAGAGCATAGTTTATAGGACTAGGTACTGTAAGTCAAATCTATAAGGAGTCAATGTCAAGAAGAGCAAATAGAAGGGGCGCCTGGGTGGCTCAGTCAGTTAAGCGTCCAACTCTTGATTTTGGCTCAGGTCATGATCTCAGGGTTGTGAGATTGAGGCCCATGTCGGGCTTTGCGCTGAGCATGGAGCCTGCTTGAGATTCTCTCTCCCCTTCTCTGTCTGCCCCTCCCCCGCCTGCACACGTGCTCTCTCTCTCTCAAAAAAAAAAAAAGAGCAGATAGATTAGGACAGATCAGGCATTTATCAGAGGTCAATGTTTTGGAGGTCACAAGGCAGAGCTGATGATCCCAGGAGCCAGATATATCCACATGAGCACTGATCCTAAGCCAAAGGTGGTTTGGCTCAGTCTTGTCTTCTTAGAGTTGCAAGAATTAAATGAACTAAGTCACACAAAAATGCTTTGAATATGTAAAGCATGATATATGTGTGAAATCCAATGGTAATTGGTATTATAATTAAAATAATTCTTGTAATTATTTCTGGGTATTTGTATATCTAGATTAATACATTTTGATCATATACAGAAGGGAACTTGAACTCAATTGAAGGAGTGATAGAAATAATATTTACCCATGGCTCTTCTTGTTAAATTGGAGAGATTCAATCATTTAAGAGCCTCTTTTTCCCACAAATGCTCATTCTTGTGTCTCTGTCTACTCATTGTCACTACTTACTGTTCTTTGCCTTTAAGGAAGGGGACAATAACACAGATGATCCTCCACAATCACATTTGTGTCTTTGCAGTTTCTAACTCTCATTCTATGGGCAATGAGAGCAATGGTGGTAGCTAAGCAATTTGACAATGTACTCAGGAGAAGCTACAGGTTGGTCCAAGGTAAACAACTGAGCAGATAATACAGAGATGGATAATCCAGTTACTCTCCCCAATCCCTATATTTTTAATTGTGGTAAAAATACACATAAGATTTATCATCTAAACCATTTTTAAGTGTACAGCTCATTAAGGACATTCACATTGTTGAGCAACATATCTCCAGAACTTTTTCATCTTATCAACATGAAACTTTATACCCATTGAACACTAACTTCCGATTTACCCCTTTCCCAGCCCCTGGAAATCACCACTCTACTTTCTATGAATTTGACTACTCTAAGTGCCTCATATAAGTGGAATCTTACAGTATTAGTCTTTTTGTGACTGGCTTATTACACTTAGCATAATGTCCTCAAGATTCATCCATGTCATAGCATGTGCCAGACTTTCCTTCTAAGGCTGAATAATAGTCCATTGTATGTATATACTAAATTTTGTTTCTCCACTCATTCTCAATGGACACTTGGGTTGCTCCTGCCTTTTGGCTATTGTGGGTAATACTGCTAGTCAGCACTTTCACAGGGTCTCTATAGCAAGGTTTGTGTATTATGTATTTTTGGTCTGTATTCAGGTGTAGGGTCTCTGAAATCTTTGAGGGTTTATATCCCAAGGTATAACTCTGAGGTATTTAGGATCTTTTTCAAGTGGGACGCCTGGGTGGCTCAGCGGGCTAAGTGTCTGCCTTCAGCTCAGGTCATGATCCCAGGGTCCTGGGATCGAGCCCCACATTGGGCTCCCTGCTCAGCGGGAAGCCTGCTTCTCCTTCTTCCTCTGCTGCTCCCCTTGCTTGTGTACTCTCTCTCTCTCAGATAAATAAATAAAATCTTAAAAAAGAAAAAGAATCTTCTTCAGGTAATGAGGTTTTAAAATGCTTTGATTATCTGTGTTCCAAAATTTAAGTCTGAAGTAATTAGGTTTTGTATTCAGTGTATGTGGTCACTGAAATTCTTCACTCAGTGTTCTCTGATTTAGGTCTGATTTATTTGGGAGGTCTGGGTTCAGGGTCTGAAGCCTTAGAACTTTTGGAGAGTCTGTCCAAATTTGTTTCTGAGGTATTTGGTGTCTGAAGTCAGAATGTGAGGTCCTTAAACCCATTAGTATCTGTGCTCCAAAGTTTGAATCTGAGGTATGTGGGGTTTGTGTTCAGGTTGTGCGGTCTCTGAAATCTTTGAAGGTCTGTGTTTCAAGATATGAGTCTGAGGCAATTGAGAGTCTGTGTTCAGGGCTTCCTATCTCCAAACTCTTGAGGCTCTGTCCTATCGTAGGGGTTCAGGTATTTGAGCATTTGTGTTCACTGTGTGAAGTCTTTGAATATTTGAGGGTTTGTGTCACAAGGTTTGAGTCTGAGGTGTCCATGGGTCTTTGTGCAAGGTGTGAGGTGTCTGAAATTTTAGATTGTCTGTATTCCAAATGTGAGTCTGAGGTATTTGGGGTCTGTTTTCAGGGGGCGAGGCCTCTAAACTCTTGGAAGTTCTCTTCCAAGGTTTGAATCTGATATATTTGAGGTTTCTGTTCTAGGTGTGAAGTTCCTGAACTACATAAGGTTCCACGTCCCAAGGTTTGAGTCTGAGGCATCTGTCTATATAATTCAGGGTGTAAAGTCTCTGAACTCTTTGAGGCTCTCTCCCAAGGTTTGAATCTGAGGTATTTTTTTTTTTTCAGGTTGCAAGGTTTCTAAATGCTTTGATGGTCTGTGTTTTAAGGTTTAACCGCAAGGTATTTAGATGTCTGGGTTCAGGGTTTGAGCTTCCTAAATTCTTTGAGGATGTGGGTCCCAATGTTTGAAACTTAATTAACAAGAGGGTCTTAATTCATAATGCATGGTAGGTAAACTCTTTAAGGATCTGTTCCAAGGTTTGCACCTGAGGTATTTGGGGGTCCTAGTTGAGGATGTGCATTCTGCGATGTATTTAAGAGTCTATTTTTTAAGTTTTGAGTCTGAGGTAATTTGAGTCTGTGTCCAGGGTTTGAGTTTTTGGAACTCTTCGAGGATCTGTGTTGCATGGCTTAATTCAGAGATATTTGGAAACTGTTCAAATTGTGAGGTTTCTGTCTCTTCTAGGGTCCATCCTATGTTTGAGTCCAAGATATTTCAGGGTCCATATTTAGAGTTAAAATTCCCTGAACTCTTTGGATGTCTGTGTTTCGGGTTTTGAGGTTTATGTATTTGGTGAAATCTGGTCAGGGTATGAGTTCTGCTTTAATACAGGTTTTATTATTATTTAGGTATGGTAAAGCCAGTGGATCAGGAAATGACCATCATTGAAAAGATAATTCGTTATACTCACAAACTCCCAAGAGAAGATGGCATGCCATACCATGGAGTGCCACATGGGGAAGCACCAGGGTCAGTCAGGAGGCAGAGGGAGATAGGAAATTGTCTTTATTGTGGTTTTCACAGGAAGGAATGGGCTAGGCAGGGTAATTATCTTAGGATTTGGCTAGATTGAATAATTTCAGTGGACTCTGGGTATAGGGGCTGTCTCTAGTTGTTTGGTACCTGGCCTTGGGTGATCAGGGCAGAAGAATAGTGGTCTGGAGTATAAGAGCCTGATAGAGGAGGTGGTTGGAGTGTGAGCTATGGATTGGTTGGTTTGTACTTGAAAAGTACTCTCTCAGGCAAGTTATTTACTATTTCTAGGACTCAGCTAACCCTGGGAGGGGCAGTCCCTCGAGGGTCGGCAAGGCCCCAGATGTCAAATCATAAGAATACCAAAAATAAAAGACACAGTTAATGCAGGATCTCTGAAATCAGTAAGTGTGTTTCTCAGTGTTAGAGTCGGAAGTATTTGGAGTCTTGTTACTGGTGTAAGGTCTCTGAATACATTCGTGGTCTGTGTCCTGTGGTTTTAGTCTGAGGTGTTTGCAGTCTATTTTCAGGGTTTGAGATAACTCATCTCCTCGAGGATCTGTGACTCAGAAGTTTCAATGTAGGGTATTTGGGGGTTTTTGTTCAGGATGTGAGATCTCTGAACTCTTGGAGGGTCTGTGTTCAAAGTATTGAGTCTGAGGTGGTTGGAAGTTCATGTTCTTGGCTTGAGGTCTAGAACAACTCTGTTGTTTGCAGTCTGAAATATTTCAGGTTCTTCATTTAGTGTGTAAAATCTCTGAACTCTGAGCGTGTTTGTCCTCAAGATTGAGTGTGATGTATCTGGGAGTCTGAGTTCAGGGTTTGTGGTCCATAAATGCTTTGGTGATCTTTGTTTCAGTGATTGAGTATGAGGTGTGAGATCTCTGAACTTTTAGAGGTTCTGTGTCTCAAGTTTGGTTTGAATTGTTTAGGGTCTGAGTTCAGAATGTGAGGTCTTTAAACTTTTTCATTGTCTCTTTTCAATTTTTAATCTGAGATTTTGGGATCTGTGTGCAAGGTCTGTGGTCTTTGAACTCTTTGAGAGTGTGTGTCCTAAAGTTTGAGTCTGAGGTATTTGGGGTCTTGTTCAAGGTATTTCTAAGTCCTTTGATAAGTCTGTTCCAAGGTTTGGGTCTGAGTTATCTGGGGGTCAGTTTTCAAGGTATGATGTCTCTGCACTCGGTAGTGTTCTGTTTCCCAATATTTTATTCTGAGATAGTAAGTGCCTTTGTCCAGGGTGTGAGGTCTGTGAATTCTTTGAAGGTCTGTGTCCTTAGGTTTGAGTTTTAGGTAGATGGGAGACTGTCTTGTTGGCATGAGGTCTTTGAATTCTTTAAGTGTCTATCCCAAGGTTTGAATCTGGTGTGTTCAGAGTTCTGTTTTCAGGGTGGGATGTCTCCGAACTCTTTTAAGGTCTGTCCTAATGTTTAAGTTGACGTATTTGGGTGTCTTTGATCAGGATGTGAGGTCTCTGAACTCTTTGAGAGCCTGTGTCTAGTAAAGCAAGAAATGAATCTAGATGGGACCCAATCTTTACCTAAGGGCTGTCCTTTGTGTCTCACATGTTTTTCTTTGCTGATTTATGAAAAGCACCTACTAGAAATGGGAGAACACACCCACTGGAGCAGCACAGAGCCACTCTGAAGCCCTGGCTGCCACCCCATGGTACAATCTTAGGGCTCAATCCATGTGAGAGGCTGCTCTGAGAACTTAAACCACCACTTAATCCTAGAGCCTCTGGCATCTTGGGAGGTTGATTCAGGGGTGGGTCCCAGATAACCAAGAAACTATCTGAGCTCTGCTCTTAGGAAGATTGTGTACTAATGATTCCTAGGGACAGAACCCAAACTGAACCAAGAGAAAAATCAACGCACGTAATACCGAGCTAAAGCCAAAGCCTAATGTTACATGGAAATGTTCAAATGAATGCCGAGTCTAGTCCTGATAGCCCAAGTGCTTGACATCCAGGAGGTATTCAATGTATACAGGATAAATGAATCCAAGGGGCAGCAGAGTATGGGAGAAGAGCTCTTATTTGCCAGTAAAGGGCTCTGAACGTACAGTCTAGCTTTGCTTATTATACCTTGTGTGACTGTGTAGGTTAGTTCATGCCTCTGAGTTTCAGTGTCTTTTTTACCTGCAAAACAGGCATCATTATATCTATCAGATAGGTTTATTGAGAAGGTATGGAGATGGCTTATTTACACAAATGGAGGGCCTAATGACAGTGCCTGGGCCAGAGCAAAGCAGTGCCTAAGGTCATTGTTATGAATAAATTATCACAACCCATGCCATTAGGCACTGCTATGCCTTTGGAGGCCATGAATGTGTGGTGCTCACTCAATCAGTGGTTTGCCCTCCTGTGCTCCTGCACTTCCTAGGGCTGGCATTTTCTCTGTAGGCATTCATCTCCTGGAGCATCACACCAAACTTGACCACATAATAACCACTTGTGTCCAAGATCGGCTATCGTTTCTGCAGTAACTCTCACAGTCAGAACACGGCACATATATTGTTTCTAATTCATACAATAATAAAACAAGATAGGGATGTGAGGTCCATTTAGAGATTTGGAAAGTGAGCTGAGAGAGGCTGATAAGTAACTTGCTCCAAGTTACATAGCCTGCCAAAGGCAGCAACTGGTAAGAGCTGACACCCAGAACTCTAGCATGTTCACAGTAGATGCCATCTCAGAAGGGACCACAAAACATGACCCAGGAGTAAGTTCATGTTTCAGCTAGTGTGGAGCCCCAATTTCAGAGCTACCCAAGATTGGATGAACTGAGATCAGTGACAAATGCAGTGTCAAGAGAATGGAATGCATTTATTTTTCTTTTGCTGCTTTCAAGATTTTCTCTTTGGCTTTGACTGTCAACATTTTTATTATGCTATGTCTGGGTGTGGATTTCTTGTTTTATTTTGTCTTTATAAGTCTACCCCAGGGCTTCCCAACCTTGGCTGCATATTGGAATGACCTGGGGATCTTTTAATTTATTTATTTATCTTTAGAGAGGGAGGGGAAGAGAGAGAGAGAGAATCTTAAGCAGGCTCCACACCTAGCGTGGAGCCCGATGTGGGGCTCGATCTCACAACCCTGAGATCCTGACCTGAGCCAAAATCAAGAGTCGGATGCTTAACTGACTGAGCCACCCAGGCGCCTCTAGGTGTGGATTTCTTTGCGTTTATTTTATGTGTAGCTTGTTGCGCTTTTTGGATGTGTAGATTAATGGTTTGTAACAGTTGTAGGAAATTTTCGGTGGTTATTTCTTCAAATAATTTTTCTGTTCATTTCTCCTGTTCTTCAGATTGTATAATCTTGAATGATCTATCCTTGAGTTCACGGATTCTTTTTTTCTGCCTGCTCAAATCTATTTTGAGCCCCTCTAGTGATTTTTTAAATTTTAGTTATGCTTTTCAACTCCAGTATTTCCTTTTTTAAAAAATAATTTCTATCTCGGTATTGATGTTCTTTTTTTTTTTTTTAAAGATTTTATTTATTTATTTGACAGAGAGAGACACAGCAAGAGAGGGAACACAAGCGGCGGGACTGGGCAAGGGAGAAGCAGGTTTCCCGCTGAGCAGAGAGCCCAATGCGGGGCTCGATCCCAGCACCCTGGGATCATGACCTGAGCCGAAGGCAGATGCTCAACGACTGAGCCACCCAGGCGCCCATGTATTGATGTTCTTTATGTGATGAATCATTGTGATAAAACTTTCCTTTAATTGTTTATACATGGTTTCCTTTAATTCTGTAAACATATTTATAATAGCTACTTTGAGGTCTTTGTCTGCTAACTCGCACATCTGGGTCCCCTTAGAGTGGTTTCTGCTGCCTGTTTTTTTAAAACTGTACAAGAATCACACTCTCCTGTTTCTCTGCAGTCTCATAACTTTCTGTTGAACACTAGGCATTTCAGGTAACATACTGTAGCAGCTATGGATTCTAATGAACTTCACCCTCCCTCTGAGGCTTTTTCATGGTGCTGTTTTCTTTATTATTATTACTATTTTTTAAGATTTTATTTATTTTGATTTTATTTATTTTATTTATTTAAGATTTTATTCAGCACAAGCAGAGGGAGCAGCAGAGGGAGAGGGAGAAGCAGGCTCCCTGCTGAGCAAGGAGCCCGATCTGGGGCTTGATCCCAGGACCTGGGATCGTGACCTGAGCCGAAGGCAGCCACTTAACCACTGAGCCACCCAGGCATCCCATTTTTTTTTCTTTTTTAAGATTTTCATGGTGCTGTTTTCTTTTAGTTTATTTGTTTAATGTCTTGCCTGGACTAACTCTATAAAGTATATTTCTCTTACAGTGTGCAGTCTCTGATATCACTCTCCAGCTTTTTAACCTTGTTTTTATTTTTAAGCCTAGCTTCCTAGAAGTTACCCCCGGTCAGCATAGCTTAATATTCAATCAATGACTATTTAGAGGTTGTGCTTATGCTCCCTGAGCCAGTGATGGGGATCAGGACACACTACTCTAAAATATGGCACCGTGACATGTTGAATATTTTATTTTATTTATTTATTTTTTATTTATTTTTTAAGATTTATTTATTATTTATTTTGAGAGAGTGAGAATGAGAGAAAGAGAGAGTACATGAGAGGGGGGAGGGTCAGAGGGAGAAGCAGACTCCCTGCTGAGCAGGGAGCCCGATGCGGGACTCGATCCCGGAACTCCAGGATCATGACCTGAGCTGAAGGCAGTCGCCTAACCAACTGAGCCACCCAGGCGCCCGACATGTTGAATATTTTAAATTGAAGGAGTCTGAGCAAATGGCAGAAGGAGGAAGTTCACTCCGACCTTCCCCTTATAATTCCCCCCTGAAACAGGTCATAAGACTCTTATGTGAGAGGTGTCTTCCCTATACTCAGAGGAAAGTAGTAGCATCCTTATCTCTGAAGACAAAGGGATGTGGAGAAAAATCTGAGAAATCAGGCTTGCTAAGTTTCCCCCAGTTTACTACACTTACCTCATACTCCTTGACCTATTGTATTCTTTCATGGCTGTTCTCTTTTCATCAAACCTAGCATAAACATACTCCGGTTTAATAATTTCTTTGGGTTTTCATTTCCTTATGAAGGCCCCCATGTCATGTAAAACTTAAATAAATTTGTACATGTTTCTCCTGTTAATTTGTCTTTGTCAGTCTAATTTTCAGATCCAGGCAGGGACTCTAAGAAGACTGAGGAAAACTTTTTCCTCCCCTTTGCTGATGGATCTGTGAGTGATGTGGGGGATGCTTTACATTCTGCCACATGTTCTAGTGGAGGCTAGTAGCTCTCAAGTGTATGCTGCAGGTGCTTTTTAGTGGGTGCAGCCTGCCATGGGCACAGCCTCTTGACCCCTAGGGAGAAGTATGAACTTAACAGGGTACTTTTGAGCTATTTCCCTGGTTCTCACTGTTAAACTTCTGGGTGATTTGCTGCTTTGTCTTTTGGTACTGGTTTCATAAAACCATTAGCCTTCTCTTAATTGTCTGACAGTAAGATTATTATTGCTTTTGACTACACCTTAAGACATGAGTTCCTCCTGTGGGGGAGGAAAATATTTTCATTCTACCGTTTTAAATTCTTGGTTAAGGCCCCTATCATGAAAGACAGATAAATAAGAGAAAAACAAACAGAAGTTTATTAACATATATATCTCATCTATACATGGAAAAATAACTCCCAGAAATGGCTTAGATTTTAGGCCTAAATCCCATTTTCAATTACAGACAAAAGAAAGAAAGGTGTAGGGAGGCCAGGAAAAGCATGGCAAACATGGATATAGTTTGTTATGCAGATTTAAGTCAGTGCCTTCTCCACTGATGGGAGTCTCTTGTGATTTAGAGTCATCCTCTTCCTGATACAGAGAGATATACCCTTATAAATAGAGATTTCCTTTATAAATATAAATGTCCCTCACAAAAGGGTAACTTCTACTCTGTTTCCAGACCTTCCGTGTGTCTGCTGTTTCTCAAAATAATCAGCTCAAAATATATATACCAAATACACTAAAAGGCATATTTTGGGGTAGATTTTCTGGTCTCCTATACTCCACTCTATTCTAAGTAAAATCATCCTCTCAGCAGAGCCATGGAGTTGCCGGTCCTCTAGTCTCACCTCTCCTCTTGGGCAGAACTTCTGTGGTCTTGCACTGAAGATGGGGCTTGGGACAGGGATCCTAGAGTGACACCTCTGCCCTGAAAGTGGGAGCTGAAAGGAACTGTAGCTCCTATCTTTTTCTGATTGTCTCTCCCTGCACAGAACCACCACCCTATGGGCAGGATCTGAGGGTGGGGTTTGTTTTGGGGCTCCAGTATTGCCTTGCGTGGGGTACAGCTTCCTCCACACACTATGGGTGGAGGTGGGAGGGGGAAGGGAGCCCTGGTCTTCTCTGCCATGGACCAGAGCTTCTATAATACAGAGCTGGTGGGTGGGAGGTGGGGGCAGATGAGAGATGCCTGCAACCCACCCCTCTTGGGGTAGAACGGCAGCCCTAAAACCAGGAGCTGTGGGTACAGGGAGCCCCCATCTTCTTGGCTGCACTTTCTTGGAGGTAGAACTTCTGTAACATGGAGCTGGGTGGGGTCGGAGTTTAAAGGGGAGGTAGGAAAGCAGGTTCTACCTCAAATGCCACAGACCCATGCTGTTCTAAGTGTTTATTAGATTTTATTGAATAAATGCTCCTCAATTTGCTGTATGATCTTAGATCATTTGCTTAACAAGAACTTTAAATGCTTGTGTTTTATAATTTTTACCAGTTGATTTTTTTAATGGGGTGAGAGTCCGCTGAGCTCCTCACGCTGTCCAGAAGTCCCCTCTGTCTTCCTACTCTTGTTGAAAGTACCACGATCCAAGTAAATTAACAGATAAAATGCAGCAAATATAATAAAGGCTTGCATTCAGAAAGGCTTTTTCCTATAATTGTGTCCATGCTTCAGCTGTACCTGCTGACCTGGATCTCTGTCCCACTGGTGACTCATGCTGTCTTTTGTCCTTGGAGGCTTGAAAGCCCCTTTTTAAGTTTATTTATTTATTTTTAGTAGTCTCTGTACCCATTGTGAGTCTTGAACTCACGACTCCGAAATCAAGAGTCATATGCCCTTCTGACGAAGCCAGCCAGTTTGCTGAGCCTTTGTTTAAGGCGAGAGCACCCTAAGAGTTCTCCTGCCTCTGTCCATGGGTGTATTTCTTCCTCTATAGCAACAGCCACTTACTTGCCCAAGGATAAAGCCATTGTAAGCTGTAGTCCCTTGTCAAGGACAAAACACTGATGGCGTCTGTCAGGAAGACCACCCAGCATGCTGTTTCATCCCTTTCCCTTGCTCATGCCACACCTCCTCTGCTTAGTCACTCAGCAAACATCTGTGGGACATCTATGAAGTGAGGCCTTGGGGCACAGCAGGGAAGCTCACAAGGTTCTCCTCTTGTGGGCTGATATGCTCTCTTTTTTTTCCTCAAGATTTTATTTATTTCAGAGAGAGAGCAAGAGAGAGAGCACGAGCAGGGTGAGGGGCAGAGGGAGAGGGAGAAGCAGACTCGGAGCCCGATGTGGGGCTCCATCCCGGGACTCTGGGATCATGACCTGAGCCGAAGGCAGACAGTTAACTGACTGAGCCACCCAGGCGTCCCTGACATGCTGTCTCTTAAAAGAAATGGCTTTCTCGCTACTTTTTGCCTTCCCATTTATCCCTGACCTAAATGTCCATTTCCCTTTCCTCTGAAATTCTGCATTTCCTAAGATGGGGACTGAGCATTCAGTCTTCATCACTGGATGCTCCTGTGGTGGGGGAGCTTGCTTAGGCTTGCTCATTGTTCTCTGCAACTTGATGCCTATCCTGCAATGAAGGAATCCTCTCCTGGTTCTTTACCATCTCTAGAGTACCTGTTAGATTTTTGTTTTGGAATTTTGTTTGATTATCACATGTGTAATTCTGTCCTAAAACAGATACTACAGAGTCTTAAGAAAATACCTTGCATTTGGATAACACTTGTGTATAGCATTTGTGTTAACAGGTGTTATCTTGATGTTTTCACTATAATCAAATGATTTCCTGAGGGCAAGTAGGAATGGGTATTTTTTTCCCCATTTTACCTAATGGAGGGTGGATCCCACCAAAGGTAATTTTAGGGACTCATCTGGAGTCCCAGAGTAAGAATGGATCTGCAATCTCCCACCTCCTAGCCTTCCACACAGGACTCTAGAATTAGGAAGTACGCTCCCATCAAGGGCAATCAGTACCTTAGGTTAGGACACAATTTGGTGTGCTGAGAATTCTCTCAATCACTTGGGATGGGGTGAGAGACATTCAGCTGTCGGCTGAACTCTGCAGGTAATTTGCAGACTTCCATTTCCTTCCTGTATCCTCCTCTACAAAGCCAGTAGCTAAGATGCACAAATAGGGTTTCTCCCTACTTGTTATATTTATAATTGCTGGCAGCTCCACTGCTCAGCTGTATGGCTTCCCACCTTCTGGACTGGACCAAATTTACCTCCTTTGATCTTGGTTTTCCTATATGTAAAATGGGGGCTAATACCCCTTTCTCATTTATACCTTAACAAATCATAGGTTATAATATGGATGCTCTGGAATAATACATGGTGACCCAAAGTTAAAAGATCAGGACAAATGGAAGAGCCCACTCTAGCCCCAGCTCTGACAAGGGTTGTTTGGCAACTACCAAGGAATGGAGTGATTTTTTTTGCTCTGCAGCCTCCCGGAGGACTGATGTCTCATCTGTGAATTTGGTGCATAGTACTTACAGCCTTATGCTGTTCTCAATCTTGTTTCTCCTTCCTTCTTGGATTATGCTAATATATTTGTATAGTCTACTGTTTTTAAAGTAGTGCCTTCTATATTATCTCACACAATTCCTAAAATAACTCTTTTGACTTAGGCAGGCCAGGTATGGTCATTTCCATTTCTCTCCCCTCAGCTTCTTCACCCCATCAGCACTAGTCCCTTCATGGAACCTCACTGCATGACCTCCTCCAGGAAGCTTGCCTGATTGGAATCTGGGAGAGCACAGCACTCTGTGGAGAGGAGGGGCCTGAGACACTTGAAGGAATGCACGAATTTATGACTCCCCAGTAGAATCACCCTCACTTGACAATGAAAAACAGAGGTTCTGACCTTTGTTTTAGTTGTTTTGTTTTGTTTTATCTAAGTACAAAATGCTAAGGTTTTAAAACATGAGCATATCTGACATTTGGGGAATGGGCACCATAAAATTCTTACCATGTGATTACCTTGTTATTACATTAGTACCATTTCTTTTTTACACAAAAGGGGGGAAATGTACAACTGCAAAGCTTTTTATTTTATTTTTTAAAAGATTTTACTTATTTGACGGAGAGAGACACAGCGAGAAAGGGAACACAAGCAGGGGGAGTGGGAGAGGGAGAAGCAGGCTTCCTGCTGAGCGGGGAGCCCCATGCAGGCCTTGATCCCAGGACCCTGGGATCATGACCTGAGCCGAAGGCAGACGCTTAACGACTGAGCCACACAGGTGCCCCAGCTTTTTATTTCTATATAAAGCCTAGATGCTTTTAGCAGCACTCACTACTTCCTTTAAATGTGCTGAGAGGATGGAAAGTTTGGCGACCATCCTTCAGCTTTGCTGTGGAGGAACTGTGTGATATTGTCTGAGATTTTCTGTTTTGTTTTGTTTTTTTTTCCCCAGGAGGTTAAAATAATCCTTTTTTGTTTAGTGTCTATATCCACAAAATGAAAGATGTATTTTAGGAAACTTGGGGGCAAAGGCAGATGATTCAGGCCAAAATCCATCCTGCCATGAAGGAAGAAAACAAAGTGTACAGTTGGAGCTGAGCTGTCCAGTTTGCATGTTGGCCTCTCTCAAATTCATGGAATGAATTATTCCTTTGCTTGTGTTAGTAGACAATTTGGGGAGGGGGATCTATTAGTTTATTAAGACTGATAAGTGAATGCTTTCAAGCTACTGACCCTACAACCAAAGGATAGCAGAGATCCAAGGAACCTCTAAATCCTGGGAAATTACTAGGATTCTAAAGGACTTCTACCTTCCAAGGGCACCCTCTAAATTACATTCAGAGTGAGGCAGGAGAAAAGGAGCACTCACTTGATTGAGTACCCAATGTGTGCTGGACATTGTGCTGGGTGTTTTATATAACTTCTTTCCCCCTTTAAATTCTCACGACAACACTCTGAGATCAGAATTTATAGATGAGAACATCAAGGCTCCAAGAAATGAAAGTGCCCCAAACAGCTGGCCAAACTGGGATGAGAACCTCTAAAACTTTGCTAGTTCCCCAAATTCTTGAATCATCTACCAAAATTACACCTGCTTCTGGAGCATTCTAAGTGTAATTCAAGTTAGTTCATTATTAGTTAGATTCATCGTTGAGCACCTACAGTGTGTGGGCATAATGCCGGGAGCTGAAGGCACTAAGATGAATGAGTCAAGGCCCAACCTGTTGAGGAATCTGATATGATACCAGGTGAGTCTGATACACATCTTCATGACAGTAGTACAATGTGAGCAAACGGCTGTGGGATTGCAAAGGAGATGCTGATCAGCTGTTTCCTAGGAAAATCCTTAAGGGCCACCATAGGAAGGAGAGGTCTAAAACCGCAGGGTCACCTGTACCCAGGATCTATTCTCCTCCTGCACTAGGCTACATGGTTAGATGGAGAACCCCACATAAGTTAGTTCACAGCAGGAAGCAATACTGCAGATCAAAAAAGAGTCTGGCATTTGAGCACAAGGGGTCTGGGCTCAGATTCCAGCTCTGTCATTTACAATGTGTGTCACATGCAAGTTATTTAACCTGAGTCTTGGGGCTTGCCTTTCTAAAAACATTAGGATAAAAATGCCAGCTTCATGGGATTGTTATGAAGCAGAATCTCAAGATCCTTTACATTTTGGTTCTACTCTGTCTTCACAAATGTGGAAATATATGTCAATTCCTATCCCTGGCCCTCCAGACAGAGGGCCCTTTGAGGACAGAAGCAGTGAGAAACTAGGCCAATATGCTCTACAATCTCAGGTGAAGAGACCAGGCCCAGGAGGCAGTCAGGCAGGCAGCATAAAATAAACCAGAAAAAGATCAGCCCTAGGGTCTGGCCAGGACACTCAGATGTAACATCTCAATGATCTGTTGGAAAACAAACCAAATGGGAATTATATTTACCAGTGATAATATTTGGGTACTGATGAAGAGGGGCAGACCGTAAATATTAAGAAGCCAGGGCCGTGGGCGCCTGGGTGGCTCAGTCATTTAAGCATCTGCCTTCAGCTCAGGTCATGATCCCAGGGTTCTGGGATCGAGTCCCACCCACATTGGGCTCCCTGCTCAGCGGGTAGTCTGCTTCTCCCTCTGACCCTACCCCCTTCTCTCTCTCTCTCTCCCCCTCTCAAATAAATAAATAAGTAAATAAATAAAATCTTAAAAAAAAAAAAAAAAAGCCAGGGCTGGGAAGACAGAAAGGATTTAATAGCCAATCTAGTGAAGAAGAAGGCCAACTCTGGAATGAGGCATGCTCCCCGAAGGTCCCAGGCTGTGCTCTAGGAGTTAATGAGACAGATTGTCACCAGGTTGTGCTGCAGCTGGGAAAGGGGCTAACGAGACTGCAGATCACCTGTCCTCAGGCGAGCAGTAGTCATGTGTCACCAAGTAGGGAGGCCAGTTCCCCTCTTAGAACCATTCATCTGAAACTGTAGGTATTATGTAGTGTTTGCTTCTCAGCTTCTTATTAGTGACACTGTCTCCTTATCTTGGCCTAGCTGCAACAGGAGACAGTTCCCTGATTACCTGGCTAGACAGAGATGCCTCTTGGGAAGGCCAAAGGGGGGTTCATGAATGGAAAAGGGAGACATGGGCACATGGGCACAGTGAGAAGACAGATACTCTCTTGGCTTTGCGGTGTGAACCCTGGGGGATGGGTATATCTTAGATTACTGGATTTGGATGGATGGTGGGGGCAGGAGTGTATGAATATCTGAATTCTTTTAGATGGGGGGATAGGGCAGAGGGAGAGAGAGAGACTCTTATGTAGGCTTCACGCCCAGCATGAGCCTGATGTGGGGCTCGATCTCACGACCCTGAGATCATGACCTGAGCCCAAATCGAGAGGCGAGTGCTTAACCAACTGAGCCACCCAGGCATCCCTGAATATATGAATGTTTAACAAGCAAATAGAAGTTTGGCTTTATAAGTGACATTGTCCATAATCACAGTTGTATTTAGGAATCCAGAAGACCACTCTTAGGTTCAGTGATTCATTAGAAGGAATCACAGAACTCAGCAAAACTATTATACTCATGGTTATGGATTATTCCAATGAAAAGATACAGATTAAAATCAGCAATGGATGGTGAGTGCTGTGAATTGGTAAGACGGATGAATCACAGACCTGTAACCCTGAAACAAATAATACATTATATGTTAATAAAAAATAATAGTAATAAAAAAAAAGAGGAGCTTCAAAAAAAATCAGCAATGGAAAAAGGGTCATAGGACAGAGTCCAGAAAAGACTAGGTGTGAGCTTTCAGTTGTTTTCTCCCAATGGAGTCATATGGACAGTGATTAATTCTCTCAGCAATGACATGTGACAACATATGTGGAGTCTTAGTATTGTCAACTAGGGAAGCTCACCAGAGCCTTGGTGCAGGGTTTTTACAGGGCGCCAGTCATATAGCCATGGACGCCCATGTGATTAACCTTAGCTGCTCAGTCTCCAGCCCCCCAGAGGTCAAACTGATACCATATGGTCCAAGGCCCCCACCATAGATCACACTGTTGTCATAAACCATTTGGTGTGGCCAAAGCCTCAGATAAACAAAGATCCTCTCAACAAGCAGGAAATTCCAAGGGCTTAGAGGTTCTCTGTACAGAGCTGAGCAAGGGTCAAGCCTTTCTTTGGGATTTTCAAGGTTTGCACAACCCAGACCTGCTGAGTTATCCTTTACTGCACAATGGCAGAAATACAGGAGTGCTAGTTCCTTTCCTTCCAGAACAGCATTGGTTTGGCCTGTGGCTTGATATTCTAAAACATGTGTATGACTCTTTTCTGCCAAGCTGAAATCTTATTTGGATGCTGTGTTTGGCCGGGCTTGGTGGTAGTGTTATAAAGAGGGAAATGCACTAGATCAGGAGGAGGAAATATGGGTCAGCTTTGGAGCTCTGTGCCAATTGACTGCAAAGCCACAGAGAAGTCCCTCAGTCTACTTGGTTCTAGCATCATCCCCTGTCAGACAGGACTGGTGATACTTAATCTACCTCCTGTGGGTAACACCAGCCCTTGCTGGGAGGATCAAATTACACTATAAATGCAAAATCAACTTGAATATTTAACACAATACACAAATGAGATATCTGTGATTAAAAGTGCTTTGCTGTTCAACAGATTTTCAAGGGAAAAAACACAACACAATTCCTGATTCAGAACATTGGTTGGGGCCAGTGATAATTTAAATAAAATTTTTTTTAGACCTTATTTTTTAAAAAAGATTTTATTTGAGAGAGAGAGAGAGAGAGCGAACACGAGTGGGGTGAGGGACAGAGGGAGGAGCAGACTCCCCACTGAGCAGGAAGCCTGATGTGGGGCTCCATCCTGGGACTCCAGGATCATGACCTGAGAGCCAAAGGCAGACGCTTAACCAACTGAGCCACCCAGGTGCCCTAGACCTTATTTTTTATTTTTTTATATTTGAAAGATTTTTATTTATTTATTTGACAGAGGGATAGAGAGAGAGCACAAGTAGGCAGAGAGGCAGGCAGAGGGAGAGGGAGAAGCAGGCTCCTCACCGAGCAGGGAGCCTGACACAGGGCTCGATCCCAGGACCCCGGGATCATGACCTGAGCTGAAGGCAGCCGCCTAACCAACTGAGCCATCCAGGCGCCCCTAGACCTTATGTTTTAGAACAATTTTAGTCACGGCAAAGTTGAGCAGAAGGTACAGAGAGTACCCCTATATCCCCTACTTTTACACATGCACAACCTCTCTCACTTATGAAAATCTGCCACTAGAGTTTGCTCTATTGAGGAACCCACATTTGCTACATTGAGGAACCCACATTAACACATTATCACTCAAAATCCACAGTTCACATTAAGGTTCACTGTTGGTGTTGTACATTCTATGGGTTTGGACAAATGTTATCATGACATGTAGCCACCATTATAGTATCATAAAGGGTAGTTGTGGCAACGGCAATTTTTACCTTATTTTCTTAGGTGCAGTGTTAGCTCCATTCCTGAAAGACTGATTGAAAACCTCAAAGATGATGAAAAATGCTGTTAAAATACCTAAAGGTCGGACAGGGCTTGTTAATGCTACCCATCATCTTCACTGGCTACCTGACAAGCACTTTATCTAGAAGGCATCTACTCTGGTTCGAATTGTTCTCTTTTGAAATCACCATAGCAGGTTGGTCAGCATCATTCTTTCACCAGCGAGGTCTGGAAGGGGCTGCCACATATGGACCTTGCTGGTTGTGAACTGTACAACTCTAGGGGGCACTATTCATGTAGACTACAGCATAATCACACTCCTTGGAATTGTGTGCTGTGGAAACCCTGATCCTGGGAAGGATCTAGAAGAATCTGTTTAGAAGTCTTTAGACCTATGTTTAACCAGGCGGTGCTAAAATCAGATTCTTGTAGTTAAGGTCATTTTTAGATTCCCCTATGTCTGAAGAGTTTAAAACTCAGTTTATTACAGGTGCCTGGGTGGCTCAGTTGGTTAAGCGACTGCCTTCGGCTCAGGTCATGATCCTGGAGTCCTGGGATCGAGTCCCGCATCGGGCTCCCTGCTCGGCAGGGAGTCTGCTTCTCCCTCTGACCCTCTTCCCTCTCGTGCTATCTCTCATTCTCTCTCTCTCAAATAAATAAATAAAAAAAATAAAAAAAAATAAAACTCAGTTTATTACAAATTATTTGCAGTAGATAAGAATTATTGATCATTTTCCTATAGAACTGCTTTCTTTATCAATAGTCTTTCTGACACAGAGGGATGGAAAGATTTTTTTTTTAAGATTTTATTTATTGTCAGAGAGAGCACGAGAGAGTGAGCACAAGCAGGGGGAACGGCAGGCAGAGGGAGAAGCAGGCTCCAGGCTGAGCAAGGAGCCCGATGCAGGACTCGATCCCAGGACCCTGGGATCATGACCCCAGCCGAAGGCAGACGTTTAACAACTGAGCCACCCAGCCACCCCGATATGTTTGCTCTTAAAAGATTCTGAGGAAGAGAAGACTCCTACTAGCGTGCAATTAGGAAAACAAATAGAAATATGTATTATGTTTCTGAATATCTTAGGGCAATGGGTTCCACACCTCCCTGAATCAACATTTTATCCCTATGATGGGAGGAAGTTCTTCCACATATCTGACTGCAGTCCCTCTTGCTTTATTTTAGTCTGCCTTTGGCCGGTTCTGTTAGGTTTCTTCTTCCTGTTCCAAGTGTAATTATTCTCTTATCAGGGAATGGTTTATTACTATTGTCTCAGACATCATTGTGTTGGGCTTTAACTGTGTTGTTCTGATTTCTTAGCTCTGCCTCAAGAATATGTTGTCTTCGTTCTTGGAATTGTTGTTGCCATCTCTATACACCTTGCTCACCGATTTTCTATGTAGACGAAATATTTACAAATTCTTTTTTTTCATAAATGTTCCCTTCTCTGATGGAAATGTTTCAGAATTAGATAGTAGCAAAGGGCTGCACAACATAGTAAATATACTAAAACCCACTGAATTGTGCCTTTAAAATAGCAAATTTTATGTTATGTGAATTATATCTCAGTAAAATAAAATAGAAAATGCTTTGGTTTTAAAAAAAAAAAAGTGCCGTTCTCCTGCCATCTCTTTGGTGGCTATCTTTTTTTTAAATTTTTTTTTTAATAAAAGATTTTATTTATTTATTTGAGAGAGAGTGGGAGAGAGAGAGCCCAAGAGGGGGTAGGGTCAGAGGAAGAAGCAGACTCCCTGCTGAGCAGAGAGCCCGATGTGGGACTCGATCCCGGGACTCCGGGATCATGACCTGAGCCAAAGGTAGTCGCTTAACCAACTGAGCCACCCAGGCGCCCTGGTGGCTATCTTTTTGAATGGCTTTTATTTGCATGCAAAACATTGCCTAAGCCAGCATCATGTGGTTCCAAGGAAGCTGTTCTAGATCCTTGATATGCAGAAATGTTCATTCCCACTTTATCTTTTTAAAGATTTTACTTATTTATTTGAGAGAGTGCTTGAGAGAGAAAGAGCACAAGCGGGAGGAAGGGCAGAGGGAGAGGGAGAAGCAGAGCTTAATAACCTCCCTGTGGAGGAGGGAGCCCTACACAGGGCTCAATCCCAGGACCCCTGGGTAATGACCTGAGCTGAAGGCAGATGCTTAACCTACCAAGCCACCCAGGCGCTGTCATCCCCACTTTTATAGATGGGAAGCTGAGGCAAAGAGAGGCACCTGATTGACCCAGAGTCACCCGGCTGCGAGACATTGATCTGATGTGATCAATTCACATCAGAATTGATCCGACAACACGATCTGGTGTGGCTGCGGGCAAACTGGACTTGGCAATTTCTGCTTTTAGAGTTTCCCTGACCTCCTTCTTTAAGGGTACCCACAGCCAGCCCTTGCTCTCTTCTATTTTTCCTTCTTCTGGTCAGATTTGCTTCTGGAAAGGATCTAGCCTACTTTCAGTGTATTTCAGAGCAGGTGCTACTATTCTCTAGGACATTTTCCCTTAAATCCTTATCTGTATTTAGTAACCAGAAGGTATTGTTCCCTATAGGGAAAAGCAGGCACTAACAAGGCAGCTCAGGGAGGGAATGTTCTGGATTCTCCCTAGAGTTCTTCCGGTGCTGTCACATCCCTCCATCTATTCTGTCTCTACCTAAAGCCAACTGTATATCTGAATAATGACTCTGTTCTTCCCCCCAGCTGTCAATGGTATTGACTCTGAGGCTTCACTGTATATGAGGCTGTGTGGGGCAGACAGACCCAGTCTCCGACCTGAGCCTGTCCACAGACTGCTGGTAGACCTTGGGTGGGTTATTTTGAGCCTCGGTATCCTTGTCTACATTCTGGCCACAGCGATCCTTATTTTATAGGATTGAATGGAAGCAAGTGTAGAGTTTCCAGGCCAGCATAGTGCTCAGATCGCTGGGCCTTGTAAAATCTCGTTTCTTCCTGCTTCTAAGTCAAAACCCCTGAGCTTGGCCCATGTTTTCATTGCTGTTCCTATCTTCGGTCGGGAAGTGCTCTTGGAATGGCTGCAATTTGTAATGAGGCAGCATGCCACAAGTAATCTAGTGGGTTGAATTGTGTCCCTGCAAATGATATATCCGATTTCTAGCCCCCCATACCTGTGAAGGTGAACTTACGTGGACATAGGTTGTGAAAATTAATAAAAGGAAATCTTGTTTAGAATGGAGTCGAGGAGATCAGCAGGGGGAGCTCTAACATCCTACCACTGGTCAAGTGCAGACCGGACAGGTAGAGATGAACCTTGCATGTGGATGTGACTTTACTATCCCAGGAGGAGGGAGAAAGGTTTTCCTCCTCCCCTGGCAACAACCCAGCAAGTGAGAGACACTCACGACTTGGTCAGTGGAAGGCCACTACACCTTGAACTCCCAGTTTATTACAGTGGCCTTTTCGTTTATAACAGCCTATCCAGCTTCTCCCTTTTCTCTATAAAAGAGCATTCCTTGGGTGCCCGGGTGGGTGAGTTGGTTAAGCGATTGCCTTGGGCACGGGTCATGATCCCAGAGTCCCAAGCAGGCTCCCTGCTTGGTGGGTAGTTTGCTTCTCCCTCTGACCCTACCCCCACTTTTGCTCTCTCTCTCTCTCTCAAATAAATAAATAAAATAGAATCTTAAAAAAAAAGAGCGTTCCTCTACTTTGTTCTGCAGACTAGCCCATGGTTCTGCAGTAGCTTTCTTCTCGCCGATTGCAATTCTCTGCTATTCCTGAATAAACCCCTCTTTGCTGGTAAGATGACTGGTGGCTTTATTTTTAAGGTTAACAGGGACTTTGCGGAGGTTATTCCATTAAGGGGAGATCATCCTGGTTTTAGGGTGGGCTCTAAATCTGATGATTGAGGTCCCTTATGAAAGAAACGAGAAGGAGGTTTGAGACACAGAGACACAGAGGAGAAAGCCTCATGACCACAGAGGCAGAGATTGGAGTTATGCTGCTACAATCCAAGGGATGTCTGGGACCACTTGAAGCTGGGAGAGGCAAGGAAGGATTCTCCCCTACAGCCTTGAGAGGGAGCATGACCCTGATGACACCTTGATTTCAGACTTCTGGCCTCCAGAACTGTGAGAGAAGAAATTTCTGTTGTTTTAAGTCACCAAACAACAATTTGTCAAGTTGTTACAGCAGCCCTAGGGAACTAATAAGCTGCCTGAAGGAAGGACAGTTATTCGTTAATGGATATGTCCAGAGAAACTTGCATGCCTGTTTGCTAGTGCTTTCCCATCTGGGTGTGTTTAGAGCATCAGGAGAGGCAGGAAGCCTCCCAGTAGCCATCTGGTCTCTCTCCCCATCTCTGAGCAGAGCCAGCAACTGCACAGGGATGGTCCCAGACTGCATGTGGTGGGGTTACCAAGTGGGATGCATCACATGGGAGGCACCTGTAGACCTCTTCACATGGAGGCAGAATACACACATAGCTCTATAAATGTTCTCCCAGAAAGGTCTGGCCTGAAGCATAATGGCAGTAGTGGTAATTACATCTCCGCAGGAACGCAAATTGCTAGTTACCATAGTGCTAAGCAGTAGCTGCTAATTTTCTTCTTTGACCAAAAATGTCTTGAAATTGCTTTTGATGAAATAGGATCGACATTATTTTCCTTTGTATGCATTGCATCTATCAATTGGAAGAAAAAAATCCATTACCAGCTTTCATAGATAGATGGATAGAGATATTTAGGATTATCCTGCGGGACTCACAGAAGCCAATGGAAAGGAAAGGTTGTAATACTAAGTGCAGGTACTTTAAGGGGATGGCAAATAAGAACAAAGCCCTGCTAGCTTACATGGACAGCTTTGTATCCTACCCTGCGGGCCCACAGGGTATACGTGTGTGTGCCAGAGGGAACCTGAGGTGGCCAGCTCTTCACAACTTCTGTCCTATAGACAGTTGCTTACCCCACTCCTCACCACTGGAATCATTTGAAATATATAGCATCTGGGGCACCTGGGTGGCTCAGCCGGTTAAGCGTCTGCCAGGATTGAGCCCCGCCTCGGGCTCCCTGCTCAGCAGGAAGCCTGCTTCTCCCTCTCCCACTCCCCCTGCTTGTGTCCCCTCTCTCGCCGTGTCTCTCTCTGTCAAATAAATAAATAAAATCTTAAAAAAAAGAGAAATATATAACATCTAAAAGTGATAAAATGCACAGTGGACCCAAGTAGCAGGATTTCTGACAATGAGGACCCACGGCTCAAATCAACAAAGAAAGAGCTGGGCTGCTGTTAGTGTCGCAGAGGCTCATTGTCTAACAGCCCGAAGGCAGTACCACAGATGCAGGGGATATTTGTCTCCTCCCATCTGCTGGAAGCCACTCTGGTACCTCCTACCTCACCTCTGAAGTTTCCTTTGAGGGAAGAGGGAGCGGAATGTGTGCAAGTTTTGACAGTGAATTCAACCTCCTCTCCCAGCAGAGCTAAAGGGTCTACTTTCCAAATGATCCCATCTGACATTTAGATAACACTGGATTCAGTCCGTCCCTCTCAGAGGAATTAACAAGTCAGGTCTCTCTGTTCAGGAAAGGACAACAGCAGAACACCTAGCTTGTTTTCTCACACAGAACTCTGAGCACTACACAGCCTGGACGTGCTCCCATTCGACACCTTTTAATGGAACAAGTTCATGCTAGGTAATAAACAATAAATACAACTATTATCCATTTTGCCATCTTCAACCAATCCCTGGATGAGTTTCCAAAATCTAATTAAAATGTTTGAATAAGAGGGCGCCTGGGTGGCTCAGTCATTTAAGCGTCTGCCTTCAGCTCAGGTCAAATGCCACAGACTCATGCTGAGCCCGAGAAGTCCAAGATCAAGGTGTCTGCAGCTTTGGTTTCTGGTGAGGCCTCTCTTCCTGGCTTGCTGACAGCCACCTTCTTGCTGTGGGCTCATGTGGCATCTTCTTTATGAGTTTAGAGAGAGAGGGAGAGTGAGCTTTCTTGTGTCTCTTCTATTTTTTTAAATTTAATTTTAGATTTTATTTTTTTAAGATTTTATTTATTTATTTGATGGAGAGAGACACAGTGAGAGAGGGAACACAGGGGGAGTGGGAGAGGGAGAAACAGGCCTCCCGCTGAGCAGGGAGCCTGACGTGGGATCATGACTGAGCCGAAGGCAGACACCCAACGACTGAGCCACCCAGGTGCCCCTAATTTTAGATTTTAAAAATTTCACTCCAGTATAGTTAACATACAGTGTTATATTAATTTCAGGTGTACAGAATAGTGATTCAGCAATTCTATACATTACTCAGTGCTCATCATGATAAGTGAACTCCTTAATCCCCATCACCTATTTCACTCTTCCTACCCCTTGCCACCTCCCCAGGCATAAGCATCAGTTTGTTCTCAGTTAAGGGTCTGTTTTTTTGGTTTGTCTCTTTTTTTTCTTTGTGTTGTTTCTTAGATTCCACATATAAGTGCAATCATATGGTATTTGTCTTTCTCTGATTGACTTATTTTGCTTAACATTATAGTCTCTATCTCCATCCATGTTGTTGCAAATGGCAAGATTTCATTCTTTTTATGGCTGAATAACATTCCATTGTGTGTATAAATTGTATATATACACCACTTCTTCTTTATCCATTCATCAATCAATGGACACTGGGGCTGCTTCCATAATTTGACTACTGTAAATAATGCTTCAGTAAACAAAAGGGTGCATGTATCTTTTCAAGTTAGTGTGTTAATATTTGTTGGGTAAATACCAGTAATGGAATTACTGGATCATATGGTAGTTCTATTTTAATTTTTTGAAGAAACTCCATAATGTTTTGCAGAGTGGCTGCACCAGTTTGCATTCCCACCAACAGTGCACGAGGGTTCCTTTTTCTCCACATCCTTGACAACACTTGTTTCTTGTGTTTTGGATTTGTGTCTCTTCTTTGAAGGACACTAATCCTATTGGATCAGGGCCCTGCCCTTATGACCTTATTTAACCTTAACTACCTCCTTGAAGGCCTTATCTTCAAATATAGTCACACTGGGGGTTAGGGCTTCAACATATGAATTTGGGTGCTGGGGGGTGGGGGGGAGACACGATTCAATCCAAAGCAGAGGGGAATCTATAGGCAGTGGCACAGCTTCCCTGAGAAACTGTGAGCATGGGGACTCCATTCCCAGGGGAAATAAAAGCTCGTTGGGCTGGTCCAGTTGCACAACATGCTGTAGGGAGAACCAATTTCTGGCCATTTGGTGGTGTGAGAAAGGGAAGGGCAGACTAAAAGCTCAGGTTGCTTGGGAAATAACATCATTTGATGAATGCTTTAATCTGGTAACCTCTCTGTCTCTCTCTCATAGTGGAATACTTGTGCATTCTTACTGGACAGATAGTACTAGGTTAGGAAGGAAGGAACAAATGCACGAACAAATGAACCAACGAATGGATGAATAAATGAATGAATGAAGAAATTAGAGCCAGTAGAACTGTAGAAATGCAACTACAATCCCCTAGGGGGAAGATGGGGACTGAGAGGCAGTGCGTTCTCTTGATCATGCAAGCAGTTACTGGCAATTTGTTCTGGCCAGCAGAACATCTGATAGCATGACTCCAGGTGGCTGTGTAATAACCAATCTAGGAATAGAAATGGAATTGTTATTTTTTTCTGCCTGAAGACATTTTTTTTCTGTCCTTTGATGTAAAGGCCAAAGGTTATTCACCATGCCACTGAGAATTATAAAACCTTTCTGAAATATTCATCAAAGTTTTGAACTGAATGTGTGATAGATAGGAAAGTTGGGCTAATTTAAATTCCTACCAGAATTCATCAGGTAAAATAAGATATAACAATTATAGCAGCAAAGACTCCCGTGGAAGCCACCACATCCAATGCTGTGAGCTCATAGACAGCCAGTGATTTTCATCTCTCTGGTGGCTGAATGGGAATCAGGCAGTGGCCAAAGGGAATGCAAAGAAATGCTCCTCTCTTACTATGATGGTGTAGATCTCACGGGCTCTTCACAATGGCATGTGGGTCATTGTTTACTGGAGCCTGGACTAGTACACCTTCCTTATGGCATCTTTTTTTTTTAAGATTTTATTCATTTATTCATGAAAGACAGAGAGAGAGAGAGAGAGAGAGAGAGGCAGAGGGAGAAGCAGGCTCCCAAGGAGCAGGGAGCCCGATGTGGGACTCGATCCCAGGACCCTGGGACCATGACCTGAGCTGAAGGCAGACACTTATTAACCATCTGAGCCACCCAGGTGCCCATCCTTATGGCATCTTAAGAGAGATAATCTCCAGGCTTGATAGAAACCCTTGATCTTCTTGCTTCAAAAGCTTGGAGGTCAATGAATATTCACATTCCCATCTCACTTTCACCCTGATACTTGCCAAATCAGGCCAAAAAGAAAGCAGTTAGAATCTTGACCTTCCAATTTTAGATAAATACCAATCTCTACGTTAAAGGCTATACAAATATTTGTGACTTTATCACTGGGACACAGAATTGGTGTATTATCTCCAGGTGATCCTCTTCTCTCAGCATTTGTATTTATATATTTATATATGAAGTTTAATTTATTTATAAGGGTATCTGTCCATATCTATATCTATATTGATCAGTTGCTGTAATGGACAGAAGGAGGGAAAGAGAGACAAACTTATCAGTGGATGTCATATCATGGTAGAACACAAGGCTCGAACATAGGTTCAACCTTACTGAAACCCAGCTGCTCTGACCTTGGGAAGGACTTCCTCTCATTGAGCCTCAGGGCCTCCATCTGCAAATCCAGAGAATGAATTCATCTTTACTAAAGGCCCATCCAGTCTTTTGAATCTATAATCGTAAGTGTGGTGGTCAGATGCTCTTCCCTACTCTGCCACCTGGAGAGTGCATTCTGCTTTTATTTTCCATTTTGGTGATGGGGAATTTGAAGCCAGGCAAGGTTGTGAGAGGCCCAGAGCAATTGGTGATAGAGGCTCATCTCCAATTTAAGGCTTTGGCTGCTGGCTCTCTGCTGCATTAACTGTCTTTTAGGTATGTGTTGACATCATATTGGCCTATTCACAATGCCATCCTGAATGACACCACTGACTGGGCAGAAATGTTACATTATTAAAACATTTTGCAGAGTCTTCTTAATGAGATTTATACTCCTAGAAAGCAGACATAACAGCAAGCATATAAATCATATATAGTATTATTTTTAGTTCCTGACTGTTACCAAAAAAGTTTGAAGCAATTTACACTAAAAACAGGTATTACAATCTTAAAAAGCCAGGAGGAAAATTTGGGCAGAGAAGTCTCTGAGAAGCATCCCCAAACTAATGGCTAGGGAAAATAGATCTCTCCCTCTCTCTTTTTCTCTTCTTTCTTTTTCCTTCTCTTTCCCCTCTTGACTTGTATTAAGTTTTCTCTGTTATTTTCTCTTTTCTGTCCTTTTCTTCTTTCTGGGAAAGAAGAAATTTACCTCAGTTTACCTTATGGTGTAAGGTAAATTGAGTCAGGTTTCTGAAACTTAAAGCCAAAAGCATCCTAGTAGACACATTTTTCTCATGGCAGCTCATTAGGTATGAACTTTTATTACCCCCATTTTACAGATGAAGAAACTTGGGCACAGAAGGGTTAAAAATTGCCTAAAGTCACACAGCTGATAAATATGTGGAGCTGGGATTTTAATCAAGAAAGTCCGAATGGCTACACAATTAACCATTAATTTATATGCTTGTAAGTGTGAAGTCAGAGTTTAAACCAGGTCTGTTTGATTCCAACCCCAATGATTTTGACTTCTAGACTCTGCCACCTGTGATAAAAATGATGATAAACATCACAACAAGTGCCCTCTTTAATCCCCATCTAGCCCATTCCCCCCACCTCCCTCCATCAACCCTCAGTTTGTTCTCTATCCTTAAGAGTCACTTAACGACTTGTTTCCCTCTCTCCTTTTATTGTGATGAGCCCTGGGTGTTGTATATGTGATGAATCACTGAATTCTACTCTAGAAACCAATATTGCACTGTATGTTAACTAACAAAATTTAAATAAAAAATAAATTAAAAAAATGATGAGCATAATAATGACAATAACAGTAATGATTACTGTAGCTGACATTTATGTTTTTATTTTTTATTTATTTTTAAAGGTTTTATTTATTTATTTGACAGAGCACAAGCAGGGGAGTGGCAAAGGGAGAGGGAGAGGGAGCAGGGAGCCCATGCGAGGCTCGATCCTAGGACCCTGAGATCATGACCTGAGCTGAAGGCGGACGCTTAACTGACTGAGCCACCCAGGCGCCCCTGTAGGTGACATTTATTGAGCTTTTATAGTATGTCAACATTAGTCTAAATATGTTAAATAAATTAACTCATTTAATCTTCACAAAAACCCTATGAGGTTAGAAATACTATGAGGTATTTAGAAATACTCATTTCTATTCACATTCATATACTGAGGAACAGAAAATTTATTTCTAAAAAATTTTAATTAAGATATAATTCACATACCATAAAATTTACCCTTTTAAAGTGTAAAATTTAGTGATTTTTTAGGATATTCATTATGTTGCACAACCATCGCCACTATATAATTGTAGGACATTTTCATTACCCCAAAAAGAAGGCCTGTATGAATTAGCAACCCCCCCCGCCCCGTCCCTGGCAACCACTAATCTACTTTCTGTCTCTATGGATTTGCCCATTCTGGACATTTCATATAAATGGAATCATACAATATGTGGCCTTTTGTGTCTGGTTTCTTTCACTTGGAATAGAGAAAAACAGCTACCATTTATTGGTTGCCATGACTACTGTGTCCTAAACACTGTTATCGGAGCTTTGTGTGCATTATCTCTAATCCTCCCAATAACCTTGTGGCAGAGTAAAACTATTATCTTCATTTTAATGGGAATACTGAGTCACAGTGCTGTTCAGTAACCTGAATAGAGTGCAACAGCTTATAAACGGCAGAGTTAAAATGCAAACCTAGGTCTCTCTGTATCCAGATCCCACACCCTTTGCCCTCCATCCTTCTGCTTCAAGGTCACATGAAAATGTGGGATAGTAACGTGGTGGTCTTGAAGCCAGAGCAAAGGAGTCAAGTCAGCCTGATGGTGGTGGAAAGTACAGCCCCAAGCTCTCCTGGACTGGTGCCTGTCATGGGGCCGGGGTAGGGGGCACCCCCTCCTGAGTCTGTGCTATAGACCTCAACAAACTTATCTGCCGAGGTCCTGCTTGACCTCTTATCTCTAGAGCTCCCTTGAGGCCCCAGGTACACTCTTTGGTTTTACTCAGTTTGGATGTGTAGGTTGAAGAACTTGTATGGTGGAATTTCTGAGAGCCATTTATGCTGTTGATCTATACTGACACTTTCTCCCAATGTAAAAATCTTCAAGCTGCGCCCTGGTGGGATCTGGGGTAATGCACTTTGAATAGAGAGGATCATGTCTGATTGATAAAGCTGAGATGTGCACTGTGCCGTGGTGATAAATTATTCTTTGTTGGCTTTGGAGGATTGCACATAAAAGAAAAAGTGGTATCTCAAACAGCAGAATCCTAGAATGTTAGAGCTGGAAGTGACCCCCCCAAGAACGAGTATTTAGCTTTTCTTTTTAGAGACAAATAAATCTACCAAGTCCCAGAAAGGAGTGTGGCACAGAGCCCCATTGTGTGTGGTATCTGTGGGTGCCAATGAAACAGCCCACAGGGAACATGGTGCTCTGGCTGCTTAACTCCCTGAGGCCTTGGCCCCAGTGATCCCCAAATTTCAGTGACACACAAACAGATCAGGTGGTACTTGTATTATAGACTCTTCTGGCTCTTGGTGCTGCCGTATCACTGGCTCTCTTTTGTGAAAATGTGCCCTCTGCAGGGTGGACCCTGGTCACTACCCAGAGCACTGATGATGATGATCATGATGATGAAAGACAACATCATCTCAGAAAACCCCAAGAGTTGTGGAAATGACTCATGTTCTAGTGGTTTGCAAGGATGCCTCGGGGTACCAGCCCCTCAGCTGCCACCTCTCCTCAAAGTCACTCATCTAATGTGCCCCCTTCTCCTCCTGAAGGACCACTAGGGCAGCCTGAGAGGGGTGAGGAGACAGCGCAGGTCAGCCAAGCAGAACAAAAATACCCAACACTACAGTTAGCTCTCCCCATGTACCAGCCCCTAGAGTTCTTTTATTTACATATTGCACACAAGCAGATGTTTATACTAATGTTTATGGACAATGAAGAATTCAGTGATGTTTTCCATGCTTTGTATAAGAAGACACAGAAATGGATACTACCGTTCTAGAAATAGTGCTTTCCAAAAGCGTTTGTTTCAGTGATTTGGAAAACAGAGGTCCAAACAGCTCATTTCTTCAGATTGCTGAACTGATTTGCTGTTACTGCCACTAGAGGCCTTTAAGAGTCACTGTTGAGTTCTCAGGTGAAGTGGGAAGCTGGCAGGAAAGAGGGTGTCTGGAGGGAAATCTTTGTCTTTTTGACATTGGGGACAGTGTGTCTCAGGCTCCCCTTTTTAACTTTTTATCTTGAGATAATTTTAGACTTACAAAAGGATTTTGAAAATGGTACAGAGTAGTTCCCTTATGCTCTTCACCCAGCTTCTCCCTATGTTAACATCTTATATAACCATAGAATATTTATCAAAAGGCATTAACCTTGATACAATACCGTTAACCAAACTATAGAATTTATTCAGATCTCATCAGTTTTTCCACTGAAGTCCTTTTTCTGTTCCAGGATTTCACATTGCCTTTGTTGCCTTATTCATGTCATGTCTTCTTGGTCTCCTCCTTAGTCTGGGACAGTTCCTCGGTCTTTCCCTGTCATGCATGACCTTGACATTTTTGAAGATTAGGGGTCAGGTATTTTGTAGAACATCCCTCAATTTGGGTTTGTCTGATGTTTTTCTCATGATTAGAATAGAAATTTCTCATGACTAGATAGATAGGGGAGCATTTTGGTTAAATTTAAGAAAGAACATTACTTTTCTCTGGCTTCCTTCAACCCTCCTTCAGTGTCCTCTGTCTCCATCTCCAGTCCCTCCTCTCTCTACCCTCAGTAGCCAAGACTTTAAAAGTACTTGCTCCTTGTCCAACCCAATGGTAGAGGCATGGGGCACTGCGGAATAAAGGTGCTTTTTTCCCCTTTTCTTTCTTTCTTTCTTTCTTTCTTTCTTTCTTTCTTTCTTTCTTTCTTTCTTTCTTTCTTTCTTTCTTTCTTTCTTCCTTTCTTCCTTCCTTCCTTCCTTCCTTCCTTCCTTCCTTCCTTCCTTCCTTCCTTCCTTCCTTTCTTTCTTTTCTTTCTTTCTTTCTTTCTTTCTTTCTTTCTTTCTTTCTTTCTTTCTTTCTTTCTTTCTTTCTTTCTTTCTTCTTTCTTCTTTCTTTCTTTTCTTTCTTTTCTTTCTTTTCTTTCTTTTCTTTCTTTTCTTTCTTTCTACAAGTGCCCTCAATCTCCAAGAAGGAATTCCAATCTCTTACATCAAGACTCCAAGGAGGCGGCACAGTGCTCCTTTTGAAATGGTTTGAGAAGAGGAGCAGTTCCTCCTGCAGCTGGGATTCATCATTACATTACTTACTGTGTGAAAAACAATGATGTCCCATTAGCAAAATATTAAGCCTGCAGTTTTTTCTACTGAAGTCTGAGGGAGCTTCTTTTTTTTTTTTAAGATTTTATTTATTTATTTGACAGAGAGAGAGAGAGACAGCGAGAGAGGGAACACAAGTAGGGGGAGTGGGAGAGGGAGAAGCAGCCCTCCTGCTGAGCAGGGAGGCTGATGCGGGGCCCGATTCCAGGACCCTGGGATCACGACCTGAGCTGAAGGCAGATGCCCAACGACTGAGCCACCCAGGCGCCCCTTGAGGGAGCTTCTTGAGGTGGCTTCCCCACCTGGGTGATGAGATGTTTCATCTCAGAGGTGCTGATATTTCTTATTTTTGGTGGAGGGAGAAATGCTAACTCTTAGTTTTCTAGAATTTCTAGAAAGATGAGAAGTATTATGAAATCATCAACATTGTAGTTCAGAACAATGATCCTTCTAATTTATGCCAATGGCTAAGATTATCTTTTTCTGATGAAACTTTAGGGCTTCAAAAAGTTTTTTTAATTTTAATTTTTTTATTTAAGTATAATTAACATATAGTGTTATATTAGCTCCAGGTATGCCATGTAGTGATTCAACAATTCTTTTTTAAAAAGAGATTGATTTATTTACTTGAGAGAGAGAGAGAGATTGAGAATCTCAAGCAGATTCCCAAGGTGGGTGCCATCTCACGACCCTGAGATCATGACCTGAGCCGAAATCAAGAGTCGGATGCTTACCTAACTGAGCCAGAGAGGCATCTCTAGTGATTCAACAATTCTATACATTATTCAGTGCTCATCACTATAAGTGTAGTCTTAATCCCCTTCACCTGTTTCACCCATTCCTGCCCCTTCCCTCTGGTAACCGCCAGTTTGTTCTCTATATTTAAGATTCTGTTTTTTCTTTTTTTTTTCTGTTCATTTATTTTGTCTCTCAAATTCCACATATGAGTGACATCATATGGTATTTGTCTTTCTCTGACTGACTTATTTCACTTAGTATTATACCCTCTAGATCCATCCATATTGTTGCAAATGACAATATTTCATTCTTTTTTATGAATGAGTAACATTCCACTATACACACACACATATACATATATACACATATATGTACACACACATACCATGTCCTTTTTATCCATTCATCAGTTGACAGACACTTGGGTTGCTTCCGTATCTTGGCTAGTGTAAATAATGCTGCAGTAAATATAGGGGTGTATATATCTTTTCAAATTGGTATTTTCATTTTCTTTGGGTTAATAGCCAGTAGTGGAATTACTGGATTATATGGTAATTCTCTTTCTAAGTTTTTGAGGAACCTCCATACTGTTTTCCACAGTGGCTGCATCAGATTGCATTCCTACCGGTAGCAACAGTGCACAAGGGTTCCTTTTTCTCCACATCCTCCCCAACACTTATTTCTTATATTTTTGATTTTAGCCATTCTGACAGGTGTGAGATGGTATCTCATTGTGGTTTCGATTTGCATTTCCTTGATGATGAGTGATGTTGAACATCTTTTCATGTTTCTGTTGGCCATCTGTATGCCTTCTTTGGAAAAATGTTCATTTCCTCTGCCCACTTTTAAATTGGATTGTTTTTTGGGTGTTGAGTTTTATAAGTTCTTTGTTTATTTTGGACATTAACCCCTTCTCAGATATATCATTTGCAAATATCTTCTCCCATTCAGAGGGTTGTCTTTTTGTTTTGTTGATGGTTTCCTTCACTGTGCAAACCCTTTTTATTTTGGTATAGTCTCAGTAGTTTAATTTTGCTTTTGTTTCCCTTGCCAAAGGAGACATATCTAGAAAAATGTTTCTACAGCTGATATCAAAGAAATTACTGCCTATGTTTTCTTCTAGGAGTTTTATGGTTTCAGTTCTCACATTAGGTAAAAGTTTAGGGCTTTTTAAAAACACTCTATTGAAGGGCACCTGGGTGGCTCAGTCGTTAAGCATCTGCCTTCGGCTCAGGTCATGATCCCAGGGTCCTGGGATCGAGCCCCGCATCGGGCTCCCTGCTTGGCGGGAAGCCTACTTCTCCCTCTCCCACTCCCCCTGCTTGTGTTCCCTCTCTCGCTGTGTTTCTCTCTGTCAAGTAAATAAATAAAATCTTTAAAATAAAAAAAAAACACTCTATTGAAGGGGCGCCTGGGTGGCTCAGTCGGTTGGTCATCTGCCTTCAGCTCAGATCATGATCCCAGGGTCCTGGGGTGGAGCCCTATGTTGGGCTCCCTGCTCAGCAGGGAGTTTGCTTCTCCATCTCCTTCTGCTCCCTGCCCCCCTCCCCGCTTGTGTTCTCTCTTTCACAAATAAATTAAAAATCTTAAAAAACTATTGAGCATCAAAGTTAGATAAGATGTTCACATTGCTGCTATTTTACAGACGACATCATTGAGGCCAGAGAGGGAAAAACAACCAATCAGTCCATCAATGAAAGCTCTATTTCTCATTTTCTAGGTGCTCAGTTATTTACTGGTTAGTATAAGGGCGTATAGATTTATAGGTCTGCCTTCAGCTCAGGTCATGATCCCAGGGTCCTGGGATCAAGCCCCTCGTTGGGCACCCTGCTTGGTGGGGGTCTGCTTCTCCCTCTCCATCTGTGCTCTCTCTCTTTTGAATAAATAAATAAAATCTTTTAAAAAAATAAAGTGACAATAACAAGGCAGTGTGTTATGGTACTGATGCTAAGTGTCATAAGAATTCATAGAAAGTCCAATAAAAGCTCAAAAAAACTTTAAAGAGGAAGTAAAAACTGAGCTGGATCTTTAACAACTTACAGAATTTGGAGAGATAAAAAACCAGATCATAGAAGGCATGGAAGAAAAGATTGGAGGATTAAGGGCACATGTGTGACATGAGGAGAGTAGTGTTTATAGCACTTTAATTATCCTGAGATATGCAGTGCAATCAGTTGTTGCAGGCAGAGAGTCATTTATTGCCAGGCAAGAGTGACATTTATTCTGGGCCTCCTGGAGGCAGCACCAAAGCACTGTGGTTCATTGGTGAGACTAGGAATCAGGTAGGAAAGGAAAATTGCTGTATGGATCACATGGGAGAGCCTCTCTGGAGTAAATGTATCCCTGAGTGCTTCTTAAATTAATTTAAAAGGCATATTGGCTAACATTTTAAGAGTGCTTATTATGTGCTAGCCATTGCTTTATGTGCAGTAGTTCATGTAATCGCTCTTCTAAGAGTTGGAAAATGAGGGTTGGAAAATAAGTAACTTCTTCAAAATCACAGGGCCAGCAAATAGCAAAGTAAAGTTTCCCAAATAGGCCTGATTTCAGAGTCCTTATCTGTCCTGATGCCCAGTACATGGCTGCAATATTTCTTCTATGTTAGAGCTGGAGGAACTTTTGAATTCTAGTCCAAGGTCTGGTCTTAATGAAGAGCCAGCCAAAGCCCAAAAGAGGGAGAGCAGTGCACGTAATCCCGAGTCAATTAGCTCTTCTGCAAAATCGTGGTGCCTCTGATACCAGGTATCCTGGCACTAGGGATGGGGGTGTCTGATCATGAGTGCTCTGTGACTTGGGGGGACAAACCCTCTCTAAAGGAACTCAGGCTTTAGATTTTGCTGATTAAAATCAGGGTCCCTATATCCTTCAGTGACTCTTCCCCCTCCAGCTGTGACTAGAGATCTGGTACAGGAAGAAGCTAAAAGGAGGGCTTTCCTGGCAGGAACCCATGTACCCAGGGCTGGGAAGTCAGTGGTGGGGATGGTGGACCTAGGCTTCATCACACCATGACTCTGAAGGCTTTTCTGTTTAGACAAGTATTTTTTATAACATGGCCACTGTGTGTCCTTGGGCAAAATCCTTACCCTTTTTGAATGTCAGCATTTCATCTGTAAAGTGAATATCCTGATCATTCTTGCCTTTTTAGGGTTTTGGGTGTCAGAATGAAATAGCTTTGGGTTAGTATACAGAGTAGGCCCTCAGTGAACATTAACTCCCTGAAAAACCTTGGTAGGATAAGCAGCAGGCTGCAGAGGGGCAAAATCACTTAATCTAGAGCCAGACAACACTGACAATGCATTTAGGATCTAACTTGGGTATGGTCTTGAGTGAAGCAGATAGGCTTTCACCTGAAAATGAAGGAGTTCACTTAAATGGAGCAAAGTGGTAATTGTTATGAAGGCACATGAGATGCAAAAGCAGTGGGGGACAAGAAGCCGATAAAAAAGGCAAGGGAGAAGGGAACTATCCAGAAATCTACTTTTTCGCATCTCACATATTTTCCCAAACCCTTTGTTGCCGTGGAGAACACAAGCCCCATACAAATAAAACTGCAAACTACAGGTAGTTTTAGAGAAACTTAACCATAATAATAATGGTAATATGCACCATATGTTGAGTGATGCAATGACCAAGACCTGAGCTGGATGCTTTACACAGAGTATGTTAATCTTCGATAAGAATCCTGCAAGGTAAGAATTACTGAACACAGTTTCCAGGCGAGGAAACTGAGTTTCTGGTATGTTAAGCTAATATTCCAGGTTCTGCAGATAGGTTGCAGGGGTGATGGGATTCTAACTAGGGTTTCTTGGGCTTCAAATGGTTTGCTCTTTGCTATGCCTGGATATTTCTAATTTTCACTTATGTGCTAGACTTTCAAGTGGTCTAATTAAGAGGCAACATTTATTTTCAGAAGCTGTAGCCAGACCGTAAAGCCTTCCTGGTGTTCCTCTTTTAGAGCTGGTTTTCAGAAATACATAAAGATATCAATCATTCCTGCTCCTTTCCAGCCATAGCCTGTTTAGGGTCCATTGGTAATTTCACCTTTGGATTCCCTACCTTGTTTTTTTTTAAAGATTTTATTTATTTATTTGTCAGAGAGAGAGAGAGAGAGAGAGAGCACAAGCAGGGGGAGTGGGAGAGGGAGAAGCAGACTCCCCGCCGAGCAAGGAGCCCGATGCGGGACTTGATCCCAGGACCCTGGGATCATGACCTGAGCCGATGGCAGACGTTTAACTGACTGAGCTACCCAGGCACCCCAATATCTCCTGTTGTACTTTTTTCTTTTTTTTCTGTTCTGTTTCTTGACCTGAGAGGCCATTTTGTTGGTGTTCACTTTATACTATAGTACATCAATTTTAGGAAACACATGTGTGTGTGTGTGTGTGTGTGACTTTGTGTGTGTGTATGTCTGTGTGTCTGTGGCCTGTTGGGCTTCAGTTTCCTCACCTAAAAGTGAAGAATCTCTAAGGTCCCTTCAAAATCTAATAATTTGTATTTCTAGTGTCCTCTGATGACCAGGACTTGGCAGTGAGGGTAAGAAACCATTGCTGACAGACCCTCCCATACAGGGCTTCAACTCATTCCTGGTGGGAGCAGAGGGGACATGATCTATGGAACTGAAGTGCCCCAGCTTTCCTTCTGGGTCCCTTCCTCCATGCCACTTCATATGGTAACAAGCAGCTGATGCCACTGTGCACAGGTTTCTTCAGCAAGTCCCCTGCCACATTTTATTGCTTGGGAATTGCTCAACTGATGTGCATGTGCTTCTTGCTTTGGCTCATTTCACTCATTCACAACAAAGATGGCAATCCTGCCAGGTCAACAAAACACAGTTAAATACATTGCAAATCATGCAACACATTCAACAAGTGTTTTCCTACCACATATTACATATTCAGAAGGCAGTGGCTCCAAGAGGAGTTGCAAAACCAGAGTTCTGCCTGCACCATTGAGACAGAGCAGGGATTGGACTCGGATCCCCTCACCCCTAACCACCAAATCCAGCATTCCACAAGAGCTAAAACTCTACGCTCTTGAGTAGCATATCTTGTAGAAATGCGGACACAAGATTCTTTTTGAAAGGAGGGACTTGGGATGCCTGGGTGGCTCAGTTGGTTAAGTGTCTGCCTTCAGCTCAGGTCATGATTCTGGGGTCCTGTGTTCGAGCCCCACATTGGGGTTCTTGCTCAGCAGGAAGCCTGCTTCTCCCTCTCCCACTCCCCCTGCTTGTGTTCCCTCTCTCGCTGTGTCTCTCTCTGTCAAATAAATAAATAAAAATCTTAAAACAGCAACAACAACAAAAAAACCCACAGAATTATATACAAAGATGAGTCTTAGAAAAAGCAACATGCAGGGCGCCTGGGTGGCTCAGTTGGTTAAGCGACTGCCTTCGGCTCAGGTCATGATCCTGGAGTCCCGGGATCGAGTCCCGCATCGGGCTCCCTGCTCAGCAGGGAGTCTGCTTCTCCCTCTGACCCTCTTCCCTCTCATGCTCTCTCTCTCATTCTCTCTCAAATAAATAAATAAAATCTTTAAAAAAAAAAAAGAAAAAGAAAAAGCAACATGCAGGGCGCCCAGGTGCTCAGCAGGGAGTCTGCTTCTCCCTCTGACCCTCCCCCATCTTGGGCTCTCTCTCTCTCTCACTCTCTCTCTCTCTCAAATAAATAAATAAAATCTTAAAAAAAGAAAAAGAAAAAGCAACATGCATAGCTCTGTTCCTGAAGAGGGGTGAAGAATTGGATTGAAAGGCAGGTTGTGGCCACATTGTGAATGGCCTCAAAGGACAACTGAGGATGTTTGGACATTACCTTACTGCCATGGAGAATTACTGAAGGTTTTAGACCAGGGCAGTAGTGCTGAGGATAGTTTTAGATAATATAAAAATAAATATTCAGGAAGAAAGAGTAATAGGATAAGAGAAATATGGAATGAATCAGAAGGTCATTCTGGGCAGACTCTAAAAGATTTGAACTGTACCTCTTCTGTTTTCACAGATGCATTTGTTTTGTTTTTAATAATGTAGCATTGAATATCACAATTTACAAGTTTTTATTTTTTTAAAGATTTTATTTATTTGACAGAGAGAGACAGTGAGAGAGGGAACACAAGCAGGGGGAGTGGGAGAGGGAGAAGCAAGGGGAGTGGGAGAGGGAGAAGCAGGCTTCCCGCCGAGCAGGGAGCCCAATGCGGGGTGTGATCCCAGGACCCTGGGATCATGACCTGAGCTGAAGGCAGATGCTTAACGACTGAGCACCCAGGCGCCCCATGATTTACGAGTTTTTAGTTGGAAAAAAAAATGTACCGAGAAGGATGAAGAATTCTATTCCTCCTTATTTCACTTTTTTGGGATAAATGACGTATTTTAAATGTCTTCTCAGAGAAGAGGAGCTATTCAGTATAACACGTCAGCATTGCTGTCCCCAAGGAGTAGGGACTCAAGACAAATGCTCCAGCTCCTTTATGGGAATCAGTTACATTTGAGGGATGAAATAAAGTGATCTGCTTGACATTTATTTAATAGAAATAAGGTTTATTGACAACTTCTAAAACAAAGTCTGGCTCAACTCTTTACGAAACTATTCACCCTTTCTATGCTTTAATTTTCTTGTCTGCGGGGTGAGCTAATGAGAGTACATACCTGAGGGTTATAAAGATCCAACAATGTAATTTTTTAAGATGGGAGTCTTCATTATTCAATTAATGCTGACAGGAAAACAGTTTCACAGTTTAGAAAAGCCAATAATAAATGCAAACTTTCAGGATTATATTTCATACTTTATACCAGAATACATCCCAGATGAATTAAAAATAAGCATATTTTTTAAAGATACTTAATATATATAAAGGATCTTCACCAATAGAGAAGAAAAAGAATAGGAAAACGGACTAAGGACACAGTTCATCGAGTACAGTTGTTATGTGAAGTACACAGCACTCTATCTTGCAAGTGTCATTTCTAAGGAAATGGAGATGCATGAGGATGTACCCATAGGGTTTCCTTCTAAAGTATGAATAGTATACATTGTGGAATTATGGAGGAGTTTGTTTATTGATCTGTAGCTTCTCTTTTAAAAAACAATAAATATGTATTACTTGTATAATTGTGTATTTTTTTTTTTTTAAGAAAAGAGGTCCTGGACAAAATGGTGAAAATAAAGAATTTTCCTTCACTTTGTGAAATCTGTTTCCTTTTCTACCCCACTCCTTCCCTCCTTCCAGTCTAATTCCCCATGTGGCTTCAAAGATTCAGTCCTAACTCTTAGGCACACCTGATTCCTAGCCCAAGTCACACAGTTGCACTCTCTCTCAGCCACTGTGGTACCTCTGAACTCACCGACTGCTCCCACTACTCCTTGCTATTGGCTGAAAGGAGTGAATGTAGTTATACAAAGCAAATATCCATTAGTCTAGAGATAAGTTAGAATACAGTTTCTGCTGGTGAGGGAAGGGAACCAGTTTTTTCATCTTTGCATGGGAAAGTTGGCCCTGTGCATTAGGATTCAGTGATTCCCATGTCCTGAGTAAAATGGCATGCTTCCAGAGGGATGCACAGGGGAAACCCCTGGCTTTCTTGCCAGCAGCCTCCCTTGGCTATTCCCTTGGAGGACATGACAAGTCTATTACAGTACTCTTTCCAGCTGAGCCCTGGCATAGCCTCAGAATCCTGACCCAGGATTCCTGAGCACAGTGCTATATCCTAGCTCCTCAGAGTATGGTCTTAGCATCACCCAGGAGTTTATTAAAGATGCATATATTCAGGCCCCACTCCAAACGTACTGAATCAGAATCTGGTTCTCATTTTCAGGAATTCTTATATGGTATACAGCTGTGGCAGAGAATTACCTAAATATAACCCAATCATCCATTTCATTGAGCATGGTTTGAGGTCACCTAGGATATTTTAGAAAAGGGTTTTATATACATTATCTCATTCTCCACAACAATCCTACCAGGGTGATACCATTATCTTCTTCATTTGACAGATAAAGGGAATTGAGACATGGGGAGGGGCCAAATACTCTGAAAGTCGCTAAGCCTAGACGCAAATACTCCAGGTACCATGTCAACTTGGTGAAGGAAAATGATGTATGAGACACGGTCTTGGAATAAAGCTTTTTATAATATTGAAGCATGCCCACAAATAACTTAGATGAAGAAGAATCCAGAAGTTCCAAGGGGGTACAAGTGAATGTCATAAACTTTTGAAGGAAGAAGAGGTCACCTTCAAGTTCAATGATCAGAGCAGATTTCATGAAGAAGGTGCTTTTTTTTTAAAAAAAAAAGATGTATTTATTTTTATTTTAGAGAGAGAGCAAGAAGAGAGGCAGAGGGAGAGAAACTCAAGCAGACTCCCTGCTGAGCAAGGGGCCTGACTTGTGGCTTGATCTCAAGACCCTGAAATCATAACCTGAGCTGAAATCAAGAGTTGGACACTTAACCCACTGAGCCACCCAGGCACCCCCTCATGAAGAAGGTGCTTTTTAAATATAACCTTGAAAGATGTAAGGGCGGGCTCTGGTAGGAAGAGACTGAATGAATTACTATGTGGAAAGTAGAACACTCTTAAACAGGATCTGACATAGAGGAAATGCTCAGTGAATATCAGCTATTATGATGTATCTCTACTGTGTTATATTAGTTTCAGGTGTACAGTATAGTGACTCAGCAATTCCATACATCACCCAGTGCTCATCACGACATGTGCACTCCTTAATCCCCATCACCTGTTTCACCCATCCCCCCCATCCCCCTCCCCTCTGGTAACCTTCAGTTTGTTCTCTGTAGTTAAGAGTCTGTTTCTTGATTTCTCTCTCTCTCTCTTTTGCCCTTTGCTCATTTGTTTTGTTTCTTAAATGATATGGCAACTAACTGGAATTAAAATAAAGACAAGTAAAATAAAAATAAAGTTGTTAAGAGTATACATTTTCATGACATAATTAATGAATTTGTGTAAAACTGAGCCAGAAAAAAGTTCAATTTAGGTATAAATTTGTTAAAATGGTATGTATTGCATTATATAAAGAAACACAAGATTTGTAATGTATAAATTTATGCTATTACTCATCTGTTTTTTCATTCTCATTATGTTTTAGAAGTTACAAAATATTTTATTATTTATTTTTATTTTTAAAAAAGATTTTATTTATTTATTTGACAGAGAGAGACACAGTGAGAGAGGGAACACAAGCAGGGGGAGTGGGAGAGGGAGAAGCAGGCTTCCCACTGATCAGGGAGCCCGACTAGGGGCTCGATCCCAGGACCCCGGGACCATGACCTGAGCCAAAGGCAGATGCTTAACAACTGAGCCACCCAGGTGCCCCAGTTATAAAATATTTTAAAGAAAAAAATGTATCTCTGCTGTATCCATCTGTTGTGTGTGTGTGTGTGTGTGTGTTGTAACTGTTATAATGTGTATAGTGAGGGTCTCTATAGAAGCAATATGGAGGGTACAAATCCACCAACCTTACCTAACCCAGATTTCATATGTCTCTCCAGGAGGTCATTCTGAGAAATTTGATCAAAGACCACATCCCAGATATGAGTGCCCTCCTCCTGCTAGTCTGGTCACTGTCCAAAAAGACCATGGAGAGGCATGTGTGATGACTTTTTGTAAACTCATCCACATCTTGCTGCTTAGCCCATGTAGGTAACTACATAGAAGTAGTAAGTGACTACTTCCTTCAGTCCATTCTCTGGGATTGAGGGGTCACACCCACTGTCTAGGGGGAGTCACAGGATCTCCCCTGAACTGCTTTGTGGAGATCTCATTGCAGAGGATTTCTTCTGTGTCTTTTGACATCAGACAAGGAATGGGTACCCATCTTGTAGTGGATGGACACATTTTGTCCTCAGATGTTGGGGCCATCTCACCTCAAGCCTGACACCCAAATAATCCAGAACTTGTGGGTTCTGGAGCCTGGAAGACGTCATTTCAAATCCTGGAGCCCTCAAGTCCTGGTTGTGTAACCTTAGGCAAGTCATCTATCCTCTCTGAGTCTCAGGAAAATGCCCATCTTGGAGCGTATCTCTGTGTTTTAGTAATGTGTGCCAAGTGCCTGGCTTCTAGCCACCTTCAGAAAATTTTCTGACCACCTGCCATGTGCCTGAGTACTGTTCTAGGTGCTGAGGCTACAACAGAGAACAAAACCAACAGAGTCCCCGATTTTATAGATTAGATCAGTAAATATTTATAGCAGAGAGTGGCCAGGTTGGAGGAAAGGGTATGTTGGGGTACACTGGGGGTGGAGGGATTATATTTAGGGTGGGCAGGGAAGGCCTCACTGATAAGGGTCATTAGAGCAGAGAGACCAGAGGGATGTGATGCTAGAGAGAGAGACACTCTGACTTCGAGGTTTTTATCCTGATGCTTCCCCTGACCTGGGACACCACCCCCAGATAACCCCATGGCTGACTTCCTTATCTCCTTCAGGCCTCTCTGCTTATTTCCTTCCTGGTGAGCCCTTCTCAGACACCTCCTTTGGAAAATAGCTGCAAGCCACAGTCAGTCTCTACCTCCTCACCCTATTTAATTTCTTTACATAGTGCTCATCACCACCTGACATATATCTATTAATGTATTGGCTTAATGCCAACACATCGCCAATGCCCATGTCTCTATTTTTAAAATATTTTATTTATGTATTTGAAAGAGAGAACAAGCGGGGAGAGCAGCATAGGGGGAGGGAGAAGCAGGCTCCCCGCTGAGCAGGGAGCCCAATGCTGGACTCAATCCCAAGATCCTGGGATCATGACCCGAACAGAAGGCAGACACTTAATCACTTAACCTACTGAGCCACCCAGGCCCCCCCCCCTTTTTTATCCTTTTACATGCAGTCTCTTTTTTAAAAATTTAAATTCAATTAATTAACATATAATGTATTATTTGTTTCAGGGGTATAGGTCTGCAATTTGCCTCTCGAAGAGAGGTTGGCAAACTATTGCCCATGGGCCAAAATTGATTCACTATCTGTTTCTGAAGATAAAATTTTATTAGAATACAGCCACACCCATCCCTTTACGTATTGTCTATGGCTGCTTTTGCATTACAATAGCAGAGTTGAGTAGTTATGAAAGAGACCATATGACTCTCTTAGCTTAAACTATTTGTTATCTGGCCCTGTACAGGAAAAAGTTTGCTGACCTCTGTTCCAGCATGTAACCCCTGTAGAAGCAGGAATTTTGTTTTGTTTATAGCTGTATTCCCAGGTTCTAGTAATGAGGGAGCAGAAAGCTAGCTGAAGACAAAGCATAAATTGACACCCTGCAACCTACCCCCACCCAACTCCTGGGTGGGATATGTGTGACGTTCTTCCAGGAAGCTCCTAACTATCTTAATGTTAATGCCTTGCTACAGGGGAAAACAACCTTAACTTGACAATGGCAAGGCCTCAGGATATCTTGTAGGTCCTCTTTAGCGTTATCTTGTAGGTCTTCTTTAGCATATGAAAGTTCTTTTGAAAACCTCCCTTTTCCTTACCTTCCCCAACTCCCCTGTATATAATCAGTCACCCCTCGCAACCCTGGTGCGGCACCTCTTTCTGCCCACGGGTCCTGTCCCCATGCGTTAATAAAACCACCATTGTGCACCAAAGATGTCTCAAGAATTCTTTCTTGGTCGTTGGCTCCGGACTCCACCCCACTGAACCTCACCTATATTCCAAAACCACATCACTAGCACAGTGCTTGGCTGTACTTGGCATATAGCAGGCCCTCACGAAATATTAGTTTACTGAATGAATGTAGGAGAAGAGTGATTGAAATGACCAGAAAAGTAGTCCAGGCTTAAGTTGGGTCATAAATGCTATGCTAAAGGACTTGGCTGTTGTTCTCTGATGATGGTGGGGGTGTCCTATGAGGGCGAGAGTGAGGGAAACTCTAGGTTCTGTCAGTGAAGAAGTTAAACAGCTGTTTCTACTATGAGATCACTATTTTTTTTTAAAGATTTTATTTATTTACTTGACAGAGACACAGCGAGAGAGGGAACTCAAGCAGGGGGAGTGAGAGAGGGAGAAGCAGGCTTCCTGCAGAGCAGGGAGCCCGACACAGGGCTCAATCCCAGGACACTGGGATCATGACCTGAGCCAAAGGCAGACGCCCAACGACTGAGCCCCCCAGGCGCCCCTGAGATCACTAGTATTCATGCCAACAGTATGTTAGAACGTTCTGTATAAAGTATGGTCATGCAGGCATCATTTGTGGGCATCTGGTAATACTACTCAAGGCAGAAAAGAGTTTTTTTTTTGAATGTTTGTCATTTATTCAGAATAACAGTAAAATATTAGTTTGTGAATATATACTATTTAGAACCTGAAATAAAGATTTTGATCCTTATAGCTTATTTTACACAATTGCTTCTTTATATTATGTTATACATTGTTGATGAAAGTATGTGTATCTCAAAGAAGAAAGAAATGGAACAAATAACCCCAAAATTTCTGTGGAACCAGAAAAGACCCCGAATTGCCAGAGGAATGTTGAAAAAGAAAAGCAAAGCTGGTGGCATCACAATTCCGGACCTCAAGCTCTACTACAAAGCTGCCATCATCAAGACAGCATGGTACTGGTGCAAAAACAGACACACAGATCAACGGAACAAAACAGAGAGCCCAGAAATGGACCCTCAACTCCGTTGTCAACTAATCTTCGACAAAGCAGGAAAGAACGTCCAATGGAAAAAAGACAGTCTCTTCAATAAATGGTGTTGGGAAAACTGGACAGCCACATACAGAAGAATGAAACCGGACCATCTCCCTACACCGCACACAAAACTAGACTCAAAATGGATGAAAGACCCCAATGCGAGACAGGAATCCATCAAAATCCCAGAGGGGAACACAGGCAGCAACTTCCTCGACCTCAGCCGCAGCAACCTCTTCTGCAGGAACTAGAATTGGATGGCTTTTTTGATTATTATTCCAACTTTGTCACAGTTGAAATATGAGCTGCTGGTAAGGGGGTGTCTGTACCTCTTCCATTAACAGAACCCTTAGAAGCTAAATTTTCACAGGAATGGAGCTCTCCATCAAGTTCTGGAGGCTGAGAAGTCCCGGATCAGGGTGCCAGCAAGGTCAGGTTTCGGTGAGAGCAACTTTTCCTGGTCTCCTGGTCATGGTGGCAGGTTGGGAAATTGGCAGAAAAGTTTTAAGGGAGGACATGTAGGGTCACAAAATGCAGGGTGTGAACCCTGCTTCTCCCATAGACTGGCTGTGGAGCCCGGAGAGTTGAATAAACTTCTCTATACCTTAGTATTCCTCATCTTCAAAAAATGGAATATTAAGAGGCCCACCCTCATTGGTTTGCTTGTAAATTTAAGTAGGTTAATTACATAAAATGTTCGGATTAGATGGGGTTTTGGAATACAGATAACGTTTGGTGGGGTGAGGTCTGGAGCTGACGACCAAGAAAGAATTCTTGAGATGTCTTTGGTGCATAATGGTGGTTTTATTGAAGCACAGAGACAGGGGGACGCCTGGGTGGCTCAGTCAGTTAAGCGTCTGCCTTCCCGCTCAGGTCATGATCACAGTGCCCTGGGATTGAGTCCCGCATCAGGCTCCTTGCTCAGCAGGGAGCCTGCTTCTCCCTCTGCCTGCAGCTCCCCCTGCTTGTACCCTTGCTCACTCTCTCTCTCCCATGCTCTCTCTCTCTAACAAATAAATAAATAAAATCTTAAAAAAAAAAAAAAAGCACAGAGACAGGACCCATGGGCAGAAAGAGCTGTCGCACCAGGGTCTTTGAGGAGCAGTGATTATATACTCCGGAGTTGGGGGAAGTAAGGAAAAGGGAGGTTTCAAAAGAACTTTCATATGCTAAAGAGGACAGACCTACAAGATACCTACAAGATACCAGAGGCCATGCCATTGTCAAGTTAAGGTTGTTTTCCCCTCTAGGAAGGTATTAGCATTAAGATAGTTGGGAGGTTCCTAGAAGAATGTCACACATGTCCCACCCAGGAGGTTGCAGGGTGTCAGCTTATGTGACTCTCCATTATTAACAACTTTCCATGATGACCCCCCATGTGTATATTATTATAAGAGTGTATGATATTGCATAGTAAAGAATTTAACTTTGCCCAGACAGTGGTCTGGACTTCGTCCTCAGCTTCTGAACCCTAAGCTCTAGGCCTTGGAATGTCATGCATGATGGGAGGGTCTTTGTTTGCTTGGGAGTCTTAGTCCAGCAGATACTAACTTGTGATTTAGAGTGGGGGCTTTGAGCCACACCAACAGTATGATTTAGTGTGGGGGACCTAGTCCAGCCAGATAGTAGCTATGTGATGTGAAGTGGGGACTCAGAGCTATACCAACAATGTGATGAAGGGTGGGGGTTTTGGGTCATGTGCCTTGGCCTCTTGATGGCTAGAAACTAAGACCAGCCATGTCGGCAGGCAAATGTGCCTACATCAAGGAGCCCCATTGAAGACTCTGGATATTAAGGCTTGGGTGAGTTCCTTGGTTGGCAGTACTCTATGCTATTGTTGGATATCAATACCGGGAGAATAACACTGCTCTGATTCTATGGGGAGAGAACAACTGGAAGCTCTGCATTTGGTATCCTCCTGGACCCTGCCCTGTTCATCTCTGTCGTTAGCTTATTTTAATTTAATTTTTTTTTTAAAGATTTTATTTATTTATTTGAGAGAGAGAATGAGAGAGCACGAGAGGGAGGAGGGTTAGAGGGAGAAGCAGACTCCCCGCTGAGCAGGGAGCCCCATGTGGGACTCGATCCTGGGACTCCAGGACCATGACCTGAGCCGAAGGCAGTCGCTTAACCAACTGAGCCACCCAGGCGCCCAGCTTATTTTAATTTTAATCTGTATTCTTTCCCTATAATAAACTATAACCATGAGTATAACAGCTTTCCATAAGTCCTGTGAATCCTTCCAGCAAATTATTGAAACTGAGAGTGGTTTTGGGAACCCCCTGAACTTACAATTGCTGTTGGTAGTGACAGTGTTTGTTTTGTTTTTTTTTTAAGATTTTATTTATTTATTTGACAGAGAAAGATAGTGAGAGAGGGAACACAAGCAGGGGGAGTGGGAGAAGGAGAAACAGGCTTCCTGCCGAGCAGGGAGCCCCACGCAGGGCTTGATCCCAGGACCCTGGGATCATGACCTGAGCCAAAGGCAGACGCTTAACGACTGAGCCACCCAGGTGCCCCGTGACAGTGGTTTTGTGTGGACCATTCCCTCTAACTTTTCAGTTGGCTATCTTTTTGAAATATGCAGTGTGGGGGCCTACATGGGCCCCAGACCTTTTCACAGCCTGCCCCCTTGTGAGGTGCTGGGTCCCCACACATCCTCATCAGGGGACCTGCACCCTCCTCAGCAGGTTGTGAAACTCTGAGGTTGACAGAGAGGGCAAGGCCACCACCTTATCCCAGGAGCACCATCTTGTAGGGGCCACAGGAAAGGGTTTTTCTAATAGTAATGGGGTTCTGGGAGAGAGGAGGATGCATGTTTCTCTTCTTTCTTTTCCAGACCTTTGTGGTGAATGCCCCTGTTCTCATACTAGGGTCTCACATTGCAGGGGGGCAGAGGTGGACAGATGGGGCCTACCCTAAGGGTAATAAGGTCCTTATTCCATGGAGGAGAAAAACATATCAGTGCATAATAATGGCAATAATCAGAATATTAGAAATTAATAAAAGTTTGCTCTTTGCATTCTTGTGCACACAGCTCTGTGCATGTATATGAGTGTTTCTTTATGATACATTCTTAGAAGTGGAATTGCTGGGCTCCTGGGTGGCTCAGTCAGTTAAGCGTCTGCCTTCGGCTCAGGTCATGATCCCAGGGTCCTGGGAATAAGCCCGGCATCCAGCTCCCTGCTCAGCGGGGAGCCTGTTTCTCCCTCTGCCTGCCGCACCCCCTGCTTGTGCTCTCTCTGTGTCTCTCTCGGTCAAATAAATTATAAAAAAAAGAAAATCTTAAAAAAAAGAAGTGGAATTGCTGCATCAAGGGAGTCATTCATTCAACCACAACTAATGAGCACATACTGTATACTGAGTGGAGTTCTAGGCAATGGGCAAGTGTTCCTCTCCTGGGTGTGAGGTCCCTGAGCTCTTTGCAGTTTTTTCTTTAGAGTGTAGTAAGGACCCTAAGGTACTTGAGGGTCTCTGTTCAGAGTTTGCAATGTCTGAGCTGTTACAGGGTCTGTGTCCTCGGTATGTCATCTTGGAACTCCATGAGGGTCTGTGTCCCAGGGGGGTGAGGACTCTGAGCTGTCTGGGGGATCTTTTCTCCAGCAGATGAGGTCTCTGAAATTTGGGGGGATCTTTTGAAGGGTGTGAGGTTTATTTCTTTTTTCCCCAGCTTTACTGAAATATAATTGCATATAACATTGTGTAAGTTTAAGGTATATAATGTATTGTTTTGATACATTTATATATTGCAAAATGATTACCATGGTAGCATTACCTAACGCCTCCACCCTGTTACATAATTACCATTTCTTTATTGTACTGAGAACACTTAAGATCTACTCTCTTAGCAACTTTCAAGTATATGATACGGTATTATTAGCTATAATCACCATGGTGTACATTACATCCCCAGAACCTACTCATCCTTTTTTAAAAAAATTTTATTATGTTATGTTAATCACCATACATTACATCATTAGTTTTTGATGTAGTGTTCCATGATTCATTGTTTGCTTATAACACCCAGTGCTCCATTCAGTATGTGCCCTCCTTAATACCCATCACCAGGCTAACCCATCCCCCCACCCCTCTCCCCTCTAGAACCCTCAGTTTGTTTTTCAGAGTCCATAGACTCTCATGGTTGGTCTCCCCCTCCGATTCTCCCCCCTTCATTTTTCCCTTCCTGCTATCTTCTTTTTTTTCCAACATATAATGTATTTTTTGTTTCAGAGGTACACATCTGTGATTCAACAGTCTTGCACAATTCACAGCGCTCACCATAGCACATACCCTCCCCAATGTCCATCACCCAGCCACCCCATCCCTCCCACCCCCCACCACTCCAGCAAACCTCAGTTTATTTCCTGAGATTAATAATTCCTCATATCAGTGAGATCATATGATACATGTCTTTCTCTGATTGACTTATTTCACTCAGCATAATACCCTCCAGTTCCATCCACGTCATTGCAAATGGCAAGATTTCATTCCTTTTGATGGCTGCATAATATTCCATTGTATATATATATGCCACATCTTCTTTATCCATTCATCTATTGATGGACATCTTGGCTCTTTCCATAGTTTGGCTATTGTGGACATTGCTGCTATAAACATCTGGATACATGTACCCCTTCAGATCCCTACATTTGTATCTATGGGGTAAATACCCAGTAGTACAATTGCTGGGTTATAGGGTAGCTCTATTTTCAACTTTCTGAGGAACCTCCATACTCTTTTCCAGAGTGGCTGCACCAGCTTGCATTCTCACCAACAGTGTAGGAGGGTTCCCCTTCCTCCACATCCCTGCCAACATCTGTCATTTTCTGACTTGTTAATTTTAGCCATTCTGACTGGTGTGAGGTGGTATCTCATTGAGGTTTTGATTTGGATTTCCCTGATGCCGAGCGATGTTGAACACTTTTTCATGTGTCTGTTGGCCATTTGGATGTCTTCTTTGGAAAAATGCCTGTTCATGTCTTCTGCCCATTTCTTGATTGGATCATTTGTTCTTGGGGTGTTGAGTTTTGGTAAGTTCTTTATAGATTTTGGATACTAGCCCTTTATCTGATATGTCATTTGCAAATGTCTTCTTCCATTCTGTCTGTTGTCTTTTGGTTTTGTTGACTGTCTCCTTTGCTGTGCAAAAGCTTTTTATCTTGATGAAGTCCCAATAGTTCATTTTTGTCCTTGCTTCCCTTGCCTTTGGCGATATTTCTAGGAAGAAGTTGCTGCAGCTGAGGTCGAAGAGGTTGCTGCCTGTGTTCTCCTTTAGGATTTTGATGGACTCCTGTCTCACGTTTAGGTCTTTCAACCATTTGGAGTCTATTTTTGTGTGTGGTGTAAGGAAATGGTCCAGTTTCATTCTTCTGCATGTGGCTGTCCGATTTTCCCAACACCATTTGTTGAAGAGACTGTCTTTTTTCCATTGGACATTCTTTCCTGCTTTGTCAAAGATTAGTTGACCAGAGAGTTGAGGGTCCATTTCTGGGCTCTCTATTCTGTTCCACTGATCTATGTGTCTGTTTTTGTGTCAGTACCATACTGTCTTGATGATGACAGCTTTGTAATAGAGCTTGAAGTCTGGAATTGTGATGCCACCAGCTTTGCTTTTCCTTTTCAACTTTCCTCTGGCTATTTGGGGTCTTTTCTGGTTCCATACAAATTTTAGGATTATTTGTTCCATTTCTTTGAAAAAAGTATTTTGATAGGGATTCCATTAAATGTGTAGATTGCTCTGGGTAGCATTGACATCTTCACAATATTTGTTCTTCCAGTCCATGAGCATTGGAACGTTTTTCCATTTCTTTGTGTCTTCCTCAATTTCTTTCATGAGTATTCTATAGTTTTCTGAGTACAGATTCTTTGCCTCTTTGGTTAGATTTATTCCTAGGTATCTTATGGTTTTGGGTGCAATTGTAAATGGGATCGACTCCTTAGTTTCTCTTTTTTCTGTCTTGTTGTTGGTGTATAGGAATGCCACTGATTTCTGTGCATTGATTTTATATTCTGCCACTGTACTGAATTCCTGTATGAGTTCTAGCAGTTTTGGGGTGGAGTCTTTTGGGTTTTCCACATAAAGTATCATATCATCTGCAAAGAGTGAGAGTTTGACTTCTTCATTGCCAATTCGGATGCCTTTTATTTCTTTTTGTTGTCTGATTGCTGAGGCTAGGACTTCTAGTAGTATGTTGAATAGCAGTGGTGATAGTGGACATCCCTGCTGTGTTCCTGACCTTAGGGGGAAAGCTCTCAGTTTTTCCCCATTGAAAATGATATTTGCTGTGGGTTTTTCATAGATGGATTTATGATATTGAAGTATGTACCCTCTATCCCTATCCTCTGAAGAATTTTGATCAAGAAAGGATGCTGTACTTTGTCAAATGCTTTTTCTGCATCTATTGAGAGGATCGTATGGTTCTTGTTCTTTCTTTTATTAATGTATTGTATCACATTGATTGCTTTGCGCATGTTGAACCAAACTTGCAGCTCAGGGATAAATCCCACTTGGTCGTGGTGAATAATCCTTTTGATGTACTGTTGGATGGCGCGAGCCAAGCTACTCATGCTGTTTGACAAAGTCCAAGTATGGGGGGCGATCCTGAAAATCAGGAGACTCCACAGCTGGCTCCTGCTACTTCCTTTCATTTTATTTGTGGCAATCTTTATTTTTTTTATTTATTTTTTTTTATTTAAAGATTTTATTTATTTGACAGAGAGAGAGATAGCGAGAGCAGGAACACAAGCAAGGGGAGTGGGAGAGGGAGAAGCAGGTTTCCTGCAGAGCAGGGAGCCCGATGCGGGACTCGATCCCAGGACCCTGGGATCATGACCTGAGCCGAAGGCAGCCGCTTAACGACTGAGCCACCCAGGCACCCTGTGGCAATCTTTATAATCATGGGATTTTTTTCTGGGGTTTCATGATAAAATGATTTATAAATTTAGTTATGCCTATGCAAGCAATCATAATGAAACTGATTCCAAAAAGGCTGACGATGGGCCAAGAAGTAAAAATACCCAATGTCCTCCAATCTGTAAGGGAGCTGTTGGATCCAGGCCCAGTAAAAATTCCTCTTAATGAGATTCCTCAGGCACCTCTGAAACATCAGGATTCTAGGAAAGGAAATTCTCATTGTCGTTCCCACAGTACAGGGACCTCCCTATGTTGCATACAAAATAGGAGGCCACCTTTGGTATGCCCCTTGAGGCAAGTCCTGGAATAGGATTAACTTCCTTACCCCTACTCCTCCCATTCCTTATACTGGAGTTGATGATGAGGACATGAACAAATGGTACAAGATTAAGGGAAAAAGGGTGTGGGCATCATCTGACAGCCTCTGGGAAAGGATTAAGAGGAGTAATCCTCTGTGGTATCTATGGAGCAAGGACAAGAGATGAAAACATATAGAAATGGAATAAGTACTTTGATAAGATAGGGTGCACACATTGTAAGCTATAAAGTCGCTCTGAGGCTATCGGGGAGGAGATGCTTACAACCTGATGCTGTGTCCATGGCTCCTCACTCGCTGACGCCATCCTTTCCTTCAAGGACCCTTCCCCTGCTGGAGCTGGACTCCGGCAGTTGGATCCTATTGGATAGTATTTTGGTGAGAATTTTTGCATCCATGTTCATCAAGGATATTGGTCTGTAATTCTCCTTTTTGATGGGGTCTTTGTCTGGTTTTGGGATCAGGGTAATGGTGGCCTCTTAAAACGAGTTTGGAAGTTTTCTTTCCATTTCTATTTTTTGGAACAGTTTAAAAAGCATAGGTATTCTTCTTTAAATGTTTAGTAGAATTCCCCTGGGAAGCCATCTGGCCCTGGGCTCTTCTTTGTTGGGAGACTTTTGATTACTGCTTCAATTTCCTTAGTGGTTACAGGTCTGTTCAGGTTTTCTATTTCTTCCTGGATCAATTTTGGTAGTTTATACATCTCTGGGAATGCATCCATTTCTTCTAGATTATCTAATTTGCTGGCATATAGTTGCTCATAATATGTTCTTATAATTGTTTGTATTTCTTTGGTGTTGGTTGTGATCTCTCCTCTTTCATTCATGATTTTATTTATTTGGGTCCTTTCTCTTTTCTTTTTGGTAAGTCTGGCCAGGGGTTTATCAGTCTTATCAATTCGTTCAAAGAAACAGCTCCTAGTTTCGTTGATCTGTTCTCCTGTTCTTTTGGTTTCTATTTCATTGATTTCTGCTCTGATCTTTATTATTTCTCTTCTCCTGCTGGGTTTAGGCTTTATTTGCTGCTCTTTCTCCAGCTCCTTTAGGTGTAGGGTTAGGTTGTATATTTGAGAACTGTCTTGTTTCTTGAGAAAGACTTGTATTGCTATACTTTTCTCTTAAGACTGCCTTTGCTGCATCCCAAAGATTTTGAACAGTTGTGTTTTCATTTTCATGTGTTTCCATGAATTTTTTAAATTCTTCAATTTCCTGGTTGACCCATTCATTCTTTAGTAGGATGCTCTTTAGCCTCCATGTATTTGAGTTCTTTCCGACTTTCCTCTTGTGATTGAGTTCTAGTTTCAAAGCACTGTGGTCCGAAAATGTGCAGGGAATGATCCCAATCTTTTTGTACCAGCTGAGACCTGATTTGTGACCTAGGATGTGATGTAGTCTGGAGAATGTTCCATGGGCACTCAAGAAGAATGTGTATTCTGTTGCTTTGGGGTGGAATGTTCTGAATAGATCTGTGAAGTCCATTTGGTCCAGTGTGTCATTTAAGGTCTTTATTATCTTTTGCTTAGATGATCTGTCCATTTCAGTGAGGGGGGTGTTAAAGTCCCCCACTATTGTATTGTTGTCGTTGTGTTTCTTTGCTTTTGTTATTAATTGGCTTATATAATTGGCTGCTCCCATGTTAGGGGCATAGATATTTACAACTGTTAGATCTTCTTGTTGGATAGACCCTTTAAGTAGGATATAGTGTCCTTCCTCATCTCTTATTATAGTCTTTGGTTTAAAATCTAATTTGTCTGATCTAAGGATTGCCAGCTCAGCTTTCTTTTGGTGTCCATTAGCATGGTAAATAGTTTTCCACCCCCTCACTTTCAATCTGGGGGTGTCTTTGGGTCTAAAATGAGTCTCTTGCAGACAGCATATTGATGGGCCTTTTTTTTTTTAAAGATTTTATTTATTTATTCGACAGAGAGAGAGATAGCAAGAACAGGAAACAAGCAGGGGGAGTGGGAGAGGGAGAAGCAGGCTTCCTGTGGAGCAGGGAGCCCGATGTGGGGGTCAATCCCAGGATCCTGGGATCATGACCTGAGCCTAAAGCAGACACTTAACGACTGAGCCACCCAGGCGCCCCGGGTCTTGTTTTTTTTTATCCAATCTGATATCCTGTGTCTTTTGATTGGGGCATTTAGCCCATTTACATTCAGGGTAACTATTGAAGGATACGAATTTAGTACCATTGTATTGCCTATAAGGTGACTATTACTGTATATTGTCTGTGTTCCTTTCTGGTCTGTTACTTTTAGGCTCTCTCTTTGCTTAAGAGGACCCCTTTCAATATTTCTTGTAGGGCTGGTTTCGTGTTTGCAAATTCCTTTAGTCTTTGTTTGTCCTGGAAGCTTTTTATCTCTCCTATTTTCAATGACAGCCTAGCTGGATATAGTATTCTTGGCTAAATATTTTTCTCGTCTCGTGCTCTGAATATATCATGCCAGTCCTTTCTGGCCTGCCAGGTCTCTGTGGATAGGTCTGTTGCCAATCTAATGTTTTTACCATTGTCAGTTACGGACCTCTTGTCCCGAGCTACTTTCAGGATTTTCTCTTTGTCCCTGAGACTCGTAAGTTTTACTATTAGATGTTGGGGTGTTGACCTATTTTTATTGATTTTGAGGGGGGTTCTCTGTGCCTCCTGGATTTTGATGCCTGTTTCCTCCCCCAGTTAGGGAAGTTCTCTGCTATAATTTGCTCCAATATACCTTCTGCCCCTCTCTCTTTGTTCTTCTTCTGCGATCCCAATTATTCTACTATTGTCTCATCTTATGGTATCACTTACCTCTCATTCTGCCCTCGTGATCCAGTAGTTTCTCTTTTTCTCAGCTTCTTTATTCTCCGTCATTTGGTCTTCTATATTATTAATTCTCTCTTCTGCCTCATTTATCCTAGCAGTTAGAGCCTCCATTTTTTATTGTACTTCATTAATAGCCTTTTTGATTTCAACTTGGTTAGATTTTAGTTTTTATTTCTCTAGAAAGGGTTTCTCTAGTATCTTCCATGCTTTTTTCAAGCCTAGCTAGTATCTTTATAATCGTCACTCTGGACTCTAGTTCCGACATCTTACTAATGTCTGTGTTGATTAGGTCCCTGGCAGTTGGTACTGCTTGTTCTTTTTTTTGAGGTGAATATTTCCATCTTGTCATTTTGTCCAGAGGAGAATAGATGAATGAGAGAACAAAATGCTAACAGGGTAACAATGACCGCAGAGAAATATACACTAAGGAAATCAGAAGAGAGCCGAAATCGGGGCAAAGAAAGGGAAAGAAAGAAAAAAAGAAAAAGATTAAAAAAAAAAAACAGAATATGACTGATATGATCAGGCTGGTGCATAGATCAGTGCCACACACTAGATTTTGGGCATATGTTGGTCTATTAGAAGAAAGTGCCTCCCAAAATTTTAAGGAAATAAAAACTTATATATGTACAAAAATAAGGGTAAATACGATGAAGGGTTGGAATATGAGTGTAAAAGTGAAAATTATAAAAGATTTTATAAAAGGAATTGATAAGTTGGTTGAAAAAAGAAAAGAGGAATTATTAAAAAAAAGGGAGAATGTGATCAGGCAGGAGACTAGAGCAAAGCCATACACTAGAGATTTAGGGTATATTTTGGTCTGTTAGAAGAAACTGTATCTCAATTTTTTTTTAAAAAATATTTTATTTGTTTGACAGAGACAGTGAGTGAGTAAACACAAGCAGGGGGAGTGGGAGAGAGAGAAGCAGGCGTCCCACGGAGCAGGGAGCCCGATGTGGGGCCTGATCTCAGGACCCTGGGATTATGTCCTGAGCTGAAGGCAGACACTTAACGACTGAGCCACCCAGGCACCGAATGTATCCCAAAATTTTAAAGAGAATAATATATATATATATATATATACACACACACACACACCAAAAATAAGGTTAATACTATGAAGGGATAGAATATGACTCTAAAAATGAAAAATAAAAAATTTTTTAAAAAAGGGATTGATAAGATGTTGGTTGATAAAGGGAAAAAGATAAATCCAAAAAAAGGAAAATTTTAACTTTGAAAGATTAATGAATCGGGAAGAAAGCCATGAGTTCTATGTGCAGTATTCCCCTAGCGCTGGAGTTTTCCCGTTCTCATTGATCAGTAAACTTGGTCTTGGCTGGCTGTTCTTGCTGATCTTCTGGGGGAGGGGCCTGTTGCCTGGTTCCCAAATGTCTGCTGAAGACGGAATTGCCCCGCCCTTGCCGGTTCCAGGCTAAGTAATCTGCTCGGGTTTGCTCTCGGGAGCTTTTGTTCTCTGCAAGCTTTCCGAGCAGCTTTGGAGGATGAGAGTGAAAATGGTGACCTCCCAATCTCTGCCCGGAGGAGCCAAGAACTTGGGGCCCCACTCCTCAGTGCGCCCCCAGAGAAAAGCAGTCAGTCACTCCCGTCTCCCCGGTCTCTGCTGCGGTCCGTGCTCACCTGGCCTGTGACCGAGCGTTTCTATCTCCAGCACACGACCCCGTGTGGTCTCCAAACCCAGCAGATCCCTGTGGTGCGCTCCCACGCCGCTCCTCCCAGGGGAGGAAGGGGAGTCCCCCCAGATCTGCCACTTGTTGTGTCCCTGCTGGAGGAGCAGTGGCCCAACTGTGCTGCGGATCACGGTTTATGGCAACCCTGAGCTGAGAGCCCACGCCTCGGCTCTGTCTCTGCAGCCGGCTTCCCGTCTCTGATACCTGGGAGCTCTACTGCACTCATGCACCCCCGGTCTTTCTGTGATCCCGAGGGTCCTGAGACCACACTGTCCCAACGAGGGTTCCACTGGAACGACATCCCTCAGCAGAGCCGACTTCTAGAAGTTTTTGTGCTCCGTGGCTCTATCACTTGCCAGAAGCGGCCCCTCCACCGCCGTCTATCTTCCCGATTATCACCTCGGTTTCGCTTCTCTACACGTCCTACCTTCTAGAAAGCGGTCGCTTTTCTGTTCAGAGAGTTGCTGCTATTCCTTTCTTTGATCTCCTGTTGAGTTCGTAGGTGTTCAGAATGGTTTGATCCCTATCCAGCTGAATTCTTGGGACCAGACGAAATTTAGGTCTCCTACTCTTCCACCATCTTGTTCCTCCTCTATTCATCCTTTTTTTAAGAGGTAGAGATTGAGAGAGAGGGAGGGAGGGATTACATGAGGGGGGAGGCACAGAGGGAGAGGGAGAGAATCTTAAACAGGTTCCATGCCCAGCGCAGAGCCCTACTCAAGGCTCAATCTCATAACCCTGAGTTCATGACCTGAGCTGAAATCAAAAGTCAGATGTTTAACCGATTGAGCCACCCAGGTGCCCCAGGAACTTATTCATTTTATAACTGGAAGTTTGTACCCTTTGACCAATATCTCCCCATTTCTTTTACCCCTTGCCCCTGGTACCTACTACTCTACTGTTTCTCTGAGTCTGGCTTTCTTAGTTTCAGGTTCCACATAGAAGTGATACCATGCAGTGTTTGTCTTTTTCTGTCTTATTTCACTTAGCTTAATGCCCTCAAGTTGGATCCAGATTGTTGCAAATGGCAGGGTTTCCTTCTTTCTCATGGCTGAATTTTATAAACATGTATATACATCATATCATCTTTATCCATTCATCTGTTGACAGACACTTACGTTGTTTCTATATCTTTGCTATTGTTAATAATGCTGCCATTGATCATGGAGTACAGATGTCTCTTCAAGATTCAGTTTTCGGGATGCTTGGGTGGCTCAGTTGGTTAAGAAGCTGCCTTTGGCTCAGATCATGATCTCAGGGTCCTGGAATCGAGTCCTGCATCAGACTCCCTGCTCAGCGAGGAGCCTGCTTCTCCCCCTGCCTGCTGCCCTCCTTGTTTGTGCTTGCTCTTTCTCTCTGACAAATAAAATCTTTAAAAAAATATATTGAAAAAAAAAGATCCAGTTTTCTTTTCCTTTGTATATATGCCCAGAAGTGGGATTGCTGGATTATATGGTGGTTCTATTTTGATTTTGATTTTTTTTTTTAGGAACTTCCATACCATTTCTTGTAATGGAATGGTGACTATACCAATTTACCTTCTCACCAACAGGGCACAAGAGTTTCCTTTTCTCCACATCTTACCAACACTTTTCTCTTGTCTTTTTAATGATAGTCATTCAAAGAGGTGTGAGGTGATATCTCATTGTAGTTTTTATTTGCATTTCTTAGTGTGTGAGGTTTCTAGACAGTTTTGGGGTTTTGTTTCTCAGTATGTGAGGTCTCTGAGTTCCTTGAGTGTTTTTGTCCCTGTGTTTGGAGTCTGTGTTCAGAGTTTCAGATCTGTGAACTTTTAGAGGGTATCCCAATATGTGTTGAGATGCTTGTGGGTATGAAGGTAACAAACACAGAAGCAGTGAAAATGAATATTTTTGTAAAATATCAGTGAAGGAACTCACAAAATAAAAGGATATAAAACATGACACCATATATCTAAATGTGGGGAAGAGAGTAGTAAAAAATGGGTTCAAACCTAAACTACCATCAACTTAAACTGGTATATGCAGAAGAGGTTATATACAAACCTAATGGTAACCAGAAATCAAACCACTAATAAGGGTGCCTGGGTGCTCAGTCTGTTAAGTATCTGACTCTTGATCTCAGCTCAGGCCTTGATCTCAGGGTTGTGCGTTCAAGCCCTGAGTTGGGCTCCCTGCTGTGTATGGAGTCTACTTAAAAAAACACAAATAAGCAAAGAATAAAGAGAAAGAAATTCAAATATATCTCTAAAGAAAGCCAGCAAACCATGAAAGAGAGAACGACAAGAAAGGATCAGAGAAAATCTTCAGAAACAACTACAAAACAGGTAATGAAATGGCAATAAATACATATCTACGAATAATTTGACTGTAAGTGGACTAAATGCTCTAATCAAAAGACATGGGGTGACAGAATGAATTAAAAAACAAGACCCATCTATATGCTGTCCACAAGAGACTCATTTTAGACCTAAAGACACCTGTAGATTGAAAGTGAGGGGATGAAGTAACATTTATCGTGCAAATGGATGTCAAAAGAAAGCCAGAGGAACAATACTTATATTGTACAAAATAGGCTTTAATCCAAAGACTGTAACAAGAGACAAAGAAGGGCACTATATGATAATAAAGGGGATAATCCAGAAGAAGATATAATAATTGTAAATATGTATGCACCCAACATGGGAGCACCCAAATACATAAAATAGTTATAACAAATATAAAGGAACTAATCCAGAGTAACACAATAATAGTAGGGTACTTTAACACACCCCATTTACATCAATAGACAGATCATCCAAACAGAAAATCAACAAGGAAACAATGGCTTCTAATGACATACTGGACCAGATGGATTTAACAGATATATTCAGAACATTCCATCCTAAAACAGAATACACATTTTTTTAAAGTGCACATGGGACATTCTCCAGAATAGATAACATATTAGTCCACAAAACAAAGCTCAACAAATTCAAGAAGATTGAAGTCATATCATGCATCTTTTCTGACCATAATGCTATGAAACTAGAAGTCATGGACAAGAAAAAAATCTGGAAAGATCACAAATACATGGAGGTTAAACAACATGCTATGAAACAATGAATGGGTCGACTAGGAAATAAAAGAAGAAATAAGGAAGTACATGGAAACAAATGAAAATGAAACCACAATGGTTCAAACCTTTGGGATGCAGCAAAAGTGGTTGGAGAGGGAACTTTATAGCAATACAGGCCTACTTCAAGAAGGAAGAAAGATCTCAAATAAGCTATCCTTACAACTAAAAGAGCTAGAAAAAGAACAAACAACCTAAAACCAGCAGACAGAAGGAAATAATAAAGATTAGAGCAGAAATAAATGATATAGAAACTTAAAAACCCCAGTAGAACAGATCAATGAAATCAGAACCTGGTTCTTTGAAAAAATTTATAAAATTGGTAAACCTTTAGCCAGACTTATCAAGAAAAAAAGAAAGGACCCAAATAAATAATAATCACAAATGAGAGGAGAACTAGCAAACAATACCATAGAAATACAAATAATCATAAGAGAATATTGTGAAAAACTATATGCCAACAATTTGGGCAACCTCCAATGGATAAATTCCTAGAAACATATAACCTACCAAAACTGAAACAGGAAGAAATAGAAAATTGAAATGGACCTATTGCCAGCAAAGAAATTCAGTCAGGAATCAAAAAACTCCAAAAAAAGTGCAGGACCAGATGGCTTCACAGGCAAATTCTACCAAACATTTAAAGAAGAGTCAATAGTACTCCTCGCAAACTATTTGAAAAAATAAAAAGGAACTAAAACTTACAAATTCAATCTGTGAGGTCAGCATTTCCCTGATACCGAGACCAGAAAAAGACACAGCAACAACAAAAAGAACTATAGGCCAATCTCTGAACATAGATGTAAAAATCCTCAACAAAATACTAGCAAAAGAAATCCAACAATACATTAAAAATCATTCACCATGATCAAGTGGGATTTATTTCTGGGTTGCAAGGGTGGTTCAGTATTTACAAATCCATCAACAACATACATCACATCAATAAGAGAAAGGATAAGAACTATATGATCATTTCAGTAGACACAGCAAAAGCGTTTGACAAAGTACAACATCTATTCATGATAAAAAACCTCCAATAAGTATGTTCAGAGGAACATACCTCAACAGCTAATATCATCCTCAGTGGGGAAAAACAGAACTCTTCTTCTACAATCAGCAATAAGATGGGGATGTCCACTGTTACCACTGGAAGTCCTAGCCACAGCAATCAAACAACACAAAGAAATAAAAGGCATCCAGATAGGTAAGAAAGAAGTAAAACTTTCACTATTTGCAGATACCATGATACTATATATAGAAAACCCAAACTACTCCATGAGAAAACTGCTAGAACTGATGCACAAATTCAGTAAACTTACAGGATACAAAATTAATGTACAGAAATCAGTTGCATTTCTATACACCAATAATGAAGCAGCAGAAAGAAATTAAGAAAACAATCCTATTTAAAATTGCACTAAAAATATTAAGATACATAGGAATAACCCCGACCAAAGAGGTGAAAGACCTGTACTCTGAAAATTATAAAACACTGATGAAAGAAATTGAAGACAACACAAAGAAATGACATTCCAGGGCACCTGAGTGGCTCAGTTGGTTAAGCGTTTGCTTTTGGCTCAGGTTATGATCCTGGAGTCCTGGGATCGAATCCCACATCAGGATCCTTGCTCTGTGGGGAGCCTGCTTTTCCCTCTGCTTACTGATCCCCCTGATTGTGCTCTCTCTCACTCTATCTCAAATAAATAAAATCTTTTAAAAAATGACATTCTGTGCTCATATATTGGAAGAACAAATATTGTTAAAATGTGTATACTACTCAAAGCAATCTACACATTCAATGCAACCCCTATCAAAATAGCAACAGCATTTTTCACAGAACTAGAACAAACAATCCTAAAATTTGTGTGGAACCACAAAGGACTCCAAAGCAATCTTGAAAATGAAAAAGCAAAGCTAGAGGCATCACAATTCCGTACTTCAAGTTATTAATTACAAAGCTGTAGTAATCAAAACAGTATGGTACTGGCACAAAAGTAGACGCCTAGATTAATAGAACAGAATAGATAACCCAGAAATAAACCCCCAACTATATGGTCAATGAATCTTTGACAAAGCAGGAAAGAATGAGACTGGACCACTTTCTAATACCACACACAAAAGCAAATTCAAAATGGATTAAGTACCTAAATATGAGACCTGAAAGCATAAAAATCCTAGAAGAGAGCACAGGCAATAACTTCTCTGACATTAGCCATAGCAACTTTTTCTAGCTATGTCCCCCGAGGCAAGGGAAACAAAAGCAAAAATAAACTATTTGGACTTCATCAAAATAAAAAGCTTCTGCACAGTGAAGGAAACAATCAATGAAACTAAAAAGCAACCTATAGAATGGGAGAAGATATTTGCAAATGACATATCTGATAAAGGGTTAGTATCCAAAATATAGAAAGAACTTATAAAACTGAACACCCAAAAAACAAGTAATCAGATGAACAATGGGCAGAAGGCATGAACAGACATTTCTTCAAAGAGGACATCCAGATGGCCAAAAGACACATGAAAAGATGCTCATCATCATTTATCATCAGGGAAATACAAAGCAAAACTACAATGCGATATCTCACACCTATCAAAATGGCTAAAGTCAAGAACACAAGAAACAATAGGTGTTGGTGAAGATGTGGAGAAAAAGGGACCCTCTTGCAGTTGGTGGGAATGCAAATGTGTGCAGCCACTGTGGAAAACAGTATGGAGGTTTCTTCAAAAATTAAAAATAGAAATACCATAAGATCCAGCAATTCCACTACTGGGTATTTGCCCAAAGAATACTAAAACACTAATTTGAAAGGATATATGCACCCTTCTATTTATTGCAGCATTATTTACAATAGCCAAAGTATGGAAGCAGCCCAAGTGTCCTTGACAGATGAATGGATAAAGAAGATGTTATATAACACACATAAACACACACACACACACACACACACACACACACAATGGTATATTACTGAGCCATAAAAAATGAGATCTTGCCATTTGTGACAACACGGATGGAGCTAGAGAGTATTATGCTAGGTGAAGTAAGTCAGAGAAAGACAAATACCATATAATTTCACTTGGAATCTAAAAAACAAAATGCATGAACAAACGAACAAAAAACGAAATGGACTCTTAAATACAGAGAACAAACTGGTGGTTGCCAGAGTGTAGGTAGATAAGGGGATGGGCAAAATAGATAAAGGAGATTAAGAGGTACAAACTTCCAGTTTTAAATAAATGTCACAGAAATGAAAAGTACAGCATAGGAAATATCAATAATATTGTAATAACATTGTATGGTGACAGATAGTGCCTACACTTGAGTAGCTATGGTGAGCACTGAGTAATATATAGAATTGTTGAATCAATATTTTGTATACCTGAAACTAATATAACATTGTATGTCAATTATACTTCAATAATAAAAAAATAAAGTGTAATGTATTTGGATATTTTCAAAGTCAGTGTCCCAGGCTTTGAGGTTTCTAAATTGTGTCCCAGGGTGACAGGTGTCTTATGTTAGGAGATTCTTCACCTGGGTCCATATTTAAGATGTGAGGTCTTCTAGTTTTGGAGTTCATTGTTCAGAGTATGAAGTATCTGGAGTTTTGAAGGCCTCTGAACAACTTGGGGGCCTGTGCCGAGGGTGTAAAGTGCATGATTTCTTCCGTGGTCTGTGTCCCAGAAGATGATGTTTTGGGACTATTTCAGGGGCCTATGACCACAATGTGAGTTGTCTAAGCACTTTGAAAAAGTGCCCCAAGGTATGAGGTTCCTAAGTTAATTGTGGGTCTGTTTCCCAATGTTTATAGTCTTTCACCTCTTTAGGGGATCTGTATTCAGGCTCTGAAATCTGTAAGTCTATTTTTGGGTCTTTGCACAGGATATTAGATCTCAAAATGTTTGCCTTTTTCCTGGTGTGAGGTCTTTCAGCTTTTTGGAGATTTGTGTTCAGCGTGTGATGTCTCTGAGTTCTTTGGGGGGTCTATGTCCTAAGTTTTGAAGTTTCTGAGGTTTTCTGGATCTGCATTCTTGGTGTGAAGTCTCAGAACTCTATAGGAATCCTTGTTCCAGGGTGTAAGGATGCTGAGTTGTTTGGCAGTGTTTGAGGGTATAAGGTTGGTCAATTGTTTCAGGGTCTATGTGCAGTGTGAGGTCTCTGAGTTCATTAGTTGTCTGAGCTATGCACTGATTGTGGGTGAAGTCCTGAGCTCCATGGGGATCTCTCAGGCTATATACAGTTCTGTGTCTAAGATGTAAGATGTATTTATTGTTCGGTGGTATGGTTTCTAGGATGTGAGTTTTGTGGCTTTTAGGAGGTCTGAGTTTAGGGTGTGGATTCTCTGAGCTCTTTTTGGGAAGGGGAAGGGGTCTATATAAAGATTTTTTTTTTAAGATTTTATTTATTTCACAGAGAGACACAGCGAGAGAGGGAACACAAGCAGGGGGAGTGGGAGAGGGAGAAGCAGGCTTCCTGCAGAGCAGGGAGCCCGATGTGGGGCTCGATCCCAGGACCCTGGGACCATGACCTGAGCCGAAGGCAGACGCTTAATGACTGAGCCACCCAGGCGCCCCTATATAAAGATTTTTTAAGATTCCAAGCTGTACAGGTGCATTGTGAGATTTCTGAAGTATCTGATGGTCTATTTTCAAGTATGTGTTTTCTGTGGCTATTTGGGGGTCTGTGCCCCAGGATATGATGTATCCAAATTTCTGGTGAGTCTATTAAGCATGTAAGGTTTGTGTACTTTCTGGAGGTCCATTTCAAGGCTGTTGGGTCTCTGAGTTCTTTGGTATTCTGTGTCCAGGATATGAGATTTCTGAGCTGTTCATGTGTCTGTGTCCAGAGTGAGTTGTCGAGTTGCTTTGATGGACTGGTGCTTGGATAGCTCTCTGAGGTCTTTGGGGGTCTGTGCCCAGGATATTAGGTGTCTCACCTATTTAGAGGTCTTTGTCTAGGTTCAGAGGTACATGGAGTGTATGTATTATACTGAACTCTTTGGGGATCTATTTTTTAGGTTGTGAGGTCTGGATATTTAGGGGTCTATATATCCTCAGTGTCAAGTGGCTCCACTCCAACGGGGATGTCAGGTCTCTGAGCTGTTTGAGTATGTGTGACCCAGGGCATGATATTAGTAGGCTTTTTGAGGGTCTGTGCCAGGGTGTGAAGACTCTTTACTGTTTGGGACTTTCTGTTCTGGGTGTGACGTCTGTGAGCTGCTTAGGGGGGTGGTCTGTGTTCAGTCCCAGGTGTGTGGTCTCTGTGTTATCTGTGGATCTCTATCCACAGTATGACATCTCTGGGGGGTCTCCTTCCATAGTGTGAAGTCTCTAAGCTGCTTCAGTGTCTTTATCATGAGGTATGAGTTCTAGAAACTGTTTGGGGGTCTGAATCAACTCTGAGGCCTGGGGCCTCATCAGAGAGGTGAGGGAGGCTCTCTGCACTTGGCTGAATACCAGACTGGTCAGGGCATGGGGAGAAAGCTTTCTGAGGGCTCTGAGGGTGGAGGTGCTTATGTTGGATTCTTCAGAAGGTGGGATAAGGGAGAAGACCCCAGTTACCAGGCCTCTCCCATTCCTGCAGACATTGTTCCTGGCCTGCAGATGTGGAAAGCCCTGAGCCTGGGACCTGTCTCACCTTGAGTGACAAGACCTTACTATTCTCAGAGGAGCAGGTGAGGACTCAGGTAAACTAGGATGCCCTTGCTATGCAGACTCTAGGAGCTGGCTCTGTGGAGAGGGTCAACTCTGTGAGGAAAGCTATGCCACAGGGAACATGCTGGTCAGAGAGGGTTTATGTGGGTGTCCACATCTGTCCACACCCTTGGCCAAGCCTCCTTCTCTATCCATCTGCCAAGGCCTGAACCAAACTCCAGGTCTAAACCTCCAGAGTGGCAATGCTCTGAGGCTTTTCTCACAGTCTCCATTCCCAAAGGCTTTAAAAGACCCAATCCTAGCTTTTGGACTGTTGGACTGTGTGACTGCTAGGGGAGGGAGAGGGGCCCAAGATCACGATGATGAAAAGCTGAGTATCCACAGTGCTCCAGGGTCCTGAGAGTGGGTGGAGGGGATGTTCTACCTGGAAGGGTCTAACTTTTTGCCCACAATGTCCTCCACAGGTGCCCCATGGGCCCCCTTCAGCTCTTTATAGTGCCTCCTACTCTGTAGCGGTTCCCAAAATGGGGTGGGATGGGGTTGGGATGAGGTCTCACTCCCCACCCACCACCTTTCCTGGATCTTGGGGCCCACATCCTCTGGGCCTTATTACTCCCATATCTTTAATGGGCAAAAGGCACTTATGTGTCTCATCCACGTCTGTCCTCCTTCCCCACTCAGGCCTAGGCCTTGGACTTCTGGGTTAATCCCTAAACCCAAGTAATTTCCAATATGATTAACGTTCTTGTTGGTAAAAGGCCAGACAAGTCCTCCTCTACTGGGCTATTCTGCAGGAATCTAACCTTCCTCAGCGGGCCCCAAAACACCTGACCCTTACTCCAGGGCTGAGAGTAGAAGGGAGAGGGGTAAACAAAACATGCTTAAGGGGATAGCAAGGAATGATGTGGGGTATTGTACATTTTATTTGGGGTGATAATGAAAAGACTCTCAAATGAGGTGATGTTTGAACAGAACCTTGAGAAATGAGCCAAGTTCAGGGCTGTATAAAGAGTGGACTAGACATGGCTAGCCAGTGCAAAGGCTCTGAAACTTGACTCCCTTGGGGCAGAAACACTTGGTTCCTCTTCTGGACCCTAGGCTTAAGTCCCATGGAAGGGGCTCTGAACCACATGCCAGGTTCAAGTTCTGAAGCCAGCAACTGGAAACTGGGCCTTTGTTTCCTACAAAAAATTCAGGGTTTTCAGTAATCCATTTCTGGATGTTGGGATGGGTAAACAGGAAGGGACAGTCTAGAGTGCATGAAGATTGATGTGGATAGAGGACTCCTTTGAGTGATGGGGAAAGGAGCTGTGGATGGAGCATTTCACTAGTATAATATAGCAGGGGGATACAAGGAGGGAATGGTCTACTGTTGGGAGGGGCTGTGGTAGACCCATAAACTGTAGTTCAGGGAGGAGGGGAATCAACACCACTCCTGGTGGAGATAAGAATCTGACAACCCTATCCTCCTGGCTTCTACTTGGGCTCTAAGCAGACACCTACTTTCCAGCTTTGACATTCACCTATTCTGTGACCTCTATCATTGTTCTTAGTCTACCTCTTCATCCTTTTGTCCACTTTGAATTGGCCTTAAGACTGAGTATGCAGGGCAGACACTGGCTCTGGGATGAGGGGAACAGAAATCCAAGATGTTCCTGGGCTCTGATTGGTCCTAGAGAACTTTCATGCCCCAGTTCTGCCTAGTTATAGAGGATTTCCAGAAGTCCTCATAAGTCTTGCTCCTTCCCTCAGATGCTGTGCTGTCATTGGCTACTGTTCTGCACAGGCGCCTCAGTAGCTGGGCTGGTCCTCATGACTTTGGAAGACAGGGCTTTGGTGCTGGAGTGTGCATACATTTTGGAGTTATCTCTGACTCCTCCCTGCCTCCTTACCCCTGGAGGAATCAGCCGACTCAGTCAACTGTAGACATGCCCTCCTGATTGGGGCTGACCTTGTGTGAGCCCCTGTTCACCCCTAAACTCAGTCACAAGCCCAGCAGGAACTTCTTCCTCCAGTCAGTCATCCCTGAAGTGCATTCATGCATTCAACCATTCTCTTCTTTACTTGAAACAAAAATTAGATTTGGATTTTAGATGAACTTCATAGAGGTCATTTCATTAAGCAGGAATCTTGCCCTGCTGGAAGAAGTACAGCAGGTAGTGCAGGGTTCCTGACCTCAGGGCACAGAGCCAGGAGGGCTCAGCTGGCAAGAGTTGGGTGGGATGTGAGTGAGAGCTGTGAGAATGTGAGGGAGAGGGCAAGTGGGATGAGAAGAGGGAGGGAGGAGGAAACAATAAAAGCAGAAAGGAGAAGTCAAGAGACATCAGAAGAAAAGTTCACACATGGATGCTTAATATGGGCCAGACATTGCTTTTAGCAATGCACAGCAAAAGGCTAAAGGAAATGAAGGGGATCAGGGTAGGCCACCTCCAAATATGCAACTTTGGCATAAGAATTCTTTTGAGCTGAAAGACTTGGAATTCCTGTAATCTCTTATCTGCTTAAAAGCAGAGCCTTTCTAAAGGACTCCAAAGAACTCAATTATCATAAATACTCTCCATGGGAGCAACTCTTCTCTTCTCTTCTGAAGATAAGTTGGTACTACATCCAAACAGACATTGTCATTAAGACTATTATGTGAAAATGAATAAAGGAAACCTAATTCAAAATGGAGTTGGGAAGCAATAAAGTGAGCGTCCCACTCAGGCATGACTTGTTGTAGCTTACTTTATGTATCCCAGCAGGAAGAAGGAAGATTTTCTCCTTGCCCAGCAACAACCCAGCCAATGAGAAACCACCACAACTCAGCCAGTGAGAAGCTGCCACAACCTCAAACTCTCTCTCCTCCGATGAACTTCCATTCAAAACAACCCTTCCCAACTCCCTCCTTTCTTCTATAAAAAGCAAGCCCCTCTGATTTGTCCTTGGACCTGCCTATGGTTCATCACAGTTTGCATGCCCTGAATTGCAGTTTCTCTGCTATTCCTGAAAAAAAAAGTCATTTTTGCTGGTTAAATCACTGGCTATTTTATTTTTAAGGCTGACAGTTAAATCTCCCATCTATTCTACCAAGGGCCCATTTAACTTTCCAAAAAGTCATTTGCTTTTCGCTAAGAACCCTTTCTCCACTTCCTTTTCCCTTACTAAGTTAAGTATATAGACTCCAAATTCTAGCTACCTCTTTGAGTCAATCATCACTGAAATCTCCCAAGTATATAGGATGCATGTGTTAATAACTTCTGTTTGTTTTTCTCTTGTTAATCTGCCTTTTATCAGTCTGATTTGCAGGAACCAAAGCAAAGAATCTAAGAGGGTAGAGAGAGAAAGTTTTTCTTCCTCTTACAGAAACTATACAATATATTAAGTGGTATTCTTGAGTGTGAAATTCTGGGTAATTTTCCAGTAAGTAATTTTCCTTCTTTTATTATTTACTTGCATTTTCCTAGTTTACATTAATCATTTTTTGTTTTGTTTATAATTTTATTTATTTTTATTTTTTGTTCACAGCATAGTTTTAATGAGTTTAGCGTAAGTCTATTCCCACAGGTTTCCACACATAAGTTTACAAACACTTATATCTTAATGAATGAAGCTATAACTTGAAAGATGCATTCTACACAGGGTAATTTCAAGGCTTCAGCACAGGGCTATTCACATATGTTTCCACACTAGTGTTTACAAACACTTTTATCTACAAGAAGGAAGATGTTACTTGAAAGACTTTTTATACACAGTATAATTTCAATGAGTTAAGCATATGGCTAATCCCATATGCTTCTACCATTTTGTTTACAATTAAAAAATGATGTTTCTAAAGGCTCATTTTCTTAGCTCTCTAACTGTTCCAGGGTAGTAAATGTTTTGATATCTTTGTCAGGTTAGAAATCAGTGAGTGAGCAGGGGTAGTATTTATAGCAAAAGGAAGATCTGAGATGCAGTATTGACTGCTGGTGTGGGGAAGGATTGCAGAGGGGATGGAAGGTCAGCAAAAGTCTTTAAGTGTTCTGGAAAATGCCAAGGCAATACAGGCAAAACCCAGGTCCCTATGAAGAGACTGTGCATTGTCAAGATACGTTTATTAAGGCTTCCTAGACTTTTCCCCAGTTTTGGTTCCAGTGGCTCATTTGATTAGATCACAGTATGCACAGGCAGTACTATTTGTGAGCAATGTCAAGATCATGGGTTTAAGCCTCATCTACAGCACTTTTTACTTCCTGAGCAATTCTGAGGATCACTTGGATCACTCTTCTTGCTTTCTGGAAGGCTGTAGATTGACAAAGGAAAAAAATAGGAAATCAATACATAGTGAAATAGACCCAACTTCTTCCTCAACAACACCTATAAAGCCATCAGTAGAAAGTAAAAAAATACCACTTGTTGTTGCAGTGAGTTACGAATTACAGGTTTCAACTTGATCACTCTGAAAAGAAACATGGAAGTGAAAGCAAATTATCAAGAGGAAAATAAACCACAAGAGAGTTAGAAGACTATTTTGGTACTAGAGTTACTAGACTATTTTTGTTAGTTACTAGAGTTACTAGATTAATTTGCCAAAGGGGACTAAGTGGATGTAGTAAACAAGGAAGGAATTGGGCACATTAGACGGGTATTTAGGAAGTAAAATGGACTGAACTCAGCAAGGATTTGGACTTGGGGTGAAGAAGAGGTAGGTGTAAAATGTTGAGAGCAGGTTTCTGTGTTGGGAAATGAAATGGGTGACGGTGCCATTGATTGATATGGATAGTATGAGAAGAGGACTATTTTGTAAAGAATTACAAAATAGAAATTTTTCTCAAAGGACTCATCATCTAAATAGAAGTCAGGATGAGGGATTTCTCTCATGATCTATAGTTACATGTCCCTATGAGTTTGAGACCCTATTCCTCTATGCTCCTCATATCCCCAATCTCACACAGCCCTGTAGTGCCAGTATTGTTTTCAGTATATGTCTTTCCTTCGGAAATATGTACACAGAAAATACATGAATATAGTCTAGTGGAGAAGCTTCAAATGATATCTAAATACATGGACTACATTAGGCTATTATCATCTGCCCCATTCTTCCCCACCTCACAGGTTAGTTAAAGTGGGGTCAGTTAAAGGTGTTTTATTCCAGACATTTTTCTCTGCACACACACACACACACACACACACACACACACACACACACACTAACAAGGTCCCACTATGAGCCTTACCCACTTGCAACCCATTAATAATATGTCATGGAGAAATCCTGGCCAGTACAGATCAATCCCCCTTATTCTGCTTTGCAGCTCACTTGTGCTCCTTGGTATAACATGAACACTCATCACTCATTTACCTTCCAGTGTACGCTGTTGGCTATTAATAGACATTTAATGTTTTTACCAGTTTTTTTCTCCTTCAGTCTTGTGCACATAGCTCTCTCTCTCTGTGTGTGAGAGCGTTTATTATATATTCTTACAAGTAGGATTGCTTGGTCAAAGAGTTTCGTCATTCAGCCAATCCTTATTAAGCACCTACTATGTGGCTAGGGATTATTCTAGGAGTTGGGGAAACTTTAGTGAACAACACAGACAAATATCTCTAAGGGTGGAGTGGCCATTTTTTCTTAATTTTGATGAATGCTGTAACACTGTTGTCTCTCAGAGGGAACTTAATGCCTGTTTACTGCTATCCTAAATACCACTCCTGGTTTGCGGTTTCTTCAGCTGACCAAAAATATTCAAATAATCCAAAAGAAGGCGGGGAAGAGGGAAGAGAACAGATAAACAAGCAAAAAAATAAATTAAAAAAAAAAACAAAACAAAAACCAGGGGGGACAAACAGAACAACCTCCCTTCCCAATAACCTGATATCCCTGAACACAGTCCTATCAATTATTACATCAAATGTTAATGGTATAAACAGGAAAACGTAGAGATGCACAGAGTAGATAAAAAGCAAGGCCCTACTAAATGCTACACACAAGAAACACATACTTTAAATATATAGCTACAGAGAGTTTGAAAGTAAGTGAATGGAAAAAGTTATATTATACACACCAAAAAGCATAAGAAGGATGGAGGATATTATAAACCAGATAAAGCAGGCTTGAAGACAGTAAAAGGAAAATGTCATAATGATGAAGGGATAGTTCCTTAGAAAGATATAACAATTATAAATATGTATGTACCTAATAATAGAGCCTCAATATACATGAAGCAGAAATTGACAGACTCATAGCAGGAAATCTGAACACCCTCTTTAGTTGATACAATGACTAGACCAAAAATGAAATCAGTGAAGACACAGATGGGTTAAGCACTGCTATCAACCACCTTGACTTAAAGCTTTTTAAAAAAATTTTTATTGTTATGTTAATCACCATACATTACATCATTAGCTTTTGATGTAGTGTTCCATGATTCATTGTTTGTGCATAACACCTAGTGCTAAGCTTTTTTTTTTTTTAAGATTTTATTTGTTTGAGAGAGAGAGAAAGAGATAGCACAGAGGGAGCAGGAGAGGGAGAAGCAGGCTCCCCACTGAGCAAGGAGCCCACTGCAGGGCTCGATCCCAGGTCCCTGGAATCATGACCTGAGCCAAAGGCAGATGCTCAACCCACTGAGCCACCCAGGCGCCCCAACCACCTTGACTTAAATGACATCTATAGAATGCTCTGTCCAACAATTGTAGAATATATGGTCTTCAAGTGCACATCATACCTTTCACCACAATAGACCATAGGTTGGACCTTAAAGCATATCTTGATAAATTTTAAAGGACCAAAATTATACAGAGTATATTCTATGATTACAGTTGAATTAGATCACAAGTCAATTATATAATATATTGGAAACCCCCTAAATTTGGAAATTAAACAACACACTTTATTTTTTTAAAGATTTTATTTATTTATTTGTCAGGGAGAGAGAGAGAGAGAACACAAGCAGGGGGGAGTGGGAGGCAGAGGGAGAAGCAGGATCCCTGCTGAGCAAGGGAGCCTGATGTGGGGACTCCATCCCAGGACCCTGGGATCATGACCTGGGCCAAATGCAGAGGCTTAACCAACTGAGCCACCCAGGTGTCCCTAAACAACATATTTTAAAATGATTTATGGGTCAAAGATGAAATCATGAGGGAAATTAGAAAATATTTTGAGCTGAATGACAGTGAAAGTAGAACAGATCACAGTTCATGGGATTGAATGAAAGGAATGCTTAGAGGAAAATTTATAGCTTTAAATGATAATATTAGAAAAGAAGTATGTAAAATCAGTGACCTAAGTTCTCTCTTTAAGAAGCCAGAAAAAGAAGAACAAAGTTAATCCCTGGTAACAAGAAGGAAGGAAATAATAAAGAGCAGAAATAAACTTTATTGGAAACAGACAGTAGAGAAAATAAACAAAGCCAAAAGTCAGAACTTGGAAAAGATCAACAAAATTAACAAACTTTTGTTAGACTGAGTAAGACTAGGGAGAGGGAACAAATCACTGATATCAGGAACATACATGGGGTCATCAGCAGAGACCCTACAGACATTAAAATGGCAATAAGAAAACAGAATGAACAACTTCCAGCCAACAGATTTGACAATGTAGCCAGGATGGGTGGAGGGAGAAGCTGAACGGTGATGAAGGCCCTATTACTGCCATGGCTGACCCCTTGGGAAGCTCTTGAATGCCCATCAGAGTTATCCCAGGTTGGGGCTAAATGGCCATACCTTTATATCCCCCTATTTTTTTTTTAAAGATTTTATTTATTTATTTATTTATTTATTTATTTATTTATTTATTTAAGAGAGAGAAATAGCATGAGAGGGAAGAGGGTCAGCGGGAGAAGCAGGCTCCCCGCTGAGCCAGGAGCCCAATGTGGCACTCAGTCCCAGGACTCCGGGATCATGACCTGAGCCGAAAGCAGTCGCTTAACCAACTGATCCACCCAGGCGCCCTATATGCCCCTATTGATCAGTCATTAAATGTAGGCCACCCAGGGAAGGAGTGTGACCTTGAGTGAAGCAGCTCTCTGCAGTTGAGACGATCCCTGAAGGGGGCTGACAGTTGTCTGATGATAGCACCCCTAGCACCTGAAGGGCTAAGCCCTTCATTGAAGGGGGATCTAGGTGGTGCACTACAGTTTCCACCACAGGTCCCTTTATGAACGCTTCTTTTCCCAAAACCAGATCAACACTGTTAGTAACATGACAGAATGGATTCAGGTAAAGAGAATTTAAGGCATGATGATTTATTAGAATAATGGATGAATAAATAACTACCACCCACTGTAGGTCAGGCACCATGGAAGGAACCAAAAATATTGAAAGAAGTTATAGTCTCTGTCCCTGCTCTCAGTGGGAGGAGGCACAGCAGACAGTGTGAAATGAAATCTCACATAAAATATGTATTATTATAATGCCGCAGGAGTGAAGAAGGGTGAACAATCTACTCTGCCTTTGGTTAGAGGTGGGAGGTATGTGTGTGAGTGGGCTGGATTTCCAGAAAGGTTTTAGGTAACATTTTAGCATCTATAAGATCAAGAAAGTTTTGTACAGGATGTGGTATTTGAGGCATGCTTTAAACATAGTCCTGATACTTTAATGCAGAGCTAGAGTACAGTTTGGTTTAGAAAAATATAATATACACAAAGAATTCTTCTAAAACAACTGCTAATGGAAGACTGTGTTACTATAAACAATATATTTTTCCTGGAAACACTTTTCCTGCCAATTATGTGCTGCATTTTAAAAACAACCATTACAATATCTTCAGGACATTTTTCCCCTCAGAAAATATAATGGAAATCTATAACAAGCAAGGTTTATTTAGGACATGTGAATTTACAGACACTATTTTGGAAGTGTGCTTATGATGTTAAAAAAAAAAAGTTCCTACCACCCTTTGGCTATGTATATATAGGACCTCTCAATAGGAAATGGTACCTCATTCAGTTACCTCAGAGTCAAATCTTGGAACACAGGTCCCAAAGAATTCAGAGACCTCATACCCCGAACACAGACCCCCAAAACTTCACATTCAAAGGACCTCAAAGATTTCAGAGACTTCACACCCTAAACATCAGTAACCAAATACCACACACACTACTCTTGGAGCACTGACCCTCTTAAGTTCAGAACCTCACACCCTGAGCTTAGATGCCAAAAAACAAAACAAAACCAAAAAACTTGGAGGCAAACTTGGGAAACAGACCCTCAAAAAGGTCAGACTCCTCAATCCTTGAAAAGAGACCCCAAACACCTCAGACTCCAACCTTGGAACACATACCATGAGAATATACTATGTCATTACAATCTGGACACACCTCCGAATATTGGTGATTCAGTATTTGGAACTTAGACCTTCAATGAATGCATAGACCTCATACCCAGTATACATCCTTACAAATACCTGAGATTCCAACCTTGACACAGACCTTCAACAAGTTCAATAAACTTACTCCTTTAAAAAAATCCAGGGGCACCTGGGTGGCTCAGTCATTGAGCATCTGCTTTCGGCTTAGGTCATGGTTCCGGGATCCTGGGATCGAGCCCCGCATCGGGCTCCCCTGCTCTGTGGGGAGCCTGCTTCTCCTTCTCCCTCACTTGTGCTCTCTAGCTCTCTCTCTGTATCACTCCAATGAATAGATAAAATCTTTAAAATAAAATAAAATTAAGAAAAAGATTTTCATTAAAAAAATCCATATATGTCATATAAACATTAGAATAAGGCCCTACAAGATTTGTGAGTATTACACCCAGAAAACAGACATAAAATGCCTCACATCTTGGAACATAGACCCTTAAAGATTTCACAGAACTAAAACTCTAAACACAGACATGCAAATACATCAAATGCATTATCATAGACCCTCAAAGACTTCAAACCCTTACTCTCAAAATATTGATGCACGAATACCTCAAAATCAACCCTAAAAAAAAAACTTCAGAGTCAGATGCCTCAGGCACCACCTGAACATGCATCACCAAACACTTAAGACCTTGACCTGCCAACATAGACTTTCAAAGGTCAGAACCCTCACATGCTGAATACAGACTCCAGAAGCTCAGATTCAAAATTCAAAGACCCTCAGCAATTTCAGAGTCCTCATACTCCAACCACAAATCCCTGAATTCACAAACTCAGATCCCCTGCAACCATTAGACCGAAACCTGGGAATGCAGTTCATCAGAATGTTTCAGAACCTCCAACCCAGAACTCACAGCCCTATAGAACACAAACTTTCGCACCAACATCGTTATAGCATGGAGCGACCTCACACTCAGATCACAGACCCCAAATACTTCAGACTCTGGAGCACAGACAGTTAATAAGTTCAGATACCTCTTATGCCCTGATCACAGACTCCCAGAACCCGTTTCAAACCTTGGCACAGACCCTCAAAGACTTCAGAGTCCTTATCCCATGAACACAGACCTCCAAATATCTCAGATTTAAACCTTTGAACGTAGATTCTTAAAGAGTTCAGAGACTTCACATCCTGAACAGGGACGTCTAAACAACTCAGACAAAAAACTTGGAACCTAGAACTTAAAAGATTTCAAGAACCTTATTCTTTGAACACAGGGCAAAAGTACCTTTGAAACTTGGGATCCAAGCTAAAGGTTTCAAAGACTTTACAACTTGATCACAGACCCCCCAGTTACCTCAGATTTAAACCTTACACTGCAGACCCTGAAAAATTTCAGAAGGCCTCATACCCTGAACGCAAACCAGCAGTTACTTCAGACTCAAACCTTTGGAGTGACCCTGAACATTTTCAGAGAACATGAACACACACCTCTAAATATCTGACTCAAAACATGGAATATATGCCCTTAGGGAGATCAGAGACTTCATACCCTAAGCATGGACTTCCAAACACCTCAGGCAAAAAACTTGGAACAAAGACTTTCAAAGAATTCATGGACCTCACTTTCTGAACACAGACCCCCAAATACCTCAGACCGAAATGTGGGACTCAGACATTCTAAAAGTTCAAAGACCATACACCCTGAAAACAAGTCTCTCTTTTTTTTAAAGATTTTATTTATTTATTTGAGAAAGAGAGAGAATGAGAGATACAGAGCACGAGAAGGAAGAGGGTCAGAGGGAGAAGCAGACTCCCCGCTGAGCGGGGAGCCTGATGCGGGACTCGATCCCGGGACTCCAGGATCACGACCTGAGCCGAAGGCAGTCGCTTAACCAACTGAGCCACCCAGGCGCCCGAAAACAAGTCTCTTAATTCCTAAGACTAAACCCACAGAACAAAAGCTGGAAATCTCAGAGTCTTCAAACTCTGAATACAGACCTATAAATAACTCAGGCTGAATCTTTGGGACACAGACCCTTGAAAAGTACAGAGACCTCATGCCATGAATGCAGACCTCCAGATATATGAAACTTAAGCCTTTGGAAACAGACCCCCACAGGTTTTGGAGACCTCTCACCCTGAACAGAGACTCCCCAAACACCTCAGACTCAAACATTAAAAGAAAGACACCAAAAGGTATGAGGGGCCTCACACTCTGATCATAGACCCACAATGACCTTAGGTTCAAACCCTACAACACAAATTTTCAAAGACTTCAGAGACCTCACACTGTGCCCACAGACAGCCAAATACTTTAGAGTTAAAACCTTGAGCCACAGACCTTAAAGAGTTCAGAGGAATTGCATCCTGAATACAGACTTCCAAACCCCTCACAATCAAACCTTAGGACAGAGACTCTCAAAATTTCAGAGACCTCATACCGTGACTACGGATGCCCCCAAATAACTCCAACTAAGTCCTTGGGACACAGAGCCTCTAAAATTTCACAGACTTCACACTCTGAAAACAGACCCCAAATACCTCATATTCAAAACTTGGGATACAGATCCTCTAAAAGTTCAAAGACTTCACATGCTGAACACAGACCTCTGAATATCTCAGACTTAAACCTTTGGAAGCAGAATTTTATTGATTTCAGAGACATCTCTCACTGACAGAGACCTCCAAAACCCTCAGAGTTAAACCTTGAGGCACAGACCGAAAAACAGTTGAGGGACCTCACACCTAGTACGCAGACTTCTAGTTACTTCATATTTAAGTGTTGGAACAGACCCTGAAGGAATTCAGTAAACACGAGCACGGAATTGCATCTCAGGCTCAAACTTTCAAACATATACCCCTCAAGAGGTGAGAACTTTCAAACATATAACTTACAACTTAAATGTGGACACTTAAACAACTCAGACAAAAATTTTGAAAATATACCTCAGAGAATTTAAGGACTTCACTCCTTGAACTAAAACCTCAAATACCTTAGACCCAAACTTGGGACACAGACACTCGAAAATTTCAGAGACTTCATACCTTGAATACAGACCCTCAAAGTATTCACAGAGTTTACACCCTGAGCACTCACTTTATATTAATCATATTAAACAGTGGGACACATCTCAAAGACTTCAGAGATCCCACACTGTGAACACAGACAACCAAATCTCTCTGACTCAGACTTTGAGCCACAGAATCTCAAATAGTTCAGAAACCTGAGACTCTGGGGGCACCTGGGTGGCTCAGTCAGTTAAGCATCTGCCTTCAGCTCAGGTAATGATCCCAGGATCCTGGGATCAAGCCCTGTGTTGGGTTCCCTGCTCAACAGAGAGCCTGCTTCTCCTTCTCCCTCTGCCTGCCGCTCCACCTGCTTGTGTTCTCTCTCTCTCTCTGTTGAATAAATAAATAAAATCTTAAAAAGAAAAAAAAAAGAAATCCAAGACTCTGACTGCAGTCCCACAATTATGTCAGACTCAAACCTTGGGGCAGATCTTCAAAGAATTCAGAGAACTCAACCCTGAACACAGACCCCCTAAGTATCTCAGACTTAAATTGTGGAACCTAGCCCCTCAAAGATTTCAGGGACATTACTCTTGAACAAAGACTTCCAAACACCTCAGATAAAAAACTGGGAAACAGACTCTCAAATTTCAAGGCCTCACTTCCTATGTACAGACTCAAATACCTCAGACACAAATTTGGAACAGAGATCCTCTAAAATTTCAGAGAACTCACACCTTGATCAAAAAGCCCAAGTACCTCAGATTCAACTTACAACACAGACCTTCAGAATTCTAGAGATGTCATACATTGACCTCTGACCCATGTAATTCAGATTCAAACCTTGGGATACAGACCTCAAAGAGTTCAGAAATCTTATACCCTGAACATGAACTCCAAATACCTTACACAAAAATATTGGAGCATAAAGCATTCTTGCTTTGTGCCTCCTACTTTAAAAAAAAAGGCACAAGCCCAAATGCCTACGAGAGGCTAGTTAGGAGACATCACATGGGCTGGGTATGACAGGAGACAGTAGACTACAGTCTCTGCTAGAACACAGGCCCAGAACTGCCAGATCAAGCGAGCTTTCAACAGAAGCCAGAAATTTGCATGTTGGCAACTAATTTAAAAATTATTAAGAAGGGCGCCTGGGTGGCTCAGTTGGTTAAGCGACTGCCTTCGGCTCAGGTCATGATCCTGGAGTCCCGGGATCGAGTCCCACATCGGACTCCCTGCTCAGCGGGGAGTCTGCTTCTCCCTCTGACCCTCTTCCCTCTCGTGCTTTCTCTCTCTCATTCTCTCTCTCTCAAATAAATAAATAAAATCTTTAAAAAAAATTATTAAGAAATACTGTGTGGGGTAGGAAGGGAAAAATGAAAGGGGGGATGTCAGAGGGGGAGACGAACCATGAGAGACTGTGGACTCTGAGAAACAGAGGGTTCTAGAGGGGAGGGGGTGGGGGGATGGGTCAGCCTGCTGATGGGTATTAAGAAGGGCACGTTCTGCATGGAGCACTGGGTGTTAGATGCAATGACTCATGGAACACTACATCAAAAAAAAATTAATTAAAAAAAATATCGTGTGGGAGTAACAAAACACCTGCAGGATGACAAGCTTGCAGCTTCTAGTACAGGGTCTCCCAACCTCAGTATATCAACATTTTGAGCCAGATGAGTCTGTGTTGGGTGTTGGGAGAGGGAGCTGTCCTGTACATTCTGGGATGTGTAGCAGCATCCCTGACTTCTACTTGCTAGATGCCAGTAACTCCCTCTCCCCAGTTGTGCCCCGAACAAAAATGCCTCTAGATATTGCCACATGTAGGGCAGGGGGCAGGCAAAAATGTTGCCAGTTAAGAACCATGCTATAGTATAAAAGTAAGGCTACAGGAAGTAAAAACTGGCAAATTAAGAATACAAGAAATTGACATGAACTCAATCTACATAGCAAAGGATGATTATGCATGTCATTAACAATTAAGAACTGTATTTATTTATTACAGCAGTTAATTCTTTCCTGTTATCTGCTTAGAATACACCACTGTGTGCATGGTATGTATGTGTCAGCATGAGGTTCATTTTAAATAAAGTGAAAATTCTCTGACAAAAAAAAAAATATTGGAGCATAGCCACTCAAAGTGTTCAAGGGCCATGCTCCTTGAGCACAGACCCCAAATGCATCAAATCTAAACATGAAACACAGACCCTCTAAAATTTTAGGGATCTCACACCTTGGATGCAAACCTCCCTGTACCTCATAAAGCTCATAAACCTCATTAAGCCTTATAAAGCTGATCTCAAAGATTTGAGGGACTTTATACTCTACACAGATAAAGTATTCAGAAGCCTCACACTCTCAACACTAATACCACATAACTCAGATTCAAACCTAGGGACCCAGAAATGGTAAATATCTGGGTAAATATAATAGACAATTCTTTTCCTCCCCGGTTCTTTAAAGCATGTTTGACACTTAAAAGTAAAATTTATAACATTGTCTGGCTTTTTTTCACAATTGGTTTGCTGCCAGAACACAGGTGTCATGAAAACTATCCCTAAACAGAAACCAAAATGGGAAAGGAAAAGACTCATATCAACATCATTGTTGTTGGACACAGATTCAGGCAAGTCTACCACTACTGGTCATCTGATCTACAAACGTGGTGGGATCAACAAAAGAACTATCAAAAAATTGGAGAAGGAGGCTGCTGAGATGGAAAAGGGCTCCTTCAAGTATGCCTGGGTTTTGGATAAACTGAAAGCTGAATGTGAATGTGGTATCAACATTGATATCTCCCTGTGGAAATTTGAAACCAGCAAGTATTATGCAATGATCATTGATGCCCCAGGACACAGAGACTTTATAAAAAACGTGATCACAGGCACATCTCAGGCTGACTGTGCTGTCCTGATTGTTGCTGCTGGTGTTGGTGAATTTGAAACTGGTATCTCCAAGAATGGCAGACCCTTCTCGCCTACGCACTGGGTGTGAAACAACCAATTGTTGGTCTTAACAAAATGGATTCCACTGAGCCACTCACCCTACAGCTAGAAGAGATATTAGGAAATTGTTAAGGAAGGCACCACCTACATTAAGAAAAGTGGCTACAACCTCAACACAGTAGCATTTGTACCAATTTCTGGTTGGAATGGTGACAATATGCTGGAGCCAAGTGCTAACATGCCTTGGTTCAAGGGATGGAAAGTGACCATAAAGATGGGAATGCCAGTGGAACCACAATGCATGAAGCTCTGGACTGTATTCTACCACCAACTCATCCAACTGATAAGCCCTTGACCTACCTCTCAAGGATGTCTACAAAATTGGTGGTATTGGTACTGTCCCTGTGGGCCGAGTGGAGACTAGTGTTCTTAAACCTGGCATGGTGGTCACCTTTGCTCCAGTCGATGTTACAACTGAAGTAAACTCGGTTGAAATGCACCATGAAGCTTTGTCCCCAGGCTCTTCCTGGGAACAATGTGGGCTTCAACGTTAAGAATGTATCTGTCAAACATAACATAATAATAATAAAAAAAGAATATATCTGTCAATGATGTTCATTGTGGCAATGTGGCTGGTGATAGCAAAAGTGACCCACCAATGGAAGCAGCTGGCTTTACGGTTCAGGTGATTATCCTGAACCATCCAGACCAAATCAGTGCTAGATATGCACTTGTGCTGGATTGTCACATTGCTTACATTTCTTGCAAGTTTGCTGAGCTAAAGGAGAAGATAGATCATCGTTCTGGAAAAAAGTTGGAAGATGGTCCCAAGTTCTTGAAAACTGGTGATCCTGTCATCATTGATATGGTTCTTGGCAAGCCTATTTGTGTTGAGAGCTTCTCTGACTATCCTGTTCATGACTATTTATGACAGACTATCCTGTTCATTTTGCTGTTCATGACATGAGACCAATGGTTGCTGTGGGTGTCATCAAAGCAGTGGACAAGAAGGCAGCTGGAGCATACAAGGTCACCAAGTCTGCCCAGAAAGCTCAGAAGGCTAAATGAATATTATCCCTAATACCTGCCACCCCAATCTTAATCAATGTTGGAAGAATGGTGTCAGAATTGTTTGCGTTGGGGCACCTGGGTGGCTCAGTCGTTAAGCATCTGCCTTTGGCTCAGGTCATGATCCCAGCATCCTGGGATTGAGCCCCGCATCAGGCTCCCTGCTCTGCGGGAAGCCTGCTTCTCCCTCTCCCACTCCCCCTGCTTGTGTTCCCTCTCTCGCTGTGTCTCTCTCTGTCAAATAAATAAAATCTTAAAAAAAAAGAACTGTTTGTGTTAATTGGCCATTTGAGTTTAATGGTAAAAGACTGGTTAATGATAATGCATTGTAAAACCTTCAGAAGGAAAGGAGAATGTTTTGTGGACCATTTGGGGGTTTTTGTGTGTGTGTGGCATTTAAGTCATTAGTTTTTAAACTCAGTGCTTTTTAATGGAAACAACTTGACCAAAAATTTGTCACAGAATTTTGAGACCCATTAAAACAAAAGAAAAAAAATTATAACATTGTGTGTAGTTTTCAACGTATGTAAATGTAACCAATCAGATAACCATAGCCTAAAGAGGAGATGGTAAAGTGGCCTATAAGGTGACAAGTTTTCTACATTTGAACTGAAATGAGGAAATATTTATTCTAAGTGGAAAATGAAAAGTTAAATATGTACTTTGTAATTCCTAGAGCAACTACTATAAAACCACGTGCAAAGATATATTCAAACTCACAACAGATATATTGAAATGGGATACGGAAAAGTTTTAAATAAACCAAAACAAGGCAGTAAAGGTAAACAGGAATGAAAAACAGAAGGAAAAAACAGAAAACAGTAACATGGTAGGTCTAAATCCAAACATCAATAATCCACAAAATTTGAATGGCTTAACTACATCAATTAAAGGACAAAGACTATCAAAATTAAAAACCACGACCTAACTATATGCAAATGTAATGATATAGGTAGGATGAAAACAAAAAGATGGCTGGCTTCCGTGTGGAGATATACAGACTTGGAAAGAGCATCACTTCCATCCTCACAAGAAAAAAGCTGGACAAACTGCAACTTAAATACACTTCTTGAAACCATCAATGAAATGAGGTTTCTGGGAAAATAACTAACTTGAAATCTAGAGACAGTCACCTATAGGAAGACATAGGACCTGAGCATTTGATTTTCTGGGAAAGATGCCTTCAAATGTCACATAAGCCAGTAAGAAAACAAAGGTAAACATGTTTAACAAATTGCTAAAGGCTGAGTGTGTAGTACTGTGAGAGTGTGAAGTCCTAGGGGGTCGCAGACCTGGGAGTTACACACCTGCTTGAACCCTTTTCTTCTAGAACACCACCAGGCACTGGCAGGGAAGCTGAGGAGAATCCTGAGAAGACTGAGGAAAATGGACAGCAGTGGCTGCTGAAAGTATACAAACCAATCTTCCCAATCTCCCATACAAAACAAAAGCCTTAATTTGCATGCTGAAAACTATCAAAATATGTTGCCTAAGGTCACTGGTAAAAACTCACTGCAGTTGGGAGAAACACATGGAAACTGCCATTGAAACTCTTGCCTACCCATTCTCTCTATCTCCCCTAAGTAGCAAAAGCCTTCATCTGCAGGGGGAAGGACATCAAAACTCTAGCCTACTGCGGGGGGGCGGAGCAAGATGGCGGAGGAGTAGGAGACCTAGATTTTGTCTGGTCTCAGGAATTCAGCTGAATAGGGATCAAACCATTCTGAACACCTACGAACTCAACAGGAGATCGAACAGGAGAGTAGCAACAACTCTCTGAACAGAGAAGCGACCACTTACTGGAAGGTAGGACGTCCGGAGAAGTGAATCCGAGGCGATATTCGGGAGGATAGACGGCGGGGGAGGGGCCTCCGCCGGCCGCTTCTGGCAAGTGCTAGAGCCGCGGAGCACAAAATCGGACCTTTTAAAAGTTGGCTCGGCAGAGGGACGCCGCTGCAGTGGCTAAGCGGGGGGTGGAATCCTCCCGGGACAGTGTGGTCTCAGGACCCTTGGGGTCACAGAGAGACCGGGGGTGCCTGAGTGCGGCAGAGCTGCCAGGTGTCGGGGCGGGGAAGCCGGCTGCAGATACGGACCAGAGTCGCGGGCTCTCAGCTCGGGGTTGCCATAAACTGTGATCTGCGGCCCAGTCGGGGCACGGCTCCCCCAGCAAGGACCCAACAAGCAGCAGATCCGGGGAGACTCCCCTTCCTTCCCGGGGAGGAGCGGTGCGGGAACGCACTGCAGGGATCTGCTGGGTTTGGAGACTCCGAGCGGGGTCGGGTGCCAGAGATAGAAACGCTCGGTCACAGGCCGGGTGAGCACGGAGTGCGGCCGGAGACCGGGGACACGGGAGTGACTGCTTTTCTCTGGGGGCGCACTGAGGAGTGGGGCCCCGAGTTCTCGGCTCCTCCGGGCGGAGACTGGGAGGCCGCCATTTTCGCCCTGGTCCTCCAAAGCTGTACCGAGAGCTTGCAGGGAACAAAAGCTCCTGAGAGCAAACTGGAGCAGCTTCCTTAGCCCGGACCGACAAGGGCGGGGCAATTCCGCCTCCGGCAAAGACATTTGGAAACCACAGCAACAGGCCCCTCCCCCAGAAGATCAACACAAACAGTCAGCAAGCCAAGACCAAGTTGATCGATCAAGGAGAAAGGGAGAACTCCAGCGCTAGGGGAATACTGCACATAGATTCATGGCTTCTTTTTTTTTTTTTTTTTTTTACCATGATTCATTATTTCATCAAAGTTAATTTTTGTTGACTTTTTTTTATTTTTCCCTTTTTCAACCAACATCTTATAAATCCCTTTTTAAAAAAAAAAAAAAAATTTTATTTTTTTTTTCATTTTTAGAGTCATATTTTATCCCTTCATAGTAGTTATCCTTGTTTTTGGCATATATATATAAGTTGTTCTCTCTTTAAAATTTTGAGGTACAGTTTCTTCTAACAGATCAAAATATACCCTAAACCACTAGTGTATGGCTTTGTTCTAGTCTAGTCTCCTGCCTGATCACATTCTCTCCCTTTTTCCTTTTTTTTTTTTTCCTTAAATCTTCTTTCTTTTTTCAAACAACTTATCTTACCAAGTCCTTTTATAAAATCTTTTATAATTTTCATCTTTACAGTCATCTTCCATCCCTTCATTGTATCAACCCTTATTTTGTACATATATGCCTTTCTTCCTTTAAAATTTTAGGAGGCACTTTTTTCTAACAGACCAAAATACGCCCAAAATCTAGTGTGTGGCACTGATCTATGCACTAGCCTGATCATATTTGATCATATTCTGCCTTTTTTGAATTGTTTTGTTTTTGTTTTTATCTTTTTTTTTTCTTTTTTTTTTCTTTTTCTCTTTCTTTTTTCTTTCTTTCCCTTTCTTTTCCCCTGGTTTCAGGTCTTTTCTGATTTGTATACAGTATATTTGCTGGGGACGTTGTAAACCTGTTAGCCTTTTGTTCTCTCATTCATCTATTCTCCTCTGGACAAAATGACAAGACGAAAGAAATCACCTCAGCAAAAAGAACAAGAGGTAGTACCGTCAGCCAGGGACCTACTCAATACGGACATTAGTACGATGTCGGACCTAGAGTTCAGAATCATGACTTTAAAGATACTAGCTGGGCTTGAAAAAAGCGTGGAAGTTATTAGAGAAACCCTTTCTGGAGAAATAAAAGAACTAAAATCTAACCAAATCGAAATCAAAAAGGCTATTGATGAGGTGCAATCAAAAATGGGGGCACTAAATGCTAGGATAAATGAGGCAGAAGAGAGAATCAGCGATATAGAAGACCAAATGATGGAAAATAAAGAGGCTGAGAAAAAGAGAGAGAAACAACTACAGGATCACGAGGGCAGAATTCGAGAGATAAGTGATACGATAAGACGAAACAACATTAGAATAATTGGGATCCCAGAAGAAGAAGAGAGAGAGAGAGGGGCAGAAGGTATATTGGAGCAAATTATAGCAGAGAACTTCCCTAATGTGAGGAAGGAAACAGGCATTAAAATCCAGGAGGCACAGAGAACCCCTCTCAAAATCAATAAAAATAGGTCAACACCCCGACATCTAATAGTAAAACTTACGAGTCTCAGAGACAAAGAGAAAATCCTGAAAGCAGCTCGGGAGAAGAGATATGTAACCTACAATGGTAGAAACATTAGATTGGCAACAGACCTATCCACAGAGACCTGGCAGGCCAGAAAGGACTGGCAAGATATCTTCAGAGCACTAAACGAGAAATATATGCAGCCAAGAATACTATATCCAGCTAGGCTGTCATTGAAAATAGAAGGAGAGATAAAAAGCTTCCAGAACAAACAAAAACTAAAGGAATTTGCAAACACGAAACCAGCCCTCCAAGAAATATTGAGAGGGGTCCTCTAAGCAAAGAGAGAACCTAAAAACAGCAAAGAGCAGAAACGAACACAGACAACAGACAGTTAACAGTCACCTTACAGGTAATACAATGGCACTAAATTCATACCTTTCAATAGTTACCCTGAATGTAAATGGGCTAAATGCCCCAATCAAAAGACACAGGCTATCAGATTGGATTAAAAAACAAGACCCATCAATATGCTGTCTGCAAGAGACTCATTTTACACCCAAAGACACCCCCAGATTGAAAGTGAGGGGGTGGAAAACCATTTACCATGCTAATGGACGCCAAAAGAAAGCTGGGGTGGCAATCCTTATATCAGACAAACTAGATTTTAAAACAAAGACTGTAATAAGAGATGAGGAAGGACACTATATCCTACTTAAAGGGTCTATCCAACAAGAAGATCTAACAATTGTAAATATCTATGCCCCGAACATGGGAGCAGCCAATTATATAAGGCGATTAATAACAAAAGCAAAGAAACACATTGACAACAATACAATAATAGTGGGGGACTTTAACACCCCCCTGACTGAAATGGACAGATCATCTAAGCAAAAGATCAACAAGGAAATAAAGACTTTAAATGACACACTGGACCAAATGGACTTCACAGACATATTCAGAACATTCCATCCCAAAGCAACGGAATACACATTCTTCTCTAGTGCCCATGGAACATTCTCCAGAATTGATCACATCCTAGGTCACAAATCAGGTCTCAATCGGTACCAAAAGATTGGGATCATTCCCTGCATATTTTCAGACCACAATGCTTTGAAACTAGAACTCAACCACAAGAGGAAAGTCGGAAAGAACTCAAATACATGGAGGCTAAAGAGCATCCTACTAAAGAATGAATGGGTCAACCAAGAAATTAAAGAAGAATTAAAAAAATTCATGGAAACCAATGAAAATGAAAACACAACTGTTCAAAATCTTTGGGATACAGCAAAGGCAGTCCTGAGAGGAAAGTATATAGCAATACAAGCCTTTCTCAAGAAACAAGAAAGGTCTCAAATACACAACCTAACCCTACACCTAAAGGAGCTGGAGAAAGAACAGCAAAGAAAGCCTAAACCCAGCAGGAGAAGAGAAATCATAAAGATCAGAGCAGAAATCAATGAACTAGAAACCAAAAGAACAGTAGAACAGATCAACGAAACTAGGAGCTGGTTCTTTGAAAGAATTAACAAGATTGATAAACCCCTGGCCAGACTGATCAAAAAGAAAAGAGAAATGACCCAAATCAACAAAATCATGAATGAAAGAGGAGAGATCACAAGCAACACCAAAGAAATACAAACAATTATAAGAACATATTATGAGCAACTCTATGCCAGCAAATTAGATAACCTGGAAGAAATGGGTGCATTCCTAGAGATGTATCAACTACCAAAATTGAACCAGGAAGAAATAGAAAACCTGAACAGACCTATAACCACTAAGGAAATTGAAACAGTCATCAAAAATCTCCCAAGAAACAAAAGCCCAGGGCCAGATGGCTTCCCAGGGGAATTCTATCAGACCTTTCAAGAAGAATTAATACCTATTCTCCTGAAACTGTTCCAAAAAATAGAAATGGAAGGGAAACTTCCAAACTCATTTTATGAGGCCAGCATTACCTTGATCCCAAAACCAGACAAAGACCCCATCAAAAAAGAGAATTACAGACCAATATCCTTGATGAACATGGATGCAAAAATTCTCACCAAAATACTAGCCAATAGGATCCAACAGTACATTAAAAGGATTATTCACCATGACCAAGTGGGATTTATCCCTGGGCTGCAAGGCTGGTTCAACATCCGCAAATCAATCAACGTGATACAATACATTAACAAAAGAAAGAACAAGAATCATATGACCCTCTCAATAGATGCAGAAAAAGCATTTGACAAAGTACAACATCCTTTCTTGATCAAAACTCTTCAGAGTATAGGGATAGAGGGTACATACCTCAATATCATAAAAGCCATCTACGAAAAACCTACAGCGAATATCATTCTCAATGGGGAAAGGCTGAGAGCTTTTCCCCTAAGGTCAGGAACGCGGCAGGGATGTCCACTCTCACCACTGCTATTCAACATAGTATTAGAAGTCCTAGCCACAGCAATCAGACAACAAAAAGAAATCAAAGGCATCCAAATCGGCAAAGAGGAAGTCAAACTCTCACTCTTTGCAGATGATATGATACTGTATGTGGAAAACCCAAAAGACTCCACCCCAAAACTGCTAGAACTCATACAGGAATTCAGTAAAGTAGCAGGCTATAAAATCAATGCACAGAAATCAGTGGCATTCCTATACACCAACAACAAGACAGAAGAGAGACAAATCAAGGAGTCTATCCCATTTACAATTGCACCCAAAACCATTAGATACCTAGGAATAAATCTAACCAAAGAGGCAAAGGATCTGTACTCAGAAAACTATAAAATACTCAGGAAAGAAATTGAAGAAGACACAAAGAAATGGAAAAACGTTCCATGCTCATGGATTGGGAGAATCAACATTGTGAAGATGTCAATGCTACCTAGAGCAATCTACACATTCAATGCAATCCCCATCAAAATACCATCCACTTTTTTCAAAGAAATGGAACAAATAATCCTAAAATTTGTATGGAACCAGAAGAGACCCAGAATAGCCAGAGGAATACTGAAAAAGAAAAGCAAAGCTGGCGGCATCACAATTCCGGACTTCCAGCTCTATTACAAAGCTGTCATCATCAAGACAGTATGGTACTGGCACAAAAACAGACACATAGATCAATGGAACAGAATTGAGAGCCCAGAAATGGACCCTCAACTTTATGGTCAACTTATTTTTGACAAAGCAGGAAAGAATGTCCAATGGCAAAAAGACAGTCTCTTCAACAAATGGTGTTGGGAAAATTGGACAGCCACATGCAGAAGAATGAAACTGGACCATTTCCTTACACCACACACAAAAATAGACTCCAAATGGTTGAAAGACCTAAACGTGAGACAGGAGTCCATCCAAATCCTAAAGGAGAACACAGGTAGCAACCTTTTCGACCTTAGCCGCAGCAACTTCTTCCTAGAAACATCGCCAAAGGCACGGGAAGCCAGGGCAAAAATGAACTATTGGGATTTCATCAAGATAAAAAGCTTCTGCACAGCAAAAGAAACAGTCCACAAAACCAAAAGACAACCGACAGAATGGGAGAAAATATTTGCAAATGACATATCAGATAAAGGGCTAGTATCCAAAATCTATAAAGAACTTATCAAACTCAACACCCAAAGAACAAATAATCCAATCAAGAAATGGGCAGAAGACATGAACAGACATTTCTCCAAAGAAGACATCCAAATGGCCAACAGGCACATGAAAAAGTGCTCAACATCGCTTGGCATCAGGGAAATCCAAATCAAAACCTCAATGAGATACCACCTCACACCCGTCAGAATGGCTAAAATTAACAAGTCAGGGAACGACAGATGTTGGCGGGGATGTGGAGAAAGGGGAACCCTCCTACACTGTTGGTGGGAATGCAAGCTGGTGCAACCACTCTGGAAAACAGTATGGAGGTTCCTCAAACAGTTGAAATTAGAGCTACCGTTCGATCCAGCAATTGCACTACTGGGTATTTACCACAAAGATACAAATGTAGGGACCCGAAGGGGTACGTGTACCCCAATGTTTATAGCAGCAATGTCCACCATAGCCAAACTGTGGAAAGAGCCAAGATGCCCATCGACAGATGAATGGATAAAGAAGATGTGGTATATATACACAATGGAATATTATGCAGCCATCAAAAGGAATGAGATCTTGCCATTTGCAACGACGTGGATGGAACTGGAGGGTGTTATGCTGAGTGAAATAAGTCAATCAGAGAAAGACATGTATCACATGACCTCACTGATATGAGGAATTCTTAATCTCAGGAAAGAAACTGAGTGTTACTGGAGTGGTTGGGGGTGGGAGGGATGGGGTGGCTGGGTGATAGACATTGGGGAGGGTATGTGCTACGGTGAGCGCTGTGAATTGTGCAAGACTGTTGAATCACAGATCTGTACTTCTGAAACAAATAATGCAACATATTTTAAGAAAAAAGAAAAAGAAGATAACAGGAGAGGAAGAAAAGGGGAGTATGTCAGAGGGGGAGACGAACCATGAGAGATGATGGACTCTGAAAAACAAACTGAGGGTTCTAGAGGGGAGGGGGGTGGGGGGATGGGTTAGCCTGGTGATGGGTATTGAGGAGGGCACGTTCTGCATGGAGCACTGGGTGTTATGAACAAACAATGAATCATGGAACACTGCACCAAAAACTAATGATGTAATATATGGTGATTAACATAACAATAAAAAATTTAAAAAAAAAAAAAAAAAAAAAAAAAAAACTCTAGCCTACTGCAGCTGGGAGAAGGGAAGGCTGTGAGTGGGAATCGGGAGTAATCTTTATCCCTGGAGTAGTAAGTGCTAGGCTCAGCATTCCATCTGGCAGAGTGGCAGAAACTCTTGTGAAGGCCACATAACCCTGAGAACCAGGTTCACAGTGCCTGCCTAATACTGAAACTTACTAAGGACATCAGGAAACATACTCCCTCCCATTCCCCACCCACCAACAAGCCTTAACGAAAACATAAGCATGAAATACAGCTAAGAGGGGGGCCTGGGTGGCTCAGTCATTAAGCGTCTGCCTTGGGCTCAGGTCATATTCCCAGAGTCCTGGGATCGAGTCCCACATCGGGCTCCCTGCTCCGTGGGAAACCTGCTTCTCCCTCTCTCACTCCTCCTGCTTGTGTTCCCTCTCTCGCTGTCTCTCTCTCTGTCAAATAAATAAATAAAATCTTTAAAAAAAAAAAAAGAAATACAGCCAAGAAAGCTCTAAGAAACAGACTTTCTCTAGGGAACCACACAATGGAAAGACCCAAGTCCAAGTGGGGAGATCAAAACAAGGCATGAGTAGAAGGACTTGAAGGCTCTTGGTGCACTGAGGGTAACTACAGGAACAATAAACTTAGTACAACTCCTTACTAGATTAATACTAAATCCTAGCAGACATACCCATACTAAAATCCTAGAAGAAGTAACTCCAACCATACAAAATATTTCCTTCAGTATCTAACTGTGCTATACAATATGTCACATTTTCAACATAGAATTCTTCTGCCTACAAAAAGGCAAGAAACACATAGCCTGGAGATGAAGCAATCATCAGAGCCAAACTTGGATATAACACAGATGATGAAAGTATCAGAGAAGTTAAAATAATTGTAGTTAATATGTTAAAGGTTCTAACGGAAATGGGAGTGAGAGAGAAAGTCCTCTCTGGTGTCTCAGTTAAGCCTTATTCTTAGGCAAGCACCGTGGACGTGTGTGTTGGGGGAACACCTTCACAATATTCCTGTCCCTTCCCTATGGGTAGAGCTTGTTTCCCGTTTGCTTCTCCCAGCAGCATGAGTATACCTAGCTACAGCTTTGATGCCCTGGCTCCTGAAGATGGAAGTTTTTGTTACTTTGGGCATATAGGAAAGTAGGTCCGGGCCAAGTTTCCTTGATGACCTGCACTGCCTTCCCCTAGTTGCAGCACAATTTTACTAGTCCCTTCAGATTAAGCTTTTTCATTCTGTAAGGGGGATCAGGGAAATGGGTCTGGGAGGATTTTGGCAATGGCTGTTCTCTTCTCCTTGCTAGCACCACAGGGAAACCTTTCTGGATTCTCTGTGTGAGCCTGGTGGTATTCCTGGAGGAAAAGCCTGCAAGAGGGTGGGAACTCCACATGGCTGAGTCCCCTGGGAACTTCGAGTTCTCATGCTAGGTCCCCAGGAGTACATCACAATTTTTTGTTTAATATTCAGAATGGCTTCTGCCCCTGGTAAGCAAATGCTCCAGGCTTGTGTCTCCCTGCAGCTGCCTATCTCCCTCCAGATTTTGGGAAGACATTTACTCTATGACCTCAGTTCTTTGATGAGTACAAGAAAACTCATTAGTTTGTAATTCATCCGATTTTCCCTTTGATCGGATAGGCAACATCTTTCCAGCTCTCCATCTCTGAACTGAACTTCTAGGTCATATGGTATGTGTATATTTAACTTTATAGGAACCTGCCAAACCATTTTATAAGAGTGGCTATACAATTTTGTATTTGTGCCAATAACATATGAGAGATCCAGTTGTTCCACACCCTTATCAGTCCTTGGTATTGTCAGTACTTTCTCGTTTTGTCATTTGATAGGTGTGTAATGGTATCTCTTGTGGTTATAATTTGCATTATAAATGCAATCCCAAATGGCCAATAATGTGGTGCATCTTTTCATGTGCTAATTTCCCATCTATATATCCTCTTTGGTTTAGTGACCATGACTTTTTGCCAATTTATAAATTGGGTTGTTTTTTTTTTCTTGTTATTGAGTTTGGAGAGTTTTTTATATATTCTGGATGGAAGCCCTTTGTTAGATATATGATTTTCAAATATATTCTGTTTGTAGATTTCATTAAAGTTAAAGTTAGTATTTTATTAGTTTAAGGACATTGAAGAGCCCTCATGAAAATTCAAACCTAAGGTGGGATTTTATAATATACACACGCATCCTCAAAATCGCAGCCTAATCTTTCCTACTCTTGTATAGTCATAAGCCAGCCACCTTATCTTGTATAATCGCAAGCCAGCCACTTTTAAGATACTTTAAACAAAGAATCAAGTGCTTTGCAGTTTTAAGGTCAGAATATTAGGCAGGAATATGTTTGACCTTGTAAAGAGGAGATTATATCAGTTCAAATTAATTATCTTCTATGATAGAGAGAAAGGCCTTAAAGATAAATTAATAGATTTTCAATTATTCAGGCCTGAGCTAGGCTTCTATTTCTTTTCTTTCTTTTTTTTTAATGTTTTATTTATTTATTCATGAGAGTCAGAGAGAGAGAGAAAGAGAGAGAGAGGCAGAGGCAGAGGGAGAAGCAGACTCCCCGCCTAGCAGGGAGCCCGATGCGGGACTCGATCCCAGGCCCCGGGATCATGACCTGAGCCGAAGGCAGATGCTTAACCATCTGAGCCACCCAGGCGCCCCGGCTTCTGTTTCTATCCTTTAGTCTTACTAATGATTAATTCTGTGGTTTAGGAATCATACTCCAAGGAATCCAGGAGTTCTATAGAGGATCCCCCAGAGGCTGTCTAAGAGATCAGCAAGGCAGGGACAGAGATGATAAGCTTCTGAGAGCCTCTCCTCTCTGGCTTCAAGCAGAGCAGCTGTTTTTTTATTATTAAGTTTGGCTATATTTTTTATTTAATAAACATTTATATTTTGAAATGATTTTAGATTTACAGAACAGTTGTAAAGATAATACAAAGAGTTCCCAACATGGTATCTTTGTCATAGCTAAAAAATTAACATTGGTACTGTGCTTGGAGTACTGCTAACCAAACCACAGACTTTATTTAGATTTCATTAATTTCTCCAGTAAGATTCTTTTTTTAAAAAAAAGATTTTATTTTTAAGTAATCTCTACCTGCAACATGGGGCTCAAACTCACAACCCCGAGATCAAGAGTCACACACTCCATTGACTGAGCCAGCCAGGTGCCCCTCCACTAATATTCTTTTAATGTTCCAGAATCCAATCCAGGAAACCACATTGCATTAGAGAAGATTTTCTTTTCATTCTTTTGACAGTGTCTTTCACCAAGCAAAAGTTCTAAATTTTGATGAAGATTGACTTACCAATTTTTTTGCATGAATTGTGCTTTTAGTGTCATGTCTAAGAATTTGTGGACAAACTCAAGGTCTCCTAAGTTTTTTTCTTTAAGTTTTATAGTTTTATATTTTACATTTAGATATATGCTTATTTGGTATTAATTTTTGTGTATGATGTGAAGTTTAAATAGAGGTTCATTTTTCTTGCATATGACTGTCCAATTGTCCCCACACCATTTATTAAAAATACAGATTTTCCTTGCCTTACAATGGGGTTATGTCCCCCCAAAAAACCATCAAAAGTTGAAAATACTTTAAGTTGAAAATGCATCTAATAAACCTCACCTACCAAACATCATAGCTTAGCCTAGCCTTAAACAGGTTCAGAACACTTACCATTAGCCTGCAGTTGGGCAAAGTCATCTAACACAAAGCCTATTTTATTTGATCATTTTTTAAAGATTTTATTTATTTATTTGACAGAGAGAGAGAGAGCACACACAAGCAGGTGGAACGGCAGGCAGAGGGAGAGGGAGAAGCAGGCTCCCCGCTGAGCAGAGTCTGATGCAGGGCTTGATCCCAGGACCCTGGGACCATGACCTGAGCTGAAGGCAGATGCTTAACCAACTGAGCCACCCAGGCGACCAACAAAGCCTATTTTATAATAAAGGGTTGAATATCTCATGTAATATATTGAATACTGTACTGAAAGTGAAAAACAGAATGGTTGTATGGGTACAGTATTGTTGTAAGTGTATTGGTTCCTCTTAATTGCATGGCTGACTGGGAGCTATGGCTTGTCACTGCTGCCCAGCATCACAAATAAGTATTATACTACATATAGTTAGCCTGGGAAAAGGTCAAAACTCAAAATTCAAGGTACCATTTCTACTGCAAGTATATTGCTTTTACACCACTGTAAACTTGAAAAATTGTAAGTCAAACCACTGTAAGCCATTGTACTACCCTGTAAGATCATTTGTACTACCCTTCATCCATTGAATTGGTTTTGCACCTTTGTCAAAAACACAATTGGCCATATTTGTGTGGGCCAATTTCTGGACTCTATTCTATCCCATTCATCTAGGCATCGTGATTACTGTCACTTTATAATAATTCTTTTTTTAAAAAATTTTCTTTTATTATGTTATGTTAATCACCATACATTACATTATTAGTTTTGATGTAGTATTCCACGATTCATTGTTTGCGTATAACACCCAGTGCTCCTTTCAGTACATGCTGTCTTTAATACCCATCACCAGGCTAACCCATCCCCCCACCCCCTCCCCTCTAGAACCCTCAGTTTGTTTCTCAGAGTCCATTGTCTCTCATGGTTCGTCTCCCCTCCGATATCCCCCCTTCATTTTTCACTTCCTACTATCTTCTTCTTCTTCTTCTTCTTCTTTTAACATATAATGTATTTTTTGTTTCAGAGGTATAGGTCTGTGATTCAACAGTCTTACACAATTCACAGAGCTCACCATAGCACATACCCTCCCCAGTGTCTATCACCCAACCACCCCATCCTTCCCACCCCCCACCACTCCAGCAACCCTCAGGTTGTTTCCTGAGAGTAAGAATTCCTCATATCAGTGAAATCATATGGTACATGTCTTTCTCCAATTGACTTATTTTGCTTAGCATAATACCCTCTACTTCCATCCACGTCGTTGCAAATGGCAAGATTTTGTTTCCTTTGATGGCTGCATAATATTCCATTGTATATATATATCACATCTTCTTTATCCATTCATCTGTTGATGGACATCTTGGCTCTTTCCATAGTTTGGCTGTTGTGGACATTGCTGCTATAAACATTTGGATGCACGTACCCCTTTGGATCCCTACATTTGTATCTTTGGGGTAAATACCCAGTAGTGCAATTGCTGGGTTGAACAGTAGCACCATTTTCAAATTTTTGAGGAACCTCCATACTGTTTTCCAGAGTGGCTGCACCAGCTTGCATTCCCACCAACAGTGTAGGAGGGTTCCCCTTTCTCCACATCCCCACCAACATCTGTCATTTCCTGACTTGTTAATTTTAGCCATTCTGACGGGTGTGAGGTGGTATCTCATTGAGGTTTTGATTTGGATTTCCCTGATGCCGAGCGATGTTGAGCACTTTTTCATGTGTCTGTTGGCCATTTGGATGTCTTCTTTGGAAAAATATCTGTTCAGGTCTTCTGCCCATTTCTTGATTGGATCATTTGTTCTTGGGGTGTTGAGTTTGATAAGTTCTTTATAGATTTTGGATACTAGCCCTTTATCTGATATGTCATTTGCAAATGTCTTCTCCCATTCTGTCTGTTGTCTTTTGGTTTTGTTGACTGTCTCCTTTGCTGTGCAAAAGCTTTTTATCTTGATGAAGTCCCAATAGTTCATTTTTGTCCTTGCTTCCCTTGCCTTTGGCGATATTTCTAGGAAGAAGTTGCTGCAGCTGAGGTCGAAGAGGTTGCTGCCTGTGTTCTCCTTTAGGATTTTGATGGACTCCTGTCTCACGTTTAGATCTTTCAACCATTTGGAGTCTATTTTTGTGTGTGGTGTAAGGAAATGGTCCAGTTTCATTCTTCTGCATGTGGCTGTCCGATTTTCCCAACACCATTTGTTGAAGAGACTGTCTTTTTTCCATTGGACATTCTTTCCTGCTTTGTCAAAGATTAGTTGACCAGAGAGTTGAGGGTCCATTTCTGGGCTCTCTATTCTGTTCCACTGATCTATGTGTCTGTTTTTGTGTCAGTACCATACTGTCTTGATGATGACAGCTTTGTAATAGAGCTTGAAGTCCGGAATTGTGATGCCACCAGCTTTGCTTTTCTTCTTCAACATTCCTCCAGCTATTTGGGGTCTTTTCTGGTTCCATACAAATTTTAGGATTATTTGTTCCATTTCTTTGAAAAAAGTTGATGGTATTTTGATAGGTAGCATTAAATGTGTAGATTGCTCTAGGTAGCATTGACATCTTCACAATATTTGTTCTTCCAATCCATGAGCATGGAACGTTTTTCCATTTCTTTGTGTCTTCCTCAATTTCTTTCATGAGTATTCTATAGTTTTCTGAGTACAGATTCTTTGCCTCTTTGGTTACATTTATTCCTAGGTATCTTATGGTTTTGGGTGCAATTGTAAATGGGATCGACTCCTTAGTTTCTCTTTCTTCTGTCTTGTTGTTGGTGTATAGGAATGCCACTGATTTCTGTGCATTAATTTTATATCCTGCCACTTTACTGAATTCCTGTATGAGTTCTAGCAGTTTTGGGGTGGAGTCTTTTGGGTTTTCCACATAAAGTATCATATCATCTGCAAAGAGTGAGAGTTTGACTTCTTCATTGCCAATTCGGATGCCTTTTATTTCTTTTTGTTGTCTGATTGCTGAGGCTAGGACTTCTAGTAGTATGTTGAATAACAGTGGTGATAGTGGACATCCCTGCTGTGTTCCTGACCTTAGGGGGAAAGCTCTCAGTTTTTCCCCATTGAGAATGATATTTGCTGTGGGTTTTTCATAGATGGATTTATGATATTGAGGTCTGTACCCTCTATCCCTATACTCTGAAGAGTTTTAATCAAGAAAGGATGCTGTACTTTGTCAAATGCTTTTTCTGCCTCTATTGAGAGGATCATATGGTTCTTGGTCTTTCTTTTTAATGTATTGTATCACATTGATTGATTTGCGGATGTTGAGCCAAACTTGCAGCCCAGGAATAAATCCCACTTGGTCGTGGTGAATAATCCTTTTGATGTACTGTTGGATCCTACTGGATAGTATTTTGGTGAGAATTTTTGCATCCATGTTCATCAAGGATATTGGTCTGTAATTCTCCTTTTTGATGGGGTCTTTGTCTGGTTTTGGGATCAAGGTAATGGTGGCCTCATAAAACGAGTTTGGAAGTTTTCTTTCCATTTCTATTTTTTGGAACAGTTTCAGAGGAATAGGTATTAATTCTTCTTTAAATGTTTGGTAGAATTCCCCTGGGAAGCCATCTGGCCCTGGGCTCTTCTTTGTTGGGAGATTTTTGATTACTGCTTCAATTTCCTTAGTGGTTACGGGTCTGTTCAGGTTTTCTATTTCTTCCTGGTTCAGTTTTAGTAGTTTATACATCTCTGGGAATGCATCCATTTCTTCTAGATTATCTAATTTGCTGGCATATAGTTGCTCATAATATGTTCTTATAATTGTATTTCTTTGGTGTTGGTTATGATCTCTCCTCTTTCATTCATGATTTTATTTATTTGGGTCCTTTCTCTTTTCTTTTTGGTAAGTCTGGCCAGGGGTTTATCAATCTTGTTAATTCTTTCAAAGAAACAGCTCCTAGTTTCGTTGATCTGTTCTCCTGTTCTTTTGGTTTCTATTTCATTGATTTCTGCTCTGATCTTTATTATTTCTCTTCTCCTGCTGGGTTTAGGCTTTATGTGCTGCTCTTTCTCCAGCTCCTTTAGGTGTAGGGTTAGGTTGTGTATTTGAGAACTGTCTCGTTTCTTGAGAAAACCTTGTATTGCTATATACTTTCCTCTTAGGACCGCCTTTGCTGCATCCCAAAGATTTTGAACAGTTGTGTTTTCATTTTCACTTGTTCATGAACTTTTTAAATTTCTTCTTTAATTTCTTGGTTGACCCATTCATTCTTTAGTAGGATGCTCTTTAGCCTCCATGTACTTGAGTTCTTTCCAACTTTCCTCTTGTGATTGGGTTTTATTTTCAAAGCATTGTGGTCCAAAAATGTGCAGGGAATGATCCCAATCTTTTGGTACCGGTTGAGACCTGATTTGTGACCTAGGATGTGATGTATTCTGGAGAATGTTCCATGGGCACTCGAGAAGAATGTGTATTCTGTTGCTTTGGGATGGAATGTTCTGAATAGATCTGTGAAGTCCATTTGGTCCAGTGTGTCATTTAAAGTCTTTATTTCCTTGTTGATCTTTTTGCTTAGATGATCTGTCCATTTCAGTGAGGGGGGTGTTAAAATCCCCTTCTGTTATTGTATTGTTGTTGATGTGTTTCTTTGCTTTTGTTATTAATTGGCTTATATAATTGGCTGCTCCCATGTTAGGGGCATTGATATTTACAATTGTTAGATCTTCTTGTTGGATAGACCCTTTAAGTAAGATATAGTGTCCTTCTTCATCTCTTATTATAGTCTTTGGTTTAAAATCTAATTTGTCTGATATAAGGATTGCCACCCCAGGTTTCTTTTGGTGTCCATTAACATGGTAAATGGTTTTCCATCCCTTCACTTTCAATCTGGAAGTGTCTTTGGGTCTAAAATGAGTCTCTTGCAGACAGCATATGGATGGGTCTTGTTTTTTTATCCAATCTGATACCCTGTGTCTTTTGATTGGGGCATTTAGCCCATTTACATTCAGGGTAACTATTGAAAGATATGAATTTAGTGCCATTGTATTGCCTGTAAGGTGACTGTTATGGTATATCGTCTCTGTTCCTTTCTTGTGTATATTACTTTTAGGTTCTCTCTTTGCTTAGAGGACCCCTTTCAATATTTCCTGTAGGGCTGGTTTCGTGTTTGCAAATTCCTTTAGTCTTTGTTTGTCCTGGAAACTTTTTCTCTCTCCTTCTATTTTCAATGACAGCCTAGCTGGATATAGTATTCTTGGCTGCATATTTTTCTCGTCTCATGCTCTGAATATATCATGCCAGTCCTTTCTGGCCTGCCAGGTCTCTGTGGATAGGTCTGTTGCCAATCTAATGTTTCTACCATTGTCGGTTACAGACCTCTTGTCCCGAGCTACTTTCAGGATTTTCTCTTTGTCTCTGAGACTCATAAGTTTTACTATTAGATGTTGGGGTGTTGACCTATTTTTATTGATTTTGAGGGGGGTTCTCTGTGCCTCCTGGATTTTGATGCCTGTTTCCTTCCCCAAATTAGGGAAGTTCTCTGCTATAATTTGCTCCAGTATACCTTCTGCCCCCTCTCTCTTTCTTCTTCTGGGATCCCAATTATTCTAATATTGTCTCTTCTTATGGTATCACTTATCTCTCGAATTCTGCCCTCGTGATCCAGTAGTTGTTTATCTCTCTTTTTCTCAGCTTCTTTATTCTCCATCATTTGGTCTTCTATATTATTAATTATCTCTTCTGCCTCATTTATCCTAGCAGTTAGAGCCTCCATTTTTTATTGCACTTCATTAATAGCCTTTTTTATTTTGACTTGGTTAGATTTTAGTTCTTTTATTTCTCCAGAAAGGGTTTCTCTAGTATCTTCCATGCTTTTTTCAAACCTAGCTAGTATCTTTATAATCGTCATTCTGGACTCTAGTTCTGACATCTTACTAATGTCCATATTGATTAGGTCCCTGGCAGTCGGTACTGCCTCTTGTTCTTTTTTTTGTGGTGAATTTTTCCATCTTCTCATTTTGTCCAGAGGAGAATAGATGAATGAGAGAACAAAATGATAACAGGGTAACAATGACCACAGAAAAATATACACTAAGCAAATCAGAAGAGACCTGAAACCGGTGGGGGAGGAAGGGAAAGAAATAAAAAAGAAAAAAAAAGAAAAAGGAAAAAAAAGAATATGATTAAATATGATCAGGCTGGTGAGTAGATCAGTGCCACACACTAGATTTTGGCCATATTTTGTTCTGTTAGAAGAAACTGCCTCCCAAAATTTTAAAGAAAGAAAAACTTATATATGTACAAAAATAAGGGTAAATATGAGGAAGGGATGGAATATGAGTGTAAAGGTGAAAAGTATAAAAGATTTTATAAAAGGAATTGATAAGATATGAAGTTGGTTGAAAAAGAAAGAAGAGAAATTTAAAAAAGGGGGGGCGGGCACCTGGGTGGCTCAGATGGTTAAGCATCTGCCTTCGGCTCAGGTCATGATCCCAGGGTTCTGGGATCGAGTCCTGTATCGGGCTCCCTGCTAGGTGGGGAGCCTGCTTCTCCCTCCGCCTCTGCCCCTCTCTCTCTGTCTCTCTCTGACTCTCATGAATAAATAAATAAAACATTTTTAAAAAAATAAAGTAAAATAAAAAAAAGGGGGGGAGAGAATGTGATCAGGCAAGAGACTAGAACAAAGCCATACACTAGAGATTTAGGTTATATTTTGGTCCCAAAATTTTAAAGAGAGGACAACTTATATATATACCAAAAATAAGGTTAACTACAATGGAGGGATGGAATATGACTCTAAAAATGAAAAATAAAAAAGATTTTTAAAAAAGGGATCGATAAGATGTTGGTTGAAAAGGGGAAAAAAGATTAAAAAAATAGAATTTAAAAAAAATTAACTTTGAAAGACTAAAGAATCAGGGGGAAAAAAGCCATGAATTCTATGTCCAGTATTCCCTTAGCTCTGGAGTTCTGCAGTTCTCATTGATCGGTAAACTTGGTCTTGGCAGGCTGTTCTTGCTGATCTTCTCGGGGAGGCTCCTGTTACCGTGGTTCCCAAATGTCTTTGCCGGAGGCGGAATTGCCCCGCTCTTGCTGGTCCAGGCTAAGTAATCTGCTCGGGTTTGCTCTCGGGAGCTTTTGTTCCCTGCAAGCTTTCCGTACAGCTTTGGAGGACGAGAGCGAAAATGGCAGCCTCCTAATCTCCACCCCGGAGGAGCCAAGAACTTGGGGCCCCGCTCCTCAGTGCGTCCCCAGAGAAAAGCAGTCAATTGCTCCTGTCTCCCCGGTCTCTGGCCACACTCCTTGCTCACCCGGCCTGTGACCAAGCATTTCTATCTCTGGCACATGACCCCATGTGGAGTCTGCAAACCCAGCAGATCCCTGCAATGCACTCCCCGCCGCTCCTCCCGGGGAGGAAGGGGAGTCTCCCCAGATCTGCCGCTTATTGGGTCCCTGCCGCGGATCACAGTTTATGGCAACCCCGAGCTGAGAGCCCACGCCTCAGCTCCATCTCTGCAGCCGGCTTCCCCGCTCCAATACCTGGGAGCTCTGCCGCACTCAGGCACCCCCAGTCTTTCTGTGACCCCGAGGGTCCTGAGACCACACTGTCCTCGCGAGGGTTCCACCCACTGGTTAGCCACTGGAGCGATGTCCCTCAGCGGAGCCGACTTCTAAAAGTTCCGATTTTGTGCTCCGCGGCTCTATCACTTGCCAGAAGCGGCTGACGGAGGCCCCCTCCCCCACCATCGATCCTCCCGAATATTGCCTCGGATTCACTTCTCCGCACATCCTACCTTCTAGAAAGTGGTTGCTTTTCTGTTCAGAGAGTTGTTGCTATTCCTTTCTTCGATCTCCTGTTGAGTTTGTAGGTGTTCAGAATGGTTTGATCCCTATCTAGCTGAATCTCTGGGACCAGACGAAATTTAGGTCTCCTACTCCTCCGCCTTCTTGCTCTTCCAGTCTATAATAATTCTTTTTTTTTAAACTATTTTTTTAAAGATTTTATTTTATTTTATTTGAGAGAGAGAGAGAATGAGAGAGAGAGAAAGCACATGAGAGGGGGGAGGGTCAGAGGGAGAAGCAGACTCCCCGCCAAGCAGGGAGCCTGATGCGGGACTTGATCCAGGGACTCCAGGATCATGACCTGAGCCGAAGGCAGTTGCTTAACCAACTGAGCCACCCAGGCTCAGTTAATCAGATGGTTTAGCATCTAGATTTCAGTTTCTAAATACCATTTCTCAATAAAAGGAACCAGGAACCCTGAAGAAATGGCTGTTTCTAGGGCAGAAGGTGAACCTGTATAATCTTGTAGTGCCAGAAAGTAAGGGGAAGCTAAAAAACAAAAACAAAAACAAAAACAAAACAACAAAGAAGATGAAGGCCATGTCAAAAGCACACAGGAGCCAGTCTGAAAGAGGTAGGTCCCAATGGCCAAACTGCAACAATTTGAGCCACAAAATACAAAACAAGTGTATTGGAATAGAACCTAAGAAATAAAATAAATATCCATGTATACATACTGATAAAAATAAATGATTGAATAAATAAATAAATGGCGGAGAAGGGGCAAATCTTCCTTACAGAAGAATTCCATACAATACATCACCAGTTTTTGATGCAGTGATCCATGATTCATTGTTTTTGTATAACACCCAGTGCTCCATGCAGTACATGGCCTCCTTAATACCCATGACTGGGTTAACCCATCTCCCCCCTCCACACCCAAAACCCTCAGTTTGCTTCTCAGAGTCCATAGTCTCTCATGGTTCATCTCTCCTTACTAACATAACATAATAAAATAAAATTTAAAAAAAGAAGAATTCCAAATGATAAATGTAGAAGGAATGAGTGAAGCAGAAAATCAGTAAAACCACTATTAGAAGAGCACAGCATTAGTTTTTCTAGGCAAGTTCCCTGGATTCATACTAAAATCAAAGGCCTAAACTTTGAGGAGAAAAAAAATATTTTCATGGCCTCAATGTATTTTTCTCCAAATATTTGCTAGTTTCTATAGAAATTTTAACATATATCCATAAATTTTTTTATATTCTTTTCACCAGGAGGTGAAGCTTAACTCTTCTTCTTGGGTGTAGGCTGGACTTAGTAATGCACTTCTAATGAAGAGTAGGGAAAGGGAAAAACAGTAATTTTACAGTGGAGAAATCTGATGGATACCACTTAAACCATGTGATCAAGGTTAATATCACCAGTAATAAGTCATATTTATATAACATACCCTCAGATATGATGTAACAAGAAGGCCATTTCACCTGAATGGTATTCTTCCCCAAAAGCCATTATCTTAGTTCAATCACAAGAAAATATCAAACCCAAATTGAGAGAGTCTAAAAATGACCTGACAAGTACTCTTCAAAAGGAGGTAGTGTGGATTCCTTCAACTTTATTCTTTTTCCAAAATCGTTTTCGCTATTCCAATTTTTTTTTGCCTTTTTTTACACTTGATCTTAGCCAAAAGGCCGAGAAGAGATTTTATTTATTTGACAGAGAGAGAGACAGAGCACAAGCAGGCGGGGTGGGAGAGGGTGAAGCAGGCTCCCTGATGAGGGATTTGATCCCAGGACCCTGGGATCATAACCTGAGCTGAAGGCAGACGCTGAACCAACTGAGCCACCCAGGCGCCCCTCTTTTGCCTTTTTAAAATAAATTTAATTTAATTTATTTATTTTTGCCTTTTTAAAATAAATTTTAAAACCACCTTCTCTATATATACAAAAAATTCTTGCTAGGATTTTGATCAGTATTGTGTTAAATCGATGTTTCAATATGGAGATAGTTGATATCTTGACTATGTCGGGTTTTCAAATCTATGAACATAGTTTTTCCATTTATTTAGGTCTTTTTTGATTTCTTTATTCAGTATCTTACAGTTTTCAACATACAGATCTTGTTTTCTTTTAATTTAAATTCAATTAGCCAACATATAGTACATCATTAGTTCCAGATGTAGTGTTCAGTCATTTATCAGTTGTGTATAACACCCAGTGCTCATCACATTACATGCCCTCCTTAATGCCCATCACCCAGTTGTCCCATCCCCCAACCCACCTCCCCTTCTGCAACCCTCAGTTTGTTTCCTAGAGCCAAGAGTCTCTCATGGTTTGTCTCCCTCTCTAATTTCTCCCCATTCAGTTTTTACCTCCACATACAGATCTTGTATGTATTTTGTGAGATTCAGATCTAAGCGTGTCAATATTCTGAATGATTGTAAATATTTAAAAAATAATTTGGGTTTCCAATTTACATTGCTCATGTATAAAAATTCAACTGCTTTTTGTATGTTGCTCTTGTATATTGTGGCCTAGCTAAACTCACTTATTCTAAGAAGTTTGTTTTGTTTTGGTTTTGGTTATTTTTTTTCCCCCAGATTCCTTGGGATTCCTATATAGACAATCATGTTGTCTGCAAATAGGGTGATTTTTAGTTTTATTTTTTCCTTTCCAATATGAATGCTTTTTCTTTCTTATTCTTGCCTTATTATGCTGGTTAAGATTTTCAGCATGTTGGGGCACCTGGGTGGCTGAGTCATTAAGCGTCTGCCTTCAGCTCAGGTCATGATCCCAGGGTCCTGGGATCGAGCCCTGCATCAGGCTCCCTGCTGTATAGGAAGCCTGCTTCTCCCTCTCCCACTCCCCCTGCTTGTGTTCCCTCTCTCGCTGTGTCTCTCTCTGTCAAATAAATAAATAAAATCTTAAAAAAAAAGATTTTCAGCATGTTGTTGAATAGAAATGATGAGAATGGAAATCTTTTCCTCATTCCTAATCTTTGAAGAAAAGCACTCAGACTCCCAACATCAAATACTATGTTAGCTATAGGTTTTTGCACATACCTTTTACCAACTACAGGAAATTTTCTTCTAGTCCTAGTTTGCCGAAGGTTTTTTTTTTTTAATCATGAATGGATGTTATATTTTGTCAAATGCTTATTCTGCATGAATTGACATGATCATATGGTTTTTTTCTTTAGACCATTAATATGGGGAGGATTAAATTGATTATCCTTTGGCAGGGGGGCTCTAAATACTCTTTATTTTTTAAAAGTTTTTTAAAAAGATTTTATTTATTTGAGAGAGAGAGAGAGAAAGAGAGAGAGAACATGAGCAGGAGGAGGGGCAGGGGGAGAAGTGGCCTCCCCACTGAGCAGGGCTTGATCCCAGGACCCTGGGATCATAACCTGAGCTGAAGGCAGACACTTTACAACTGAGCCAACCAGGCTCCCCTTTTTTGAAGTTTTTAAATTCCAGTTAGTTAACATACAGGTGTAATATTAGTTTTAGGTGTACAATACAGCGATTCAAGACTTACATACAACACCTGGTGCTCATCACAACAAGGGCACTCCTAAATCCCCATCACCTATTTAGCCCATCTGCCAACACCCTGCCTCTGGTAAACATCAGTTTGTTCTCTATAGTTAAGTGTTTGTTTCTTGGTTTGCCTCTCTCTTTCTCTTTTTTTCCCTTTGCTTGTTTGTTTTGTTTCTTAAATTCCACATATGAGTGAAATTGTATAACGTTTGTCTTTCTCTGACTAACTTATTTCACTTAGCATAATACTCTCTAGCTCCATCCATGTCATTACTAATGGCAAGATTTCACTCCTTTATATGGCTGAGTAATATTCCAGTGTGTGTGTGTTATATAACAACTTCTTTATCCATTCATCTGTGGAGGACACTTGGGCTGCTTCCATACTTTGGCTATTGTAAATAATGCTGCTATAAACATAGGGGTGCATATATCTTTTCGAATTAGTGTTTTAGTATTCATTGGGTAAATACCCAGTAGTGGAATTGCTGGATCTCATGGCGTTTATATTTTTAATTTTTTGAGAAACCTCCATACTGTTTTCCACAGTGGCTGCACATATTTGCATTTCCACCAACTGCAAGAGGGTCCCTTTTTCTCCACATCTTCGCCAACACCTGTTGTTTCTTGTGTTGTTGATTTTAGGCATTCTGACAGGTATTAGGTGATAACTCATTGTAGTTTTGATTTGTGTTTCCCTGATGCACAGTGATGTTGAGCATCTTTTCATGTGTTGGCCATCTGGATGTCCTCTTTGAAGAAATGTCTGTTCATGCCTTCTGCCCATTTTTAATTGGATTATTTGTTTTTGGGATGTTCAGTTTTATAAGTTCCATATAAATTTTGGATGTTAAAAATAGAGCTACCCTATGGCCCAGCAACTGCACTACTAGGTATTTACCCCAAAGACACAGATGTAGTGAAAAGAAAGGGCACATGCACCCCAGTGTTCATAGCAGCAATGTCAACAATAGCCAAACTGTGAAATAGCCGAGATGCCCTTCAACAGATGAATGGATAAAGAAGATTTGGTCCATATATATAATGGAATATTATTCAGCCATCAGAAGGATGAATACCCACCATTTGCATCAACATGGATGGAACTGGAGGAGATTATGCTAAGTGAAATAAAGTCAAGCAGAGAAAGTCAATTATCAAATGATTTCACTTATTTGTGGAACATAAGGAACAGCATGGAGGACATTAGGAGAAGGAAGGGAAAAATGAAGGGGGGGAATCGGAGGGAGAGGTGAACCATGAGAGACTATGGACTCTGAGAAACAAACTAAGGGTTTTAGAGGGGAGGGGGGAGGGGGAGGGGGTTAGGGTTACAGGGTGATGGGTATTGGGGGGACACGTGTTGTGATGTGCACTGGGTGTTATATGTAACTAATGAATCATTGAACACTACATCGAAAACTAATAATGTACTATACAGTGGCTAACTGAACATAATAAAAAGTATTCCATATTTTAACATATTTCTGGTTTTTAAGATTTTATTTATTTATTTGACAGAAAGAGAGTCAGCGAGAGCAGGAACACAAGCAGGGGGAGCGGGAGACAGAGAAGCAGGCTTCCCGCCCAGCAGGGAGCCCGATGCGGGGCTCTATCCCAGGACCCTGGGATCATGACCCAAGCCAAAGGCAGATGCTTAACGACTGAGCCACCCAGGCGCCCCTTAATATATTTCTTAAGAATATATTTTTTCATAATATGTTGCTAGTGCTATTTTTATGTGTTGTTCTTTCAAAATTTTAATATTTTTAATGATTTAATGAAGTAGCCAGTGATATTCTTCAAAGTTGCATCATAGTTGATAAATTTGAAACTTCTTTAATTTTCTCTATATACTATCCTATTTTTAGCCAAGAAAATGCTTACCCTACAGGCACGAAGGTATGTCAAGTGCAGGGCAAATTCTACTAAATAGGAGAGTATTTTCAATTCTACTTTCTTTTTTCCACTTAAATTGTGTGTGTATAAATGTATATATACATTTATACACACACACACACACACACACACACACACACACACAAACACATCGTCCAAAATATTTTTCACAGGTACTATCATTTTTTCTTTCTTCAAAGGAACTTTCTTCAGCCAATATGAAAGCCCTCCCTAATTTAGATGCTGCAACCTTATAGGCTTTCTCAATTTTATTCCAATCTATTACAGAATATAAATTTGCCCTATTAAGAATAAGAGCTTTTCAAAAAATAGTCTTATAAGAAGATATATTACAAAGCTAATTACAGAATTTCAAAGTAAATCCTTTACACTATTTGAGCTCTCATTGTATAATTTATTCAGATATTCCCATGCTTGTTTAAAGGGACATTTTTCAGTATCTTCTTGTTTACAATCTTTGTTTTCAATCATTGGCATTTATTAAAAATTTCAAAAGCTCAGTGTTTGTTGTGTTCCATTTGATTTTCTAATTTGATTACAGGTTTCTAAATGATATTTTGAAAGTAATGATAACAATAGGAGTATTTATCTGCAAAAAAGTTCAATAATATTTTAGGATCTTTAGGTTGCTACGTATGGCCTGCAGTCCTTCATATTATCAGATATACCTAAGACTGTGTACTGCTATGCTGAAGCCTTTTTTAAATGATTTTTTTAGTATTTATTATCAGCTTCATTACAAAAATGTAGTTCATTTATTTTCATCATGTATATTTGCATGTATATACATACACACATATATATAAATGACTGTATTATGTCTATATCACCATCAATTGCAAATAAATTTCTATTTCATTTGTTTCTTCAAGAAATAAAAAAAAAATAAATTTTGGATACTAACCCTTTATCAGATATGTCATTTGCGAATATCTTCTCCCATTCAGTAGGTTGCCTTTTTGTTTTGTTGACTGTTTCCTTTGCTGTGAAGAAGCCTTTTATTTTTATTTATTTTTGTTAAAGATTTTATTTATTTATTTGACAGAGAGAGACACAGGGAGAGAGGGAACACAAGCAGGGGGAGTGGGAGAGGGAGAAGCAGGCTTCCCGCCAAGCAGGGAGCCCGATGTGGGGCTCAATCCCAGGACCCTGGGATCATGACCTGAGCCGAAGCCAGATGCTCAACGACTGAGCCACCCAGGTGCCCCCAGAAGCTTTTTATTTTGATGTAGTCCCAATAGTTTATTTTTGCTTTTGTTTCCTTTGCTTGAGGAGACATATCTAGACAAATGTTGCCACAGCCAATATCAAAGAAATTACTGCCTGTGCTCTCTTCTAGGATTTTTATCCTTTCAGGTCTCACATTTAGGTACTTAATCTATTTTGAATTTATTTTTGTATATGGTGTAAGAAAGTGGTCAGGGAAATCCATAGTTATAGCCTGAGATTTCAATATCTCTTTTTTTTAAAAGATTTTATTTATTCATTTGACAGAGAGAGAGAGGGAGAGAGAGAGAGAGAGCATGCACAAGCAGGGGGAATAGCAGAGGGAGAGGAAGAAACAGACTCCTCACTGAGCAGGGAGCCCGACGTGGGGCTCGATCCCCGGACCCTGGGATCATGACCTGAGCTGAAGGCAGACACTTAATGAACTGAGCCACGCAGGTGCCCCAATATCTCTTTCTTAATAATTGACAGAATATATAGGCAGAAAATCAGCAGATATAATAGACAGTCTGAAAGATGCAGAATACCAAGGCTCACTTAAGAAGAAATAGATAACCTGAATAACCCTTCATCTATTAAAGCAATTGAAATTTTAGTGAAAAAAAATGTTCCCACAAAGAATACTCCAAGCCCAAATGGCATCACTGGAGAATTATAACAAATATTTGAGGAATAAATAATAGCAATTCTATACAAACTCTTCCAAAATATCGAAGAGGAAAGACTACTTTCCTACTCATTCTATGAAGCCAGAATTTCCTTGATTCCAAAACCAGATAAAGACAATAGAAAACTACAGATCAGTCTGCCTCATAAATATAGATACAATAATTTGATACAAGATTTTAACATATTAAACCCAACAATATGTTGAAAATATAATACATCGTGACTGAATGGAATTTATCTCAATAATACAGGGCTGGTTTAATATTTGAAAATCGATCAATGAAATTCACCATATTAATAAACCAAAAGAGAAAAAGCCCATATGATTGTTTTAACAGATGCAGAATATTGAATGCTTTTGCCCTAATATCAGGAACAAGACAAAGATGTCCACTCTCACCACTTGTATTCAATATTGTACTCGAAGTTCTAGGTAGTGTAATCAGGTAAAATTAAGATGCATACAGATTGGAAATGAATAAGTAAAACTGTCTATTCACAGATGACACGATCATTTTCATAGAAAATGTGATGGAATATATTTTATCAGTTTATTTATTTTTATTTTTTTTTTAAAGATTTTATTTACTTATTTGTCAGAGAGAGAGAGAGAGAGAGTACGAGAGAGTGGCAGGCAGAGGGAGAAGCAGGCTCCCTGCTCAGCAGGGGGACTTGATCCTAGGACCCTGGGATCACAGCCTGAGCTGAAGTCAGATGCTTAACCAAATGAGCCACCCAGGCACCCAGAAAATGTGATGGAATCTAATTAAAAGCTACTAAAGTCAACAAGTGAGCCTAGCAAAGTTGCAGGATTCAAGCTCAATATAAAGGAATCAGTTTTATTTCCATATACTAGCAACAACAAAAAATTGAAATAAAATCCAGTACAATTTACAATACCATAAAACATATGAAATACATAGGGATAAATCTGACAAAAGAAGTGAAAGATATGTACACTGAAAACTACAAAACAATGCTGAGAGAAATTTAGACCTAAGTAAATAGAGAGATATATCTTGTTCATGGGTCTAAGGACTCCAAATGGTGAAGGTGTCACTTCTCCCCAAATTCATCTATAAATTTAACACATTCTCAATCAAAATCCCAGCAGTATTTTTTGTAGAAATTGACAAGCTGATTCTAAAATTCATATGGAAATGCAAAGGACCTAGTTGAACTAGAACAAGATTTCAAGAATTATTATAAAACTATATCACAATAGTATGATATTGACATAAAGATAGATAAATGGAACAAAGCAGAGAGTCCAGAAATAAACCCATGCACTAACTGATTTTTGGCAAAGGCATATACAGGCATAAGAGCCAGCAAAGGCCAGCAGGACCAAGGTACCTTCACCAGTTGTCTGACTACCAAGGGATATGTACATAAGTGGAAACTCATCCAAGAGAGAAGTCCAAAGCTGGATGAGCACAGGTGAGAAGCCCTGGATACCATCAATGAAGACTGAAAGCGCAATTATAAATTGGGGATTGGTTGGCACAGAAAGGGAACTCTGGAAGCTTCTGTATAAGGAAGAGAGAAAAAAGGGCAATTTCTCCAGGTGATGGAGCTGCCAAGAGGGACAAAAACTTCCTTCCTCTCCATGGCTTCAGGTGAACCACCCAAAAATGCCGACACTAAGTAATAGCTATCTGAATACATTTGAGTGTGCGTGCAACAACTAAATGTGCACGAGTGGTATCTGGCGTTTACAGATTGTTGGAGTCAAAGTTTTAAAATGACATGCTTTGTCAATCAGATTTACAGGAACTCTCCTTTGCGATCATGAAAACTTCCTTCATGATTAGCAGGCAGTTATTTAAAAAAATTACCTCACAGAATATTTATATTCTCAATCTACTCATGCACTTATTGTACTCCACTGTTGGTCAAGGACACAAAAGAAAAGATGCCTCTCTCACCCAGAGCCTGAATCTCTAGCCTCAGGGGCCTCTGCAGTTTCCAAGCATGTTAGGACCTTACCAGCTTCCATGATGGTCATGGGGTTGCTAAGCTTCTTCTTGAGCTAAAGGATTCAAGGGAACTAGCAGATCCATGAGGCAGCACAATGCAAAGAAATGAGCAAAGGCAGTGGGATCAGATAGGTTTAATTCCTGGAATACCTTGCCAGAGGGTGTGATGTCAGGCAAGTTGTTAATACTCTTAAGCCCCTATTTCTTCATGTAGAATTTTTTTCCTAAAGAAATCATTAAGGAAGTAGGCAGGCAATGATTCATGAGGATGTCTGCTGCAGCATGGATGATAATCTAGAATGAATGTGTAAGATGTGTAATATATGGGAATGTATGCATTAAAATGACAAAGAGAAGAGGTTTTTTTATGAGAGGGAGAGGATGGGGAGGGGTTGAGGGAAAGGGAGAGAGAATCTTAAGCAGGCTCCACGACCAGTGCAGAACTGACTTGGGGCTTGATACCACAATCCTGAGTTCACAACCTGAGTCGAAATCAAGAGTCAGATGCTTAACTTACTGAGCCACCCAGGCACCCCAGAAGAGAGGTTTTTTAATGAATGCTGGAATCCCAGGGTTGTTTCTCAATTCTCCTCTTTCTGACTTTATGGGTTTTTTTTTACTCTGAGCATGAATTACTTGAGTAATAATGTTCAACTTTATTATTTATCAAGAATGCAAATGCAGATACTAGCATGGTACCATTTTCTCCCATCAAAATAGCAGAAAAAGAACTAAAGTTATACCCAACAATTGCAGGGGTGGAAGAAAACAGGCCTTCTTGGGGCACCTGGGTGGCTGAGTCAGTTAAGCGTCTGCCTTCAGCTCAGGTCATGATCTCAGGGTCCAAGGATTGAGCCCTGCGTTGGGCTCCCTGCTCAGCGGGGAGTCTGCTTCTCCCTCTCCCTCTGCCCCTCCCCCACTTGTGTGCATGTTCTCTCTCTCAAATAAATAAAATCTTTTTTAAAAAAAGAAAACAGGGGCGCCTGGGTGGCTCAGTCGTTAAGCATCTGCCTTCGGCTCAGGTCATGATCCCAGGGTCCTGGGATCGAGCCCCACATCAGGCTCCCTGCTCTGCGGGAGGCCTGCTTCTCCCTCTCCCACTCCCCCTGCTTGTGTTCCTGCTCTCGCTGTGTCTCTCTCTGTCAAATAAATACATAAATAAATAAAATCTTTAAAAAAAATTAAAAAAAGAAAACAGGCCTTCTTATGCACAAGCTGGAGTGTAAAATGATTTCTCCTATCTTTGAGTCATCTAGCAAGACATATTAAAAACATTTAAAGCCCCCACTTTCCTTTCATCCAGCAATTCAGTTTCCAGGAATACATTCTAATATGAGAAAAGGGTGCTACAGTGCAAGAATAAGATGTTCATTCCAATTTTTCTTATAATAGCAAAAAGATGAGAAATAATCAACAAAAAACACACACATAGACACACATGTGTCTGTTTAAAATAAACAAAATCATACTATAGGGTTCTGTGCCTTTTTGGTATTATTTAACCTTAATTAATGAACATCAGTATATACCACTATATGTTAATTGATCTAATTCTTCAATGGCTGCAAAATTTCCATTGTCTAGTGTTTACTGCAACTCCTATGAGCAAATACATTACTGAACACACAGGCACTTTTTACATTCTTACAACTGTTGTATATATACCACAGTCTACTTGGATGAATATACCTCTAGAATGAATCCCAAAAGGGAGATTGCTGGGAAAGAATGCTTAGTGCATTACTAACTGAGAGATACTGAGAGTGTCAGGAGTTTCTCATGAACCTCTAAACCTGCTTCCTCTCCCTCATCTAAAGGGGTGCGGATGGGTTTACACGAGCTGTTGGGGCTCAACACAGACACAACTCATACACCCTCGCTGTATACCCTCTATTGCTCTCTCTCTCCAAGGCTAGCTGTTGGGATTTCTCCCAACTGCACATGAAGGTGGTGGTTGTGAGCAGTAACTCCCAGGTGTGGTCCACACTCAGACCCACAGGAGCAGTACCTAGGCCAGCAGAAGACAAGACAGGGAAGAACAGAGCACTCCCCACCACCATCATCTCCCTCTGAAGCACACACCTGCAGTCAGTACGTGACCCTGACTCTTTCCCTCCTCCAGGTATTGGACGCAGGCTGGGTCACCACCCACTCACAGCACAGTCACAGCTGCCTCCCCTCACCATGGCTTCACCACGGCCTTGTGTCTGTACATCCTGCTCATAGCTGACCCAGGTAGCATATATCACATTTCTCCCAGTGGGTTTTTGGACAGTCTGAAAAGGGCTCACCTTTGGCCCATGTACCACCTGGGCCTTGGCCTGGGGTTGGACCTTGATACCTGCTCCGCTCCAGACTGGGCACAGTCGCTAGTCCCCATTCTTGATTATCACCTCCAACAATGGAAAATGGATGGACAAAAAAATCTCTTTTCCCTCTGTTATGGTGAGGGAGGGGAGGGACAGGAATGGCATAAAGGGATGCCATGTGGCTCCCCTCAGTGGTCCTAGCAACAACACTGTTACTTCCAGGTGTTAATTCTACCCAGAATTAGATGACCTCATGCTGGGATTTAAATAAGCATGACATGACAGTGGGACTGAGCAATTCTTAGTGACTGAATTATTTGTAAGGAGCAGGTTTTACTTGTGCCATAAAACAAATAAAATGAAATGGTATCTACAGTCTTCACAAGGATACAAACAAGGGCTTGGGAGTATCTGATTGTCCTTGGTCAGAGCAGTTGCTCTGTCCTAACGCTGTCCGAGTATGAGGTTACCCGGAAGGCTTGCAGCACTGGGCAGATTGGATTTTTTTTTTTCAGTTTAGACTCCAAGCTCTCACGCAGACAGGACCCCATCTTCCCAGCGTCCTGAAGAAACCTGATCCTACCCAGAGAGCACAGCTGCTGCCAACAGACAAAGCACCAAGGTCAGGGAGACAGCTGGGCAGCAGATAGCCTTTCCAAGAGATAACAGGAAATGACTAAGAGCCAATAAAAGAGCTTACCTGAGGAGAAACATGAGACTGAGGTCAGATCCCACAGTTTATGCTGATTAAAGAGTATGAGACCTCAGTCCTTCTCAATAAATCTTTATTTCATACACATGAAGATCTGAGTTGTAGGAACAGCTCCTGATTAGATATTAAAAGTGGTTATCCCTAATTAGTGAGATTAAGGAAAAATTATATAGTCTTTACACTTGGCTCTAACTTGACTCGAGCTTGTCTGTATGAGACAGGGAGGGTGAGAGGAGGGGAGACAGGGAAGAAGAGAGGGAGTAACGTGGCAATTCTGCTTCTGCCACAGGGGTTCTTTCTAACTGTCAAAGAATGTGTGCTTCTCTAAAGGTAACCTGCAGGGTTTGGGAATGAAAGACAGAAAGGGTTTTTGGTAGGGGGTGGAGACAGGGCAGGGCAGGGCAAAGTCCTTTCTGTCTTATGGGTATCCATCTACTGTTGTTTGCCAAAGGCAGGAGCAGTGGGTGGCTGCCCTCCTCCCCTCCCCTCCCCTCCCCTCCCTCTTCCCCTGACAGTGGAGGACCAGACCACCGAGGTGACGGTGAAGCTTTTGGAGGTTTACCAGATTGCAGGAGACTTACAACCCTGAGGACTGCATTTTACCTGCTGTGTTACCTGTGGAGTACCATGTGTCTTTGGAGCCCTGGAACACGCTGGCTTCAGGAAAACAAAGTCAACTAACTGTCTGAGAGGAGTAGGAGGTGAACTTTTCCAAAGCCTCTCTCCTCTTTTGGGATCGTGCTGCACATACACAATGCTACATAACCAGCTATTTCAAGTTAATAACTCAATGTGAGCAGCACCAATATGACAGCAGACATTATTCAGTATTAGTTTTCATGGGTGGCCATATTTCATTTCCAAATGTGCTGCAATTTATTTATATAGCAAGTCCATGACCATTGTTTTTATAAATTAAGCTGCTTTGGAAGTCCCATGTATCTAAATCTTTGTTCACATCCAAGACAGTTTCCTTAATATAAAGTTTTATTTTTTTTTATGATTTTATTTATTTATTTGAGAGAGAGAGAGTGAAAGAGAGACATCATGAGCACGGGGGAGGGTAGAGGGAGAAAAAGACTGCCCACTGAGCTGGGAGCCTGATGTTTGACTTGATCCCAGGACCCTAGGATCATGACCTGAGTGGAAGGCAGATGCTTAACTGACTGAGCCACCCAGGTGCCCTAACATAAAGGTTTTAGAAGTACAAGTGCTGGGTTACAAGATGTGTATGAGTTTTAAAGCTTATATATTCGGATTTGGATTTATCAATCCTTTTCTTTGCATTTTCTGGATTCCTCTCATGCTTAAAATGGCTTTGCACACTTTCAGAGCCTAAAAGCTTTCACACATCTCTGGGGAGACTAAAGATTCTCTTGAGGGCCCCTGAGACAGCTGCACTGAGGAGAAAATTTGGAGGGCCAATTGGCAGATGAAATGCAGGGCTGGGAACAGTCCTAGACACACTGAAAGATTTTGGGGGTGGAGAAGGGAAGGACAAGTCTTCCAGGACTCGGAAACAATGCCCTGCTCCAGGCGGGGCAGAGTTTCTGCTTGGTTAGAGAAGGCTGGATCCACAGCCTATGTGACACACACATTGCCGTGCATACCCCCAGGTGTTATTACACATACCTCCAAAGCTTGGGATTGGCTGGTGAAGTTGACTCTGCAGAGGTTGTGTTTAGGTGGCAACGGAAGATAGATACCATTTTCATTCCCTTTCTGATTCTCCAACAGGCTCTCGGCTGTCTCTCGGCAAGTGTAAATGTGAATAGGTGTGAATGCATGAGAGTGAGGGGGTGCCAGCAAGACTCAGATGGATCGGGGCAGAGAGATCTGTAGTCTCTGAGAAGGAAGTTCCTCCAAGTCGTCATCTTTCTCCTCAAAGGTCCTGTGGCTGCCATGGCCCTTGTGTGGTGGGGCCAGGACAAGGGAGGACGGTGGGCTGCAAAGGGGTCAGATGAAGTTGGGGTGAGTCTTGGGGATGTTATTTGAGGTATCTGGGTGCCAGAAGCATCAGGTACTGCTGACAAAGGACAGATGAAGGAATCCTTGGTGGGGTCCCGGATGAAGGGATGAGACAGCCCCGCCCGTGCAGTACATGTGGGATCCAGTGCGCATGCCCAGTGCCCACACTGTCCCATCAGCCATTGCTGTGGGGGTGTGTGCAACGTGGTCCGTGTGCAGTGCAGTGCAGATTGCATCGTTCTGCCTGGATTCTTCCTCACTGTCTGAGACTCAATAGGTAGGTCTCTAGATCAGTCTAGAAGTTTAAATGCGAGTTTGAGGAGAGAGCTAGTGGGCTTTGGGTGGGCCAGGACCGTGTAGTTCCTGGCCTCTGTGGCAGAAAGCCCCTGAGGTCTTCGTTCTTCTCACGGGTGTTGCAGCTACCATGGCTCTTGTCACGGTGGAGAACAAGTGAGGATGGTGGCCTGTGGAGGGGGGGGGTCATATGAAGATGGGACAGAGATTGGGGCATCATTTGATGTATCTGGGTCCCGGAGGCACCAGGAGCTGAAAGAGGGCAGATTTGGGAATTTTTGGCACCGCCCTGGTGGGGGGAGGGGAAGCCATGCCACGTGGCACGTGCTGCGGCAGTGCGCATGTCCATTGCTACGCGCCTTCTCATCAGCGGTTGGTGTGGGACATGGGCAAAGAGCTCTGGGTGCAGAGTTGTGCAAGTGGCGTCTTTCTGTCTGGATTCTTTCTCACTGAGACGATCATTCTCCCAGGAGTTTAAGTGTGAGTGAGTAAGGAAAGAGTGGGCTTCAGGCAGGTCTCCAAGGAGCAAGGTTCTTGGGGCAATCGTATTTCTCTTCACGGGTCTTGCGGTTGCCATGGCTTTTGTCTTTGTTGGGGGGTGCTGAGACAAGGGAGGATGGCGGGCCAGTGAGGAAGGGGGGGTCAGATGAAGATGGGACGAATCTTGGCGATGTTATTTGAGGTATCTGGGTCTTGGAGACACTGGGAACTGCCGATAGAGGACAGATTTGGGAATTTTTGGTGAGGCCTCAGTGAGGGGGCAGAGAAGCCCTTCCCCTACGGCACGTGCAGGATGCAGTGCACATGCGCAGTGCCTAGCACTTTCCCGGTGGTTGGTGTGGGGGCGTGTGCAGCGCGTTCCGGGTGCTGAGCTGAGCAGGGCCAGTCTTACTTGTGGATTTTTTCTCAGACTCAGTCGGTAGGTCCGCAGATTTGTCCACCCAGGAGTTCAAGTTTGAGTGAGTGTGAGGAGGGTGCTGTCTGTCTTTCGGTGGGTAGGGGCAGTGTGGTTCCTGGTCTCTGGGGAGTAAATTCCTTGAGGTCGTTATCCTCCCCACAGGTATAGCCACCATGGCCTTTGTAGTGGGGGGGGCTGGGACAGGGAGGATGATGGGCTGTGAAGGGGAGGGTGCCAGTTGAAGATGAGGGGAGTCTAAGGGGTGCTATTGGAGGCATCTGAGTCCTGGAGACACCTGAAACTGCTGACAGAGCACAGAATTGAGAATGGTCAGTGGGGAGGTGGACAGGGCTATATATTATGAAATCTCTTCATAGTGGGGAGTCCAGTTGTGAAACTAAATCTCTTTGGGAAAGTTGTATGTCTTTTTTCAAGTACTCGAAGGTCCCTTGTCTGCCAGATTGCTGTGAAACAGATTTTATAGACAGCCTAATTTGATGTGATTAGAAAATAGGCAGTTGTTACTAATTCAAGATTTATTTTGGAAATCTCAAAAAATGTAAAAAAAGAATTTATAATGAGCAGTTGGCTGTGAAGATAGTCCAGTATAATTATTGTTTTATTACAATTTTCAGTTAACGATTTTCTACTTTCAGTGAGAAATATGAGTGCTCAAGTAAGATCAAGATCTAGAGGAAAGAGAGATGGAAAAAAGCCTAAGCTGGATGAACCTGGGGTTGTGAGTGCTTTAACGTCTTATTTCCATTGGCAGAAATAATTTTTTATGAAAACCCATTGAAAAAGTTGTTGAACCAATATAGATCTGTTGTTTAAAGGACTTCCTTGCTGAAAATGGGTGAAAAATTAATCCCACGAAAGAGACTGAGCAAAAAGACTTATATTCTGTTGTTGCCTGGTTATGTAAATTGAGCCTGGAACTTGTCTCTATGATTTTCCTATTGTACTTGTTAATAAACAGGTAATACATCTCAGAAAAGATTAAGAAGTTTTCCAGAATTATTGGTCCTTGCAGATAATTCCTTTTTTAGAATATTTTCTTTATAAGAAAGAGTAATTTTATTGAATACTTACAGAGAAGAGCATAGGAAAAATTCAGATTTGTGATTAATTACTCCATGTAGTATGTATATTTGTGCCTATCATTATAGTATTAATATCAATACTCCTTATTTGCACCTACCCTCCTCCAAGGCTAAGCAACCAGGCAAAAAAATGCTGCAAAAAAAGGAACCACCAACTGAGGATCCAGATATTGAGCCTGGACTAGAGAGAGAAGAAGGAGCATGTGGGGTTCAAGGTGATGAGGGGATGGAGAAACATGTTGTATTTCATTTATGAGGTTGTATTAGTAATAGAAATGGATAAAGGGTTCCCTGAAAATTGGCTGGAAACCTGTTTGGTAAGGGAAAGGTGTAGTTTGCAGCTGACTACAGTCCCTCTCTGATAAGTGTTCCTTCTTTCAGCACTTCACCATCCCATGGTGAATTAAAATTATTTGGCATGCTTGGAAAATATTATTTGGCATGCCTGGAAAATGCAATTCTTGCCAAGGCTCTATATTAGCAAATCAAGGGAAACAACATTAAATTTAGATAGAATTTACACTATATCACTAGTTAAATTTGGCCTTTTTTGAATGCTGTTTTCTGGGCTTCTGAAGTCATTGCATCAAACATTTGAGCAAACCTAGATATATTTTGGTTAGTTCTTAGATTGTAATTTTTGAAAATCATAGAGAAACAAAAATGTGAAATCCTTTCCTAGTTGCTGTTAAAGTCTTCAATATTTTTGTTTTCCTGAACCATAATCTAGTTGTCACATATTCTTTTCTTTTTTAAAGATTGATTTACTTTAGAGAGAGAGGGGCCTGTGTGTGCATGTGTGAGTGGAGGGAGGGGCAGGGGGGAGAGGGAGAGAGAGAATCTCAAGCAGACTCCCTGCTGAGCGCAGAGCCCTGTGCGGGGGCTCGATCCCACGACCCTGAGATCCTGACCCGAGCTGAAACCAAGAGTCAGAGGCTCAACTGACTGAGCCACCCAGGTGCCCCTTGGCTTAGTAGTATCTTTTATACCATTATTTTTTCCTGATCCAGGATCAACCCAAAACCACCCACTGTATTTAGTTGTCATCTCTCTTTGGACTCCTTTTTCCTAGAAGTGTACTTCAGTCTTTCTTTGTCTTTCATGATTGACATTTTTTGGAATCTAAACCATTTGTTTTGTAAAATATTCTTCAGCTTGAGTTTGTCTCGTCTTACTATTTGTAATGATTTTTTTCAGTAATTTATTGGGGCCTGCTTGGTGGCAGGTAATGTATTGAGGAAATGCTGAGGAAAAAAATATAAATGAGAGAATGATTTTTGTCTTGAGCTCACAGTCTTGCCAGAAATTCATGTAAACAAATGGCTGATCTAATAAGTATAATAATAGAAGTGTATATAGGTTACAAAGGTGACAACTAAGTTGTCTTAAAACAGTTTTATAAAAGGAAATGCTTCATAGAGGAGATAATATATGAGAAACACAACTCCATTTTCTAACAGAAAACTCTTAATGCTCATTGCATTTTTGTACATCACATTTTTTACAGTACAAACCTACAGAGCTTTATTTAGTAAGATTAATTTATGGTTTACTGCTTACATTTGTAATTCTGTTTATTTATATAAGAACCTGAATTGGAAGGTAAAAGCCAGGAAAAGGGTCTGGAAAAGACTGGGGGTGAGCTTGGAGATGGCCCTGATGTGAAAGGGAAGACTCCACCTAACACCTCCTAAATTCAAGAAGTAGGTAAGTTATCCATTAAGAATACAAGTCATGGGGTTGTTTTTTTCTGCAATATTATCATACCTTTGTAACAAATCACAAATATAAAGATTATTTGGAAGGTAGTTCAGACATCAAATGTTAGATTCAAAGACAGAGTCAGAGCAAAAAAATAAGTCAAAGCCATGTTGTTGAATTACAAAATATGGAAGTATTATTACTTTGGAATAGAAGTCCTTTGAAACCCAATGCAAGTGGTCGAATACTTTTTAAAGTACATGAATTATTTAACATACCCGAATATCAATTGGATATCTAAACAACACAGTAGTATTGATTTTCTTTTAATTTGCCTAAACTGTTTCTCAAAAATAACTATATCTTTTAGACACCAAAAAATAATATGGATCTCTTTGTTTTGTTTTTATAGGTTAGTTTGTTGATTTTTTTTAAAATTGTGAGCTCTACCGATGAGAAATGGTGATATTTTCCTTCACATTTTAATGTCATCTATGATGGCAGTCGCTTATAATTAGTGTGATCTGTAATTTTTTTTTTTTTTTTGGTAATCATGTAATTATCATCACCTAAACCAGGACACTCTTGAGAGTTAAAGGGAGTATTGTTGACTGCTTACACCAGGACAACAGGTGCAAATGAACAAAATGGCCACCATACTATAAATAGACCATATAAAGGTTGAGCTAGATCAGCGAAATAATTTTGCACAAAAGAGACAAACCAAATGGAATAATGTCCTTTGCCCTCTATGTAGTTAAAACAGTTCCAAGTATGACATTATTATTTTAGCTAATATGGATAATTAGAAGACTATTTCAAGTGAATGAATTTGATTGAATTCAAATGACACTGGGTTTACTTGTTTGTTTTGCTTCTTGGAGTTTCTACTTGGTTGATTTTCTTTTAACTGAAATAACCGGCATATTTTGCTCACTACTTAAAATTATCTTTAAATAAGCTCTTGGAATTTAGTCTGTTCTGGGTTTGAGAAATCTGTGTTTCTTCATGCCACCAAAAAGAGTGATGCGTTTAAAAAGTTAGAAAAGTTAAAAAGCCTGAAAATGTACATTAGCATAGAAGTCTATGCAGTGGTTAGGGTTCTGGTTTTAGGTTCATCTTATAAAACCAAAGCCGTAGTGTCCTTTGTGTACTTTTGTTATTGTCTAAAGTTCTGCTAAGTGATGTACCCAACTGTTATGTTTATGTTTTAGGTGATGGACAGTCATAAGTTAAAAAGACAAGAAGCTGAAGCCACACATACAGTTTGTTATATTGATAATTTGGCTTAAATTCTCTCAATAAAGATTTCAAAGTTTGCCCTGAAGTTGTCATGCATATCTTTTGTTAAATCTGGTCCTAGGAATCTGATACTATTATAAATGGTATTTAAAAAAAACTATGTTCAATTTGAGCTGGTCTATAGAAGTGCTATTTATTTTTGTGTAATTAATTTTGTCTGGCAACTTTGCTAAGTTTATTCTAATAGTGTATCTCTACATCCTCTTGGATTTTCTACATACGCAATCATACCTTATGCAGATAATAACTCTTCTTTCTTCCTTTTGAATCTTTATACTTTGTAGTTCTTGTCCTTACTTTTTGATACTGGCCATGTCCTTTTAAGTACAATGTTGGATAGAAGCAGTGATAGTAGACATCCTTGTATATTCCTGATTTCTCTTTCAACATTTCACTATGATGTATACTATAGATTTTTAAAAATGAGATGTCTTCTATTAGATTAAGGAAGTTCCTTTTTATTCCTAGTTTGCTAAAAATATTTACCATGAATAGTACTCTACATCGATTGAGGTGATCTTAAGAGGTTTTTTCATTAATCTGTTAATGTGGATTCCTAGAATAAACCCAATTTTAAGTCATGATATATTGTCCTTTTTATGTATTGTTGGATTCCCCTCTCTAATATTTTGTTCAGGATATTTGCATCTTTGTGAGTGAGATTGGCCCATAATTTTATGTACTCTCCATATTGGGCTTTGTTATCAAGGGTTATTCTGGCTTCAGAAATGTGCTGAGGTATATATCTTCTTTTTCTGTTTTCTGGTAGAGTTCATCTAACTTTGGAATTATTTCTTAAATGTTTGATAGAATTTATTAGTGAAGCCATCTAAACCTGGAGTTCGCTTTTTAGGAAAGTTTGAAATTAATGATTTAATATTTTCTATTCTTTGGTCAGTTTGGGTTTTATTTTTAGAGGGCTTTGGCCATGTTATTCCAGTTTTCATTACAGAGTTGTCCATAATATCCTCATTATTCTCTTAATGTCTGCAGGATCTGTAGTGATAACTGCCATTTTAATTCTTAGTACTGATAATTTGTGCCCTCTCTCTTGTGTTCTTAACCAGTCTCACCAGAGGTTTACCAACAGTACTAGTTTTTTCAAAATAAATCAACCTTTGGCTATGCTGATCCTTTTCTATTTTTGTTCTTTATTAATTTCGTCTCTCACTTTTATCATTTTTGTTCTTTCTCTGTTTAATTTGCTGTTCTTTTTTCTAACTCTGAAAAAATGTTTAGCTCACTAACTTCAGCCTTTATAATGTACACTTTTAAATGATAACATTTTTCATAAATAGGGCTTTAGCTTCACCTCAAAAGTTTTGATATATAGTATATTTGTTATTTAACTCAGAATACTTTCTAATTCTCATTCTGATTTCTTTGAACTGTGGACTACTTCTAAGTGTATTCCTTAACTTTTAAACATAAAGACAAACATAAGAATTCAGAAAATTTGAAACTAAAAGGATGGGCAAAAGATAATCTGCACAAAATTGTGAAAATTGGCTTTCAGGAAAATAAGCATTACTAGAGAATAAGGGATATTTCACGTAGAAAAATTCAATTTGTCAGGAATATTTAACAATTTTAAATATGAACCTAATAGCGTGGCTTCAAAATGTAAGGGAAAAAATGGAAGAATCACAAGGAGAAATCAGTGTCCGAGTAAGCAGACAAAATCAGTAAGGAAGGATATATAAGATTTGCGTATCGTGATTAATATATTTTACCTAATGGAAATAGATAGAACTGTGTATTCAACAACTGAATATGTATTCTTTTCAGTGTAATTATTCAGTCAGAGGACCTATGCTGTATATTTCAATTCTTTGAAATGTTTTGCATTTTTATGACCCACCATATGGTCAATTTTTGTAAAAATTGCATATGTGCTTGAAAAGAATGTGTATTCACTTGTTGAATGTAGGTTACGTACACTGCCTAACTTAGTGTTCCTATCCTGCACTTATTTTAGTGCTGTGGTCACCTTGCCCTGACAAGGCAAGGACCCTTGGGCAGTGGCTCAGGTCCCGTGGCCTTTCTCAGCATCCACTTGACCAATAGGAAACGAGTTCATTCTTGCCATGTCATATAGTGGTAGTAGAGCAGGTCCCTATGCTGTGGTTACTTTTCTCCCAGCTGTCCTAGGCTGCTCTACAAGCCTTTCTCTTTGAAATTTCTCCGGGCAAAAACCAGGCATCAGTCTCCAGGGCATACACTTTAAGCACTAAAAACTTGGTCATCACACTCCATTCTACTGCAACACTGGAATGGGTCTCTGATTTTCTATAGCTCAGAGCATACGGCCGGTGAGATGCCAGTCTTCCTTTCTTAACATATTCCAGATGTCTTTTAGTGGCTCTCTCAGATTTCCATTCAATTGATTTTAATTGAGGTGGGTAACATAACCTCCCTCCAGCTCAGAGTAGGGACGATTTCTTTCACACCAGCCTCCACTAAGTTGACAACCCACAACTTAGGTATTTTATTTTCAATAGACTCTTCTTTAAGGGGTTTTCAAACTTCTGATCATCTTTATGTAGACTGCTTAGGCTAGCAGAATGAGGAAATATATTTTTCCCATCTCTGTAAAATGTGAGGTTACTTATTGCCTGTTGTCCTGTTGTCAGTAGGCATTTGGATATAGTGAATTTAGGAGAGAGGTATAAATTTGAAATTCATTACAGATGTAGAAAGCATCTGAAGCCATGGATCCACAGGAACTCACCTAGGGAGAGATTATATATGGAGAAGAGAGCCACAGGCAGAGTCCTGGAACCCTCTACATAAGGAAGAATTTAGGACTGAGAAAAAGGACTACCAGAAAGATAGGAAGAAAACTAGGTGAGTGTGGTATCAGGAAAATCTAAAGGAAATAAAGTGTTGGAAGAAGTAATAAGCAGTCAACAATTTAAAATGGTGAGAGGTCGGGGCGCCTGGGTGGCTCAGTCATTAAGTGTCTGCTTTCGGCTCAGGTCATGATCCCGGGGTCCTGGGATCGAGCCCCGCATCGGGCTCCCTGCTCCGCGGGAAGCCTGCTTCTCCCTCTGCCGCTCCCCCTGCTTGTGTTCCCTCTCTCATTATCTTTCTGTCAAATAAATAAAATCTTTAAAAAAATGAAATAAAATAAAATGGTGAGAGGTCATGCAAAGAGGGTATAGGAAATTGTTAATCTGGCAAGATGCATGTCAGCAGAGACCTTGGTAAGAGCTACTTTCATGGAGGAGGAAAGCCTGACTGAAGAGGATTAAGGTGAAATGGGAGGTGAGTAAATAGATATGGTGATTATAGAAAATGTATTTTAAGGAGTTTTGATGTGAGGAAGAAGGAAATGGAAATTTAGGTAGGCTAGCATGAGGCAAGGACGGGGGATTATTTTTTGACTGAGTGATATTAAGGCACGTTTGTGTGGTACAGGCGAGGATGGAAGACTTGATAAGGCCATAGGGATGGGATTCAGGCACAAATGGAGGGGTTGGCCTTGAATAGGAACAGGGACAACTTTCCACAGTAATGTGGGAAGGCTAATTTTGGAAGACCAAAGGAGAAATTTCTATCTGAGTAGAAGAGAAGATTAGAAAGCAGACTGGGGACTTCTACTTTTCCTTTTATACCTTTCTATGAGTTTTGAATTTTTAAAAAATATTTTCTTTATTTGAGATAGCAAGAGCAGGGGGCAGAGGGAGAAGCAGGCTCCCCACTGAGCAGGGAGCCCAATGCGGGGCTCGATCCCAGGACTCCAGGATCATGACCTCAGCCGAAGGCAGATGCTTAACCTACTGAGCCACCCAGGTGCCCCAGAAAAGTATTTTTAAAGAGAAACTTGTGGTCACTTACTTTGCAGCCGTCTTGTGCATAAGGGTACACGTGAATCCCCCCTACTAGGAGAAATTGCAGCTCTTATACACTTCCCTTCCTTGGCCAAGGTGCAACCAGGCCTGACGAACAGTTAATGGAGACATTCTGTCAGGGTGACATTAAGATCCTTAGAGGCTCTGAGCTTTGAAAAGATTATGGAGTGCCCTCCTTCCCATTTACCATATGTATTTCATGATAAAAAAAATCTATGGTAGGGACACCTGGGGGGCTCAGTTGGTTAAGCGTCTGCCTTAGGCTCAGGTCATGATCCGAGGGTCTTGAGTTGGGTTCCTTGCTCAGCAGGGAGCCTGCTTCTCCCTCTGCCTGCCGCTCCCCCTGCTTGTGTGCACTCTCTCTCTCTCTCAGACAAATAAATAATCTTTAAAAAGTTGATGGTAAAATGGGGAGCCTGGGTGGTGCAGTGGATTAAGCGTCTGACTCTTGGTTTTGGCTTGGGTTGTGATCTCAGGGTTGGGGGATTGAGCCCCCAGCCGTGCTCTGTGCTCAGTGAGGAGTCATCTTTAGGACTCTCTCTCTCCCTCTGCCCCTTCCTCTGTGTGTGCTCTCTCTCTCTATCTCTCCCTTCCTCCTTCTCTACCCCTCTCTTCCCTCTCCCTGTCTAAAATTAAAATTGATGGTAAAATTTTTGTATTTTTCCCATGATGTTGATTTTGCTGTTTCTTTGAATATCCAATTCAAGTATCGAAATGTTTTTAATGATCTCTTCCCTCATTGCCAGGGGTCCCTTGTTTGGCCATTAGGGTGACCTAGCACTGATTCCAGTCCTTCCTTCAGACATTTATCCTTCCCAGTCTATCACCTAGTCCTGGGTTGTTCTAGATGCAAAGAAATAGTACATCCTGGACACCATACTCCGTTTCCATGTCTGTTATCTGGGGGCAGGAGAGAGGTGCCCGCTGGATGGTACTAAGCACCTCATGACCACAGGGAACCAATTTGAGTGTTTCATTGCAGGCCACAAGGGCAGGCATTTATTGGAAAGATGCTGAGGTGCTTCAAGGAATTGAAGCAATGAGTTGGCTTAGGAAGGCAGGGCACCGGGGCAGCTGCTGGGGACCTCAGCTGTATGGGAACCGAGCATCTCATTCTTCTTAAAGGCTCTTAATTCTTGACGACCAAGTCCTACTGCTAACCCCGGGAGGCCCAGGCACCACCTCCTCACTGCAGGAAGGGGCCAGGCTGAGGGCCAAGGTCCAGCGCTAAGCAAGCAGAACTCTGCTAGGGTACACTCAGGCAGCACAGCCCCACGGGCCAGGCAGCGTATTCCCGGCCAAGGCCAGCCGTCCCAGGACTCAGGGAACGGACTCTTCCTAGAACACCCTCTCTTTGATCTTTGGACACTGGCGATCTACTTCTTCGCAGCGCCGTCCTGACTCCCTGGCATCAGCGGCCCCTTTCCCCAAGTGCCCACGGCTCTCAGTGCAGGAGTTCTGCGAGGCCCTCAGACCCAGGCCCGCCCCCCCCCCCCCCCCCCCCCCCCGCTGCTGGCAGCTCCACTACAGAAGCTGCTCCCCGCCCCACCCCACCCCCCAACTCCCACCTGCTGCCGACCCGACCCGGGCTCTGCCAGACTTGAGGGTCTTGGGGCGGTGTCTTCCCCTTTCTCAGCCGTCGGGGAGGTGCCAGCAAGTAGGCATGGCCTTGGTGTGCCTTGTCCCCCCCCCCCACCCCCGCTGCCCCCCGGGCGGCTCAGCGTTTGCTGGGCCAGGAGGCCGACTGCCAGATCGTCATCCCACCCGCGGCCTTGGGAGCCCGAGGAGGAGGTGAGGGGCAGGCAGAGATTCTGCAGGGCACCGATAAGATGGGCAGAGGGACGTGCCCCCTCAGTCCCCGCAGCTCTGCGCCTCGGGACCTGGGGTACAGGCCTTGTCCCCAGAGTGGCCCTGGGGCTTCATCCTTCTCGGGAAGGGCAGAAGCTGGGGTGGGAGGGGGGCCAGGGCTGGGGGCAGGCTCTGCTGTGGGGATGAGGGCCTATCACGGTTTCTGACTGCTCCTCAGGCCCTGGCCTCTGAGGGGACGTTTCCCAGCCCCAGGGACGTTTCTGGACGTGGCGATTCCTCCGTCCCTGGCCCCGCAGTGCTGGGGGAAGCTGCATGGACGAAGGGAAGGACGGGGAGGAAGATCAGGGTTGTACAAAGGGATGCAGAGCCTGTATGTACTCCAGGAATGGCGTGTGGGGTACAAGGTGATCTCTCCCCAGCAGCCCTTGCTGAAGTGCAGTGGTCAGTGGTCTGGAAGAGAATCCAAGAACTGATTTGGCTCTTGGTTCTACTTCTTAAAAGCTGTGTGTCTACCTTTAACATGTAGCCGGTCCTGCTTTGAGTGCTTGTAAAATGGAGACAATTCCTACCTTACAGGGATTCCACACCACATGAGATTAAAAAAAAAAAAAATGCAGTGTGCAAAGGCAAGAACAGTGTTACAAAGGCACTGTGAACGTTGATCATATCCAAGTCTGAATTTTCTCGAGGACCAGGGCTAGAGGCCAGGATACACCAGAGGTATCAGCCAACCCTGCCGGAGAAGCACCCAAGGACTTCCCTCACCCTGGGTCACATCTCCCCATTCCCTTCTTCCCCAGTGCTATCACCTGGGGCTCCCAAGGGGTCATGTTGCTCTTTAGTGTGCTCCCAAGGCCCATAAATGAGTTCCTCAGGCAAAAGCCACCCCGCCTGCGTCTGATGGCCAAGATGAAATGCCAAGCAGAGATTGTGCTGTAGAACAGTGTGTGGGGTATGATGCTGTGTGTGTGTGTGTGTGTGTGTGTGTGTGTGTGTAGAATATATGTGTAAAATATGCTTGCATATTCCTTTTCTATGAATATCAAAGAGTAGCCACTTTTTGTTTCTATGAAAATTCATGGGTGGGTACCCAAGAAACTAACAGTGGTTTATCCCCAGTGCAACTGGGATCAGGGGCAGGGAGGAGAGAGGACTTCTAAAATGTCTGCCAGTCATTACCACTTGAGTATTTTTACCATGTGCATGTGTTACTTTTATAATGAAGGAAACTTGAAATCAAAAGATACAGATGAGGGGCGCCTGGCTGGCTCAGACAGTAGAGTGTGCGGCTCTCGATCTGGGGGTTAGGAGTTCGAGCCCCACGTTGGGTGTGGAGCCTACTTGAAAATAAAATCTTATAAAAAAAGATCTAGTTGATAAATTGATATTTAGATACAGATGATAGAAAATGGTGTATTGGATGGATATATTGGATGGTATAATGGATAAATGGTAAGTCCGTATGAGCCAGAGACAGGTGAACAGATAAGTCCGTGTCTCAGTTTCCTCACATATGAAATGGTACGTACTTCACAGGATTATTGTGAGGATTAAGTGACAACCCATTAGAGCCCTTGGAACAGTTCCTGACACACATTAAGTGCTCAATAAATGTTCTCTTTAGTGTAAAATGGTGTGGAAGGAGACAGGCTGGCTTGATGTGATAATCTCTTTCGCCATCTTGTGGTCAGCGTATGCCATGCAGGAGTATCAATACCAGTAAGGCCTATTTTCAACCGTCTTTGTAGGGGAGTGTATGAGTTCAGGCCTTAGTGGGGTCGTGAACTTATGACTTTATTATTTTTTTATTTTCTTTTTTGTGGGGGGAAACCTATGACTTTTAAAATAGAAAAAGAGTTTAAGTGGATAAACAACTTTATAAATAAGCAGGTGAGGCTTTATAAATAGCTAGACGAGACTTACAGTCCTCTACTCCGTACTCCGCTCTTAGATCCTGATCCCCAGCCCTGACAGTGTCAAGGAGGAACGGTACATTGACTGGTTCTTGTTTGTTTTTGGACCTCTCTTTATCCATCAGACTTCTTAGTTGTAAGCAACAGAACCCATTGTAGCTTCTTGAAGCAGAAAAGGGATTTTGGGGGGGGGGCTCCTGGGTGGCTCTGTTGGCTGTCTGTCTTTGGTTCCCATCATGATCCTGGAGTGCCAGGATCGAGCCCCGTGCCGGGCTCCCCCTTTGCCCTTCACGCCGCTTGTGCGCTCTCTCTTGCTCTCTCTCTAATAAATAAATAAAATCTTTAAAAAAAAAGAAAGAAAAGAGATTTTTGTTAAGGGCTATCAGAGCTCCAGAAGATCTCCAACAAGGGACAGCATCTGGCTTGGGGGCTAGACAGCCAGGGCTTGATGCAATCCCACCTGCTCTAAGGACAGGCACTGCTGAGATGAACCTCAGGACCGTGGCATTAGGACATCTACTACAAGTGCCTGTGAGAACTCGGGCTCTCTAGTCCAAATTTTCACCAGGCATGGATTCAGCTGGAAAATTATCTCCTCACTTGTTTCTCTCTTCGGATTCAAAGTCCCCGATGGGGAGCATCTGATGGGTGGAGCCTAGGGCTCCTACCTCTCCCCTAGACTGAATTCTGCTTTCCATCTCAGGGAGGCAGGACTCTTGATTGCAGGGATTCCAGAATTTAGAAAGGCTACTCAGGGGTGCCTGGGTGGCTCAGTTGGTTAAGCGACTGCCTTCGGCTCAGGTCATGATCCCGGGGTCCCGGGATCCCGGGATCGAGCCCCACACGGGGCTCCCTGCTCGGCAGGGAGTCTGCTTCTCCCTCTGACCCTCTTCCCTCTCCGTGCTCTCTATCTCTCATTCTCTCTCTCTCTCTCTCAAAGAAATAAATAAAAATCTTTAAAAAAAAAAATAGAAAGGCTACTCAGAAGAGGCCGACTAGGGCAGGGGGCGCAGTTCTGTTGCTAGGGAGAGGATATTGAGCACGCGTGCTTCAAAATCCCATGTCCCTTCCTGTCTAGCAATAGGTTCTAGATATGGTCCAGGCACTGCTGGCGATCTAGGTCTGTTTAACTCTGTTAAATTCCATATTCATTGACCAGTAATACCAAATGGGAGGGTTCTTTTAGGCTGGACACTTCATAGGGGCAGGGACCATGTCTGTCTGGTTTATCACTGTATGCCCCAGCAGCAAGCTTGGCATCTCAATCCACGAGTGAAGGGACAAGTTAAGGTGGCTACTTTCCTTATGTAGTTGTAAATTTTCACTGAGACTTAGGGCCCCTACTCTCAGGAGAAGCCCAAGGGGTACAGTCTGGGGGATGTCTTGTTGAGTAAGAGGGATCAAAAGAGAGGTAGCTTCCCTTGTCCCAAACTACAACTTCACGTAGGCTTTCTGCCTCCCCTCCAGGAGGCTTACTGCCTGAGTAGACACAGTCAGTGTCTCTATTCAGAGGGAAAGGACAATCAAGCACGGACCACCAGAAATTACCGTTCAGACAGACGCTTTCTTGAAAAAATACTGCACTCGGGACATATTTCGAGGAGGGACGTATGCAATATCCCGACAGTGGCATTGCTCAAGGTGGCTGGGTCTGAAAGCCTCTCGGAATTGACCTTTTACATCTAGCAGGGGGGCAGCCAGCAGCTTCAAAGGAGATTTGCCCTACCCATCACGGAATGGCACCTCGCCACCTCTGGCTACAACTGTTGAAAGGCACGGGCCACCAGAGGGAGCAGGTGTGCCTCTGCTGGGGTGGATCAGGGCACTTCCCGGTTGGATCCCCCTCTGCTCTGGAAAACCACCACTGTTGCTCAGCAACAGGGAGTCCGGCCGCGTGTAGGGTCCCAGCCTCCAGTCACCCACCCAAAGTGAGACAGGGAATGTAAAGGCCTGCCTTCAGATCACCTCTGCTGTAGCACTTTGGGGCTTACTGGCCACTCAAAATGTGGCCTGCCATCCCTCATCATTTCCAGCGTCCCCAAGACCACCCACACATGCACTGAGTTCGATAGGACTCAAGGGACTCAGTATATAATTGTACTCACAGCTAAGGTGTGTTACAGCAACCAGATACACAAGAAGATCAACAAGGGGGAAAAAAAAAGACACAGGTGGGGCCCTGAGGCTTCCTTATGCTCTCTCCCTTCTGTGAGGGGGGTTTTACCAAGCACGCTCTTCCTCCAGAGTGGAAATGCACAATATGGAGGGGATGTTTTTGCCCAAGGATGCTCACTCAGTGTCCAAGATTGTGTGTGTGTGTGTGTGTGTGTGTGTGTGTGTGTGTGTGTGTGTACTTAGCTGGGGGAATGGTCACTAGGCACCCTCTACCTAGCATGTACCCAAATCCCAGATTCTCAGAAGGAAAGCAGGTGTTCAGCATAAATGACATTTATACAAACAGGCAAGGGACAGTGGACCACTCTTATCAATGAGGGAACGGGTCAAGTGCCGTATTAATTTTCCATTCCCGCTGTGACAAATCTTCTCAAACTTAGACGCTTAAACTATACAAACTATTATCTTGGCTCCCCGGAGGTCAGAAGTCCAGCACAGCCTGACCGGGCTGAAACCCGGGTGTGCATTCTTTTCTGGAGGCTCCAGGGCAGGATCTGGTTCCTGCTTACTCAGGTTGCTGGCAGAATTCAGTTCAGAGGTCCCTGTTCCGTTGCAGGCCATAAACTGAAGGCTGTTCCCAGCTCTAGAGGCCACCACATGCCTTGGCTTTCGAGACCTTTCTCCATCTTCAAAGCCAGAACAGTGAACGGCATTCACCTCAGTCACATCCTTCTGGCCCCTCTTCTGTCATCCCATCTGTCTGGCCCACAGCTGGGAAAAGTTCTCCATTTTTAAGGACTCATGTGATTAGATTAGGCGCACCCAGATAATCCAGGATCATCTCCCCATCTCAAAGTCCTTAACCTTAATCACATCTGCAAAATCCCATTTGCCTTGTAATGTAACATATTTATAGGTTCCAGAGATTAGGATGTGGGCATCTTTAGGCAGCCAGTATTCTGCCTGTATGTGCCAAGTTCTCAGATGCCAGCCAAGAGCCAGCCTTGAAAGCAAGCCTTTCTGAAGACAGTAGTCTCAGGTCTGCTATATTAACCATTTTCTGCACGCCTGTGCATATCTGAAGGGACATCATTAGTGACCGCTGACACCACCTTCTAATAGTGTGTGGCCCCTCTCGTTCTTGTAATGTTTTGGACTTCATAGACAACTGGACCCAGGCCCCAGCTCACAAACCCACACTCTAACTTCGGGGCTGTGCAGGGCTGTCCCTTTCCCACCCTTCGGCCTCGTTAGGAACCAAGGTCAAAGAAACTGTTAGGCCAAGGTGATTATTAGCATTGGGCTTGGCAGAAAATAGTTTCCAGTTTAAATTCTTAGCTATGTATGAAGCACAGTTTCCTTATTTTCTCAGATTCTCATTTCCTCATCTGCTTATAGGTATCCTACCACAGTCTTACAAATTTAAATGAGAGAATGCACATGATGCACATGCAAGACAGTACCTTCCAGATCCTAATGGCTAGTGTGTAGGAGCTGGAACGTCCAGTGGGCGCAAAACCAAGATTGAAACCTCCAATTTCCATGTGGAGCTTCCTCTTGGGGGAGAAAGAAGAGTCAGGAGGCTCACTTTAGGATCTAGCTTGGTCTTTTTCCCCTCTTGAACACATCTCTTTACTGACAAATTTATTTCTCCTTCTTTCCGTGAAAGTGTGACATTGTGAATTATTAACCTTTGTTTTTCACCCCCAGCTCTAGCTTGCCCTTGTACTCCTGGCCCTGCCTCATTCACAGCAGGTCCAAGGCTCTGCCCCCGGGGTAGAGTTATTTTAGCAGAAATGCAAATAGAATCAAAGAGCCCAAGATCAGCTTTTGAGTTTCAGTGAAGAGACTTCAGGAAATTTGCGCAGAGAAAATAGGACTGGAAGAAAGGCTTTTTTGAGTTGTAGGATCTTAGGTCTTTGAATACCGGGAGATAAGGACCTGGTTTATCTACAGGCATAAGAATATGTAGTCTGTCCCAAGGACTACCAGCCATGCCAGACTAGATAAAGATCCCAAAGACTGAAGGGAAGGCTGAGAGGGAGGCAGAGAGCTACTGATGACATTCAAGGCCCAGGGGACCCCAAGCCCCATTTCCGACTCCACTGAAGCCTTAAGGAGAAATATGCTTCTCTCTCTCCCTCCCTCCCCCCTCTCTCCCCGCTCCCTCCTTTCCTCCCTCCTCCTCCCCTTCCTCCTTCTCCCTGCTTCCTCCTCCTCCTCCCTCCTCCCTGCTTCCCCCTCTCTCTGTCTCTCTCCCTCTCTCCCCACTGGATCTGGGTTCCCTCTCATCTCCAAATATCGCAGTGGTATAACCTGGAGGACCAAAGGGCCACTCGATTAGCTTTTAATCTGGGCCTTAGGATTGAGAGAGGAAATGAGACTGTGGTGTTACCGGAAGGTCCCTCCGCAGCTACTAGGGTGGGAGGGGTTTGCCGCCAAAGACCTGTATTATTAAAGACTTAGATTTTCCCTGGTGTGGGCCCTCAGCAAACCACTTTAGGTTCTCTGAGCAAAAAGGCACCGCCCTGCTGGTTTGGTAGTCACTCTCAAATGAAGACACCCTTTCCTTCCATTACTAGACTGTCCATGCGGTTTCCTGACAGCAAGGTGACAATGTCCAGGTCACAACAGGTGAATAAAACACACCCGGACAGACTGAGCCCACTTGTTCTGGGATCCGTTGTTCACGGAGAGATGTCAGGTTTCCCCGTTTCTGGTGGATGCGTACCTGACCAAGGCAGTGAGCAACGAGTCTCAGGATGGCATTTGGAGGGACCCAAATTGGGGCAGATTGAAATTATTAACAACTCAGCCATGTCCAGTTCCTTCGGCCTCAACTACTAACATCCCATGGCTTCTCCCTTAACAACCCTCTGAATTTGGCTGAGGCTTCATGTAACCCCTGAAGAAACTGAAAGATGCCCCGAGAGCGCTGTGCATCATGGTTAAAAACAAATGAATATTGTTCCTCCAACTGGGCTGCCTGGACGTATGGCAGGAGAAACCGTGAGTCCCAGTGAATTACAGGCAAACTATAGCACGCAAGTTGATTTTTGTGCATTTTTTTTCAAGGGGGAGGGGCTGTAGAGGTGATCAGATTCTCACAGGGTTCCAGGATTTATGACATTGTTGCAGGAGGGCATCCTGGATATGTGCCTTATTAACTGTGCACCCTATGAAAACTCATTTGCAATCCCCACGTCATGCTTTTCCTGCCTGTGAAGTGGGAAAAACAATACCAAGCACACAGAGTTATTGTGAGGAATTAATTAAGGTGTTGTGTAAATAAACTGATTTTTAAATGAGGGGTATTCATGTGTTAGCCCTCCTGGCCACCCTGAAACGAATAACTCTGTTAAATAAAGGGCGATTGGTTGGGATTTGGGATATCAGAGAGACGCGTTTTTGCAAAATGTATGTGTACATAGTTTGTACATGACGTACTGATGTGTTTCATTCTGTCTTTTTTTTTAAGGAATCGTTTTCATAGATTATTTGGTATCGTGTGCTTTAAAAATAATGATGATGGTAATTATAATAATTCTTTGTACTTGCGCAGTCAGTACCTTACCGTTTATCTCATCGGGTTGTTGACAAAGCCCTCCTCTTACTCTTGTAAATGAAATGAGGCTATTGCTGGGTCCGCAGTGTTTGGTTGCCATGGTTTGAGTTCGTTTCATAAGCTGTTGCTTGGCAATCCCACGCGTCAGCTGGCTCTTTTTCCTCCGCACTCGTACCACACGCTGTCTGAAGTATAATGAGACAGGCTGGGCTAAAGGAGGATGGCGGTCCCCAAGCGCTTTCTATCTTCCCCCACAGTGCTGATGCCTGATAAATGTGTCAAGAGCGGAGCCATGAAGTGGTTATGAACATGGGATTCAGAGTTATACAGACCTGCGTTCAAATTCTGCTTTGGGATCTGGCTCCATGTGACCTTTAGCTATTCGCTTAGAAGCCTGTCTCAGTGTCCTCATGTGCAAAGTGGGGGATGATAATACCCAGCTCCTCAGAATGGTTGCAGGGATCAAGGGAGAAGATCCATAACTTTCCTGGTTCTGCAGTAAAATGCTCTGATGTAACAGTCAGTTTGGATTCAATTTGTACAGTTACGTCCCATTTTCCTTTATACATAGAAGAGTGGGCCCGCTGCAAATCCATGGAGTAAAACAGGAATTTATAATCAGTACCAAGGAAAAGAACAGGGGGTGTGATTACCAAAAGGAAGACAAATAGGGATGAGCAGATACAAATATCTGAAGAAGATGTCCACCCCGGGTAGAGGGTGGGGAAGCACCATGCATCCAAAGGGCTTGCACGGGGGAGGGGGGCCTGTCTCCTTCCTGTCTCCTTCCTGTCTCCTTCCTGGATAAACACATACCCACAGGTATCGGTGGCTGGTAAAACAGCTCTCAGGGGGAGAAAACCCCTGTTTTTTGAAGCATCTGACAATTTCCATGGTGTACTTACTCCTACTATGGCTGATTTCAAGCTACCAATGTCTTTGAAAGGAATGTGAAGTTGGAAAGAGATGCCCACCATCTGCTCCCAAGAGCCCAATGGAGCCTGCTCTAGCACAGAACTCATTTCTTCCCCAGCAGCTTTATTGTTGTTGTTGTTGTTTCTCATTGAAGGACATTCCCAACAAGCTCCTGTCTGTTTTTAGTTTAGGGAGGTCAGTTCTCAAGACTGCTCTTCTGGCCTTCAATTTTCCCAGACTGGAAGCACGTAGTTGAGGAAATCTCTGTTGTTCAGGCCCAATGCATACCTTTGTAGGGCTGGCTTCTGTGTCTTTTCTGTCCCAGGACCAGGACTCCATGACTTTGCAGGATCCAGAGGAGACTCAAGAGTTAGGTATCACCTAGGTTAATGTCCTATTTAAAGCAGTGTCTTCTTTCAAGATTATTTTCTTTTATCTTTTTTTTTTTTACATAACCTAACTCAAACATGCCCCCTCGTCATACTCCTTCACATTCTTAGTTCTGTAATGTACACGACCTAGTATTTTTATATCAGTCACCAACCAGTTTTAAAGTTAATCATTTTAATACTAAGGTCGTGGATCACTACATCAAAAACTAATGATGGATTGTATGGTGACTAACATAACATAATAAAATAAAATTTAAAAAATAAAAATAAAAAATAAAATTAATCACTTTTATTTTTTTATTTTTTAGATTTTTTTTAAATTTATTTGACAGAGAGAGACACAGTGAGAGAGGAAACACATTCAGGGGGAGTGGGAGAGGGAGAAGCAGGCCTCCCGCGGAGCAAGGAGCCCGATGTGGGGCTCGATCCCAGGACCCTGGGATCATGACCTGAGCCGAAGGCAGATGCCCAACGACTGAGCCACCCAGGTGCCCCAAATTAATCACTTTCAAATGAATCTGTGCCACCATACAACTTCTCATCTAAGAGAACGTCAGTGTAGTTGTCTGGTTCTGAGAACTGGAATAGATAAACAACTGGGGGGGGGGCTTAAATTCCCTGATGGACTGAGTGGTTTCAAGTGTCAGTGATTTTCATTCACAAGAGTAAGGCACATTGACCAGCTTCTGGTGAAACTATGTTGTATGTGTTTTACATTTTACCTGACAGTGTCCAGTTGAATGGCTTCTGCAGTTACAGTGCCCCCAAAGTGTTTCCCCTACAAATCAGCTGAGAAGTACCAGTATGTTTATGTTTTATAGATAGAAAAGAGAAAATTAGATATCCTACCCCAGAACTTTCTAAGGAGGGTAGGCCCCATTAATGGAAGAATTTGGGGGGGTGCCTAGGTACAAAGTCATGAACCTCCATATAATTAATAGCTTGTCACAAATCTGGGGGGAGTTTTCAGTAGTGGGCAGAGTGTGCAAATTTGGAGGAAGAAGCTAGAAGAGACTTCAATTTCCCTGAAAGAATAAGAGGAGTGATCAAGTGGACCTGGGCAAGATCTGTGAGGGAGAGGAGGAAGCCAGGGAAAATGGCAGGCTGTTTGGGAGATGGTGCAGGTGGTGGGGAGGAGGTGGGTCTGATTCCTGGAGGCTGAAAAGAAAGATTTGGGAGAGGGGCGCCTGGGTGGCTCAGTTGGTTAAGCGACTGCCTTCGGCTCAGGTCATGATCCTGGAGTCCCGGGATCGAGTCCCACATCGGGCTCCCTGCTCAGCAGGGAGTCTGCTTCTCCCTCCGACCCTCTTCCCTCTCGTGTTCTCTGTCTCTCATTCTCTCTCTCTCAAATAAATAAATAAAATCTTAAAAAAAAAAAGAAAGATTTGGGAGAAGAAATAATGTCTAAGGGGACTTTCAAGTTAAATTCTGTGGGGGCAACCCTCTTAACACATGTCCCTCTAGGAAATATTCATTTAATTGTATAATGCTCACTGTTTGATGGGAATGGATTCTCTATGGTGGCTATCAACAAAATTTGCTTTCAATATTAGAGATGGAGAAGAACAGAGCCTGTGGGTCAGAGAAGCAGACATGGCTTATATACAGTCTGTATAAATGAAGGGACGTCTTTGCTTGAAAAGACCTAGTGTTTACCACTTACTGGTTAGGCTAGGTTGGAGGGTGTTCACTGGGCGTGGCTGGAAGACCATAGGCTATGGACTGGGATGGAGTCCCCTCGAATGTGAGCCTGCAGGCTCCTGGAACTTTTCTGCCATCTGGGCTGGGCTTCATGTTCTCTAGAGATACTGCCCAGGAGGGACAGACCCTTGCTGGGGATAGTCTTGCCAGATCTGGAAGAGCAGATTTTCAGCAGGAGAAAAAAAACCCCACAAAGAGTCAATAATTATTTCATACCAATGTTTTCAAACCTTTGTATACCAAGAAGGAGCTTGGGTAGTGGTGGGGCTTTTATTCCTAATCTTTTGTACCCTTCAGCCTTTGTGCCCAATTATTTAAATGTTGGTGGAGAGTGAGGGTGCTATTTTTTTTATACACCATGAAAAAGTCTTAAAACTTCTCAAGTCCACTTTTAGATTTTGGGCAAATTTTCAGATATTAAGAGAGATTATTTCTCATTTATTTTCAGGAAATTTTGCCTCACTGCCTTTTTACAAAATTAAAGATTTTATCTCCAGCTGTGATTTATTTAGAAGCTAACTGAAAAGGAATACAGAGGATGTGGCTGAGATGGCTTGGCATGGAGTCATGGCCAGTCAGAGGTTACAGTTCTCAACACCTCCACCCCACCCCCAACTCCATCCAGGTAACTCATACTTGCTAGTGGAGTATGAGGGTTACTACATGGCCAAATAAGGGGCTGTGTCTTCTCCATGGTCTCTTTTCCCATTTGCCAGCTAAATGGAGGGAATACTGGGGCCCTAGAGACGAGTGAGGTCATAAGATAGGAGGCCACCATCAGGCAAGAACATCATCACTGGGTTTATGGAGCAAGAATTAAACTTCTATCATAGATGAATGGATAAAGAAGATGCGGTATACACACACACACACACACACACACACTCAGAGGAATATCATGCAGCCACAAAAACGATGAGATCTTGCCATTTGTAACAACATGGATGGACCTAGAGACTATTATGCTAAGTGAAATAAATCAGAGAAAGACAAATACCATATGGTTTCACTTATATGTGGAATCTAAACAAACAAGACAAACGAATAAACAAAAAGCAGAATCAGACCTATAAATACAGAGAACAAACTGATGGTTGCCAGAGGGGAAGGGGGTAGGGAGATGGGTAACATGGGTGAAAGGGAGAGGGAGATACAGGCTTCTAGTAATGGAATGAATAAGCCATGGGAATAAAAGTCCCAGCACAGGGAATATAGTCAATTGTATTGTCATAGTGTCTCATGGCGACAGATGGTAGTTACACTGGTGGTGAGCAAAGTGTCACATATAGAGTTGTGGAATCACTATGTTGTACACCTGAAACTAGTGTAATATCGTGTATCAACTATACTCAAAAAAAGAAACCTAAAACAATAAACTTCTATTATGTTTAGCCGCTGACATTGTTTCCGGGTTTATCTGTTATAGTAGCTAGTGTTACTTTAACCAATAGAGAGGGGTATCGGGGATTTCTCCAGTCACTGGTCTTGGTGGAGCATGACCTTGGAATACACCCTGCCTTTCCAAACTCCCCAACTTTGAAATACATTTCAGAAAACCAGATAAAAATAATGCCTGGGGTGATGGTAGCCATGTACTTTGGTAAGCCCGAGGTCTGAACTGGGTCAGGTCCTATCAGGGTTGCCTTACAGGAAAGAGCACAGGCAAAAGGACCGAGGACTGGGCCCCCAAGGGGGTATTTAGGAATTTATCAGTTGGAAAACACAATGCTAACAGGAAGGTGGTTGATAGGAGCCTAGGAAATTCAGCCAAGAGGTAGAAAACTCAGAGAGTGTAGGTAAAACAGGGGAATCAGCCTCCACAATTGAAGCTTCAAAAGCAGAACGATAAGTAACAAAACAGCTGGGAATGATATGAATACAGAGGTGGGGAAAGGCTGCTTTGGTGGGACTACCTTTTATGTGGCCTGCGTGGCCTATCGCCTTCTGTGTATTTCCCCTTGCGCTGCCCAGGGCCCTCGCAATCCACCGGGCCTTTAGCTGATGTCCGGAAGCATTGCATATACAAGCATTCTACAGAGGAGTGTGCCTGCCTCATTCTCTGATTGATGGGACACACTCTGGGGGTGGCGGTGTGAGGATGCAAGGAAAACGGGGAACAGGGCTGGTGAGCAGGCTGCCTCAGTTACCCCAAAGGGACTCAGCAGGTTGACTCTTTGGAGCTTGGTGCCGTTCCAGGTGGCCCCAGTGAGATGTGCAGAGCCCGCCTGCCTAGTTCCCACATTTGGAACCTTGAAGCTTATAATCCCTGCTCTCTTTCTTTTGATGGCCCGCTAAAGATGATCTGTATATCCTTCTCTTCTCCCCTCATCTTTTCCCTTCTGGACCTAAGCCTCTGGTGTCAGGGGCCCCAGGCAAAACAGTGAGACATTTCCCTATTAAGTTGATTTATTCTGAGAGGGGAAATGCAGAAACTTAAAGCAATTTCCATTGAGGATAAGGGGTTCTAATTACCCAGGGGAATGAGTTCCTGCACCAACATATGAGAGACTCCTTTCCTCTGGTCGCTAGTCTGCGATCTGTTTGTGAGGAAAGAGGCTCTATACCTGATAGGCCTTAATGAGGACTTCTAAAAATAAGAACGGGTTGTTGGGAGTCGTTGTCTGAAGGGACATTAGTCTTAATATCCCTAGTAGGGAGTGTTCTCATAGGAAGAACTTTATTTTGATCAGCACGTATATTAGTCGAAGTCCAGTTGTCCATGACAGAAATCACTCCAGTTACTTTAACAGGATATGGATTTAACACAGGGAACAAGGGGCTTACGAAATCTTCAGAAGGGCTGGCATAGCAACTTCTAGGCTCAGCTGCCAAGAATGACTAGTAGAACAACAAAATGAACTGTCCCACCAGGAAGACTGCCACCTCAGTCAGGAATCAGGAAGTTTCTTTCCCAAGAGCTAGATTCAGGATGACACCACCTCGGCCACAATCCTGGTACCCGGAATCTGCCACCAGAGCCGGTGGCTCTACCACCCCAGCTGTGCTCCTGAGATCAAGAAGCTGCCATAATCTCTGTTTTTCCTGAGCCACCCCCGGCCTGCTAGATTCAGTCACGGCCGCATAAGGGAGGCCTGTCAGATGGTCACCTTTCTCCCCACTTGACTAAATTTCCAAAGCGAATTCTCATATGAGTACACCAGATTAATAGAACCTAAATTACATTCATTTCGTTGTTTCAAAGGAGTAAGAAAATAGAGCTTTTTGCTTTCCAGCCTCTGTCATAAAGGAGAAGGCGCACTAGCCAGGGGTCAGAAGAGCTATCCGGCTAGCCAATCTGCAGAGTTCATTACTCGTCGTTCTCTGCCCAGAGAAAGAGCCCTCATCCCTGCCCCTGACACTCTGAGATGGGCCTTTTGTGATATGAAACAGGCCCAATTAGATAAAAGCGTCAATTCTGCAAGCAAAACAAATAGTAGCAATATAATGTCACTGGGCTGAGGAACATTATGCTAAGTGCGACCTGCATTGACGTAAACGATACAGATAATAAAAAATATAACAAGGCTAGATCTATGAAGTGAATATTGCTGTCTGGAAAAGAAATTAAAGCTTAAAAATTATTTTTGAGAAGTAACACATTAAAAAGTTGTGAGATCAGGCAACACTACATATATTTTTAAAGATACAAACGTATCCAAAACAATTCCGCACCCCCCCCCGGTTTTATTGTGAAATACTTGATATACATCACTGGATAACTTTAAAGTATACAGCATGGTGGTTTGATTTATATACATTTTGAAATGAGTATCACAATAGGTTTAGTCAAAATAAATTTTAAATACATTGAGAGTGCTTGTCTGTGGTGAAGAAAGGGGAATGAAAGTAGAGGTGTGAGGTAAAGGAGAAAAAAATAAAATTAAATTTAAAAAAGAGAATAGAGGGGTGCCTGGGTGGCTCAGTTGGTTGAGCGTCCGACTCTTGATTTTAGCTCAGGTCACGATCTCAGGGTCATGGGATTGAGCCCTGCCCCCACATCAGGCTCCAGCTAAGTGCAGAGTCTACTTGAGATTCTCTACCCCCGCCCCCCTCAAATAAATAAATCTTTAAAAAAATAAAAAAGAGAATAGCCTGTACTGACTGATGATAAAAGTGTGCCAAAATCTGTGGGGCATGAATAGTTCAACTTACGATTTTGTAACATTGAAATAGGATACGTAAAAGTTACCAAAAATGTTAACTACTGGTAGGAGGCATGTATTTTAAAAGAATTTGCAGCTGAGATCTTTGCCAAACAGAGCAGGAATAATGACTTAATAAATTATATTTAAAATATAAAAATTGGGGTGCCTGGGTGGCTCGGTCGTTAAGCGTCTGCCTTCGGCTCAGGTCATGATCTCAAGGTCCTGGGATCAAGCCCTGCATCAGGCTCCCTGCTCGGCGGGAAGCCTGCTTCTCCCTCTCCCACTCCCCCTGCTTGTGTTCCCTCTCTTGCTGTGTCTCTATCTGTCAAATAAATAAATAAAATCTTTAAAAAATAAAATAAAATATAAAAATTGCAACCTATTGAAGGGGAGAAGATATTTGTAAGCCATATATCAAATAAGGGGTTAATATCCAAAATATGTAAAGAAATCCTACAACTCAATAACAAGAGAAAAAGCAATCAATTAAAAAATGGGCAGAGGAACTAAATAGGAATTTTTCCAAAAAAGACATCCAAATGTCCAACAGGCACGCAAGAAGATGGTCAACATCTAATCATCAAGGAAATACAAATCAAGACCACAATGAGATATCACCTCAAACAAGTCAGAATGGCTAGTATCAAAAACACAAGAAACAACAAGTATTGGCGAGGCTGTGGAGAAAAGGGAACCCTTGTGCACAGTTGGTGGGAATGGAAATTGATGTAGCCGCTAAGGAAAACAGTATGGGGGTTCCTCAGAAATTAAAAATAGAGTCACCATATAGTCCAGCAACTCTACTTCTGGGTTTTATCTGAAGGAAATGAAAAACAGGATATCAAGGATATATTTGCACTCTCATGGTTTTTTTTAAGGATTTATTTACTTTTGAGGGAGAGAGCGAAAGAGTGAGCAAGCCTGGGGGGAGGGGCAGAGGGAGAGGAGAGAGAGAATCCCAAGCTGACTCCCCACTGAGCACGGGACCCCTGCGGGGCCTGCCAGAGACCCACTGCAGGGCTCGATCCCCCGACCCTGAGATCATGACCTGAGCCGAAACTAAGAGTCAGACGCTCAACCAACTGAGCCACCCAGGCATCCCTGCACACTCTTGTTTATTGCAGCCTCATTTACAGTAGCCAAGAGATGGAAACAATCTAAGTATTCATCAGTGGATGAGTGGTTAAAGAAGATGTGGGGGTATGTGTGTATGGAATGGAATATTATTCTGCCATGAGATAAAAGGAAATCTTGCCATTTGTGACAACATGGATGGACCATGAGGGCGTTATGCTAAAGTGAAATAAGTCAGACACAGAAAGATAAATACTCACTTATATGTGGAATTTCAAAAAGCTGAGCTTGTAAAAAGAGAGTAGAATGGTAGTTATCAGAGGCTAGAGGGTGGGGGACTAGGAGAGATACTGTTTAACTTGCAACTAGTAGATAAGTAAGTCCTGGAGATATAATGCACAGTTTAGTGATTACAGAAAATAGTAGTGTATTACAACTATCAAATTACTAAGACACTAGATCTTAAATATCTCCACCACAAAAAAGAAATGATAATTATGTGACATGGTAGAGGTGTTAGCTAATGTGCTGTTGTGGTAATCATTTTGCAATATGTAAATGTATTAAATGAACACGTTGTACACCTTAAACTTACACAATGTTACATGTCAATTATATCTCAATGAAAAATAAAAATTAAATATCAGGATTAAAAGAAAGATAAAAAACTCCCCAAACCCTGAGAGACATGCAAATATATCATTTTTAAAAAAGCTTAGGGGGCGCCTGGGTGGCTCAGCCATTAAGCGTCTGCCTTCGGCTCAGGTCAAGATCCCAGGGCCCTGGGCTCTCTGCTCGGCAGGAAGCCTGCTTCTCCCCCTCCCACTTCCCCTGCTTGTGTTCCAGCTCTCGCTAACTCTCTCTGTCAAATAAATAAGTAAAATCTTTAAAAATAAATAAATAAAAAGCTTAGAAAATGTCACACTGGGTTTAAAAATTAATTAAGTGTTCAAATGAAAAGCCTAGGAATGTTCACATCCTCAATTGCGATAGAAAAGCGCATGGTGGCAAAATAATATCAGACTGCTAAAAATTGTGCAAATGGAAAACTTACTGAATATGAAAGAAATACACAGTGCAAAAATGATTGAAACATTTTAAGTTAATTTTTTAAGAATTCATGGGGCTCCTGCCTCTCCCTCTGACCCTCCCCCCTCTCATGTGCTCTCTCTCTCTCTCTCTCTCTCTCTCTCTCTCATTCTCTCTCTCAAATAAATAAATAAAATCTTAAGGGCGCCTGGGTGGCTCAGTCGTTAAGCGTCTGCCTTTGGCTCAGGTCATGATCCCAGAGTCCTGGGATCAAGTCCCACATTGGGCTCCCTGCTCTGCGGGAAGCCTGCTTCTCCCCCCTCCCACTCCCCCTGCTTGTGTTCCCTCTCTCGCTCTGTCAAATAAATAAATAAAATCTTAAAAAAAAAAAAAGAATTCATGGGGCTCCTGATTGGCTTGATTAAGCGCCTGCCTTCGGCTCAGGTCATGATCTCAGGGTCCTGGGATTGAGCCCCATGTCATCTGGCTTCTCGCTCAGCGGGGGGAGGGGGGGTGGGGGGTAGTCGGCTTCTCCCTCTCCCTCTGCCCCTCCCCTTCCCTCTCTCTCTCTCTCTCTCTCTCTCTCTCTCGCACTCTCTCAAATAAATAAAATCTTAAAAAAAACCAGAATTCACAAACTGAAAAAGCGTTGTGATGCCAGAACAGTAATATAAAATAGCTTAAAAATGAACACAATAGTTACAAAAGCATAAACTGCTGTAGGGAGATAACTCATTTTCAGCCAATTTGCAAACTTAAAAGGTTTATGAAAACTTTAAAAACAGAACAGAGAGAATAAAATTAGTTACCTTAAAATGAAATTGAAATATAAAGAAGACTATCAAAAGAGCCACAACAAGGAAACAACTCAGCAAGAACCTAAAACAAATCTACTTGACTCATAAAATCATTAAAAACTAAACCCAAAGTCATTTAGATTTACTGAAAGATCCTAGTTATTGGTAAGAAACATTTCATTTAAGACCAATTTAAAATTTTTCACTTGTACTTTGAGTCCAAAGCAAGGGAGATACGTACAAGCAGTGGAAACTCTGTTATGCTTTGTTATTGTGATACATTCAACAAGATTGAGTTTCACAAGCCAAGCAAGAAAGCTCATGTCAAAACTTGTAGCTTGGAAGCAATTTGGAAGAAAATCCGCTGGACAATTAGTCGGTCACTCTTTTAAGAAATTCTGCATCACTGACAATCTTGGAGGCATAGAGGACAATACTATGTGGAAAAAATACGGACAATTTCGACTCTGAACTGAAAAGTGATTCAGGATAGTCAGGTTATAGCTGTGAAGAAATGTTAGAAATACTTTAAGTGCAACACTGGGTGTTATATGCAGCTAATGAATCGTTGAACACTACATCAAAAACTAATGATGTACTTACTACATGATGGTTAACTGAACATAACAAAAAAGAAATACTTTAAGCAATTTATATTGCTTATTTTTTTGTACTCATAAGAATGACATATGAAAAGATACTAATGCCCACATAAGCCTAAAATAATTATTTCATTAAGTAAAAAAATATAAGTGCAAAGAAAACATGGTAGATTTAATTGGCAGACCTTTTACTTTTTATTGTAGTGTTACATAAAATGATACATCTGACATTCAAGTCTCCATGATCCCCATGGACATTAATGAGCCCCACTTTGTTGCCACCTCGTATACCCTCAGCCCTAACCAGCAGGTGAGAGCCACTACTGAATCTCTGATGGCTTTGGTGAATAGTGAGTTTCCTGGGCTCCCTGTGGAACACAATCTTCTGGTGGTGTTTCTGACCTTGTGCTATACCCATTTCAATGTGTCCAGTTCCTTCAGCCTCTGTCTGTATCCCTTCTACCATCTTCCAAGCAACTCAAGCATTTCCACTTCATTAAGCATACACTTTGTCTACTCCAGGCTTCTAAGAACCACCCTAGCAAGAAATGTGCCCCACTCCTGGGGTGCTTGCCAGGGTGTTAAATCCAGTTCTCGAGAAAGCACCCTCCAATTGATAAATTCTTGCTTATTCAATGTTATTCTCTAGCTGCCTTGATCAAGTACTTCAAAATTCAATCTGAGGGCTACTCATCTGCTTACTGCCATTATGTGCTAGCTAATTCTTGCAGTTCCTTCAGTACATGATCTCTTTCCTTCCTTATCAGGCCCAGCATATCTTCAATTGGATTATACTGAGATTTAATCCAAGCTATTAGCCTGGCAGCCAGGAGAAAAGATTGGGGCAGACCCTGAAAGGAAAACCACTTGTTGTTGTTGTTGTTGTTTAAGATTGTATTTATTTATTTGACAGAGAGAAAGATAGCGAGAGCAGGAACACAAGGAAGGGGAGTGGGAGAGGGAGAAGCAGGGGGAGTGGGAGAGGGAGAAGCAGGTTTCCCGCCAAGCAGGGAGCCCGATGTGGGGCTCAATCCCAGGACCTTGGGATTATGACCTGAGCCGAAGGCAGCCGCTTAACCGACTGAGCCACCCCGGTGCCCCGGGGAAGCCACTGGTTTTGTGGGGTGAAGCCTCATTGGCATCTTCCAGCGTGAGAGAAGTTCAAGCTCTTACGAGGGAAGGGTGAGTTACCTCTCCAAGTTTAGGGAATTTCAGAGCTCAGGGAAATTTACAGAGCCAGCCTCACAGGAATATCCATGCAGATGTCTCCATCCTATTTTTCGGGACTCAGGGTTTTTTTTTTCAGCCAGGACTATAACTTTAGCATGACTGATTTGCCTGGGATGAGCATTTAATCATCTGGAGGCCCTTACTATCAAGACCTGAGTCTGTTCCGCTGATGTATCTGCTTTTCTACTGAAGGAGAAAAGAGCATCTTTATAAGCTATCAACAAGATCCTCTGGCTCTTATACTCCGCCATTAATTGCTTGCCAACAGCCCTCAATTCCATTATCCCTTTGTCGGGCATCAATACAAATTAGTAATAACTGGCCAACTTCACTGACCTATCTTTCAAATGCCAGAATCCTCGTATGTGCAAGGGCATTCCCTTCCAGCAGACATTCCCCTGGTTGCTACTGGTGAAATCTTTAGCATTTGGGTTACCACTTTGTGGAGACACTTGGGAAGCTCTGCATTAAGAAAAAAACAAAGAACAATCTTGACATTCCAGTTGCAAACGATACAGTAGAAAACTATTTCCGGGAATTCAATTTCCTCCTGTTTTTATTTGAAATTCCCTTTTCAAGAGATTAAAGAGATTATATTTGGGGGTGCCTGGGTGGCTCAGTTGTTAAGCGTCTGCCTTCGGCTCAGGTCGTGATCCCAGGGTCCTCGGATCCAGCCCCACATCGGGCTCCCTGCTCTGTGGGAAGCCTGCTTCTCCCTCTCCCACTCCCGCTGCTTGTGTTCCCTCTCTCGCTGTGTCTCTTTCTGTCAAATAAATAAATAAAATCTTAAAAAAAGAAAGATTATATTTGTTTTGTTTTGTGTAACCTTAACTCAGCTTCCCCCAATACTTAACATCTTAGGTAAAAGAAAATTGGCCTTGGCGCAACGTGTGTGCATAGTTCCACACCATTTCATTACATGTAGATTGGTGTAACCACTGCCACAATCAAGATGCAGAACTGTTCTATCTCTGAAAAGATCTTCCTGCTACCCCCTATCGTCACATCCATTCCCTTCCTACCCATCATTCCGAACTCCTGGCAACCACTAATCTGTTCACTCTTTCTTAATTTTGTCACTCAAGAATGTTATATAAATGGAATCATTCAGTGTGTGACCTTCTGAGATTGACTTTTCTTTGCTCAACATAATGCCCTTGAGATCCATCCAAATTCTTGTGTGTACAGTTTGTCTTTTTATTGTTGAGTAATATCCCATGGTATGGATATACTACAATAGTATTCCATGAATATAGTGTGTGTGTGTGTGTGTGTGTGTGTGTGTGTGTGTATATATATATATATATATATATATATATAGTATAGTATTCATGAACGGATATACCATTCACCTATAAAAGGACATTTTGGTTGTTCCTAAATTTAGCTATTACAAGTAAAGCTGCTATGAACATTCAAATACACATTCTCGTGTGGACATAAGTTTTCATTTTCTTTCATTTCATTTGATAAGTTTCTCTGCATCTTTACCAGCATTGGTGTTGTGACAATTTTTGGTTTTAGCTGTTCTAATAGGTGTGTGGTGGTATCTCATTATGATCCTAATTTACATGTCCTTAATAGATAATGATATTGAATATCTTTCCATGTGCTTATTTGTCATCTGTTTATCCTCTTCACAGTGAGATATCTCAAGTCTTTTGTCTATTTACTAATCGGATTTGTTTTTAGTGTTGAGTTTCAGAGTTCTTTGTATATTCTAGTTATGAGTCCTTTGTCAGGTATGTGGTTTGCAAATAGTTTTTTTCCGGTCTGTAACTTATCTTTTAATTTTTAGAAGAGTCGTTCCCAAAAGTTTATTTTTTATTTTGATGAAATACAATTTGCTGATTTTTATTTTATGGGTCATGATTTTGGTGTTATGTCTAAGAATTCTTCACCAAGCCCTAGGGCCTGAAGATTTTCTCCTACGTTTTCTTCTAAGAGTTTTATAGTTTTACATTTATTTTTTTAAAAGATTTTTATTTATTCATTTATGAAAGACAGAGAGAGAGAGAGAGAGAGAGAGAGAGAGAGAGAGGCAGAGGGAGAAGCAGGCTCCCAAGGAGCAGGGAGCCCGATGCGGGACTCGATCCCAGGAGCCCGGGATCATGACCTGAGCTGAAGGCAGACGCTTAACCATCTGAACCACCCAGGCGCCCTATAGTTTTACATTTAAACTTGAGATTCATTTTGAGTTAGTTTTTGTATAAAATTTGAGATCTAAGTAGAGGTTCATTTTTTTTTTGTCTATAGATATTCAATTGCTCCAGCACCATTTGTTGAAAAGACTGTCTTTCCTCCGTAAAATTGTTTTTGCATTTTTGTCAAAGATCAGTTGGCCATACTTGCGTGAGTCTATTTCTAGTTTCTCAATTCTGTTCCACTGATCATTGACTCTCTGTCATTGATCTCTGTTCTTTTCCATTAATATGTCTATCTCTCCACCAACACCACACAGTCTTGATTCCTATAGCTATAAAGGAAGTCTTAAAATTTGTCAGTGTGATTCCTTCGGCTTTATTCCTCTGTTTCAATATTGTTTTAGCTATTGTAGTTTTTTTATTGCCTTTTTATGTAAGTGTTAGAATAGCCTTGCCTACATCTGTAAAAAAACCCTGCTGGAATTTTTATAGGAATTACATTAAAGCTGTATATAAATTTGGGAAGGATTGACATCTTTATATGGTGAGTCTTCCAACCCATGAACACAGTATGTGTCTCCATTTATTTAGATCTTCTATGATTTCTTTTATCAGAACTTTGAAATTATCAACATATGCATCCTGTGTGTGTTTTGTTAGATATATGCCTTGAGATTTCATTTTCTGGAATAATTGCAAATGGTATTGTGCTTTTAATTTTGGTTTCCTCATATTTGTTGGTAATATATAGAAATGTGATTCACATTTTTGCGTTGAGCTTGTATCCTTCAAACTTGCTGAACTTGCTTATTCGTTGCAGGAGTTTGGGTTTTTTTGGGTAGACTCCTTGGGATTTTCTATGTAAATAATCATGTCTTCTGAAAATAGGGGCAGTTTTATTTGTTCTTTCTGATCTCTATTCCTTTTTTAGTTTGTTTCTTGTATTATTGCCCTGGCTAGAACTTCCAGTACTATGTTGAATAGCAGTGGTAAGAATGAACATCCTTGCCTTGTTCCCAACCTTAGAGGGAAAACATTCAGTCCATCCCATTAAGTATGATACCTATAGATTTTTTGTCAGTGTTCTTTACAAAGTTCCTCTGTGTTCCCAATTTTTAAAGAATTTTTATTGTGAATAGTGTTGAATTTTGTCAAATACTTTTCTGGATCAATTGATAGGGCCATATGATTTTTCTTTTTTAGTTTGCTGATATGGTGGGTTACATTGATTGATTTTCAAATTTTAAAGCCGTCCTGCATTCCTGAAATAAAGCCTGCTTGATCATGGTGTATAATTTTTGTATATATTGGTGAATTTTATTTGCTAGTATTTTGTTAAGGATTTCTGAGTCTGTTTTCATGAGGGATATTGGTCTGTAATTTTCCTTTTGTTATCAGGGTAACAGAGGCCTCATAGAATGAGTTGGAAAGTGCTCCTCTTCTATTGTCTGTAAGAGTTTATATAAAATTGGTATTAATTCTTCCTTAAATGCTTGGTAGAATTCTCCAGTGAAACTATCTAGGCCTGGAGATTTCTGATTGGGGAGTTTTCACAGTTACACATTCAGTTTCCTTAATAGTTATAGGGCTATCCAAAGTATCTATTTTATATTGGGTGAGTTGCGGTAGTTTGTATTTTTTGGAGGAATTGGTCCATTTCATCTAAATTGTCATATTTATGTGTGTAGAGTTGTTAGCAGTTTTCCCTTATTACTATTGTTTTTTTATTTCTTCAGGGTCTACAGTGATATCTTTTGCTTTATTGTTGATACTGGTAATTTGTATCTTTTTTCTTTGTCAGTCTTACTAGAGGTTTGTCAATTTTATTGATCTTTTCAAATAATCAGCTTTTTGTTTCATTAATTTTCTCATTGTTTCCCATTTTCAGTTTTATTGATTTCTGCTCTTTATTATTTCCTTCCTTTGCTTGATAGTTTTTCATTTTTTGAAGCAGCTGAGATTATCAATTTGAGACTTGTTCTCTTTTCTACGTAAGCATTTAATGCTATGAATTCCTTTCTCAGCACTGCTTTAACTGTGTCCTGCAAATTTTGATGTAATTTTCATTAGTTATATGCACTGACAAAAAAATTTCATTCTTCTTTGATCCATGGATTATTCAGAAATGTGTTCTTAAGTTTCCAAGTGTTTTTAAATTTTCCTATAATCTTTCTGTTATTGATTTCTAGTTTGATTTTATTGTGATCAGAGAACACAGTCTGTGTGATATTAATTCTTTTAAATTTGTTGAGGTTTTTTAATGGTTCAGGATATGGTCTATCTTGGTAAATGTTCTGTGAATGCTTACAAGGAATGTGCATTCTGCTGTTGTAGGGTGGGATATTGTATAAATGCCAATTGGATTCTATTGTTTGATAGTGTTTCTGAATTCTTCCTATATCCTTGCTGATTTTCTGTGTAGTTTTTCTATCGGTTGTTCAGAATGATATGTTGAAATCTTTAACTTTCATTATGAATTTATTTCTTGTTTTATTAGTTTTCTCTTCATGAATTTTGCAGCTGTGCTCTTTGGTTTATACACATTTATGAGGGCTGTGTCTTCTTGGCATATTAACCCTTTTATAATTATGTAATATCTCCAATAATTTTTTTTATTAATAGACTTAATTTTTTAGAACAGTTTTAGATTTACAAAAAAAATCAATCAGATAGTACAGAGTCCCCATGTATCCCTTGTACCCAGTTTCCCCTATTACTAACACATTACATTAGTATGGTACATTTGTTACAATCAATGTACCCCTATCGATACATTGTTATTAACTGAAGTCCATACTTTATTCACATTTCCTTAGTTTTCCCCCAATGTCCTTTTTTCAGCCCCAGCATCAGATCCAGGATAACAGTTACATTTAGGCATTGTGTCTCCTCAAGCTCCTTTGGCTGTGACAGCTTCTCAGATTTTCCTTGTTTTTGGTGACCTTGACAGTTTTGTGGAGGTCAGGCATATTGTAGAGTGCTTCTCTATTGGAATTTGCCTGATATTTTTCTCGTGATTTGTGTGAGATTATGGGTTTTAGAAAGGACGATCTCAGCGGTAAAGTGCCATTCTCATGACATCATACCAAGATTATAACTATCTATGTGATGTCGACTTTGATCACCTGGCCAAGGTAGTGTTTGTCAGGTTTCTCCACTGCTTTACTTGTTTACTCTTTCCAAACTATACCCTTTGGGAGGAAGTCACTATGTGCAATCCATAGTTGAGGAGGGAGAGCTCAACCTCCTTGAGAGCAGAGTATCTACATAAATTATTTGGAATTCTTCTGCAAGGGACATTTGTTTCTTTTCCCCATTCATTAATTTATTCAAACATTTATTTATAACAATATGGACTCATGGATATTTAGTCTCTGGTAATTTTCTTCACTCCAAAGCCTACTTTATCTGATATTAAGTGTATAGCCACTCCTGCTTTCTCTTAATTAATATTTGCATGGCATATATTTTTACATCCTTTTACTTTCAAACTACCCATGTTGCTATATTTGAAGTGGGTTTCTTATAGACAGCATATAGTTGGGGCATGTTTTTTGTCTACTATTATTTTCAACTAATGGTATTTTGAGCATTTTGAACATTGCATTACACTTTAATGTAATTACTGATAAGTTAGAGCTTATGCCTGACATTTAATTTATTTTTGGTTTTGTTTGATCTCTTTGTTTTTGTTTCTCTGTATTCTTTTTTCTGCCTTCCTGGGGATTACTTGAACTTTTTTTTTTTAAGATTTTATTTATTTATTTATTTGACAAGAGACAGAGGGAACACAAGCAGGGGGAGTGGAAGAGGGAGAAGCAGGCTTCCCGCCGAGCAGGGAGCCCCATGTGGGGCTTGATCCCAGGACCCCGGGATCATGACCTGAGCCGAAGGCAGATGCTTATGTTCAATCTTTTGTTGTAGTCTCACATGCTTCTTAGAATCTGTTCATTTTTTCCCTCAGTCTATCTTCTTTCTATTGTTCACACTGAATAATTTCTGTTGTTCTATTTTCGAGTTCACTCATTCTTTCCCCTGTTTCTTCCATTCTGCTGTTGAGCCCATCTATTATAATTTTTAAAGTTTCAGTTATGATATTTTTTAGTTTTAAAAATTCATTTAGTTATTTTTTTATGTCTTCTATTTCTTTGACGAGACTTTCCATTTTCTTTTGTTTGTTTCTGTTATGTTTGTAATTGCTTGGGGAAGCATCTTTATGAACATCTATGTCATCTTGTTGTTGGTGCCTTTTGGTTGTCTTTTCTCATTCAAGTGGAGTTTTTCTGGCTTTTGATATAATGAGTAATTTTTTTTTTTATTGAAACCTGAACTTTTGGGGTATTATGTTACAAGACTCTGGATCTTGCTTAAATCTTCTGTTTTTTATCATGCTTCTTCTAACACTGCTCCGGCATGGGAAGGGGAATACCACTTCATTGCTGCCGGTGGAATGAAAGTTGAGGTTCTTCAGTCAGCCTTCATTGGCACCTGTGGGGAGGGTCTTCTCATTACTGCTTGGCAAGGTGGGGGCTTGGGGTCTCTACTGTGCCCCTGCTATTACCACTCTGGCTGAAAGGAGCAGGGATGCCTTGTCGTAGTTCCTCTTATAACCTCCACTCACAGCACAGTGTGGAGGGATGCTTGTAACTGCTGGATGTTGGTGAAAACACCAATTCTCCACTGGGACTCCTCTGACACCACCCCAGTGGGGAAAAGAGGAGGGACCCCTTGTTACCAACAGGTGGGCAGGAAGTCCAGGTTTCCCATGTAGTATCCACTGATACTGTGTCAGACAGAGGGGGCTTGTTACCACCCAGTAGGAATGAAAGTTCTGCCTCCCGAATTGTCCTCCTCTGGAAGGGTAGAAGTTTACTTTCTGCACTTGACCTTTGTTAGCATGGGTGGTGCTGCAGTTTTTTTTTTTTTTCCTGTGGTGCTTGGTTGGAGTAGAGTGGTTATTATCTAAAACTTTTCTATCTTGCAAGGTTGCCCTATTCCTGGTCCTTTGCCTGAGAGAGCAGGCTTTTCAGGAGTTGTTTTTTTTTTTTTTTTTTTACCTGTGCCCATTGATGTCTCGAGGTTTTCCACTTCTGCAGCACTCAGTCTAGAATATATGAGGCAAAACAAGACAAAACCTCAGAGAACTCACTGCTGTGTCAGTCCTTGGGTTCTGATGTCTAGAGCCAGTCTTCCTTCTTATGTCTACTTTTCAGAGTCTTCTTATGTTCATTTTATATACAGTGTTCAGGGTTTTTAACTGTATTTAGCAGAAGGAATAGGGAGAAGTACACCAACTACACCATTCCAGGAGCAGACATCATACTTGCTTTGTTTTAAAATTTCATTTTATTTTATGATGAAAAAATTTAAACATACCCAGAAGTAGAGAGATTAGTATAGCAAATTCCTTTTACTCAGCTTCAACAATTTTCAACATTTTGCCAATCTTGTTTCATTTTTTCTCCTCACTGTGAGGTTTGTTGGAGTCTTAACTCAAATCCTAGAAATAATATTATCTCACGCAATGTGAATGTGCATCTCTAACAGAAAAATGCTTTTTAAAACATAATCACAATGCCATGATCACATTTCACTAATTAACAATAAATCCTTAATGTACTTAAATAAGAATTCATATTCAATTTTCCCTGATTGTTTCAAGAAGTGTTTTTAAAACTGGTTTTCTTAAGATAGGATCCAAACCAACTGTAACACTGTATTTGGTTGTTATCTCTTTTAAGTCTCTTTTAAAAATCTATAAATTTCCTAGGCCAGCCACAGAAAAACAAATACTGCATGACATCACTTGTATGTGGAATCTAAAAAAGTCCAACTCATAGATGCTGAGAGTAGAATGGTGTTTTTCAGGAGCCAGAGGGTGGGGGAAATGGGGACATGTTGGTCAAAGAGTACAAAGTTTCAGTTATGCAGAATGACTAAGTTCTGGGGAGCTAATGTACAGCATGATGATGCCTGTAGTTAATAACACTGTAGTGAATACTTGAAATCTGCTGAGAGAGGAGATCTTAACTGTTCTCACCATAAGAAAGGTAACTATGTGAGGTGATGAATATGTTAATTAACTTGATTGTGGTAATCGTTTCACAATGTATATGTATATCAAAACATCATGTTGTACACCTTAAATATATACAATTTTTATTTGTCAGTTATACTTCAATAAAGCTAAAAAAGGATCTGTAGTTTTCCCATCTTTCTTTTTCTCATCCCGTTTTTTTTTTTTTTTTAAGATTTGATTTATTTATTTGACAGAGAGAGAGATAGCAAGAGAAGGAACACAAGCAGGGGGAGTGGGAGAGGGAGAAGCAGGCTTCCCGTTTAGCAGAGAGCCCGATGTGGGGCTCAATCCCGGGACCCTGTGATCATGACCTGAGCAGAAGGTAGACGCTCAAAGACTGAGCCACCCAGGCGCCCCTCTCATCCCATTTTAAATCCTATTTATCACTGAAGAAAACAGGTCATTTTTTTTCTATAAAATATTCCACATTCTGGATTTGCCCGATTGTTTTTTAGTGGTGAAAATGAACTTGTTCTTCTATCTCCTATATTTACCATTAACTGAGAGTTAGAGCTAGACACTTGATTAGATTTAGGTTCAAATTTTTTTTTTTTTATTTTTGGCATCAATATACCATAGGTGGTGCTGATGCTTACTATTGCATTACATCAGGGGCACATAATATCTAGCTATCCCACTTTTGGCGATGCTAAAGTTGATCAGTGGGTTCAGGTGAGATCAATCTGGTCCATCCATTGTAAAATTCTTCATCATCATTTGCCTAATCTTTTCTCATCCATTCATGATCATTGCCCTAGATTAGTGGTTTTCAACCAGAGATAATTGTCCTCCATGTCTGAAGACATTTTTGATGATCACAACTGGGTGGTGGTGCTAATAGTGTCTCATGCTGCTAAAAATCCTACAATGCATAGGACCGCCCCCAAATAAAGAATTATCTGTCCCCAAATATCAAGAGTGCTGGGGTTGAGAAACCATGGCCTAGATTTGTTATTAGGTATTGTAAATGGTGATGTACTATTTCTGTCATTCCTTCCGTGTTTGCTATCTGGAATTGTTGCATAAAGAAGAATATCACTATTTGGTTACCCTGAAATACTGTTCATGAAGGAAAGGCAGAGTAAATTCTTGATTTTTCCCTTTATTAATTTTTGCAATAATAATTTGGTGCCCTAGTATCAGCCGGGGGTAACCACTGTTTTTTAATGTCTCTCTGAAATTATGTATTTCATACATCTGACGCTTGATTAATGGTAGGTTTTTTGATGCTCTTATTGTCTCAATATAGGCAAGTGGGGATTCTCCTTCATCTTGGATCCTGTGTTCCTTTGACATGATTATATTAATCTTTGATATCGCTCTTGCTTTTTGGCAAAACAAGATGTTCCAGGCTCATTTTGTACATTTCTTGTGACAGACCCATAAACAACTAATAATTTCTTGAAGGAGGTTTGGCTTCTTTTGGTGGGAAATGACATTTAGAGACCACAATCTGGGCGTTAGATATACTCATTGCTACTAGGTTGTCATTGCTGCTATGTCTTTTCAGTGAACAGAGCTAGGAAATACTTATTTTTCCAGAAAGAAAAATAAATAGATAAGTTCATAACATTTTGTAAGTATTTTTATTTCCCCAACTTTCTTACACAAAAGGTGGCATCTGTATACAATATTCTATACTTTGCTTTTTCCAGTTAACAACATATCCCAGATATTATTCCCATATAGATATCGATCTCATTTCATAGTATTCTATATTTTAATTTATTAAAAATTTTTTCCCAGTTTTTCTATTTTATGACTCCACTGTAATTTATTCAACTGGTCCCCTAGTGATGGACATTTGTTGACTTTTTCCTCCAGTCTTTTGTTATTATACATAGTGTTGCAATTAATGGCTTTGTGCATATGTCATCCTGTACTTTTGTTGGTGTATCTTTAGGTTAGGGTCCTAGGGTGGGATTACAGAGCCAAACAATGAATACACATGTGATTTCGCTAGACATTGCTAAATTTCTATTAATTCCAAAATTTAATATAATTTTGTTTGTATTGCTTTTAGTGGTTTTAAAAGGAACCGGATTTACTTGCAACCAGTAGTAAATAAGCCATAGAGATCTAATGTACAGTATAGCGAATACAAGCAACAACATTATATTATAATCATAAAACTTGCCAAGAGACTAAATCTTAATTATTCCACCCACAAAAAAGAAATGATAATTATATGATGTGATAGAAGTGCTAATTATCACTACAATGGCAATTCATATTACAACAAATAAATGTATCAAATCAACATGTGCACTTTAAATTTATATGATGTTATATATCAAATACATTTCAATAAAAATAAACCAAATAAATAAAAAATTTAAAAAAATTTAAAGAGGAACAAAATTTTGAAAAAGAATAAAAAGTGTGATCAGGACTTTTAACTACTAGTTTTGGTAACAAGATGTACCCTTCCCACCCTTCAAACTTGAAAGAGACATTTAGGACAAGCACAAGAAGTCAGATTCCACACTTCAGTGAGTAAAACTGGGGAATGTGTTCTTTATTGTGCCTCTGTCGAAGCTCAGGCCCACGGCCTTGCTACATCCCACAAGGCTGACCTCCAGCACCGGATACGGATTTTGGGATTCCAGAGTTTCCCTCGAGGACAGGGATACAAGGGTTGGTTGGCCAGATGCTGTGCCAGAACGCAGGAGGCTGTTCAGAGGCCACAGTATGAAGCAGATACGTAAGGAATCAAAAGTGTAAGTCAAATGGGGCAGAAGTCTGAAGGATGATAGAGTTGCTAAAGGCTGAGGGAAGCTGAGACACAGAGTACCTCTGGCCGCAAAGCTGCAGGAATGGCTGGTTAGAATATGATACAGTGTAACCTACATCGTTGCAATAGATCTACATCCCTCACAAACATGACCTTGCTCTCTTTGTGAGCCTCCTTTGTTTCGGTCAGAGAAGGGCCCCAGACACTGGAATCACAGATGTACAGGCTACCCCAGGGCTAGATGTGTGCTTGAACTCTTCCATTTTGTGCCCCTTGCACACCGCTAGGCCTGCTGCTTCCCTCTGTAGGGTTGGCACCTCCTGGATCCCGATGAGCCCATTCTTCATTCTCCTGGTTGTTGGTATGGCTCTGGGGGTGCAGGGCATGAAGTCTTGTCCTGCTGCAATGACAAGTAGGGACCACTGAGCTGGATCCTTGGTCATCATGAATGGGCCGGCAGGGGGGCTATTCCTGAGCTTAGCGAAGTTTGGCGTGGTCTAAGTGGGATGGGAAGAGCCCGCCTGACTAGCAACTAGACCCAAGGGCCCTGGTGCTGAGTGTATTTGCCATTTTCCCCTTTCTTTAGCCCAGTGAAAACTTGCAGACCACGAATGGGATGTCAGGGGCCTGGACAAAGTAGGTGTCAAACATCTTATGGTTGATAGTAGGTATCTTCTGAGTGGGAACAGGTATAGAAGCGGAGAGTAAGCACAAGGAAATTCAAGCTACCTAATGATTTTGTGCTGCATTTCTATAGTGAGAATAATATTAGTACCTACCTCATCAGGGTGTCAAGAGGTTTATGTAACTTAGTAAAATACTTATAAAAGTGCCTGGCATATAATAAATCGTCAATAAATTTTAATTATTTGATTATAATTATTGTGTGTAAATTAGAAATCATATCATGTCAATTCCTTGCTACTCCCTTGCCAAATGATTCCCACTGCTAGTGGGATAATATTCAAATCTTATACAATGGTCTGCAAGGCTTCAGGTGATCTGGTCCCTGCTTGTATCTCTACCCTCATATCACTCTCCTCCTTCTTGGTTACCAAACTCAAGTCATTCTGGCCTTATTTTCATTTCTTAAAATCATGAAGCTCCTGTTGGTCTCAGGACTTTTGCACTTGCTCTATGCTTTTGCAATCAGAAAAAAAAAAAAAAAAGAGACACTAAAATCCAGAATAAAGAGAAGTTTGAGAATCTTGACTACATAATAATCTTAAACATCATAAAGTTTAAAAATGAAATAAAATACAACAGTCAAATGATAAATGGGAAAAATACACTAGAGTATGGCAGATGAAGGGTTAATAGCTTAGTGGATAAAGAATCCAAACTCTAGATTCCCACTGCTGGGTTTGAATCCCAGGTCCATCATTTATTGGCTGTCTGACCTTGAGCATCACTCAATCTCTCTGTGTCTCAGTTTCCTCACCTCTAAAACGGGGATGATAACAACACCGACTTCCTAAAATTGTAGTAAGGGTTAAACCTATTGAAGGAACAACTCTTGGCATACTTCAGGTGCCATATAAGTGTTACTTATTATTGTTAATAAGAAGCCAAAAAAATAGGCAAACGATGGCCAATAAACATTTGAAAATATGGTCAACTTCACCCATAATGAAAAGCATGCATTCGTTTGTTTCACAAATATTTAAATATGCATTAAGTGCCAAAAAGGCATTGGGAATAGAAAACATCTTACTCTCGTGGAGTTTACATTATAGTAATTTTTTAATATGTATGTGTAATATTTAACACATCATGTGGTGGTAGTGTTTTGAAGAAAAAGCAGAGATGGGGTGTTATTTTATTTTATTTTATTTTTTAAGATTTTATTTATTTATTTGAGAGAAAGAATATGAGTGGGGGGAGGGTCAGAGGGAGAAGCAGACTCCCTGCTCGGCAGGGAGCCTGATGCGGGACTCGATCCGATCCCGGGACTCCAGGATCATGACCTGAGCCTAAGGCAGTGGCTTAACCAACTGAGCCACCCAGGCGCCCGATGGGGTGTCATTTTATATAGAGATCAAGGAAGGACTCTGGCATTTAAGCAGCGATCTGACGTGAGGGAGAAAGGCATGAGGATTTCTAGGGGAAGAGCTTTCCAAGCGGAAGTAGCAGTAAAGGTGCAGGCTTGGAAGCAGGAGCCTGCTTAGCGTAGTCAAGGAACAGCGGTAACTCCAGTTTGTTTGGGGCAAGGCTGAGTTGATAGGAAGTGAGGTCTAAGAGACCACGGTCAGACTCTATAGGCTTTAAAGGCTAGGATAAGGACTTCGGACATCACTAGGAGTGAACTGGAAAGCTTGCTATCATTTAGAATTGTAATCACCTATAGATGACTGGGATCCAAATAACAAAGGCTCAAACACGATGATGTTTCAAGTGTGTTATTGATTCTAAGACACTATTGACTGTAAGACACACCATTACTATATGTACCACCAAGAAAGAAAAAAAAATGCTGCCAAATATAATCATAAACTGTCATTCAAAGATTTCAGAGATGCTGAAACATGAAGAGGTGTACCTCTTATCTTAGAGTTGGTAAAATATGGCTTTTTTGTTTTCCTCATGTAAGAATAGGTCCAGAGGTAATCCGTTTTCTCGTTACGAGATGGTTACTCAGCTATAACCATTATATCCTCATTTTCAGGAGGAAGAAGGAGAAAGTAGGAAGGGGGAAGATGCCTTTCATTCTTCTATATTAATTTTGTGAAAGTCTCCCCCCTAAAACTCACTGGAATTTTTATTGGCATTGCATTGGCTATGTAGATCCACTTGGAGAAAACTGCCTGATGCCCAATATATAGTGCTACATTGTAGCTCAATATGTATGTTAGTCTCATTTCTATTTCATAAAAAGGATAAATGTGTAAGACATGCTTGTATTTGCATAGAAAAGTTCACAAAGGGTACATAAGAAACTGTTAACAAGTAGTCATTTCAGGGGAATAGATTGGGTGTGATTGGCAGGGAAGAGATTAACTTTTCATGTTATGCCTTCTTCTAAACCTTCTAAACCCTTTTTAAAAACCACAAGTATTGGGGGCACCTGGGTGTTAAGCCTCCGGCTCAGGTCCTGATCTTAGGGCCATGAGATCGAGCCCCAAGATTGGGGCTCCCTGTGGAGTCTGCTTCAGATGCTCTGCCCCTGCCCCTCCCCCCACGTGCTCGCTCGCTCTCTCTCAAATAAAATCTTTCAAAAAAAAGACCCACAGGGCGCCTGGGTGGCTCAGTCAGTTAAGCACCTGCCTTCAGCTCAGGTCGCGATCCCAGACTCCTGGGATCGAGCCCCGCATCCGGCTCCCTGCTCAGCTGGGAGCCTGCTTCTCCCTCTGCCTGCTGCTCTCCCCCTGCTTGTGCTTTCCCCCGCAAGTAAATAAATAAAATCTTAAAAGAAAAAAAAACTTAAAAAATAATAAAAAGTAAAAAAAACCCACAAATATTGTATATATTTGTTTTATCGTAATAAATATAAACCAGCAACCTTAAAAGTGGAGTGTGCATTACCCTGGGGATACAGGTACTCTCCACGGGGTAAACAAGCAGAGTTTTAAGAGGATCTATTATCCTCAAATTTCGTATTTCATATTTCCTAAAATCAATCTGCCAGAGAACACACATGTGGTGGCAGGATCAATGGTCCCTTCTGCATTTTACAAAACAAAGCATACCTTTCACCTATCCTGATTCTTAGCTGGGTGCACTGCCCCAAGGTATAAAATCTACAGGGCACCAGACAGTGCCAAACACTGTCGTCAACAGTGAAGAAAAAAAATTGCTCTAACAAATGAATGGGGATCAAATCCTTTTGCAGTTCAGATGGCTTCCCATAAAACTGAAGGAAAACCCCATGGAGTGGAGCTGTCAGCTGATAAATCGGGAAAAATAATTTTGAAGACAAATCATTGTGTGACCCCCCCCATAGAGCTCCAAAGGAATTCAGAGACTTGAGTAACATTGCTAAAACAAATGTGCATTCCCATTTAGTTATTTATATAACGGAGGTTCCTGTGTGCTAACGTTTAACCAAACACAAAGTAGAAAAGAGAACTGATGCTGAATTCTGTCTCATTCTAGCCATAAGCAATATTTATCCATGAAGACACCCACTAACTTTAAAAAAAAAGACATCTCTAATACACTTTAATTTTTACGTTTAATAATTACCTAGCAGAATTTGTAATATACTTACAATTTTTTGATCCATTGCATTCTAATACTAATTGTCATAATAACTCAAGCAAGAGTAAATTTTTACACAACACTTAGAGCTTTAGGCTCACAGGAACATTTAAAAAGCATTTAAATAGCAAAATATATATACATTTTTGCCTTAGGGAAAGATGATAGAATTAACAATAAAATAATTTTGAGTGCAAAAATATATTTGGGTGAAATTCTGTTAGACTAGAATAGAATGAAGAACCTAGGAAGAAAAGGAAAAATGTACAGCTCCCAGCCATCAAGAACTCATTTGTGAATTTTTAAAAGATGATGGTCGCTCTCAAATTAAAGTATTTAGGTTCCACTAGTTTCATGTAAAATTGTGACATAACAGTTTTGTTTGTGAATGTTAATATTTGTCAGGATTCACATTGTTTGCAGCTGACATTTTTGATGCAAAATTTTAGATGCCAACCCAAAAAATGTGTGAAGGAGCCCAAGGTTAAAAAATATTTTTAGAGTGTATTGGGATATAAACCAATAGTTTTATAGAAACGTATAAATGTCCGGGGAAGTGTCATATACTCTTTTGCCACCTTGTGGTCAGAACTGTGCTCAACCCCACGTGGCCCGACTATACTGAGGAGGGGTCTCTCCTTAAGTGGGCCCCTTCCGCTAACCTTCAGTCAGGTCTTTGTGAGGCAGACATGGTGACATTTGCCCAGGACTGAATGGAGACACATGCAAGCAGGCTGACGCCCTGCCCCCCACCCTCCTGCACGTGATTCACAGCAAAAGCAACATGCAATCAGGAAAGAAACGTAAGGAAGTACAACAAAATTCTGACTTTTCTCATGAGGACTAAAAAAAAAAAAAAAAATCAAATGTCAAACTGTTTCCGATATATTTTTTTCTCTATTCTTTTGTTTTTGGTGCCTCTTCTCAGCTGGTGACCCAGACACTTCCTTAGTCTGCCTTTTGGGGAACCCAGCCCTGATTGTGGCCCTGGGGCCAGCTTGTTTGGTTCCACACTGTCCACAGCTCCTAGTGCAACACCCGGCTCTGGGTTGGAGCTGAATACACCTTTGCTGGGTGAATGATGGCTGAGCCTCCTGACTTCCAGAACCTGCCGGACATGCGGGCTTCTGCTGGAGGTTGATCAGTAAGGTAGTCAGGTTGCCATGGTTAGGCTTCAGGGGTAGAGGGTAGACAGTCTTAGGCATACAGAGATCTTTAGGTCTTTCTTACGGCCGTCACTTTGCGGAGGTGGGATGAGAGTACCCTCCCCAGCCTCCCTCCACTCCATGACCTCAGTCATTTCTAGCAGCAGCAGGAGCAGGATTCCTTCAGTGGGTGTGCTAGTTGCAGTTCCTCTGGTTGCAGGCCACAGAGGGCAGGCATTTATTGGAAAGATGCTGAGGTGCTTCAAGGAATTGAAGCAATGAGTTGGCTTAGGAAGGCAGGGCACCAGGGCAGCTGCTGGGGACCTCAGCTGTATGGGAACCGAGCATCTCATTCTTCTTAAAGGCTCCTAATTCTTGACGACCAAGTCCTGCTGCTAACCCCGGGAGGCCCAGGCACCACCTCCTCACTGCAGGAAGGGGCCAGGCTGAGGGCCAAGGTCCAGCGCTAAGCAAGCAGAACTCTGCTAGGGTACACTCAGGCAGCACAGCCCCACGGGCCAGGCAGCGTATTCCCGGCCAAGGCCAGCCGTCCCAGGACTCAGGGAACGGACTCTTCCTAGAACACCCTCTCCTTGATCTTTGGACACTGGCGATCTACTTCTTCGCAGCGCCGTCCTGACTCCCTGGCATCAGCGGCCCCTTTCCCCAAGTGCCCACGGCTCTCAGTGCAGGAGTTCTGCGAGGCCCTCAGACCCAGGCCCGCCCCCCCCCCCCCCCCCCGCTGCTGGCAGCTCCACTACAGAAGCTGCTCCCCGCCCCACCCCACCCCCCAACTCCCACCTGCTGCCGACCCGACCCGGGCTCCGCCAGACTTGAGGGTCTTGGGGCGGTGTCTTCCCCTTTCTCAGCCGTCGGGGAGGTGCCAGCAAGTAGGCATGGCCTTGGTGTGCCTTGTCCCCCCCCACCCCCACCCCCGCTGCCCCCGGGCGGCTCAGCGTTTGCTGGGCCAGGAGGCCGACTGCCAGATCGTCATCCCACCCGCGGCCTTGGGAACCCGAGGAGGAGGTGAGGGGCAGGCAGAGATTCTGCAGGGCACCGATAAGATGGGCAGAGGGACGTGCCCCCTCAGTCCCCGCAGCCTTGGCGGCTCTGCGCTTCGGGACCTGGGGTACAGGCCTTGTCCCCAGAGTGGCCCTGGGGCTTCATCCTTCTCGGGAAGGGCAGAAGCTGGGGTGGGAGGGGGGCCAGGGCTGGGGGCAGGCTCCGCTGTGGGGATGAGGGCCTATCACGGTTTCTGACTGCTCCTCAGGACCTGGCCTCTGAGGGGACGTTTCCCAGCCCCAGGGACGTTTCTGGACGTGGCGATTCCTCCGTCCCTGGCCCCGCAGTGCTGGGGGAAGCTGCATGGACGAAGGGAAGGACGAGGAGAGGGGAGGAGACGATGAAGGGGGTCAGAGCTGCGATTGGAGCCGAGAACTGGAAGCGCCTTAAAGAGACTGCGCGGTCCCCGCCCCCCTTCCCGCCAGCCTCAATGAATTAGAGCTGTGTTTCCCAAACTTGCCTGATCATAAGAATCCTCCCGGGCCCTAGTTAAAGATACAGGTTCCGGAGCACCTCCCTTCGCGATTCTGATTCAGTAGGTCTGCGGGCGGAGCCGAGGAATCTGTAATTTTAACACGCTCCCCACGTGATTCTCGTGAACAAGCAAGTTTGGGAAATACTGAATTAAAGGAAACGAGGCCTGGCTGCCGAAGCGGCCTCCGCTAGGGGGCTACGGCGGGAGGATTCCCGGGGGGCGTCGCCTGCTTCCGCCGCCGCCTCCTTCAGTGAAAGTCCCTTTTGGGTCCAGCTGTCACAGCCGCCGCGCTCCCTCAGGCCGGGCGGGGGACAGCCCAGGTCTGCGTGGCCCCCGCGCCGCCACGCCCAGTGGCCGCCCGAGCCCTGCGAGCAGGGGGAGGAGCCGCCGCCAGTGGAGGCGGAGGAGGTAGAGGAGGCGGAGACGGCGGAGACGGCGGAGAAGGCGGAGAGGAAGGTGGAGGCGGAGGCGAAGGTGGAGGGGAAGGTGGAGGCGGCGGGGAAGGTGGAGGCGGCGGGGAAGGTGGACGCCGCCGGGAAGGTGGAGACAGCGGAGGGTCCGGGCCGCCGGCTTGAGCTCAAGCTGGAGCCCGAACCCGAGCCGGTGCCGGAGGCGGAGCAGGAGCCGAAGGGGGAGCCGAAGCAGGAGCTGGAGGATGAGCACCCAGCGCGGAGCGGCGGTGGCGGCAGCAGCGACGAGGTTCCTCCCCCCACCCTTCCCTCCGACCCCCCGCGGCCCCCCGATCCCTCACCGCGGCGCAGTCGTGCCCCCCGCCGCCGACCCCGGCCGCGGCCACAGACCCGGCTCCGTACCCCGCCGCAGCCTAGGCCACGGCCCCCGCCCCGGCCCCGGCCCCGGCGCGGCCCTGGGGGCGGATGCCTGGATGTGGATTTCGCTGTGGGTCCACCGGGCTGTTCCCACGTGAACAGCTTTAAGGTGGGAGAGAACTGGAGGCAGGAACTGCGGGTGATCTACCAGTGCTTCGTGTGGTGTGGAACCCCAGAGACTAGGAAAAGCAAGGCAAAGTCGTGCATCTGCCATGTGTGTGGCACCCATTTGAACAGACTTCACTCTTGCCTTTCCTGTGTCTTCTTTGGCTGCTTCACAGAGAAACACATTCATGAGCACGCCGAGACAAAACAACACAACTTAGCCGTAGACCTTTACTATGGAGGTATATACTGCTTTATGTGTAAGGACTATGTATATGACAAAGACATTGAGCAAATTGCCAAAGAAGAGCAAGGAGAAGCTTTGAAATTACAAGCCTCCACCTCAACTGAGGTTTCTCACCAGCAGTGTTCAGTGCCGGGGCTGGGTGAGAAATATCCAAGCTGGGAGACGACCAAACCTGAGTTAGAACTGCTGGGACACAACCCAAGGAGAAGAAGAATCACGTCGAGCTTTACCATCGGCTTAAGAGGACTGATCAATCTTGGCAACACGTGCTTTATGAACTGCATCGTCCAGGCCCTTACCCATACTCCAATCCTGAGAGATTTCTTCCTCTCCGACAGGCACAGATGTGAAATGCCAAGCCCTGAGTTGTGTCTGGTCTGTGAGATGTCTTCGCTTTTTCGGGAGTTGTACTCTGGAAACCCATCTCCTCACGTTCCTTATAAGTTGCTGCACCTGGTATGGATACACGCCCGTCACTTAGCAGGTTACAGGCAACAGGATGCCCACGAGTTCCTCATTGCAGCGTTAGATGTCCTGCACAGGCACTGCAAAGGTGATGATGCTGGGAAGGCCGCCAACAACCCCAACCACTGTAACTGCATCATAGACCAAATCTTCACAGGTGGCCTGCAGTCTGATGTCACCTGTCAAGCCTGCCATGGCGTCTCCACCACCATAGACCCATGCTGGGACATCAGTTTGGACTTGCCTGGCTCTTGCACCTCCTTCTGGCCCATGAGCCCAGGGAGGGAGAGCAGTGTGAATGGGGAAAGCCACATACCAGGAATCACCACCCTCACGGACTGCTTGCGAAGGTTTACACGGCCAGAGCATTTGGGAAGCAGTGCCAAAATCAAATGTGGTAGTTGCCAAAGCTACCAGGAATCTACCAAACAGCTCACAATGAATAAATTGCCTGTTGTTGCCTGTTTTCATTTCAAACGGTTTGAACACTCGGCCAAACAGAGGCGCAAGATCACTACATACATATCCTTTCCTCTGGAGCTGGATATGACACCATTTATGGCCTCGAGTAAAGAGAGCAGGATGAATGGACAGTTGCAGCTGCCAACCAATAGTGGAAACGATGAGAATAAGTATTCCTTGTTTGCTGTGGTTAATCACCAAGGAACCTTGGAGAGTGGTCACTACACCAGCTTCATCCGGCACCACAAGGACCAGTGGTTCAAGTGTGATGATGCCGTCATCACCAAGGCCAGTATTAAGGACGTTCTGGACAGTGAAGGGTATTTACTGTTCTATCACAAACAGGTCCTGGAACATGAGTCAGAAAAAGTGAAAGAAATGAATACACAAGCCTACTGAAGCGACACACAGACCTACCTGTAATGGAAGATGGCGACACCCATACGACAACTGGCATCGAGATTTAAAGGACCTACTCGTGTGGCCCACGGGCCTGACAGAGTAAGAATTGAACAGTACAGTACCCAGTGTCTAAGAGGTCCTGGTTGGAAGAGAAATAGACGGGGCGGGAGAAGAGGCTCTAGTCTAAGCAGTCACTTGAAGGAAAATTCAATGGCAGGAATGCTCTAGGCGGGGAAGGCAGGAGCAGGGAAATCGTGACACTGGTACATATCCTATATTCCTCCAAAAGATTGTGTGGGAAAGTGTGGGGTGGGAGGGGGGTGGTGTGGGGGGGGTGTGTGCCCTTGTAACCGTAAAACATCTTTCTCCATGGGTGTTTCAGCTTCAACTGACCAATCACATAACAGTTATATGTTTGTGGGGGGGGCAAGAAAAGTCTATACAAATGTAGCCCATGACCTATATGGGTATGAAAGCGGAAAAGTGGAGGAGGCAAGGATATCTCATTGACAAACACCTTTGCCAGTTTCTTTGTATTCGTGATTTTTTGTGCTATTAAATGCAGTATTAAAAAAAAAAAAAGAAAAGCCCACGGGGCTAGTGGAAGGAAGAAGGGGGCTTGTACAAGGGGAGCAATTGCTCCAAAAGTAGAGAAGACAAAAAAAAAAAAAATACTGTAAGATAAGCGACCAACACAGACAGGCCTCAGCTAAGAGTATAGTGTGTGAGTGTTTAAAAAAAAAGATGCTGTATGATATACTTGAGCAAATCAATGAACCTCTTTGCGATTGTTTTCTCATCTGTACAATGCAGATAATTCCTACCTTAAAGGGTTATTGTTAAAGATTAAATGATATAAAATGTGTCAAAGTATAAAGTAAAAGGCTTGGAACTTTGTAGGGGCTCAGTAAACGTTTGTTGGATCGGAAACTTCTTTGGACCAGAACCAGAATGCATCAGAGGTGAGGGTCAGTCCTCCCTGAGACCCGTGGACGGAATGGACACGCATCGTGTCACATGCAGTCACACACACATACACACACTCGTACAACTCCCTCCCCAACACCCTACCTGGAGCCCTAAGGCAATGGACTCCACTTTTGTCCCCGTGTAAGGGTATCACAACCAGTGCCACACCGGGGGTCGGGGGGAGCTCCACAGCTGTCTCCCAAAGTCATTCTGTCCATTTGGAAGACTGTCGTATTGTTTTCATGACTCAGCGCCCTAGTGACAGGACTCTCAGGGCCCGTAGGCTGCCAGGCTTCCACATGAGGATGTTTGCTGGTCTTTGCCTTCCCGCGAGCATTATGTGTGTTGCTGTAAGATTCACCTGCAGGCATAGATCAGTACAAGGACTATTTTCCAAAGCTCGCTGGTCCACCAGCCCAGGGATATCGATGGAGTGGCACATTGGCCTCTTCCCTGATTCTCTCCCGAGGGCAGAACGGCCCGCAGAGAGCTAAGCCAGAACAGATGGGACAGATGGGATGTGCCCAGGAGGGGGTGAACACTGGTGGTTCTTTCTTTTCTCTTCAGCATCAGGTACAAAGGGACCTCTAACCTAGAAAATCTTGGGGGGAGGGAAACTGTGTATCAGACCCATGGGGCTTGGATCCACTGGCTCTGGAAAAAGGCTGTCCCCCCCCCCCCACACACACACAACCCAGGGTTTCCCAAGTCTATTTTCTGGTCCACTCATTTGGAAATACACATTTATTTATGTGGTTGTGGGTGCATCCCCAACTGGCTCATAGATTTTTCTGTAGGACAGGGGTTGTGTCTCCTCCTGTACCCCAGGCTGCATACTCGGCCCATAGCACAGTTCCCGGCACAGAGTAAGTAGATCATCAAAACACTAACTGGATGAATCAGTGAAGCAATACACCTTCCTTTCGTGACCGAATTTTTGCCAACACCCGAGGCCCATGATCCTTAGGAGAACGTGTCAAAGGTGTTATTTTTGTTATCTTATAGGATGGGGGAGATCAAACGATGAGAGGCCTCGGGTGTCCCTTGGCAACTTAACGCAGGGTATCTGACTACCTCTTGGGATGTGTCTGGTAGCCCTGCTGGGAAGACAGCCACGTCCTTGTTCCTCATCTCTGCCACTGGAATAGTTCAGCCATGTGCCACCAGACTCTGACTGCTTGCAGAAACTCTCTTTTGCATCTTTCAGCTTTTTTATTCAGAAATATTTTAAACCCAGGGGAAAGTGGCAAAAATAAAAATAGTATAGAGAATGTCTGTATACCCTTTACCAGCTTCACCTATTGCTAACACTACCCCATTTGTGCTATTGCTTACATGTATGCACACTCTCGTAAGTGTGTGTGTGTGTGTGTGTGTGTGTGTGTGTGTGTACCACGTGATGGTAAATTACATGCGTCATGGCCCTTCATGGCTAATGTACCTCAGCACGCATTGCCTACAAATGGGCATGTTCTCTCCATCACAGTATATAATTAAGAGCGTCAGTAGATTTAACATTGACTCAATACTATTATCTGATCTCCCATCTGTACTTCAGTTTTGTCTGTTCGCCCAACGACATCCTTTACAGCGTTTCCCTCTCCATCGTAGGATCTGGTCTAGGGTGAGGTCTTGCTTTTAGTTGTCACGTCTCTTTAGCCTCCTTTAATCTGGAACACTTCCACAAACTTACTTTGTCTTGTGTGGCATTAGCATTTTCAATAGACTGTTCCTCATTTCGGGTTTGTCTGATGCAGAAACTGTCTTTTAAATACCCTGCACTCAGGAATAGTGCTAAGAGCTATGAATGGCCGGAGACTGCTGAAGCCCACTTCCCTGTCTCTGCTGGTGGAATGCAGAGACCACCAGAGGGAGCTGCTGCGCCTGGCCCTTCCTGACGTCCTCTGGAAAACACCGTTGCCCCTCAGCTACAGGGGAGCCATTCAAGCCCAGCCCTATGCCTCTACCTGTCACTAACCCCCAAATTGAGCCATGGAATGATTCAGGCATGTCTTCCACCTTGGGCAGGCACCGCCATGGTGGGGCCTTTTGAGAGGGGGACCAGGCTTGACACCTTTATCAACATTCCGTGGTGGGTACAGCAGCATTGGGGAGGGAGCTGGGAAGGGGTGAGTTCCTCTTAAACAGCTTCGGCGGGGGAGGAGGGTGGGGGGCATGGACACGAAGATGGGACCCAGAATAAGTAAGGAAAAAAATGGGAGAGGTCAACGACAGATGGGTTTGTGACCTACGGGTGACTTTCAGACACAACTGGGCTATTTTATGTGATGGTTGGAATTCCTGTGTGGGCAAGAGCTGGTGAAACTTAAGCTAATTTTTAACTCAGACTCCATCTACTTTTACAAGCTGGGAAGGCCAGGGGAACTTAGTTCACATGTAGATTTATGATCTGGGCCCTGAGGGCCCAGGCAACAGATGAGTGCTCACCACGGGGGTCTTACCCACCCAGAGAGCTCAGAATGAGAGACCAAACAATGCGGTGCTTCCCTTTTGCCCATTATACATGCTTCCCACGGGTTTTTGGCCTAACCTGGTTCAACATTCAGGACCCCACCAACTTCCCATTTCCTGGAGTAGCCAAATGCTGAAGCTTACTCTGGCCCACAGTTCACATATGTAATTGCCTCACTTCTTCCCCATCCACAGGGAATCCTGATCAGGGATGCCATCAACCAAGAGGTCTTTTCCAATCAAGAAAACAGAGTGGCCCCCATACAACTCATGTTGTCATAATGCAGTAGAGCTGATGCCAGGAACCTGTGTCTGTGCCAAATGTATATTCACACCCAGAAATGAAGGCCCAGGTCCTCTGAGACTATGAAGCTCAGCACCCACAGCTGAATGTCATCACACACTGACCTTTCCCTGGAGGTGATCCGATACCATTTTTAAACTCTTGTATTAACGTCTCTCAATTATATAGGAAAACGCACATATCATAAGGGTGCAACTCGATGCACTTCTAGGAAATGAACGGATCCCTGCAAACAACATCCAGGTCAAGAAACAGGACATTGCCTGTAAGTCAGGCCCCATTTCTGCTTCCTTCCAGTCAATAACCCCAAAGAGGAATCCCTATCCTGACTTCTTCCACTGTAGATTAGTGTTGCCTTTTTTATGCTTTCTATAAATGGAATTGTTCAGTATGTATACTTTTGTGTCTGGCTTCTTTTGCTCAACATTTTAGGAGCTTCAGATCTGAAGTCCCTTTGTCAAGAAAACGTCTGAGAAGTGTCACTATTTCTGTCTAATGAGCCAAAAGTAAGAATCCATACTCCTCCCAGTGATTTCTGACATATTGAATCCATTCAAAGGGACGCAGACTATTGCAAAGTTGGACCTCGAGAGTGTGTCTAATCTCAGGTCTAAGAAGATGGTGGACAGAAAACAGCCTTCCAGAGAATTTTGGGATAATTTAAGTACCCCAGAAATGTTGATCTTGGGCCCTGTTCTGTTTAATAATCTTAGACCCCAGCCCCATTCCAATAGCTCCTGAATGGGATACTCTATTCTGGTAAATCCTCAAACTTACATGGGCAGCAGAGTCACCAGGAGGGCTTGTTAATACACAGATTGCTGGGTCCTGCCCTCAGAATTTCTGATTTCGGTGGATCTGGGAGGGGGGCCCGAGAATTTGTATTTCTAACACATTCTCCGGGGATGCCTCTGGTTCTGGGATCATGCTTTGAGAACCAGTGATCTATTCAGTTCTTTTTCCCACTGTGGTCCTTGGAGCCCAAGGAGTCTGTGAAGATGCTCCAGGGAGCACCTTGGGGAGCACCCAGGGGAGCAAGAGGGAGGGTACATTGGTGAAGATCAGGAACTCTTAACCCCACTTTGACCAGAGCAGCTCCACTCTTATTTATTTTAGATCTTGGGGTTCCAAGTAATACTTGAAGAAAAAGTTCTGCCACTAAAATTTGTAAAAGCTGAAAATCTCAGCGCTGAGGAGCTGTAGACCCTAAGGGAACGATGTCTTTAAACTACATGGGTGGTGTATCTGGAAAATAATCCAACATGCTACCGAGACCTGGCCTCCTGTGTGCCCTTAATCTAGATGGTGCTGAGGGGAGCTTAATTTCCTTGGAACTTCCAGAGGTGCAGATTTATGAGGATGGAAGTCATAAGGGAAAATGCTTAATTATAAATAAGGTGCCAAGTCATATGTATAAAGACTTTTTTTTTCTGGCAAGATAGCGCACTAAGATGACATGAATAGCACTCGCCAACTATGAACACAGAGTAACACGAGATAAACCATAACAAAAGTTTTAATTTACAGCTGACCTTTAAAAAAAGTAAGAATCTGCAGAGAAACAAAAGGAAAAATTAAAGCCAGGCTAGTAATTGTCAGCCGACACTGTAATTGCCCATTGTGGTGTTGGTCCCTAGGGGCCAGGGGCTTAGAGCTGAGAATCTAATGCCCACGTGGCTACTGGCAACTCAGCCTCAAGTCGACCAGAGGCAGAGAAGCTGTGACTGAAACCTCCGGATAAAGCCCTCAGTAGCTCCTCTGTCTGTTACAACGGGTTTGGAAAGTGAGCAGCTAAAAACTCTATGCTCTCTCCAGAGCCACCACAAGAAATAAAAACCCCAGGTTTATGTTATATGTGGATGTGGGGGTCTAAGCGTACCCTGTTGTGTGTTATGGAAACCACATGCTGGAAAATTAAAATAAAAATGGGAGCAGAAACATCCAAACCTCTAGAACCCCAGCAAGAGCCAAATATTGTAACTTTTTACAGCCCAGAGCACATGGAACTTCATGGAAAAAGACAATGGCTGTGGAATAGGGGTTCAGAAACAAACGGTAGAAATCTTGTACTTGCAAAAGAAATGGCACGCCAGGAAGGAGAGTCACCAGTTGCCACAAGGAGTAGAATTAGCATCCCCAAGAAATCCTGATGAGAACTGTTAGTCTTTTTTTTTTTTTGAGAGGGAAATAAGGAGATTTTCAGGGAAAAAAAAAACAAACTTAAGAAAGTTTAGCAATAATAGACTGTCATTAAATAACTATTGGACGGTATACTTCAGGAAGAAGGAAACTGAAATCAGGAAGAAGGGGTGAATAGGAGGCAAGGAACAGTGAACAAAAATTGGGAAATATGGGGAAATCTAAGTAAGCATTTGGTGTATAAAACAACAAAAACGGGGCGCCTGGGTGGCTCAGTCGTTAATTGTCTGCCTTCGGCTCAGGTCATGATCCCAGGGTCCTGGGATTAAGCCCCGCATCGGGCTCCCTGCTCTGCGGGAAGCCTGCTTCTCCCTCTCCCACTCCCCCTGCTTGTGTTCCCTCTCTCGCTGTGTCTCTCTCTGTCAAAGAAATAAATAAAATCTTTAAAAAACAAGAACAACAACAACAAAAACGTTGAATGAGGTGGAGGTATAAAAAACGAGTTGGCCCCCCAAACATTGGAGCACAAAGACATCTAAGACAGCAGGAGACCATTAATATTTAAAGCATTCTAAAGCTCTCGTATTGTTTGGGAGAAGGGTGCGGATATTGCCTGAATTTGGACCTTGTTAAGTCGAGTATAAATGTTTAAACATTCAAGGATATGGGCTTCTGGTTTCTGGCAATGGCAGGCTTGGTTCTTTGATATTCAACTGGCCTATTGAAGTAAAGAAGTATGCTGCCTAAAATCTTTCAAAACTACTTTAGAAGCCCTGAAAAGCTGAGAGGACAGACAAAAACTTCCAGGCCAAATTGGGATGAAAGCTTGTAACCAGACAGGTAAACAGAATATGGGCACCCCCCCAAGCCAGTTTGCTCTGAGGGCATTTGCCTCCATTGCCCACATGAGCTTTGATTCAGTGACCACACAGGGCTAGAGAGAGACATGTTAAGGGCCAGCCCACGGGTCAAAGTTTAATAGGAGAACCTCTCCACATTGAGCTGAGATCCCAAGGGCCTACATCAGCTGCATAAGGGCCAGCCAGAATGTAACATGTGCCTGTCCCAACAATCCTAGAGAAATGGTACAGAAGCCTGTCTTGGCACCAAGCAGAAATCTCTTGCTAAAAAGTAAGGGGGGAAAAAAAGAGGACGGGGTGCATATACCTTTTTGAATTGGTGTTTTCGTTTAATTTGGGTAGATATCCAGTAGTGGGATTACTGGTTCATGTGGTATTGTATTTTTAATTTTTTTGAGGAACCTCCACACTGTTTCCCCCCGTGGCTGCACCAATTTACATTCCCACCAACAGTGCACAAGGGTTCCTTTCTCTCCACACTTGTTGTTTCTTACATTTTTGATTCTAGCCATTCTGACAGGCGTAAGGTGATACCTTGTTGTGATTTTGCTTTGCATTTCCATGATGATTAAGGATGCTGGGCATCTTTTCATGTGTCTGTTGGTCACCTGTATGTCTTCTTTGGAAACAAATGTTTATTCAGGTCCTCTGCCCATTTTTAATTTTTTATTGATTTTATTTTTATTTCTTTAAGATTCTCCAGTAAGTTTATTTTGTGAACCTTTTGTATTTTAAGTTTTATTGGCTTACATTGTTATAAAGAGAAAAAATGTATACAGTCTTGAACACTGAACTATTTATATTTTAATATGAATTCAGATATATTTTGTTTATTTCTAATTGACCTTCAGCTCATGAGTTTAGTATTAAGTTTTCTTTCTTTTCTTTCTTTCTTTCTTTCTTTCTTTCTTTCTTTCTTTCTTTCTTTCTTTCTTTCTTTCTTTCTTTCTTTTTCTTTCTTCTTTCCTTTCTTCTTTCTTTCTTTCTTTCTTCTTTCTTTATTAACATATAATGTATTATTTGTTTCAGAAGTACAGATCCGTGATTCAGCAGTCTTACACAATTCACAGCACTCACCATAGCACATACCCTCCCCAATGTCCATCACGCAGCCACCCCATCCCTCCCACCCCCCACCACTCCAGCAACCCTCAGTTTTTTCCTGAGATGAAGAGTCTCTTATGGTTTGTCTCCCTCCCTGGTTTCGTCTTGTTTCATTTTTCCCTCCCTTCCCCTATGATCCTCTGTCTTGTTTCTCTTATTCCTCGTATCAGTGAGATCATATGATACTTGTCTTTCTCTGATTGACTGATTTCGCTCAGCATATAGTATTAAGTATTCTTGCCACCCCATTCCACCCTGTCACTGAGTCAAAAGAGTTCCAATTACATACACAAAACACACATGTAAACAGACACAAACAAGCCTTTTGTAAAGTAAATAAATATTTTATAATGTAAATAACTTCCTTTTCGGAACTTTCTATATCCAGGTCAAGTCTCTTCTGAAGTTGGGATATTCACACTTATTAGACACAATCTTTATAAAGCAAAGTGGTAATCTTCTTTCTTTTAAAGATCTTTCTTATTTTTTTATTTATGAGACATAGAGTGCGTGTGAGCACAAGCAGGGGGAGGGGTGGAGGGAGAGGGAGAAGCAGACTCCACACTGAGCCAGGAGCCTGACACGGGCCAGGACCCTGGGATCATGACCTGAGCCAAAGGTAGATGCTTAACCGACTGAGCCACCCAGGCGCCTAGTTTTTTTAAAGCATAGTTGGAATACTGACCACATTCTAGGCTATAAAACAAGTCTCGGGTGCCTGGGTGGCTCAGATGGTTAAGCGTCTGCCTTCGGCTCAGGTCATGATCCCAGGGTCCTGGGATCGAGTCCCGCATCGGGCTCCCTGCTCCTTGGGAGCCTGCTTCTCCCTCTGCTTCTCTCTCCCTCTCTCTCTCCCTCTGTCTCTCTCATGAATAAATGAATAAAATCTTAAAAAAAAAAAAAACAAGTCTCGATACATACCACAGCGTTAGTTTCATTCAGACTACGTTTCCTGATTACAATGAAATTAAGTTAGAAATAAAAAGCAACCATAGCTGCAAAAACTTGTAAAAGGTTTTTTGGAATGTTTAAAAAACGTTTTTGTGTAACTCATGGATTAAAGGCAAATCACAATGTGAATTAAAAAGTACTTAGAACCGAATGATTATATAGGTATCAAAACTTCTGAGATATAGTTGAAACAAAACTAAAAGGGAACTGTATGGCCTTGAAAACTTTTTATTAGAAAACAAGGCTCAAACTTAATGATTTAAGCATCTGATTCAAGAAGTTAGAAAAGTAGCAACAAATTAAACTTAATGAAAGCAAAAGAAAAGGCATAACCTAAATAAGACCATGAAGTGATGAAATAGAAAATAAGGATGCAATAGAGAGGATCAATAAAACCAAAACTTTATTCTTTGAAAAGACAAACCTCTGGCAAGATTGAACAAGAAAACAAGAGAAGGTGTAAGTGAATAATATTGAGAATGAATAGAGGGACAAAACTGCAGATACTATGGAGATTTTTAAATAATTTAAAAAATACTACAAACAGCTTTCTACCAATAAAGTTATAGATGAAATGAACAATTTTCTAGAAAATATAACTTTGCAAAACCTATTTAAGAAGAAATAGAAAGCCTAAAAGATATATACAAATACAAGTCTTCTGGGGCGCCTGGGTGGCTCAGTCGTTAGGTGTCTGCCTTCAGCTCAGGTCATGATCCTGGAGTCCCGGGATCGAGTCCCACATCGGGCTCCCTGCTCCGCGGGATGCCTGCTTCTCCCTCTCCCACTCCCCCTGCTTGTGTTCCCTCTCTCACTGTGTCTCTCTCTGTCAAATAAATAAATAAAATCTTAAAAAAACCCAAAAAACAAATACAAGTCTTCTGCTGAGGTGGGAGACAGGAAGCTGTATGGCTGAAGATGGCGAGAGGAGGCAGGTTCTGGATCTAATTTCTTCTTTTTTTTGGAAAGAACTGCCTTTAATTTATTGAGGACTTATGACAATGTCAAGAATTGTGCTAAACACATGCATTATCTCTTTGAATCTTTACAATAACTCTCTGAGATTCTATTATTATAATCTACATTTTTTTACAGATTTTATTTATTTATTTGAGAGAGAGAGAATGAGAGACAGAGAGCATGAGAGGGAAGAGGGTCAGAGGGAGAAGCAGACTCCCCGCTGAGCAGGGAGCCCGATGTGGGACTCGATCCCGGGACTCCAGGATCATGACCTGAGCCGAAGGCAGTCACTTAACCAACTGAGCCACCCAGGCACCCATATAATCTACATTTTTAAATTGAGATAAAATTCACATCCTATAAAACTCACCCTTTTAAAGTGTACAGTTTGGTGGATTTTAGTGTATTCACAGGATTACACGACCATCACCATTATCTAATCCCAGAACATTTTTATCATCCCCAAAGGAAACCCTGTCCATTAGCAGTCACTCTCATTTCCCTTTCCCCTCAACCCCATGCAACCACTAACCTAAATTCTGGCTCTATGAATTTGCCTATTATGGACACTTCATATACATGGAATCATACAATATGTGGCATTTTGTGTCTGGCTTCTTTCACTTCACATAGGGTTTTCAAAATTCACCTATGTCGTAGAGTGTATCAATACTTCATTCCTTCTGTAGCTGGATAATATTCCAGTGCATAGATATGCCACATTTTGTATTTCCATTCATCAGTTTAAGGTCACGCCCTTCAGGTGGGAAGCAGTCAGCTTGACAAAAACTTTCTATCACAGTTGTAGATGAACTCAAAGATGGGCCAAATGGTGTGGGACAGGGCATTAACATCACTCCATTCAAGAGAGTTTACAACAGACTATTAGAACTAATAAAAGAGAGTTCAACTTGCAGGAGACAAGATTAGTGTACAAAAATTAAGCATGCCTATATACCAGCAACAAATTATTAGAAAACTTTTTTTAAACTTCCGCAATAGCAACAAAATGCATAAGGTTTCTAAGGATTATCTAACCAGAGATGCAAAAACGTATATGGAAGGTGTTAAAATTTTCATTGTAGGGGCGCCTGGGTGGCTCAGTTGGTTAAGCGTCCAATTCTTGGTTTCGGCTCAGGTCATAATCTTGTGGTTGTGAGATCGAGCCCCGCATCTGGCTCAGCGATCAGCATGGAATCTCCTTCAGATTTGCTCTCCCTCTCCAACCCACTCACTTTCTCTCTTGAATAAATAAATAAAATATTAAAAAATAAAATAAAATTTTCATTGTAACATATAAATATTACCTTAAAAATGGAGAAATGCAGCATGTTCACAGATTTTAAAAATCTCACTAATGTAAAATTCAAAGTAAATCAATAAAAATCCCCAAAGGTTTTTTTCATCTAACTAGAAAAACAAATTTTAGGATTCATATGGAAAAACAAAGGGCGGAATAATTCTGAAGGAGAAGAAAGTATAGGACATAGATATATCAATGAAGGAGAATAAATAATAAAAAAAAACCCACACATATATGGAAACTTGGTATTCAACAGGGGTAGCATTACAAATTAGTGGGTAAAGATAGATCATTTAATAAACCTGCTGGAGCAATTGTCTACCCACATGGAAAAATTTAATTCAGCCAGTATTTGACATCATAACCCCCCCCAAAACTTTCAGATAAAGACCTATATGTGAAAAAATAGAACTTTAAAACTTTCAAAAGAAAATATAGGAGAGGGATGCCTGGGTGGCTCAGCCAGTTAAGCGGCTGCCTTTGGCTGGGGTCATGATCCCAGGGTCCTGGGATCAAGGCCTGAGTGGGGCTCCCTGCTGAGCAGGCTCCCTGAGCTGAAGGCAGTCTCCCTCTCCGCCCCCCTCCTGCTCATGCTCTCTCTCTCACTATCTCGCTCTCTCCCTCAATAAATAAAATCTTTTTTTTATTTTTTAAAAAGATTTTATGTATTTATTTGAGAAAGAGAATGACAGAGAGAGAGCACATGAGAGGCGGGAGGGTCAGAGGGAGAAGCAGACTCCCTGCTGAGCAGGGAGCCCTATGCGGGACTTGATCCTGAGACTCCAGGATCATGACCTGAGCCAAAGGCAGTCGCTTAACCAACTGAGCCACCCAGGTGCCCAATAAATAAAATCTTAAAAAAAAAAAAGAAAATATAGGAGAATATTATAACCTCAGGATCTCCTAAACAGAACACAACACGCAAAAAACACAACATAAAATATCTTTGATATAACTTGAAGCCAACAAAATCTTATTTGCTTTGTATATAAATTCTATATAAATTCCCTCTCTATATTTATATATAAGTTCTATCAGTTCCTTGAAGAATAAAGTTTTGTTTATTATCACAAGAGCAAATTCTGTTAATTTCATACAAGCTGTTAATCTTATGTCAAAAACCAATCAAGAAATTTCAAATAGTTAAATAGGGACTTAGGTTGGCCTTTAATGCCAATATTAAGAGACTATATTAGCTAGATAATTTTAGGAAAGGCATTATATGCTTTTTGAACTAACAGATGTGTATGTTATTTTACATAATAGTCCAAGGCACAATAACAGATATTTCATTATATAATAATTTTATTATACAAAGATAAGAGTTGTTTGCTTATAGAGCATTCATGTTAAACAAAATAATTTTTAAAATTATATTTAATTTTTAGCTGCTGAATTCCATTTAGACTATAAATCTTTCAAGAGAAAGAGAATTTCTCATGTCTTGTGAAGATGGAATAAAAGCAAACTGTCATCTTTTCCATTGTCAAAATTTCATGTGATGGAAAAATCCCAAAATCTTGTACAACAATATTCACTATAAATCTTCAGTTCAGCTTTAATAAAGATTATAAAGAGTTCAAAGAAAGGGAAAAAGGTTAGAGAAAAATGAGAAGCCCCTCAAATATCTCATTCTTTCATTGATCTCAATTTAAAGTGAGTATTTAGTACTGAACATATGTGCCCTAGTGTGCATAGAAAGAGTCGAGCTGCTGACAGTGCTGAGAAGTTCATATTCTTGCATTATGTCAAGTTGTTCATAATAATATTCATAATAATATTCGGTAATAATATTGTAATTGTAAAAATGCTTACTGATAAAATTTCAGAAGTATGGGGTGCCTGGGTGGCTCAGTCGGTTAAGTGTCTGCCTTCAGCTCAGGTTGTGATCTCAGGATCCAGGGATTGAGCCCTGCATCAGGCTCCACGCTCAGTGGGGAGTCTGCTCCAGAATTCTCTCTCTCACTGTGCCCCTCCCCCTGCTCATGCTCTTGCTTGCTCTCTCTCTCTCTCTAAAATAAATAAATCTTTAAAAAAATTTCAGAAGTATTCTTGTATTCCAGGAGTTTATTCTATGATAATGATATTCAGCTTTGGCCTTAACTTTGAATGTCATTCGTATATGTTCTGTGTACCTCTATTATCCAGAATATAAAAATTTCTTTTATAAAGCGGTAAGAAGGACGCACAAACCAATGGAAAAAAATGAGCAACAGATGAATAGGCAATTTGTGGACGAGGAAACTCAGCTGGACAATATTCAATGGTACTAGCAATTAGGAAATGCAAATTAAACAGTATTGATTTACCATTCTCATACTCATCAGATTGGAAAATTTTAAAAGTCTGACAATACCAAGTCAGCATTGGCAAGAATGTTAGAGTAACTGGGATTTCCATATACTCCATTGGTACCACTTTAGAGAACAGTTTGGAGGGTTTTTTTTTTGTTTTTTGTTTTCTCTCACAGGTTTTGAGAGGGACTTGGTACCAGCTAGCTACTGAGCTTCTAGGCATAAACCCTAGAGAACTCTTGCACACAGAATATTGCTTTTATAGTAAAATTTCCACCAGTGAGTGAAGGGGTGAACAAATGTTGGTATGTTAACACAATGGAATGCTTTATAGACATGAAAATCAATTAACTTGATCTATATGTACCACCTGGATAAACCCTACAAACATAATATTGAGTAAAAAAAAAAAAACAAGTTTGGGAGTGTTACGTAGAGTTTGATATTGTTTATGCAGATGTAAAAATTATACCAAACAGTACAGTTTTTATGGACACATAGAGGAAGTATAGAAACATTGAAAGGAAAAATAAAAAATAATTTCAGAATCATGGTTACCTTGAGGGAGGGAGGGAAAGGTATCTGAAAGGAGTACAAAGAGGGCCTCATCTGTATCTGGAACATTTTACTTCTTTAAAAAGAAAAACAAGGGGCGCCTGTGTAGCTCAATCATTGGGCGTCTGCCTTCGGCTCAGGTCATGATCTCAGAGTCCTAGGATCGAGCCCCACATCGGGCTCCCTGCTCGGCGGGAAGCCTGCTTCTCCCTCTCCCACTCCCCCTGCTTGTGTTCCCTCTCTCGCTGTGTCTCTCTCTGTCAAATAAATAAATAAAATCTTAAAAAAAAAGAAAAACTGTTTATGTAAATATGCCCCAAATAACAAAATTTAGGGTACATGGGTATTTGTTATCATATTCTGTGCAGTTTTCCATATGTTTGAAATATTTCATTATAAAAGCATGATTTATTGCTCTAACCCACATAAGCAATGCCAAAAGACTGATAACAAACTGTGAAAAATAGTTACAACTCATATCACACAGGGCTTATTTTCCTGAAATACAAAGAACTCCTACAAATCTATACGAAAAAGACCACAATAAAAATGCGGGCAAAGAATATTGACAATTAACAGAGAAAGAAAAAATATTGCTCTTACACATAAATGATTCTCATCCTCAGTCATAACAAGAGAAATGCAAATTAAGACTAAGTTGAGATGCCATATTTTATACATTAGATTGGCAAGTATAAAAAAAGTCTGCTACCCACCAAAGTGGTGAGGATGTGGAGAGACAAGACAGAGAGATATCCTTGGTAGCTATTAATCTGATACAGACTCTGTGTAGAGCAATTAGTTATCTATCAAAATTACATATTCACATACTTATACCAAGCAATTCCATTTGCAGGAATTTATCCTACAGATATACTTGCAAAATGATGTATAAAGTTATTTATTGCAGCATTGGGGACAACCTATGTGTCTATCAGCAGAGGTCTGGTTAAATAAATTATGGTACCTCTATACAATAGACTAAAATGAAGCTGTTAAAAAGCAAGTAAACTCTTGGGGTGCCTGGGTGGTGTAGTCGGTTAAGCATCTGACTCTTGGTTTCTGCTCAGGTCTGACTTTAGGGTAGTGAGATCGAGCCCTGCATCAGGCTCTGCGCTTAGCGCAGAGTCTGCTTGAGTTTTTCTCTCCCTTTCCCTCTGCCCCTCGCCCCTGAGTGCTCTCTCTCTCTAAAAGAAATAAATAAGTCTTTAGAGAAACCCAAACTCTTTACGTATTCATATGGAATAATTGGCAAGAAATAGTAAATGAAAAAAAGCAGAGGGCAGAATAGTAAGTATGAAATGCCACCATCACATGTGAATATATTATCTGTCCCAGAGTTATGGTTTTATTTATATAAGCTGTGTATGTGTACCTAGCATTATCTCTGTCCACAAATTTGCGTGAAATAAAGGTAACTAGGTTTTCAATAATTCAGTCTAATTTCTGTCCCTGAGCCCTCACTTCACCAGTAATACTATTTCAGACCTATCCCCATCTACCACCCAAATCCAGATATTTTAGATAGTGCCAGGATATTGGAGATTGGCAGCTGGTCTTCAATCTTCTGTCCACATGGTTTGCCACCGAGTAAATCTTGGGCCTCCCAGTTCCATGAAGTCTGCTGCCTATCTAATGAATCTGTGCCATGTTTGGGACATGTAACTTTCATAATGCTGCCCATGGTACCATCTGCTGAGATGTACCACACTCATCAAGTATGATCATGGCTGATTAGAGAGGTAGATAGATAATAGATAGATAACTACCATGTGCCAGACACTGTACTGGTCACTGGGTATGTAGCAGAGAACAAAACATGTGAAAATCCCTGATTTAAAGAGACTGTATTCCAGAGGAAAAGGAGAAGCCTTGACTCCACAGTACTTTTATGAGGAGGCAGGAGTGGAGGTTAAAGCCCATCTTGCTGGTGGAGTCCCAGACAGGGTTTGGAGGTTGGTAGGAATGAAAAGTGAGATTGAAAATAGGGGAATGAATTATAGATCTGTGTCTGGAACAGCTGAGTCTGTTGTCCCCGCCCTGACCACACCCACTGCCCCTGGTTGCAAATAACACATAAGCAACCCAGCAAAAACTGGAAGGCTCTTTTATAAAGATATTGTGTCGTCAAGGGCTTGAATCACATGAACCTGATGAATCAGCGGCATGGGCAGGGGAGAGGTGGGGGCAGGGCAATGGGAGCATTCCCTGGGGGGAAGGAGTATTTTTATCACCGATATTATTTAGAATTGCTGACGCTTGGGGATAAAAAGCAGACTGACTTTTAGTTGTTTATTATTATTTTTTTAAATTATCTAAGGGCAATACACCCCTATATTGCCTCACCACCCAGTGCAGAAAGCTGTTCCCACCACCTTTGCCCTTGGTAAGGAATGACAAAGATAAGGGAGAGATGTTCTCCTAGAGCAAATAAGCTGATATAATTTGAGATAGAGTATTTGATACAATAAACCTATGTCAAGGATGTGGGCTGCTTTATAGTGTCTTCAACAGGTAGCCAGCCCATCAAAATATGAATGGTAATCCAAAAGGAAGCCATTGAGGGCGCCTGGGTGGCTCGGTTAAGCAACTGCTCAGGTCATGATCCTAGAGTCCCGGGATGGAGCCCCACATCGGGCTCCCTGCTCAGCGGGGAGTCTGCTTCTCCCTCTGACCCTCCCCCCTCTCATGCTCTCTCTCTCTCATTCTCTCCCTCTCAAATAAATAAATAAAATCTTAAAAACAAAACAAAACAAAAGGAACCCGTTAAAGACCTATGCATAGAAACTGGCGGAGAAATGAGGAAAAGAGAAAGGAACATAAGAAACAGGCAAACGGATGCCTGGGTGCCTCAGTTGATTAAGTATCTGCCTTCAGCTCAGGTCATGATCTCAGGGTCCTGGGATTGAGCCCAGGATCGGGCTTCCTGTACCCTCTGCCCCTCCCCCCACTCGTGTGTTCTCTCTCTCTCTCTCAAATAAATAAAATCTTAAAAAAAAAAGAAACAGGTAAATGAAGAGCATACACAATTAGAAGGTTTACCAGGGAAACACTGGAAGTATTGCAAATATCATGATGGTATATAGCTATTATAAATATAATAATGATATGTAGTTATTATAGGTATCACGATGGCTCTTAAAAAGAACACAGTCAAGGGGAACCTGAGTGTCTCAGTCTGTTAAGCATCTGCCTTTGGCTCAAGTCATGATCCCAGGGTCCTGGGATCAAGTCCCACATCGGGCTCCTTGCTCCACGGGAGCCTTGCTTCTCCCTCTCCCACTCCCACTCCCCCTGCTTGTGCTCTCTCCCTCTTTTATCAAATAAATAAATAAAATCTTTAAAAAGGGGGGGCACAGTCAAGAAATACAAGGGTTCAAAGAAGATATGTCAGACAGGAGGGGATTAAGAAAACAAGTTTATAAATCTCAAAACAAAATAGAAAAGAAAAATAAATTACAAAGCCACATTAGAAGCAAGCAAGTGATCAAACCCCACAACTGAAAAGATGGAAACATTGTGAAAAGGCTCAAGGAAAAGACACTGAGCAAAATGGAAAATATCAATAGCCCCACGATGATAGAACTACAGCTGATAATCAGATAGATGATGCTGATGAATGAAATTCTTCATCCCATCTCAGATACATAACGGCCGGACACATGGAAATAAAATAGATATATACCCATGTTCAGAATCAAGAAAAGGAAATCCCCAAGTATCAGAGACAAAAAGGGAAGGCAAAGTTAGATCAGCGACCCTGAGCTGAAGCAGAAAATGACCTAAGAGGGTATCAGATTTTGGCATACACTAGCAGCAATAATGAAAGAGGGGGTCTGGCGACCCCTGGAGATCTCCAAGATCCTTTCCAGGGTCCACAGAGTCAAAACTATTTTCACAATAATACTGAGATTTTATTTGAATTTATCACTCTCAAGTACACAGCAGAGGTTTCCTGAAGCTACTTGACCTATGATATTACAACAGATTGAATGGAGATTGACTCCAGCTGTCTTCTATTAAGCCAGACATGATAGAGATTTGCAAAAATGGAAAACAATGAGATTACGTGTTTTGCCCATTTTGAAATATATGAAATAGTTTATTTTTTATTACAAGTATGCTATTTATGTAACATGTTTTCAGCATTGTTTTTAAACGAATTAACAAATTAATATTAAAATTTTTTTATCACTTTCAACTTCCACTGTGGCAAAAACTGAGAGATTATAACCCCACATAAACAAAAACCATTTAGGATGTGTAAGAATTTTTTATTTTTATTTTAAAATTAACATATAGTAAAATTGACTTTGTTGGAAGGCAGTCTGGTGAATTTTAACACTTGCGTACATTCATGTAAACATCACCACAACCAGAATAAAAAAACAATTCTTTTACCCCCAGAACTCCCCTGTGCTAAAAAAACAGCCCCTTAACTGTAGAGAGCAAACTGATGATTAGCAGAGGGGAGGTGGGTGGGGGATGGGTGATATAGGTGCTGGGGATCTCCCTCTGCCCCTCCCCGCTCCCTCTCTAAAAAAATACAATACAATACAATACAAATGAGCCTATAAAAAAAAAACCTCCCTTGTGCTATCCCTTTGTCATACTTACTCCCCCTGCCCACCCACTGACTGAAGCTCTGATAACTACCTATCTGTTCTGTCACTGTTGTTACATCTTTTTGAAAATGGAATCATTTAATATGTCACCTTGTGAGGCTTGATCCTTTCAGCATAATGCCTTTGAGATCCATTCAAGTTGAGATCCATCAATACTTCATTCTTTTTTATCGCCAAGTAGTACCACAGTTTGTTTATCCATTCACCCGCTGAAGAACCTTTGGGTTATTTCTACCTTGGGGCTATCACAAATCAAGCTGCTATGAACATTCATGTACAGGTTTCATGTGAATATTTCTCTAAGGTAAATATCCAGGAATGAGAGTGCAGGATCATATGATGAGTATATGTTTAACTTTATGAGAAAAAAACCCTTTAAACTGTTTTCCCAAGTGGCTACAACATTTTGTATGCTGAAGAGCAATATAAAAAAGTTCCAGTTGCTCTGCATTCTTGCTGGCAGTTGGTTTTGTCAGTATTTTTTATTTTACTTTTTTTAAAGAAAAATCTTTTCTTCTTTTATTTTTTATTTATTTATTTATTTATTTTTAAAGATTTTATTTATTTATTTGACAGAGAGAGCGAGAGCACAAGCAGGGGGGACAGTAGAGGGAGAGGGAGAAGCAGGCTCCCCGCCAAGCAGGGAGCCCGATGTGGGGCTCGATCCCAGGATCCTGAGATCATGACCTGAGCCAAAGGCAGATGCTTAGCCATCTGAACCACCCAGGTGCCCCTATTTATTATTTTTTTAAAGGTTTTTATTTATTTATTTGACAGAGAGAGAAACAGCGAGAGAGGGAACACAAGCAGGGGGAGGGGAGAGGGAGAAGCAGATACCCCACAGAGCAGGGAGCCCAACATGGGGCTCGATCCCAGGACCCTGAGATCACTACCCGAGCAGAAGGCAGATGCCTAATGACTGAGCCACCCAGGCGCCCCTTCTTTTCTTTTTCTTTCTTTTTTTTTTTTTTTAGAGAGAGAGTGAGAGTGAGCACAAGCGGGGGTGGGGCAGAAGGAGAGGGAGAGAGAGAATCTTAAGCAGGCTCCGTGCCCAGCATGGAGCCCAACGAGGGGCCCGATCTCATGACCCTGAGATCATGACCTGAGCTGAAATCAGGAGTCTGTCGCTGAACTGACTGAGCCTCCCAGGCACCTGCAGTATTTTTTATTTTAGCCATTCTAATAAATGTGTAGTTGTATCTCATCATGGTTTTAATACCTATTTTCCTAATGGCTAATGATGTTGAAAATCTTTTTACGTGCTTATTTTTGTTCATATATCCTCTTTGTTGATGTACTTGTTTAAGTCTTTTGGGCATTTTCTTTCTTTTTTTTTCGCAGTCATTTTTTATTGTTATGTCAATCACCATACATTACATCATTAGTTTTTGATGTAGTGTTCCATGATTCATTGTTTGTGCATAACACCCAGTGCTCCACGCAGAATGTGCCCTCTTTAATACCCATCACCAGGCTAACCCATCCCCCCACCCTTTTGGGCATTTTCTAATGGAGTTTTAATTTTCTTACTGAGTTTTGAGAGTTCTTTATATATGCTGAATACAAGTCCTTAGTCAGATATGGGAATTGCAAATATTTCCTCCTGGTCTGGAGCTCCTCTTATCATTTTTTAACAGTGTCTTTTACAGAACCAAACATTGTGATTTTTAAAAAGATTTTATTTACTTATTTGTTAGAGAGAGGGAGAGTAAAAGCAGGGGGAGTGGCAGGCAGAGGGAGAAGCAGGCTCCCCGCTGAGGAAGGAGCTCTATGCAGGGCTCCATCCCAGGACCCTGGGATCATGACCTGAGCTGAAGGCAGACGCTTACCCGACTGAGCCACCCAGGCGTCCCAAAACTGTGATTTTGATGAAGTCCAATCTGTCATTTTTTTTTTCTTTTATGGATCATCTTTTTGGTGTCATGTGAAAAAAATTCTAACCCCAGATCATGAAGCTATTTCTCCTGTTTTTGGTTAGAAGTTTCATAGTTTTATGTTTTATATTGACATCAATTTTTGATTTTTAGTTAATTTTTGTATAAGGTGTGAGGTTAAGGGTGAGGTTCATTTTTCTTGGTACATGGAAATTCAGTTTTTCCAATGTCATTTGTTGAAAAGACTATCCTTTCTCAGGGCACTGGGTGGGATGAGCACCGGGTGTTGTATGGAAGTGATGAATCACTAAATTTGACATCTGAAACTAATATTACACTGTATGTTAACTAACTGGAATTTAAATAAAACTTGGAAAGAATGAAAAGACTATCGTTTTTCGGGGCGCCTGGGTGGCTCAGTTGTTGGGCGTCTGACTTTGGCTCAGGTCATGATCCCGGGACTCTGGGATCAAGCCCCGCATCGGGCTCCCTGCTCAGCGGGAAGCCTGCTTCTCCCTCTGCCTCTGCCCCTGCTTGTGTTCCCTCTCTCACTGTCTGTCAAATAAATAAATAAAATAAAAAAAAGACTATCGTTTTTCTGTTGAATTGCCTTAACATGTTTGTCAACAATCAATTGGTCATATTGGTGTGGTTCTATTTCTGGATGCTCTATTCTGCATTGATCTTTGTGTGTGTCCCTTCACCAGTACCACACTGTCTTGATTTCTGTAACTTCATAGTAAGTCTTAAAATTAGGTAGTGTGATTACTTTGACTTTAGTCTTTTCAAAATAGTTTCAGCTATTCTCATTCTTCTGTTCTTATAATTTTTGGAATCAGCTTGTCAATATTAACAAAAAATATTGCTTGGAGTTTGATTGGAATTGCATTAAATGCATAAATTAATTTGGGGAGAACTAGTATCTTTACTCTGTTGAGACTTCCAATCTGTGAACACATATCCCTCCATTATTTACGCCTTGACTGGTTTCTTCAATCAGCATTTTGTAATTTTCAGTATACACTTCAGGTTTTAGACTTCCATGAGTCCATGGCAGGTTATACCAGAAGAAATAAAGTGGTAAGCTTACTGATAATTTAGTGATACTACAAAATCCAGTCTTCTTCCCCAATCCACTCTCTACTATTTACTTTCTGAGTCCTCAAAGAGCTGTTCTATGCATTCTGTCCAAGTTGTAGAGTTGTACAATTGTATTTAGTGGGAGAGACTGTTTGGGGTTTGTTTGGTCCATCTTACCAGAACAAAACAATAATTTTTAAGTGTAAATTGGTCTTGAGATGAAAGTTTGAGAACTGCTGCATTTTAGGGACTAGTTTTCTTTTCTTTTTTTTTTTTTTAGAGAGAGAGTGCACATGCAAGTGCACAAGCAGGAGGGACAGAGGGGGAGAGAGAGAGAGAGAGAATCTTAAGCAGGCTCCACGCTCAAGCATGGAGCCCAACGCCTGGGCTTGATCTCACAACTCTGAGATCATGACCTGAGCTGAAAACAAGAGTTGGACGCTTAAATGACTGAGCCACTCAGGTACCCCGGGACTGGCATTTTAATACTTCTACAGAGATGGAAGATGAGGTCATGAAGCAGGAACTGATTTCCATCCATTAAGCCATGAGCCACGCTTTCACACAAAGGGAACTAGTAAAATTTCACCCACAGGACCAGAAATATGGCAAGGAAGCTCACCACTTATTCAGGAAGACAGGTGTACAATAGTCACCTCTAAAAAAAGGGGGTGCATATAATGAACAACTTCAAAATCAGAGAAATAGACAGGGTTTTTTTTTTTTAAAGTGATTAATCCAAAAGGAGGGAGGAATGGATCAGGGAAAAGAAGAAAATATGGTTCAAAGAAAACACAGGGACTCGTTTTTTCTGATCATGATGGAGTAAAAGGAACTGGGTTTAACTTTTTGTCTCAAACAACTAAAAATATGGATAAATTATAGAAAACAATGGTTTTCAGGCTTTGGACATCAGGCAGCAAAGGACACTGGCCCCTGAGAGAAAGGAAACAAACAAAGTGAACCCTATGATTACCTCTGCTGACTGTTTGGAGGGTTTTCAGGTCATAGCACAGGCAAGGAGAATCTAAGGAGAGCCTGGCAGTCTCCCTGAGTCAAGAACACAGAGTTGAAAATTCAAGGAGCACAAGGTGATTAGATTCACAGCACAGAGTAGTGTGTGTGTGTGTGTGTGTGTGTGTGTGTGAGAGAGAGAGAGAGAGAGAGAGAGAGAGAGAGAGAGAGAGAAAGAGAATATGCCACAAGCTCAAGCACTCTGGAAATATGCAGAGGGTTCTCCTAGAGTCTTCAGCTAGAATTGATCAGCACAGGTGTATGAGGAAACTACCCAAGGCCAGGGAATGAATCGCAAAAAATGAGCATGGAGAACAAATCCTGGAGCTCAAACAGGGCTGGGAGGAGTTCATCTCCCCAATATCCAGAGTGGAGAAACCTTGTAATACACAGGACTTTGGATACAATGCTCAGAAGAGTAGTGCCTCTGTAGAGAACAATATTAGCTGTAAGTGACTGCTATGATCTATTGGGAAAAAATTAAAAATAAAATTTCCTCTCAGCCCAGGAAATTCTCTTCTTGAATATAGAAAAGATAGAAAACAGTTTTATTATTGAATAAGCATTAAACCAGACTGTGATGCATTACAGACAATCTGCTAATAAGATTGCAAAGACAGAAATAAATCCCATTCTTATGGATGTAATTTATTCATTACATACATCTTAAAATAAATGGTAAATTGTCCTTATGTAAGAGGACCTGAAAGCACTGTTTGCTATACACTCTTCCATAGTTCATCCTAAGTTCACCGGGTAACTGGAGTAGCCACCTGTGCTGGTCAATTGCCTTTATCTAAAGGAAAAATAAAACCTCCTATTTCTACAACACGCAGGTGCTTACAGCTTAAAGCAATGTTCTTAAGCTAAAATCCCAGGATGACAGAGAAATATGGGGGCGCTATCATCCTTGATGTTTACATTTCAAAGAGATGGTTCCCAGTCCCTTAAGAAAAACATTTCTGGGATTCAAGGCTGGCAAGAGGTTTATTCTGTCCTCAGAAAGATTTGCATGCATATCAAAGGGACAGAGGAAGAATTCACAAATACTAGATTTCCCAGGAAATACTCTAAGAGAGAGTAGGGAGAAAAGTGCTCTTTCCTTTTTGGCAACAGGGGAAGTTCAATTTTATTTTTACTTACCCTTCCAGATTTTACCTTACAAAGGCTAAAAGCAAGACTTGAAAGGGTCAGACTCTTGCCAAATAACTTACCTGCATCCCAGAAAAAGCTAAAAATTATTCAAAGAAATACAGAAAAGTTAGTACCAAACAACATAAAACTCACAATTTTGGCACCCAATAAAAAGTTACCGGGTATACAAAGATGCAGGAAAATATGACTTATAATAAGAAAACTATAATCAATAGTAATAGGCCTCAAAATAAAGTTAGTAGACAAAGCCATTAAAACAACTGTTAAAACATATTTCATATATGGAAAGCATATAGAAAAGCCTGAGTACATTAAGCAGAGAAATGGAAGATATAAATAAAAATCCACATTGAATTTGTAGAGATGAAAATATATATTTATAATATGAAATACACTGGGTGGGATTAAGAGCGGACTAGACACTCCAATAGAAAAGATTAGTGAACTTGAGGATGTAGTAATAAGTATGACTCAAAAAGAAACACACAGAGGAAAAGTCTGAAAATAAATGAACAGAACATTAGTGAGCCATGGGACAACTGCAAGCAGCTAATACATATATGATTCTTCGGAGAGGATAGAGAGAAAGGCAAAGAAAAATTATTAGGAGATATAATGGCTAAAATTATCCTAAATATGATAAACCTATAAGCTCACAAATCTAAGAAACAACAGACTCCAAGTGCAAGAAACATAAAGAAAACTATAGTAAGGCACACCAAAGTCAGATTGCTAAAAAAAAAAAAAAGTGATAAAGAAAAAAGATCCTAAAAGGGACCAGAAAAAAGACACATTATGTGCAGAGGAACAAAAATTAAAATGATTCATATTTTTCACCAGAAACCAGGTAAAGGCAGAAAACAGTAATGCAACATTTTAAAGAGCTGAAAGAAAAAAACTCAACCTAGAGTTGTATGCCTACCCAGCAGTAATATTTTCAAAAAGAAGGACAAATAAAGACTTCTGTAGACACACAGAAGCTGAAATAATCCATCACCAGCCTCAGTACTACAAAAAAATGCTAAAGGACGTCTTTTAGGCAGAAAGAAAATACCAGGTGGAAACCTGGATCTGAAAAAAGAAATTAAGAGGTTGAGGGGTGCCTGGGTGGCTGAGTTGGTTAAGTGTCTGCCTTCAGATCCTGGGGTTCTGGGGTCCTGGGATCCAATCCTGCCTCGGCCAGCTCCCTGCTCTGCGGGGAGTCGGCTTCTCCTTCTCCTTCTGCCTCCTCCCCCTGTTCATGCTCTGTCTGTCTCTCAAATAAATAAATAAATAAATAAAATCTTTTTTAAAAAGAAAGAAATTAAGAGGTTGAAAAAGGAAACTGTGTGGGTAAATACACTTTTTTTTCTTTATTTTTTTAAATCTTTTGACTCGATGATTGACAGCTTAAAGCAAAAGAAAGTAACAATGTATTAAGGGTTTAAAATAACATAGGTAGAGCAGGCTCTGAGGGGGACCTTATAGCACTAAACACTTACATTAGAAAAGAAGAAAGGTCTGGGGTAACCTGGGTGGCTCAGTCGGTTAAGCGTTTGCCTTCGGCTTAGGTCATGATCCCGGGATCCTGGGATCGAGCCCCGCATCAGGCTCCTTGCTCAGCTGGGAGCCTGCTTCTCCCTCTCCCTCTGCTGTTTCCCCTGCTTGTGCTCTGTCTCATTCTCTGTCTGACAAATGAATAAATAAAATCTTAAAAAAATAATAAATAAAAGAAGGAAGGTCTCAAGTAAATAACCTAAGCTTCCATCTTAGGAAACTAGAAAACGAGAAGCAAATCAAACACATTAAACAGAAGAATAGAAATAATAAATATTAGAGAAGAAATCACTTAATACAAAATAAAAAAATAGGGAAAAAAATCAATGAAACCAAAAGTAGGCTCTTTCAAAAAAAATCAATATAATTAGTGAGCCTCTATTCAGACTGATCAGGAAAAAAAAAAAAGAAGATACAATTTACTATCATATTAAAAGGATAATGAGGGAATATTATGAACAACTTGATGCCAATAAATCCAGCCACATGGGTAAAATGGACAAAGAATTTGAAAGATACAAACTACCAAAGTCCGTGCTAGGAGAAATAGATGATCTAAACTGACCTATAACTAATAAAGAAATTGAATTTTTGTTTACAAACTTCTCTACAAAGTAAACTCCTGGCACAGATGGCTTCTTTGATAAAGTCTACCAAACATTAATGGGAAAAATAATACAAATTCTTCACAAACTCTTCTAGAATACAGAAGTGGGATACTCTCTAACTAATGTGGCCAGCATTACTCTAATGCCCAAATGAGGCAAAACAAAAACAAAAGCAAAAACAAACTATAGACCAATATCCCTTCTGAACATAGATACAAAAAAATTTTTTTAAATTTTATTTTATTATGTTATGTTAGTCACCATACATTACATCATTAGTTTTTGATATAGTGTTCCATGATTCATTGTTTGCAAGATACAAAAATTCTTAACAGAATTTTTGCAAATAATCAAATATATCATGAACAAGTAATTCACGTCAAGAATACAGGAGGGTTTACTTTTTTAAAACCAATAGTGTAATTCACAATATTAAAAGATGAAAAAATAACAAACTGTATGATCATAGATTCAGAAAAAATATTTTACAAAATGCCACATCCCTTCATGATAAAAATTCTCAGCAAACTAGGAAAAGAAGGAAACCTCCTCAATCTGTTAAAGAAAACCCACAAAAACTGTACATGTAATATCATACTTATGATGAAAAATGGAATACTTTGACCCCAAGATTAGGAACAAGAGAAGAATATCTGCTCTCCACTTAGATTCATTATTCTGTTTGGGGTCCTAGCTGATACAAGAAAGCAAGACAAAGAAAAAAAAGGTATACAAAGTAGAAGGAGAGAGGCAAAACTCTCTTTTTGGTCAGATGACATGATCATCTACATAGACAATGCAAAGGAATTCACAAGAGGCTATTAGGACTAATGAGTTTAGCAATGTTACAGGCTACAAGATCAATATACAAAAATCACTTGCATTTCTAATTATTATCTGCAATATCAATATCAATCAGGAGTTGAATTTAAAAATCTATACTATTAACTATGGCACTTCGTATCATGGATATGAAGGTTCAATATTGTTAATTGTCAATTGTCCCCAACCTGACCTAAAGATTCAATGTAATCTCAACCAAAATCCTATCAGAATCTTTTTAGAAACTGACAGGCTGATTCTAAAATTCACATTAATTCCCAGAACTCTGAATAGTCAAATGCTTTTTTTTTTTTTTAAGGAAAATGCAATTGATTGATTGTAGGGTCAGATCCTGTCTTTATTTAAAATTTTATATTTTGTTCAATAGGGATTTTTTACATTAATTTTGATTTTTAAAAATACTGTATAAACTATTATTTTATTATTGAGGTTTTGGTTCCTTTTTAAATCTTTTAAATCTTTTTCCAGCTTTACTGAAATATAATGATATATATAACACTGTGAAAGTTTAAGGTGTACAACATAATGATTTGATGCACACAATATTGGAAAAGGAAAATAATGTTAGAATATTTATGACAAGCGACTTCAAGACTTATTATAAAGGTACAGTAATCAAGACAGTGTGGTATGGGGGCATGAATATAGGTAAATTCAATGGAACAGAAGAGAGAGTCCAAAAATAGGTCCACAGAAATAATTTTTTTTAAGATTTTATTTATTTATTTGAGACAGAGAGAATGAGAGAGAGAGAGAGAGAGCACATGAGAGGGGGGAGGGTCAGAGGGAGAAGCAGACTCCCTGCTGAGCAGGGAGCCCGGTGCGGGGCTCAATCCTGGGACTCCAGGATCATGACCTGAGCCGAAGGCAGTTGCTTAACCAACTGAGCCACCCAGGTGCCCCCACAGAAATAATTTTTGATCAATATGGAAAGACAATTCATTAGAGAAAGGACAGTATTTTCAATAAATGGTGTTCAAATAATTAGATCGCCAAATGTAAAAAAAAAAAAACTTTGATGCATGGCCTCCTTCCATTTATAAAAATTAACTCAAAATCTCCAGATGGTCATACACCTAAATGAAAAACCTAAAGCTTTAGAAAAACCTAAAAAAACCCAGAAGTTATAAAACTTCTCTAAGAAAACATTGTATAAAAAATGTTTTTACCTTGAATTTGGCACTTATTTCTCATATGTAACACTGAAAGCATGGTCCACAGAGGAATAAATTGGTAAATTGGACTCCATTAAATTTAAAGCTGTTCTTAGAAAAATGCTGTTAGGGAAGTGAAAAGACAAACCTCAGACTGGAATAAAATATTTGCAAATCCATACTTAACAAAGGACTTGTACCCAAAATATATAAAGAACTTTCAAAAGCTGAATAGACCGGTAACCATTAAATAAGTCAAATTGATAGTAAAAACAAACAAACAAACAACAACAACAACAACAAAACCCCCACAACTCCCCTTAAAGAAAGTCAGGAGACCAAAATGACTTTACCATAGTGTGTTTTTTTTTTTTTTAACCAACCTTCGAAAATATAACTTCAACTTTACTGGTGAATAAGAAAGCTTTATCCATTTTCTGAGCCTAGAATAATCTTTTTTTTTTTTTTTTTTGAGATTGAGAGTGTGAGCAAGTGAGAGAAAACCTTAAGCAGGCTCCACGCCCAGCTCAGAGCCCACCTGGGGCTCCACGTGAGGCTCAATCTAATGACCCTGAGATCACGACCTGAGCTGAAATCAAGAGTTGGATGTTTAACAGACTGAACCACCCATGAGCCTAGAATAATCTTGACGCCCAAACCTGTCAACAACAGCGCATAAAAAAATTTTTATAGGCTAATCTTGATTTTAAGCATAAATGAAAACTCCTAGGTTAAATACAAACAGATTTATTTCCTTACATACATTAAAAAAATATGAGCAAGTAGGGTTTATCCCATTATTTCAAGAGTAGCTTAATTAAAGAATCTGCTAATGTAATTCACCATGTTAATAGATAAAAAGGAGAAAAACCATATGATCATCTTAGTTGTAGGAAAAGCAATCGATAAAATTAAACACCCATTCAAAATTTAAAAACAAACAAAATGCAACAGATACAGAGGTGAAAAAGGGTATCTACCTAAAACAATCAAATGTAGTGGCCTTGCTACCCAACATTATACTGGAGGTTCTAACAAATGCATTAAGATAATAAAAAGAAAGAAAACAGGAAGAAAGATTGGAAAAGAAGATGAAAATATAATTCACAGATGATATGGCTGTCTATGTAAAAAATCTATGAGAATCTATAAATGAACTATTAGAATAAGAATTCAACGAGGTTGCTAGATGTAAGAGTTTCATATAAATGTCAGTAGAGTTTCTACAGTAGCAATTAGTAGTTAAAATGTAATTGTAGGGGGCGCCTGGGTGGCTCAGTTGGTTGAGCAGCTGCCTTCGGCTCAGCTCATGATCCCGGAGTCCTGGGATTGAGCCCCACATTGGGCTCCTTGCTCAGCAGGGGGTCTGCTTCTCCCTTTCCCTCTGCCTGCCGCTTCCCCTGCTTGTGCTCTCTCTCTCTGTGTCAAATAAATACAATCTTTAAAAAAATGTAATTGTAAAGGAAGATCTCATTTGCAACAGAAAAAACCTATAGGAATAAATCTAAAACCGGTATTTTACTTAAAGTAATATATAATGATTTGAAATTGATTTCTATCTAATTATGTATGCTTTTGTCTCCACTCAATCAAAATTTGTAGTACCTACTATGTGCCAGGCACTGCTGTTAGGGCCAGAGATGTAGAGATGAATGAAACAAAGTTCTAGCTTCCATGAAACTTATATCCTAGTGGGAGGAAGTGATAATAGATAAGATTAGAATAAACTATATAGCCTTGGAAAAAGTGCTTGAAGAAAAATAAATCAAGCTAAAGGAATAAATGACAAAGGAGGTGGTATTTTAGAAGGAGTGGTAGACAGGAAGGAGAAGACATATGAACAGGGACCCAGATGAAGTGGGAAGCTTGCCAAGGGGTTGGGGGGCGGCGAGGAGGGGTGAGTAGGGGAGGGAGAACTTCTCAGGCAGAGAGAGCAACAAGTGCAAAGGCCCCAAGCTGGGAACAGCATGGCAGGTCTAAAAGAGCAACACAAATTTAGTGTGTTTGGAGGAGAATTATGCAAGGACTAGATCATAGAGCCTTTCTAAATTAAACTATAATTAACATACAGTGTTATATTAGTTTCAGGTGTACAGTATGATTCAACAATTCTTTACATGACTCAGTGTGCATCAAGATAAGTGGACTCTTGATCCCCTTCACTATTTCACCCAACCCCCCCACCTCCCCTCCAGCAACCACATTTATTCTCTATGGTAAAGAGGCTGGTTTTGTTTGTCTCTTTTTCCTTTGTTCATTTGTTTTGTTTCTTAGCTTGCACATATGGGTGAAATCATATGGTACTTGTCTTTCCATAGAGCTTTTCTTGTAAGCCATGATAAGGAGTATGCATTTTTGTTTGAGCAAGTGGGGGAAGCGATTAAAGGGTTTGGAACACAGGAGTAGCACGACTTGGTTTGTGCTACGAAAGGATCACTTTGACTTCTGTGTTGTGAATAGAATATAAGGTGGCAAGGGTAGAATCAGGGAGACTAGTTTGGAGAATATTACGGTAATCTGAGTGGGAGATCATGGTGTTTAGGAACAACGAGGTAGTAGTGGTGGAGAAAGTGAGAAGGGGTATGATTCTGGGTATATTTTGGAAAGAAAGCCAAAAGAATTTGCTCGTAGATTGGATGTGGGGTGTGAGAAAGACAGACAAACCAAAGAGAATCAGGTTTAGAATTAGGGTTAAAGTTATGGCCAAAGTATTTTGGCTTGAGTAACTGGAAGGGTAGTTTCCCATCAACTGAGATGAGGCATGCTGGGGATAGAACAAATGTTTAAGGAAAATTCCTTGAAAAATCAGGGGTGCAGTGTTGAACATACTAAGTTTGCGACATCTATTAGACATCTGAGTCGAGATGTCAAGAAGGCAGTTAGATATATGATCTGGAATTTAGGTGAGATACGAGGTTTAGGGTGAAAAGTTTGGAAGTCATGGCCTACTAATGGTGAATAAAACCGTGAGACTGGATCAACTCACCTGGGGAATGAACATAGAGAGAAAAGAGGAATAAGAACCCTTAAGTAGTTGAGCTCCCTCTTAACCATTTTGTTCAAGCACAGTTAGGTTTTGGGATCTAAGTGGTGGACTCTACATTTTCCCCCATTCACCTTGGTATTTTCTGTTTGTCAGTGTCAATGTGGTTCCCTATAGCTTGTGTTGGAAATGCCACTGTGTCCCTTGTGTCTGCCATCCTCAGCTTCTCTTGGCTAAGTCAATTAATTTCCTTACCTGCAGTCAGTCCAGTCCCAGTTCCTGAAACATTTCATACTGGAAGCCCGAAGAGTTTCGGAAATAGCAAGATCTTCCTCAGTGGGGTTTTGGATTGAGGTGTTTCCCTGTTGGCTGGGAATAAAATGCCCTTCTCTGGGACGCTGCCTCTCCATGTGCAGGAGTGAAGGGCAAGACCTGAACACTCACCCATTTCTCCCTCCCGACACTCACAGACTTGCCACCACTTAATAGTACCAGAGCCAAGTTCCTTATGCCCTTCAACTTTGTTTATGTCAGTCATCACAAGGACCCTGGGATTCCTGGGTCACCATCTGCTCATCTCATGTTCCAATCCCATATAATTTTGTGTATTTACCTAACCTATCCCCACCTCTTAGCCCTCTCCAGATCCTGAAATTCCCCCCTTACTGTGCCTTCTAGAACCATAATCCTGCTTTGCTCAGGACCATTCCCAGTTTGTCCATGGTATGCCACTGGCCTGCCCAGTCTCAAGTGTCCCAGATCAGATAATAAATTATACAGTCACCTTATCTTGAGGTCAGAATAGTTAGCAAAGTTCCCCACAGTCTTTCCCTGTTTACTGAATGCCTCTTTCACCTTCTTGATCTGACTGAAATCTGGATCTACCCCAGGACCTTATAGTTCAATCCCACAGCTTGTGGTCCCTCACGGCCACTTCCAAATCATTCTCCCTTTCCTCTCATTAAAAATCCCCATCTTTGAATTCCCTGTCACAGAATATAGTATATATATATCATATAATATGTAATACATATATGACTAAATTTTTGTATCCTACCTTGTGGTAGTTACCTATAGACCCTTAGGTGCCCCTCTAGTTTCTCAAAGATTTTTGCTTCTGTCTTAACTGTCACTCTCTCCAGTTAATCCTGTTTTAATTCGTTGTGATTTCAATATCTCAGTACTTGATCCTCCCAACACCCTAGGCTCCAGTTTCTTGAAATCCACTCTTCCAGGTTTGTCTTCCACCTAATCGCAGTCGTTTGCCTCCATCATGTCATTACCAATAATTCCTACTCCTCTCCTCTCGCCCCGGAGCCGAGCATGGTTGGACAAAAACACAAAATGACATTTTCTCTTTAAATTCAAGACCACGAACCTGAAGTGGGCACTTAATGTTGCCAGGAAATCACACAATATTATCCTAGTACATTTGCTCTCCCGGTTTCCTAGACAACTATTTCATATCTTCTCGTCTCCCTTCAAACCTCTAACACCTCCACACCCGTCCTCACTCTCAGCTCCTGACCTTGCTTCTGATTTCACTGAGCAAGCAGAGACAATTAGAAAACAAAGCCTGCAAATTTCGACCGCTGCATCTACCCACCTACCTAAATCTATGTGTAAATTCTACCCTTTTCTCCTGTGACTGGATGAACTTTCCTGCTCTCAGCTGAGCCAACCCCTCCAGCTTTTTGCTAGACCCCATCCTATTCTGGCAGTTCTCTCTTCTGTTCCCCCTCTCTCCCCCTCTACATGTTCTTTCCCATCAGCCTCACCATGCTATTAGTACTCCCACTAAAACATTTAAAATGCCTTTTGAGCCACTTTCCCTTGCTCACAATCGACCCCATTTCTCTGTCTCCCTTTACAGTGAACTCCTCACTAGAATTATCTGTACTTGATGTCTACAATTCCTCTCCCCTTCTTTATTTTATTTTATTTTAAATGTTTTTATTTATTTATTTATTCATGAGAGTCAGAGAGAGAGAGAGAGAGAGAGAGAGAGGCAGAGGAAGAAGCAGGCTCCCTGCCGAGCAGGGAGCCCGATGCAGGACTCGATCCCAGGACCCTGGGATCATGACCTGAGCCGAAGGCAGACGCTTAACCATCTGAGCCACCCAGGCGCCCTCCCCCTCTTTATTTTAAAGATTTTATTTATTCATTTGAGAGAGAGAGAGAAAAAAAACACGATTTGGGGGGAGGGGCAGAGGGAGAGGGAGAAGCAGACTCCCCGCTGAGCAGGGAGCCCAAGGCAGGGCTCGATCCCGGAACCCTGAGGTCATGACCCGAGCCAAAGGCAGACAACCAACTGAGCACCCCCCAGGCACCCCTCCCCTTCTTTTCAAACCTTTTTATTTTGAAGTAATTATAGATTCACAGGAAGTTGTAAAAATACTACAGAGAAGTCCTTTGTAAACTTTGCCCAGATTCCCCCAAGAGTTACATCTTACAAACTGTAGTATGATATCTAATCCAGGAAACTGACATTGGGACAAAGTATGTGAACAGTTCCATGTCATTTCATCACATGGGCAGATTCGTGTAACCGCCACGGCAACCAGGATACAGAGCGGTTCCATCACCATGAGGATCTCTCTGCTGCCTCTCCTTTGTAGTCACACCCACTCCCCTCCCTCCACCATCCTTGAGTCCTGGCAACCACTAATCTGTTCTCCATCTCTATATTAATTTTTTTTTCATTTCGAAAAAGTTCAGTAAACGGAATCCTATAATATGTGACCTTCTGAGATTGCCTTTTACACTCACCATAATGTCCTTGAGATTCATTTAAGTTATTGCATGCACAATCTTCTTTCCCCTCCCCTCCCCTTTCCCTGTGTGTTACACAAAAAAGGGGGTGGGGCTCAGTCGGTTAAGCGTCTGCCTTCGGCTCAGGTCTTGATCTCAGGGTCCTGGGATCGAGCCCCGCATCAGGCTCCCAGCTCGGCGGGGCGTCTGCTTCTCCGTCTGCCTGCCTCTCTCTCTCTCTGACAAATAAATAAACAAAATCTTTTTTAAAAAGCGGGTGGGGGTGGGAAGTAGCGCACGGAGGCAGCGGTGACGGCATCCATGGGCGCCGGATGAAGCGGGCTGTGACGCGGTGGGTCTCCATCAGGGGTTCCAGGATAAAGTCTGACTTGGTGCTGATCTTTTTGTCCAGCTCGAAGCGCTCCATGGTAGAGAGGTAAAGGCTGCAGCCCGGGTGAGGGTGGTCCGCAAGGAGTTCTGTGGGACGTGAGTGTCCACACATTACCCAGCAGCACCGTGGTCTGTGCATTCTCCGGCATCAACAGCCAGCAGTAGGTCTTGTCCTGCAGGGGCAGCGAGGGCCCGATGCCACCATCCAGTGTGATGAACCATGCGATGTGCTTTCTCCCCCACACCACCCACTTTTTGCTGGGCCCCGCAGTGGCCCTCCCGCAGGGGATCCTCCAGAACGTGGATCCTGCCCCCGGGGAATTCTGCCCAGGGCAGCGGGTTCATGCCCCCAAACTGTCCTTAGCTTTGAACAGGTACATGGACACCATGAAGTTACCGCCTCAGGCAGACACGCCGAAGCCCAGCAGGGCGTTGTCCACCAAGAAGTCCACGCTGACCACCTCGAGGGGCTTGGGGGTCCCCAGACTGGAGGTTAAGCGTCTTGCTGTCTTCTACGTCGTGTAGCAGGGAGATGCTCTGGAGGTTGAAGTGCTTCACGCTGATCCTCTGGTGGAAGTATCGCTGGATTTCAATGGAGCCCATGTCCGTCACCTCACTGGATGCAGGCTCCACAGGAAGCTCTTCTGGCTGATGGCGCACACCAGGGAGCAGGGGCTGTGACGCTGAGAAATCCGGCCCCATCAGTTCCTTCCCATACAGGACCTTGAACTTGTTCTAGGTCATACGGTAAGCATATGTTTAGTTTATTAAGAAACTGCTAAACCATTTTCCACAGTGGCTGGACCATTTTGCATCCCATCAGAAATGTCTGAAACATGGTTTCTCCATATCCTCGCCAGCATTTAGTATTATCGCTGTTTACTTAGTTTGGCAGTCCCAGTAGGTATGCAGAGATACTTCATCATAGTCTTAGTTTGCATTTCCCTGAAGGCTAGTTTTGTTGAACATCTTTTCATATGTTTATTTACTCTCAGCGTAGCCTCTTCAGTGAAATGCTTCTTCCCGTCTTTTGCTCCTTTTCTAACTGGGTTGTTTGTTTTCTTTCAATTTTGAGTGTTCTTTATATATCCCTTTCTTTTAGGCCTTGAAAAGTGCTGTGCCACTTTCTTCTGGCCTCCATGGTTTCTGATGAGAAATATGTCTTCATTCAAATAGTATTGTCCCCCTAAGTAAGGTGTCATTTCTTACTTGGTGCTTTCAAGATTTTTACTTTGTCTTGACTTTTCGAAAGTTTGACTACGATGTGTCTTGGCATGGGCTTGTTTGGGTTTATTTTGTTTGTGGTTTGCTCAGCTATTGAATCTGTAGGTTGATGTCTTTTCCCAAATTTGGGAAATATTTAGTTATTGTAGCTTTCAATCCTAATATTTCCATTTGGTTCTCCTTTATATCATCTTATTTCATTGTCGAGACTTCCTACTTTTTCATTTATTTCAAACCGGTTCCAGAACCACTCTTTGAAGCATTTTTATGTTGAATGCTTTAGAAATCCTTGTAATATAATTCCAACATTAGTGTCACATAGGTCTTGGTGTCTGTTGACTGATTTTTATTAGTAAGATTTTCCTGTTTTTTTTTTTTTTTATATTATTTAGTTGCCAGAGAGTGAGAGTGAGAGAGAGTGAGAGAACACAAGCCGGGGGAGTGGCAGAAGGAGAGGGAGAAGCAGGCTCTCCGCTAAGCAGGGAGCCCGACTTGGGGCTCGATCCCAGGAACCCGGGATCATGACCCGAGCTGAAGGCAGATGCTTAACCGACTGAGCCACCCAGGAGCCCTGATTTTCCTGTTTCTTGTTATGACAAGTGATTTTTATTTGTGTTCTGGACACTTTGATTGTTATGTGATGAGACTCTTAATCTTTTTTTTTTTTAAAGATTTTATTTATTTATTTGAGAGAGAGAATGAGATAGAGAGAGCATGAGAGAGGGGAGGGTCAGAGGGAGAAGCAGACTCCCCGCTGAGCAGGGAGCCCGATGCGGGACTCCATCCCGGGACTCCAGGATCATGACCTGAGCCAAAGGCAGTTGCTTAACCAACTGAGCCACCCAGGCGCCCCAATCTTTTTTTTTTTAAAAAGATTTTATTTATTTATTGAGAGAGAGAGCAAGCCTGTGCACACAAGAGTTGGGGGGGCAGAGGGAGAGGGAGAAGCAGACTGCCTGCTGAGCAGGGATCTCAACGTGGGGCTTGATCCCGGGACCCCGAGATCATGACCTGAGCTGAAGTCAGATACTTAATCCACTGAACCACCCAGGTGCCCTGAGACTTTTGATTTTATTTAAATCTTCTGTTTAGCTGATCTCTTCTGATATCATGTCAGGAAGGGGGTGCTGCCTTGTTATAGCCAGTTGGACGCAGAAGACAATGTTTCCTACCTTGTTTTCACCATGGTCAGGAGACACCATGGTCAGGAGAGGCACCTGGTTACTATGGGGAAGAGGTGAAAATTCAAGCTCCCCACTAGGCCTCCATTGACACCACTCAAGCACTGTCATTCTTCAGGCTCCAAGGTCCCTAGTCAGTTTTCTTTCTCTTTCTCTTTCAAAATCTTTTTCACTTTGTTTTATATATAACGTCTAGGGGTTTTGCTTCGTGGGAGGAGGAGGGATAAGTGTGTTTGCTTCATCTTATGAACCGAAATGCCTCCTTTTTCTCTTTTCTCCTAAATCCATTCCTACCCAACTTCCATCTTTCATGGCTCTACCAAAATTGGTCTTGTCAAAGTCACCAGTAATTTTCACATTGCCAAATCCAATGTTGTCCTCATTTTACTTGACCCATCAGCTACATTAAACTCAGTTGATCTTTCTTCCTAAAACACTTTCGTCACTGGTGCCTGAGTGGCTCAGTCGGTTAAGCAGCCGACTCTTGATTTCGGCTCAGGTCAAGATCTCAGAGTTGTGGGATCGAGTCCTGCATCTGGCACCCCTGCTCAGTGGGGAGTCTGCTCCCTCTTTCTCTGCCCCTTCACCTCCCTCTCTCTGTCTCAAATAAATAAAAGAAATCTTAAAAAACCACGACACTTTCTTCACTTGTTTCCAGGACACCACACCACTCAGGATTTTCTTCTATCATGTGGCTTCTCTTTCTTAGTTTTCTTTTCAGTTCCTTCTTGGCTTCCTGATTTCTTCATGTAGAAGTACTCCAGGGTTCGGTCTTGTCCTAGTCTCTCCTCTGTCTCTTTCTCCCTTGGTCCTCTTATCCAATTTCATGGCTTTAAACGCCATCTACTGTCAGCCTTCAAATTTGTATCTTTGGTCCAAACCTCTGCCCTAAACAGCAACTTGTATATCTAGCAGCTTATTTAATATCTCCACTTGGGTATATAACACATATTTCAAACTGTAAAATGTAAAAAACTAAATTTCTGATCTCCACTCTCCCCAAACCCGCTTGTCCTTCATTATTCCCAATTGCTCAGGCCACAAACCTTGGGCTCATTCTTGGCTTCCCTCTTTCTCTAACACCTCACATCCAATCCATCAGCAAATCCTGATGGTGCCACCTTGAAAATAAATGCACAGTCTGACCAATTCTGACCATCCTCACTGCTATCACTTTGGTCCAAGCTACTATTATCTCTTGTCTGGATTGCTGAAAGAGCCTCCTAACTTGTGCTTCTCCCTCTCACTGAACACAGTAACCACAGTAATCCTTTTAAGAGAGAAGTCAATCAAATCACCCCTTTTCTGAACCCTTCCCATGACTCCCAAGCCGTGGCTCAAGCAAGAGTAAAATCAAAGTCTTATGCTAGCCTATATGATCTGACCCACTGTGAGTTCTCTGACCTCATCACCAACCAGTCTCTCTCTTCCACTACACTAGCCTCCTCACTGTTCCCAGTCACACCAGGCATGCTCCCATCTAAGAGCCTTCATGCTTGCTTTCCCTCTGCCTGAAATACCCTTTCTCTATGTTCCCACATGAGCTATTCTCTCGCTTGCTTCAAGTTCTTTTTCAAGTGTCACCTTCTCTCAAATCCTTCTCTGACTACTCTATTTTAAATTGTAACTCACCCTCCGGATCTCTCCATACCCCTTTGCAGACTCTTTTTTACTTTACCTCTGACATATACCATATAATATTCCTATTTATCTTGTTCATCATCTGTCTTCGCTCCCCTCCAAAAAGTACAAGCTCAACGAGGGCATGGACTTTTTTGTTGTTGTTGTTGTTCACTGTTGTATTTTCTGTACCTGGAACAGTATGGCACATGGTAAGTACCCAGTGTATAAAAAATGAATATATCGCCTAACTTTGGTTGTAGTGTCCCAGTTCTCTTTTTTTTATTTTAAAAGATTTTATTTATTTATTTGTCAGAGAGAGGAAGAGAGAGAGAGAGAGAGAGAGAGCACAAGCAGGGGGGCGCGGCAGGCAGAGAGAGAAGCAGGTGGGGAGCCTGATGTGGGACTGACCTGAGCCGAAGACAGATGCTTAACTGACTGAGCCACCCAGGCGTCCCTGTAGTGTCCCAGTTCTAATTGGTAATGGCTGTTTTGTTTTTCACAGACTTGGAATCTTACAGTTTTATTTTAAGTTATTATTATTATTATTTTACCTCCATGACATCTTAGAGTCAACTTATCTATTTTGCAACTATTGTTGGATTCTGGAGGTTGCCAGAATAATAGACCAGTAGTAACAAAAAATAGAAAGTATTCTTGTCATATTTGTATCTACTTTAATAAATCACCATTCTGCATATTCTAAAGCACAGTCAGATAAAGACAAATACCATATAATTTCACTCAAAAGTGGAAGTCAAGAAAAAAAAAACCAAATGAACAAAGCGGAAAAAAAGAGAAACAAACCCCCAAACAGGCCCTTAACTCTAGGGAACAAACAGGTGGTTACCAGAGGGGAGGGGGGTGGGGAGATGGGTGAAATAGTGAAGGGGATCAAGAGTACACTTATCTTTTTTTTTTAAGATTTTATTTATTTATTTGAGAGAGAGAGAATGAGAGATAGAGAGCACGAGAGGGAAGAGGGTCAGAGGGAGGAGCAGACTCCCTGCCGAGCAGGGAGCCCGATGTGGGACTCGATCCCGGGACTCCGGGATCATGACCTGAGCCGAAGGCAGTCGCTTAACCAACTGAGCCACCCAGGCGCCCAAGAGTACACTTATCTTGATGAGCACTGAGTAATAGATGGAACTGTGGAATCACTATACTGTACACCTGAAATTAATATAACACTGCGTGTTAACTGCACTGGAATTAACATAAAAAAAGGAAATGACTTACAAAAATATATTAAAAATGAGATAATCAAGCCAAGGGAAAATACGGATAGGAAAAATAGAACGTAGCTCCAGGTGAGGTTAGCATAAAATACAATCTGTAAGCTTCTGTTCACTTGTTAGGGGTGGACCAAACATTTGGCTCCGAGCTGTCTAGTAGCCAGTGCAAAAAGAGAGAGAGAGAGAGAGAAGGGCACTCACTATTCACGGATCCTCCCGGGAGCCATGTTCTTCAGCCCACCAGTAGATGGCGCACTTTTCACGTGATTAGCTCACAGAGCCAGCCCTTTAATGCGGGCCTTCTAAACTGAGCCTGGTATCAATAACAACAACCATTCTCTCTGAATTCCGGGCCTGGCTATTTACAGCATTTACCTCTTAGTGCAGTTCTGGAGAGAAGCTGTTATTATCCCCACTTTAAAGATATGGAGACAGGCTCAGAGGTAAAGTCTCTTGCTCAAGCCTGGATTCCCAAACTGGATCTTGTTCCAGAGTCTCTGCTTTTTCTATTATGCCACTCTGTCAACTGGCTGTCATTTGGAAAGCTAGGGCAGGTTTCCTTTTTTTTTTTTTTTAATTTTTTATTGGTGGAGCTCTTGGGCAGCTGTCTTTGACTGGAGGGCTTTTTTAGTGCTGATGCCACAACCGTGGTAGGACTCGGAGACTAAATTCCGGCTCTGACACTAACTAGCTGTTTCAGACCAGGCAACTCACTTAATCTGCATGCCTCAGCTTCCTCCTCTGTCAAATGGGAGTGCTAATATCTGCTCCACCGAATTCTGAAGGTGGTGTGAGGACAGAAGGAGGAAAGAGAGGTGAAAACGCTCTGCAAAATAGAAAACGTTGTAAGAATGATGCATTGAACCCAGCATTTATTTATTTATTAAAAGATTTTATTTATTTGAGAGAGAGAAAGAGAGAGAGAATACAAGCGGGGTGAAGGGCAGAGGGAGAAGCAGACTCCCCACTGAACAGGGAGCTGGACGCAGGCCTCGATCCTGGGACCCTGGGATCATGAACCCAGCCGAAGGCAGATGCTCACTGACTGAGCCACCCAGGCGCCACTGAACCCAGCATTTATTGAGTGCCTACTATGAGCTGGGCACTGTGGTGGTGCTGGAAGGCAATACTACTCAAAGTGAGGTCCGTGGCCCAGTGCCAGTCCACAAACTGTTTATTAGTGGTCCGTGACAAGAAATCGAGAATAAATGTTTCAAAACCGTAACGATTTGACAGCGTAATACTGTGTCGAACATAATCATAAAAACATTGGCCTTGAATTTTGTATGTGTTTGTTTTGATTTGCTATTCCTAGTAATTCATTTTTATTGTATTTCACCAAAGTATCGGTGCACAATGGGTTGGGGGGGGATGGTCCTTCGTCACAAATGGTTTGGAAAGCACTGCTTCCATGAATATAAAGGAAATAGAGGATGTGGGCTGTGCCCTCAGGGAGCGCTCATGCCCGTGGGTGAACAAGTGTCACAGCGGTTCTGAGACCCCACTGCTGCGATTCCACCTGCTTCAACCCTTCACGGAACAGTAGGCTATACAGAGCTGGATGCGCTTACGGATTAGAGACCTGCAAGTCCTCACATCGAACAAACTCTCATATTTGTCCCCTCAGAATACCGGCAGCTCTAATCTAGATAGAATTGGACTTCTCTCAAATAGAGGGCAATCTGATACGTGATTTTTTAAAAAAGATTTTATTTGTTTATTTGTGTGTGTGTGTGAGAGAGAGAGCGAGCACAAGCAGGGGAAGCAGCAGGCAAAGGGAGAAGCAGGCTCCCCGCTGAACAGGGAGGCCGATGTGGGGCTCGATCTCAGGACCCCATGATCATGACCTGAGCCGAAGGCAGACGCTTAACCGACTCAGCCACCCAGGCGTCCCTGATATGTGATTTTTTAAGAGTAAAATTTCTCATGGAAACCATCTGTGAAAAATTATGCTGGGCCCAATTAGAGAACTATAAAGACTAGGTTTTTGCGTGTCATAGACTTCCCAGTATATGCTCACAGGCTAACAGCATCTTTCTTTAGCTGATACTAAGGCAGTGAGCTAACCAACTGGTCCTTCAATCTAAACACTATTGTTGACGGGCTATTTAAATGTTTTTCTATATTACTTCTCAGATATAAAATTGAATAGTTAATACACTTCTGTGGCACAAAATTGAGAAAGTACTCTGCTCCGAATCTTGCTTTTTCATAGACCTTTAAATATGAATACCAAAAGAGTTTTCTCATTGGGTAGACATACCAGTATTTACTTGGTCAGTCCTCTATTGATGGACATCTGGTTGCTTCTCATTTTTTGTTATTACACACAATGCTACAGTGAATAACCTTGTACACATAACAGTTTATACCTACACAAACATAACTGGAGGAGAAATTCCTAGAAATGGAATTTTGGTATGGAAGTCTCATGTCTTTGTACTTCTTATAGTTATTGCAAAATTGCCTTCACTTGACTGGTTGCACTCCCATCAGCGATTTGAGAGGACTTTCCCCCATCCCAGCTTTGTCAACACAGTGTACTGTCAATGTTTTGATACTTAACCAATGGTATCTCACTGTAGTTTTCATTAGTGTTTCTCCAGGCATGAGGTTACCATTTTTGGCATAGAAATCATTTGTTAATTTTGATACTCAGCTGTCCAGATACAGGGCAAATACAAATGATCCTAGATCACTCTATTTTCAGAATTTCCTAACCTACTGCTTCCATAGAGCCCCAAAGCTAGAGAACTTTGTTCATTTCCTTTCATTCTGCCCCATTTTCCCAGAACTATCCCAGGCATTTCTTGGGCACCCCAGATATTTTATTTTAAAACCAGTATCCCTATGGGCTAACACGGTGCTTGGCACAATAGGAAGGGTTCAAACAAACTGTGGAACAAATAAATAAGAACAATACCAGAAACATTCACTCACTACTTCACATGGCTATGTACTTTTGTAACTTTCAGTCTGTGTTTGCAATGACAATTTCAAAACTAAAGATAGGGCTGCTTTAGGCATGACATTCTATGTGCCACAGTGAGCTACTGTTCTGGGGCTTTTTCTTCTGCGAAATTCACTTTCAAGTGCTACCTTTTATTTTATAGAGAAGTTTACTGTTTTATTCTTTCTTTATAGTTAACTTTTAAGAGAACATTGTCTTTACTTTTTGCTTTATAAGACCTGACATGGCTTTTGACCAATGCTGTTGACCACTGTGGGCGGGGGGTAGGGGGTGGGCTGGGAACATTCTTAAAAATTCCTTCCATGGAAGGGGGAGGAAATCAGAGGACTCATTTATGTTGATTTAGCTACACTCTTTTGGCCAGATTCGCTTGTGACCATATACGCCCACTTGCGGGACACCTGGCCAAGGATCTCAGGGGGAAGAGAACATAGAGTTAACAGAATCTATAACTTCTGATTAAATTATTAACTTCGCTTCATTAGCACCACATTCTAACCACTTCACTTGGCAAGGTATTGTATAGGCATTTATTACTCGCCACGTAAATAGCTCCTGCAAATCTTGTGGAACCAAAGGCTGAAAGAGAATTCATCATCATTATCATCATCAATAGTAATACTAGCTGACATTTATTGAGTGTTAATCTTTTCTATTTTACATCTATTAGTACATTGTATCCTATTATCCCGTTTTACAAATAAGAACCCTGCAAACAGAGTGAAATTAGGTAACTTGAACTAGGTGACACAGCTATTAAGTGTCTGAGTCTGGTTAGTTCTGAGCCCAGGCAGTCTGGTTCCAGAGCCATTTCTCATAACTGTTTTGTTTTGCAATTCACAAAAGGTGAAATAATCTTTTTTTTGGAAATGTACTCCTAAAGTCCCCAATGGGAGCCCTCCAACCCGTCAGCGGTCAGTGGCGACACCAAGTGGTAATATGTGTGTACTGCAGCCCTCTCCAACTCAACGTTAATCACTCTCGCCCAAGCTCTCCCAAATAAATTTATATTTGCTCGCTCTACAGAAGTAGCTTCATGACAAGTCTGCTTCCAACCAGATTGCTATCCTTCAACCTCTCTTTTTCTTGTCTCAGGGGAAAAGGCATCTTTCCCAAGGTTAGCTTCTGTTTTGCATCACATTTCTATCCCCCATGTATTTTACTCCATTATTTATCTTCCCCCTTTTCTTTTCTCTTCAATTTCTCTTTCACCAGCGGCTCTTCCTGCTCAACCTACAAATAAGCTCTGGTTTTTCCTATCCTGCAAAGACAAAACCAAACAAATGAACCTCTCTTTGAACAATCACCCCAGATTCACTTTTTTATTTTAAAGATTTTATTTATTTATTTGACAGAGAGATAGTGAGAGCAGGAACACAAGCAGGGGGAGTGGGAGAGGGGGAAGCAAGCTTCCCGTGGAGCAGGGAGCCCAATGTGAGGCTCTATCCCAGGACCCTGGGACCATGATCCGAGCTGAAGGCAGACGCTTAATGACTGAGCCACCCAGGCGCCCCCCAGATTCACTTTTTAAAAAAAGATTTTATTTATTTGAGAGAGAGGGAGAGAGAAAGCATGAGAGCGGGGAGGGTCAGAGGGATAAGCAGACTCCCGGGTGAGCAGGGAGCCCAATGCGGGACTCGATTCTGGGACTCCAGGATCATGACCTGAGCTGAAGGAAGACGCTCAACTGACTGAGCCACCCAGGTGCCCCCTCAGAGTCACTTTCTTAAAGAAGAGCTCCAATAACGGGATTCCCTTGCTCAAAAACCTTAATTCATTTTCACTTTCTGAATTAAGTACAAATCTCAGTCTGACATTTAGGATCCTCCAAAATTTGGCCTGAATTTCTGGTTGTATCTCCCCGACACTTCCCTAACCCTAAGCTTCGATCATACAGGACTACTCACAGGTCCTCATAGGTGATTTCCTTTGCACAAGTTACTATCTCCACTTGTATTTACCTTTATCAGAGGACTCAGCATAACCTTCCCTGGATTCTTTCTAGTTACTTGTGGCTATCTCCCACCCACCCACTCACCCATTACGCTGTGAGTGCCTGAAGGCAGGGACAAAATGCTACCAGGTGAGAAAGTAAAAATCAGCTTGGACCGAGAAAGCAAAAATCTGGCCATTCATCAGGCTGGAATAACAGACACAGATAAAGCCAGCTGCAAATTTTATAGGGAACAATATTTCTCCCAAAGACACATTGCAGCTGTAAAGTGATAACAACCTCCGTTGAGTGACCACCACTTTTTTTATTCGCCGAGAAACTTTGTTCTCTACAAACACAGACTATCAGGGACTTTGCTGTTTGAAATCATACCAACGAGAATAAAACATCCCACATTTGGAAGACATAAGGTTCTTGGACACGAAGAGGCCGCCTTGATTTCCTATCCAGGTGCAGAGCTTTGGATAAGGGGTATCTGGACACAACATTCCACATCTATTTTTACTTTGTGGTTTCCAAGGAAACAGGTCTCTGGGTTCATTTCACAGTCCAGACCTGATGTTGACCCCTTCACACAGTCCTGCTTTGCGCTTCCCCAAAACAATCCTTCGTTTAAAATTGATCTAAACTCCACCATTCCCTCAAATTCTGTAGTGACTGTTTTTCTTTGTTTGCTGAGATGCCCCGTGGTTTCTCTTGTGTGTGGTCTTCTGCACTGCAATGGTCAAAAAGCCTGACTTTTAGATTACCTGGATTGATTAAATGGATTCCGGTCTCAGTTCTGCTGATAACTAATTAGCAGGATCACCTCAATAAGTCAACGCACTCCACGGGCCTATTTTCTCTTTTGTAAGATGAGGGGCTGTTTCTTCCAATTCCACGTAGACCTGGGTTGGGCTCTCAGTTCTGCCACTTAACTGAGACCTGTGATTTTTGCTTTTTCTGAGCCTCCGTTTAGTCATTATTAAAATAAGACTGAAAACCGCCGTGTAGATTATCCAGTGCTACAATGAGGATCAAATTGTTAAAAAGCATCACTATATTTGATCACCATTCCTACTCCTGTTATGTGCGCTCGGACAACTTACTCTTTCTGTGCCTCTGTTTTCTCACGAATAAAAGTGGAGAATAATAGTACGTACCCCCGTGCGGTTATTGCAGGCGTCAAATGAGATGAAAATGAGTTAAGGGCTTAGGGCAGTGCCTGGCACACAATTAGAGGCTCAAAATATGCGAGCTAATGTAATTAGCATTAGATTACTACTAGCTGTTCTGTGGGCCAGAAGCCCAGGATAAACAGTTTCATTCTAAGGACAAAACCCCAAAAGAACCGTATCCCAGGCTGGAAACAGTGAAACGTAATGGAGCATTTCTTTTTCAAAAAGCAATTGGCCCGCCCAGCACTGGGTTAGGACCCGCCCAGTCCTCATTAAATATGGCAGCGAGCAGGGCCGACTTACTGCGGTTGCGCACGCGGAAACTCCTCCTTCGCCGCTTTCTCCGCCCCGTCGCCGCCGCTGCTCGCCTCACCTCCGCCCCCGCTGGGCCGAGGTGCCGGGGGAAGGCCGGCCAGGGCGCGCACGCGCAGACATTGGCTCTGCTTGGCCGATACTTGCGAGGCGCCTGTCACATGAGCCGCGCGCCCGCTCCGCTCCCCCTCCTCCCGGCTGGGCTGTGAATGAAGCTCTGCCGGCTACGTGGGGCGCTAGCTCAGCTTGGTGTCCTGGACGCCAGAGCCGACTGAGCGCTCGGCCCGCCGGCGGCCGACACAGGCTCCGCCGCCCCTGACCTCGGCGACAGGTAAAGACAGATGGGCTGTCGCTTCCCCAACAGGTCCTTCGCCGGCCGCTGGCCCCCGGCCCACCCGCGGAGCAGCCCCGGGGCGCAGCGACACAGGGGAAGCGCTCCCCCCGCTGGCTCGGCGCCCCGGAGATGGGGGTTCCCCTTGCCCGGCCGCCACCGCCTGGCACTCGGAGGAGTTAGACCGGCTAGTTCTAGCCAGTGCAGGGCGGCATCTTCCCGGGAGCCCTGCCCTATTCTCCGAGCCAGGGTCCCTGCGCTGTCCCAGCGAAGTTTTCTCGCGGAGCGGCGCCAAGCCCGTCCCGCTTTTGAATGGGGGGAGGCTGGCTGCAAGGCGTCCCCTTTCCTGGACTGGGGCAGAGTGGTTTTGGCTGGTGAGGCTCTGTCGAGGCCCCGTTCTTCTTCCTCCTGCTCTGGACCCGCAGGTTTGTGTGGGTCTTAGCGAAGTGGACTCCAGGCTCTCAGAAAAGTCGTAGCCGCGAGTTTTCCTCCCCCCCCCGCCCACTTAACGCGGGTAGCTGGTTCTCTCCAGACTTTTCTAGGCTTGCGCTTGAGCGCCTTCACCCCGAAGGGGAAAGCTTTACCTTCGCATTGATGCACGTTTACCTTTCTTAACATTGCAGAGCAAATCAGTTTCCTGGAGTGCCAAGCGAAGTTGTCCGTGTGCCCGTGTGATAACGTCAGTGTAAGCTACCCCGAATAAGTGAGGGAAATCCAGAAGCGTGGAGCATAAAAAGCCAGTAAGAATCTGCTTTACGTCAACTTGATACATTTTTTAGCAACTACGCGGGTTTAACTTCAGAGATGTTAAATTTCGCCTGGTCCCAAGAGGCGCGGACCACTACTTAACTGTACGCGAAAAAAAGGGGGGGGGGAGGCAAACCAAAACAAACGGTCCCAGGTTCCAGATAAGTCATCGGGGCGCTTTTTCCTGATGAATTCATCCTTGGACTTCTGAGTTCCTAAGTTTTCTTGGACTTTGCGAGCCTTTCCTTATCCAAAGCATTGTTTTTTCCTCTGTCGGTGCTTTTGGGACTAGTGTACACATTGACAATCTTGTCCTAAAAAAAAAAAAAAGAAAGAAAGAAAAAGTCGTTAAGGAAGACCAAAATGATGACTCTCAAGTTTGTATTAGTCTTCAGTATGTGTGCGTTAGCACTTTCACTTCGGGGGTGGAGGTGTCGCTGGTCTAAAAGCTATGGAAATAGCAATGTCCTTTCATGTTGACCAAGCCAAAAAGGTGAGGGCTTTTTCTGAGACAAAGCAGATGGCTTGTATGCTAAATAAGGAAGACCAGTTTATTAATTAGGAACTTGTTTAAGTGGGCAGCACGGTGTTTAATATGTTAAGCCGCTGAATCAAACGAAGTAGTCGGACATTTCCTTGCCCCCTCCCTTCTCATTCCTAGCTCCTTTCCTATCCTTGCAAATTGTATTGTCCTAAGACTGAATTTGACGCTTTAAATTTAGGAATTAGCTGAGTTAATTTGGTTGTCCTTAAATTAGTATTCTGTTTTTACATTTTTCTTTGTTTTTGGTTCTTCCTCCTGAATAGGAAAGCAGTATATGTTCTCTATAGGACATTGGCAAAGTATGGGAAAGTATAATGAAGCCGAGAGGAAGAACCATGACCCAAAGGGCATTGCTCTTAACTTTTTATTATGCTTCCTTTCTTTTCCATTCCGATACAGGGGCTATTTTAAAACATGAAGTATTACAAAATTTGCTCTCCTCTCTACAAATTTTTAAATGTAAAGTTGGTGTTGGGGGGTAGGGGAGGTCATTGGATATTATGCTGCTCTTCTTTTCCCAAACTGTGGAACTTCAAGATAGGAAAGACGTTTAATCGTTATCTCATTCAACCACCCATCCTTTGAGATTCTGAAACCTATTTACTGAAGATCCAGTGATTCATGCAGATTTGGCCAGCACTCAGTGGCAATAGTAACTGACTCTAGATCTTCCCAGTCTGTCTTTTTAAAGCGGTACCTCTCTGGGAAAAACTTGACACTGCCCATGTCTGCATATCTTTGAAAGAGAGGTTCAAAGAGGGACAGGAGGTAACTTTTAAGGATTTGGAATGTTTTTTTTTTTTTCCGTTTAGGTATTCATTTTTCTGTTCACATTTTCAGGTTCAGGGCTTGAGCCACTTGCAGAAAACAAGACCACACAGCTGCTGTTGCATCTATATCCCATTCGAGCCTCCTTACAAAAGTGGAGGAATTTGGGAAACTGAGTGTGTGACCCCCAACGTGGGAGAGGACAGGATCAAGATGGCCATGTGGCAGGGTAAGAAATCAGCACTTATTTCTCTAACTGGTTTTTCCTCCTTCTCTATCCTCCATCCCAACCCAACCCCCCAAGCCAGTGGCAGGCAGCCAGCTATTTCTTTAATTTAACCCTTTGTCTCCACAAGGACAAAGGATATTAATTTGAAAGACGTTGCTGCTAGCTAGTAGTTTGACGTATTTTAAAGTAGGGGTGGAGGGGTAGGGAGAGGGAAGTCGCCGGAAAAGGTAATGCCAGAAGCATTTTCAAAGAACTCCCTTTGCTTGAACATGTGCTTGTGGGGGTTATATGTGAGGAAACAGAGGATTTTTTTTTCATATTTGTGCTTTTCATTTGTTTCCGGCAAATTCCTATCATAAGGTTCCCAATGGTGGGGGAGACAGATGTCAGCACCTCTCTGGCTTCCTCTTCCCCATAAAGACTTTAAAGCATATTTACTGTTATAATGTTTATATTTGGTGATAGAAGGAAAATGCCTATTTTAATACTGTGAACTACCCAAGAGCAAAACTCAACGATGTCTTGCCTGATGGGTTTACATCTTTTGTGAACCTGGGAATTCCTACCACATACGAAGTTATTTTTTATTTTTGGTGGGGTTGAGGATTGTGCCTTTGGGAGACTGTCAGCATTTCTGGGGGTATGTGGGATTTTTATGTTTCTCAAAAGGGCGTGTGGGTTTAAGAAATGATAGACAAACGCTGCCTAAACTGGTCTATGACCCACAAAAGGTTAAGGACCACTTAGATGGAGTAGACTATGCAAGAACTTGAATAGCTCTAAGTATTCAACAGGTAGGTTTGTTGGTTGTCTGAGGTATCTGTTAAAACTGTCTCCCGCTGGGTATGGCTTCAAGTGTGAAGGCACACAAATGTAACAAGTATTTTTGACGTATGAGGATCGTCAATTTGAAGATGTTTATTGAAAGGGGATTTGGCCTGTATTGCTTGCTTTGATGCACACAGTGGACACTGATCAGGAACAGTTTGGAAATTCTGGTTTAAATCCCGGGATATTCTTTTATTCAACAAACATGATACTGAAATGTGCAAAACACAGAGCCCTAGAGGGTTCCTTGTCTTATGGGAAAGAGAGACATATAAACAGATAATTGTGTTAGGTTGAATTAAGTGTCAGAATAGGGAGAGGTGCAAGATGTGACGGAAGCCCAGAGAAAAGCGTGCTGAATTTTGAATTTTGAGCTGGTCTAAAAAAAATGAGTGGGAGTTTGCCAGATGGGCAAATGAGAGAATTGCATTCTGGGCAGACAGAGAAGCACTGTTTGGGAACTTCCAAGTTGCTCCATTTGCCTTGTGTGAGATGTGTGGGCCACGACCTTGGATGAAGCAGGGAAGGTAGTCGGAGGCCAGATAATAAAGAACCTTGTATGTTCTAGGAAGGATTTTACACTTTATCCAGGAGACAAAGATTCTAAACAGGGAAGTAACATAATCAGATTTTGTTTTAGAAGGATTACTTTGGCAGCAGTGTTGAGGTGGAGTTGGAGCTGGAGAGAAAGCAAGCCAAGTGGTTGGAAGGTTTCAGGTAGAGTAGTTGAGGGAAAGAGATGGGGGTCTGAGCAGGAGCCGGGGCAGCAGGGGCAGAGAGCCACGGGATGAATTCTAGAAATGTCCTGTGCCGGATGTGGGGTGAGCAGCCCGGGCTGACACCCAGTCTGGGTGCTTGGGGCTGGTGGTGCCAGTCACTGAGATGGGGGCCACAGGAGGAGGTCAGAAGGGTATGGGGATGGTGGGAAGTTAGTGTCCTGCCTTCGGTTTGGCCTCTTTTGCTTGGGACACCTGTGGGCTGTCAGGTCTGTGATTAAAAGGTAGTGCTGGGAGTAGGGAACTGAAGTTGGTGCAGGTGGGGATCTAAAGTTTTGTTCCTAATGACGCAGAAAGAGCTTGTGTTTTTTCTCTGTTTAATGGGAAACGTCGTTAGTAGTTAATGATTTATTTATTTTCTAATAAAAACATTTTAATGGATGCCAGTTCTTAATAAAACGGCGGATTTTCTTAATAAATAATGTATCTTGCAGTCTCAGGCCCTGAAACCGGATCTGCTTAAAATGACATTGGAGTAAGACTGAATTTTTCTAGCATTAGTGACGAGCGGAGTATTCCCTATAACTAATGGCAGCTTATTCTTTGTTTTGTGCAACCTCTGAAGTGACAAGCATAGTACAATAATAGTTTGGCTGGCAGTATGGTATAATAGTTAAAAATATGGTTTTGGGTTCACCTCTACTGGTCCTATCACTTGGTAGTGTGAGATCTTGGGCAAGTCCCTTAATCTCGCTGTGTCTCAGTTTCCTCCTTTGTGAAATGAGAATAATAATAGAACTCACCTTATAGGGTTGTTTTGAAGATTAATCTATGCAAAGCACTTAGGACCTCGTAAGTTCCGTGGAAGTGTGTGCCTTTATTCTTAGTAGTAAGACATTTAGAATATTGCTCAGCATATAGTAAGTGCTCATTAAAATTGAGCAGTAGCTGCTGCTGTTACTACCATTACTATTGCTACTACTTATATGACTACTACTGTTGTTGTCACTATTATTTTGCTCTAGCCTGAGGTGGGCCTGGGGCCCTGTGGAGGGAATTTCAGGTTGTCCTTGGAAGCCCTGCCCTGTGGTCATCTGTTTGGGTCTTTAGGTAGAGGTTTCAATCTGGAGAGATCCTTAGAAAACATCTAGCCCAACCCCAGAGGTTAGGTGACATGCCCATGCTCACACAGGTTGATAGTGGTGACAGGACTAAAACCCAGGTGTCCTGGTTCCCTATTCCAATTTTCTTTCCATGGGCTCATGGAAGAGGGAATGTGTGGGTCTCTTCTCAGCTCAGGGAAGCTCTGAATCAGTTTCTGGAGCTAGGTGAGGAACTCTAAGAGCCAGAGGAAGCCGAGTCTCCTTAGCCTCTCAGGTCAATGTTGCCTAGCTCCTCCGTGGAGAATTTTATCAGAATTCCCGTACTTCTTAAGCATGGTCAGCATTACTGACTTCATTCGATGAAGCCCTCTAACACATTTCCTGGCTCCTTTAAACAGAGTCTACTGGGCATAATTTAATATTTTTGGTAACTCAGGGTCATCATCAATACCATCAGTTTTCTTGGTCTAATGGTTGAGGAATTATTGACAAGAGGACTAGCCAGTTTGGGGTGGGATGAGGTTGGAGACGTGTGGTCAGGTGTTATTTATTTATTCGATTATCGTTTATTAGGCACCAGTTGTGCACCAGGCACTGTGCTGAGCCCTAGAGGTGCAACGGTCAGTAAAACGGGTATGGTCTCTGCTTCCATGGAGCTTGCCAACTAGGATAAAGGTAGCATTTCTTATGCACGAAATGATTTATTTAACACATGTGCCGAAGTAATTTGGAAAAAAAAAATGACACCAATATAAATTTAGAAGATGAAATGGTGTTTCTTTTAGGAGGGGGTGCCTCAGAATTGTCCATGGTGCTTTTAAAAAGGTGCCTGCTCAGGTCTCAGGTCCCTAAATTGTGGTTCAGTCTTAGGACCTGAGCATTAAAAAAAAAAAAAACAAAACAAAACTCTAAGCAATTCTAATGTGTAATTCTGTTTGGGAACTGCATCATTAAATAATTAAAACTTTTCTAAAAAGAGAGATAACAGAACTCAAAAACATAGGAGAATATATAATCGTGGGGTAGGGAAGATATTTGTATGCATAATATCAAAGGTAAAATAATAAAATATTAATATAATCAACTATGAAAATTTTAAAAAATTCCTCCCCAAAAATACAGTTAATGAGAAAACTGGAAGCAATTGCAAAAAGAGTCATTATTCTTTTTTTTTTTTAAGATTTTGTTTATTTGTCAGAGAGAGAGACAGAGCACAAGCAGGAGAGCGGCAGGCAGAGGGAGAAGCAGGCTCCCCGCTGAGCAAGGAGCCCGATGTGGGACTCGATCCCAGGACCCTGGGATCCTGACCTGAGCCGAAGGCAGCTGCTTAACCGACTGAGCCACCCAGGCATCCCAAGACTCATTATTCTTAATACATAAAGACAGAGCAGTGGGGCGCCTGGGTGGCTCAGTCGGTTAAGCATCTGTCTGCCTTCGGCTCAGGTTAGGATCCCAGGGTCCTGGGATTGAGCCTTGCATCGGGCTCCCGGCTCAGTGGGAAGCCTGCTTCTCATTCCCTCTCTCACTGTGTCTCTCTCTGTCAAATAAATAAAATCTTAAAAAAAGCAGTAAGAAAAATGTGTTTGACTAGCAAAGGATGGGAATAGGAAAATACATCAAAGAAGAAATATAAATGGCCCATATATGTGAAAAAATGTTCTTAGTGGTAGTCAAAGGAAGGAGATTTAAGATGGCATACCATTTTCTCCAATATAATTTGCCAAGATTAAAAAGGAATGACAAAACTCAGTGTTGGCAAGGACATGAGGAAGCAGGCATTCTTATACACTTCTGGTGGGAATGTCAGTTTGGCAGTGTTTATTAAAAGCTTTAAAAACCATATTTACCTTTTGACCCAGCATTTTTTTTTTGGAATTTATCCCAAGGAAGTAATTAAGGATGTGCACAAAGGTATGTCAATAAGGATATTCATTGCAGCATTTTCTAGAGCGGGGGATGGGGGGAATTGGTAGCACTTGCATTCTAAAGTAGCGATACAGTGGAATACTGTAGTTACTAAAAAGGATAATGCTGAGTTCTACTTAATTAACATAGAGCATAGGTCCATAATATGATGTTATATGAGTGGTGATGGGGGAAGCAGATCCCAGATTATCAATAGTTAAAAAGTCTGGGCTCCGGGGATGAAAGGCCACAGCACAGGGAATAATTTAGTCAATGGTATTGTAATATACCATTGCATGGTGACAGTTGTATGGTGACAGATGAGAGCCGCACTTGTGGTGAGCGCAGCATAAGGGATAGACCTGTGGGTTCACTGTACTGTACACCTGAAACTAATGTAACATTGTGTGTCAACCATATTAAAAAAAAAAGCTGGGACGCCTGTGTGGCTCAGTCGGTTGGGCGTCTGCCTTTGGCTCAGGTCATGATCCCAGGGTCCTGGGATTGAGTCCTGCATCGGGCTCCTTGCTCAGTGGGGAGCCTGCTTCTCCCTCTGCCCCTCCCTCTGCTTGTGCGTTCTCTCTCTCTCTCTGACAAATCAATCAATCAATCAATCAATCTTAAAAAAAAAAGTCTGGGCTCTGGGCTTAGGGTTGGATTGAAATCCCAGTTTTATCGGCTGGGTGACGTTGGGAAGTTTCTTACCTGTGTGTTCCTCAGCTTCCACGTTAGTAAGAGGGACAGAATAGCAGCGAACCTAATAGTTCCCAACTGGTACACCCATTAGGATCACCTGAGGGTTGCTGGAGTGGTGGGTGGTGGGAGGGATTGGGTGGCTGGGTGATAGACATTGGGGAGGGTATGTGCTATGGTGAGCACTGTGAATTGTACAAGACTGATGAATCACGGATCTGTACTTCTGAAACAAATAATGCAATATATGTTAAGAAAAAAAAAGAAGAAGATAGCAGGAGGGGAAGAATGAAGGGGAGTAAGTCGGGGGGGGAGACGGACCATGAGAGACGATGGCCTCTGAAAAACAAACTGAGGGTTCTAGAGGGGAGGGGGGTGGGGGGATGGGTTAGCCTGGTGATGGGTATTAAAGAGGGCACATTCTGCGTGGAGCACTGGGTGTTATGCACAAACAATGAATCATGGAACACTACATCAAAAACTAATGATGTAATGTATGGTGATTAACATAACAATAAAAAATTAAAAAAAAAAGGATCACCTGGGGATCTCTTAAAGCCTCCCAAGTCCCGGCCTCACCCAGCTGATTAAAAGCCGCAATCTTTGGGGACTGGATGCAGCCTTCTGGAGTTTTGAAGCTCCCTGGGTGACTTCAGTGTGTAGACAAGTTTGGGAACGGTGGAGCTAACATGTAGGATGGGTGGGAATGTGAGGAGATCGCAGTGCCTGGCATATGGTAAGTAGTCAATACATGGTAACTATTATTAGTAACTTATTTTTTAATAATATGACCCCATTTTAATATATGTTTTTGTGCCCATGTGTGTATAATATAAAGAAAAATCTGAGGGGATGCACACAGAAGTATTAAAGAAAGAAATTACAGTTGACTTTGTTTTTGCTTATTTGTATCTTCCAACTTTTCTGTAAATAATATGGATTCCTTGCTAATTTTTTTTTTCTGAAGGAAATCTCTGATACACATGCACAGCTTTACATATTACGTATTTATAATAGTGAAAAACTGAAGACAGAGTTTGCATAGTAGGGGAATGTGAGTAAATTATGGCAGGTCCACATAGTAAAATATCTGGCCATTAAATATCAAGACTCATGCCGAGGGGGGGTGGGGCCCTGGGTGGCTCCGTTGGTTAAGCGACTGCCTTCGGCTCAGGTCATGATCCTGGAGTCCCGGGATCGAGTCCCGCATCGGGCTCCCTGCTTAGCAGGGAGTCTGCTTCTCCCTCTGACCCTACCCCCTCTCATGTGCTCTTTCTTTCTCATTCTCTCTCTCTCAAATAAATAAATAAAACCTTTAAGGGACACCTGGGTGGTGCAGTCGGTTAAGCGTCTGCCTTCAGCTCAGGTCATGATCCCAGGTTCCTGGGATTGAGTCCTGCATCGGGCTTCTTGCTCAACAGGGAGCCTGCTTCACCCTCTGCCTGCCACTCCCTCCGCTTGTACTCTTTCTCTAGCAAACAAATAAAATCTTTAAAAAAAAAAAAATAAAACGTTTTAAAAAAAAGACTCATGCCGAGAAAAATCTTCGTGATACAGTAGAAAAATATGGGACTATTCCATTTCTGCCTTTTTAATTTAGGTGTGGGACTATATGTGTCACTGTGTGTTTACATGTTACATATTCGCCTGTGAATGTGACGATAAATATGGAATGGAAGGAAAGGAACCAAGTTGTGAAAGTGGCTATCTCCAGGTAGTAGGATGCACGTATTTTTCCCTTTTTTCATTCTTTTATTTTCCGGATTTTATGCAATAAGTATGTGTTACTTTTATAATAAAAAAAAGTTATTTGAAAATACAATATACAATAATAGTGCCACCAACAAGGAGTGAATTGTGTGGGCTTCTGGACAATTGCTTCAGTCACTCTGTGCCCCCTCCATTAAAAAAAAAAAAAAAAACCCCAAGACCCCAGGGGTTTGGTCAGAGCAGTTTTTTTTTGTTTTTTGTTTTTTTTTTTTTTTTTGCTACTAATACTTCCTCAAGTACTCTTGTGATTTTTGGGCATCTCTCCCATTGACTCCAGAAACTCTTTTGGGAGTGAGAGTGGGGACAGGCAGGGAGATTGTGCAACAATTGGGAAATTACACTTCATCTAAATGTGGGGGTTACATAATAAGGTGAGGTGGCAAAATATGTCAGGATAAGAATGAACATAAGACAGGGGAAAATGGTAGTAAAACAGATAGTTGCAATGAGAAACTCCGATCCAAAGGAAGTATGTTTTGACCTCACAGATTTTTTTTCCCTTAGCACATCACAGTGTATTTGTAAACACTCTGGTGATTTAGCTAACACATGCGGGCGGTGGGGAGCATCACAAAGCAGTTAGTGAGTTGATGACAGAGCTTCAGTGTGAAATCTGGATCGCTTGTGTGGCTTGAGAGTTGGACCACGATCATCTCGGAGAAGCCATCTGCTCCTGCCTGTTGACCAAAGCATTAGTATCTGCAGGACTCTCAAACAAAAGTCACATTGTTAGAGCAGGAGTAAGGATGCAGAGCATCCCGCCCCTCCCCTTTTTCTCTTTCTCTGGCAGAGTGTCTCACCTATGGCAGGTCCAGGAAAAGCGTTCTTCAGTCTCTCTTCACTATCGCCCCCTACAGCTCCTCAGCGGGGCAGAAGAGGTGGGGGGATGGGTAGGGGGTAAACAAAAATAATCTTTCAGGAAATGTTTCTCTAAGAGCCAGCCATTCCTTCTCAAGCTTAGGGCTGTGGAAGGAGCATGGGCCTTGAAATCTGATACATCTGAATCTGAACCCAGTGCCGCCAGGTGGTAGCTCAAGTTACCTAAACTCTGAAAGCCTCGATTGTCTCATCACGGGTCAAGTGTAGCCTCGGGAGACAGACTGCCTGGCTTTGTATATTGGCTATCACTGCTAGCTGTGGGCAAGTTATTTTATCTCTTCACACCTCACCTTCCTCATCTGTAAAATGGGTTAATAATCATCATATCTACTCATAGGAGGATTGGGAGGATGAAATGCGTTAATCCATCTAGAGCCAATCCATCTAGAGCCTTGGCACGCTGCCTGCCACTTGCTAAGCACTCACCTTTACTATTAAACTATGCAAAAGTCTATGACAATATTTGCCTCTCACATGGTCGCGGATGAGAATGAGAATCACCCAAACACTCACCTGTTGTAGCTGTTCCGATTGTACTATAATTGTGGCGGAAAGAAAAATCAATATACTCTTAAAGGGATGTTTTTAAACTGGAAGGGATCTTTCAGGACATCTCATCTTACACGGGAGGAAACTGAGGCCTAGGGAAACTGATTCTGGGTCACAGAACTGTCGCATGGTGCGTCGCGCCAGGACGAGGCCCCAGGCTCCTGATGATCAGCACTGCTTAGCGCACTCACTCTGCCAGTCTGCCTGCCTGTTTAGTTCTCCTGCAATTACACTGCCTCCCCTAGGCCTGGCTATTTTATAATTTTCTGCTAAATGTTAGTCTTCCCCTCCTATGCATTATTGTGACTTTGAAAAGTTTAGGGTGGTTCCCCCGCCCCCCCCAGAATTGTTTTTTCACTGAGGCTTCCAGGGTATGTTTTTTTTCTTCCAGTCACTCTGTTGACATTTTTGAAATAAACTATAGGTTATGTTTTAACCAGAATTATGATTCAAAGCTTCCTGTTTCACGTAATGCTGTTCTGTGTGTGGCAGGATCGAGGGAGGGGGGACTAGAAAGTTTCACTCTGGGTGGGAACAAATGCCAGAATCTCCTTCTTTTTCCTGCCTTTTGTATTTATCGACCCGTGGCCAGACCAGAGAAGTTGTTGAGGAGTTAATAGGATGAGGTTAGCCGCCTTAGTAATGGCATATTTTGATGCTTTTCAACCCAATACCATTCAGGCATTAGGTAGCATTTTATTATATTTATTTAGGATGTCTGCCCTGACTACTTCCATGAAGAGCAACCCAGAAATTACAACATAGAGCCGTTAGAAATAAATCCAGGAAAGGGACCCTCCAGTGGAAATGAAACAGATATTACCAAGCATGTGAGATACTCAGGACACTGAATCTTTTTCTTCCCTGCTTCTGGCTCCCACACAAAAAGAGAAGCATGCTAAATTCCATTATTATTACTGTTATTAAGTTTTTATTTTACTCCTAGTTAGTTAATATGTAGTGTTATCTTAGTAGTTTTAGATGTACAATATAGTGATTCGATACTTCCATACCTTAAGTCACATTGTTGCCATCTTCTGGCCCCCAAAAGTATTCAGATAGAGAACCCTCCTGGGCCTGTGTGCTAAGTCGTCTGGTCCTTCCACCAGCCTCCCTTGCCCTGGCCTGGCCTGTGGCTACCTGTGGCTTAGCACTGAATATTCCTGGGTTGAAATCAGTTTTTCCTATTTAGCTTGAGAGTGGTGAGAGGCAGGTGGGCAGAGGAATGGCCGCCATCCAGATTTTCAGCTCTGCCAAGGCCTTCTTTTCCTCAGGTTCTGTACCCTGGTAGTAAGTGACAATAATAGAGCTGCATTCTCTCCATTGAATGATTGTACCACTATCCACCCAGCTATCAAAGCCAAAAGTCTGAGAGGCATGGCACAGCCCTTGCTCTTCTCTGCCTGCAGTCGCCTCTTGATGGCCTACATCATTTCAGCAGGGTTGCGTTCCGGGCGAATGTCTACTTTTCAGCCATCAGCTCAGGGTCGTCTCTTCTCCGTAGTCTTTCCTGAAGCCTTGCGCCTTGCCCATCCTTGGTAAAATGAGTCTTTCCCTTCTTTGTGTGTTTCCCTGCTACATCCTGTGCCCCTTGAGGGCATTGGCTGTATTCAGTACTTTTGTTTTCAGGTCTGCTATGTGCCAGGCACTGCATTGGACATGTGCTGGGGTTATAGCGGTGAATGCAAAAGTCCCGATTCTTGCAGTCATGTGGGGGAGTTGCAATGGAAACAAATACACAGATATTTCATTATGAAGTACTAGGAGTACTAGGGAAGTCAAGTCCTATAAAAAGAATAATAAAGGAGACATAACTTATTAGGAGGAGGGGTCTGGGATGAAGCGATAGGTTCAGCTGAGACCAAAAGATGAATAGGAGCTGTCTAGGCAAAGAGTTAATTGGGGGAAGGGTGTCTCAGGCAGAGGAAATGAAGCAGAAATCCCTGAGGCGGCAAGAACCTGGATTCTTACCTAGTGTGGTCTGCTGTGGCTGGATGATGGTGAATGAAATACCCAGGGGCACGGGATGAAACTGGAAGGATGGGGAAGGCTCTGGTCACACAGGGTTTGTAGGCCATGTTGCTAAGTATCCTAAATGCAATGGGAAGGCTTTGCGGATAGATTGGATGGGGCAGGGCTTACAGTGAATGAGGGAAGGGTCTCATCTTCATATACCGACCACCTAGCAGAGAGTACCCAGCACATACTGTGTGTTCATGGAATCTTTGTGAGTAATAATGAGTAATGATTACTTTGCCTTCCTACCAGGGTTGCCATGAAGGTTAAATGAGGTAAGATATGCTAAGGTGTTTTGCAAAACCGAAAATGTTAAACAAGTGTTATTCTAGATGTGATTCAGTAGGTTCTGTGCAGTGATGCTTATCGATGTTCACTATCACGGGAAAAAACCCGATTCTCTGTTAAAGTAGCATTCTCTCAATCAGATTATCCCATACCACGAATATGCTAATATAGTGAGTTTTATAGTGTGCCTTCATTGCCAGTGACTTTAACTAATTACGGGCGAGTGGAAACCACCTTATTATCACACCATTATGTAGAACTTCTGGTGTTAGTGATCATTGTGGATGATGTTGCTGGGAGCAGTGTGAGTTTCTCTTCTATGCTGGATTCACTCAATAAACCTCCAAAACTAAGGAATTCATTATTTAGGACCTGGATTAATGCTGAGGAATAGCACCCTCTGAACTTGGCATTTGGCTGCCACCCACTGTGGCCTTTGGTTTTCTAGAGTGTGTTAAAATAAAAGATGTAACAAAATCATCAGTGCTTTGCTATTTTTGTGTTAAACATCTAGTTTCCTCTTTGTGCTACAGAAACTTCAGACCAGGTGATTGATTTCAAAGCCCTCTTCTGTGCAGAGTCAGTGGGAGTATAAATTGTTAGGGCCTGTTTGGAGGGCAGTTTGGAAGTCCTTATCAAAATGTAAGATGTGTATATCTTTTGTCTCAGTCAATCTAGTCTAAAAAGGAACTGCACAAAAGTCACTGTTCATGAGGATGTTAGTTGTTTCATTGTTGCTACTCTTTCACCATTGACAATCTTGATGTCCATCACGAGCGACTGGTTATGTTAATCATGGTGTACGTACACACTCAATGGAATGCTGTGCATTTCATTAAGAAGAATGAGGTAGATCTATATATAATGATAGGGAATGGTGTCCAAGATACATTTAAAGTGGAAAAACAGGTGCAGAATGGTATTGTATGATCCCATCTGTATAATGGAAAGAAAGGGGAGCTAAAAGGTTAGATAGATACGAGTTTGTATATATGATATGTATACTTACATATGCATAGACATTTTCTGGAAGGATACATGAGAAACCGTTATCAGTTGTTAACTTTTGAGATTAAGGGTTGGGAGGGCGAGGGGTTTTCATTTTCACTTGATACCTTTCTTTATTGCTTGCCTTGTTTACAACAAGCCATAATGCCTTTAAAAAATAAAATATAAATAAGACCTGTACCTCACTTGATTCTTTTCTTGACACTATTATACTAAGAAATAAAAAGGTATAATAATGGTTGAGGCAGAGTCTGGGCAAATCAGGGGCCTCTGTAAGCTGCCAGGGACTCATCAAGGCCGGGGGGCTTAGGGGAGCTGTGGTTTTGTTAAAGCTTAATGTTAAGAAAGTAAGTGAGAGAAAATTAGGTAAAAAAAATCATGATTTTTATTAGATTTTTCTTTTTTTTTGATGAAACAATTTTAATTATGTCGTTAGTTTTGATATGTGGGTATTTTAATACCTAAGTTGCACGGTAATTGTATTCTAGGCCACAATTAAACAATTAAGTGCCTTGGTGTCTGGATAAATAGTTGTTGTTCTTGTTTGACTTGTTTAAATATTGTAAGTGAATGCTAGGCTACAATTTCTTGAGCTTTTTGCCTAAGGTCCTGATGAGGAATGCAGGTATAGTCTTATGTTTGAAATGAAGAAGATATAAGTTGCCTTCTATTTACGTAACGAAGTTTTGATTAAATCCTCAAATGCTTTAAGCTCATTGTAGCTCACTCCCCCCCCCAAGAAGACCACTTTTGCCTGAGCTATGAGAAGTAAGAGGAATATTCAAATGAATGTCCTCTTGATTTGCTATAATGAGTAATTCCTTTACTCAGCTGTGTGTTTAGAGACTAGAGTCCCTAGCTTGTCTTAACTGACCTTGGTTTGCTAATATTTGGAATTTTAGCCAGTGCATTAAGAAGCAAGACAGGTTTTACTCTTGGATGTATAATTGTACCTATAAGATGTTGAATTGGGCCAGTGGCGGAGACTGGAGTGTTGGGAACACTTGTGAGAAAAGACAAAGGCTAAGTAATTTCAGGCTGCAGATTGGTATAGAAAGAGGGGACCCATAAAGAGTGTAACTTTTGAGAGATTTTCTGCTTGTGGAAACGTAGATCATGAGGAGCCGCCCGGAGTGTGGTTTGAGGTTGAACCTGAACCTGGACCTGGATGTTATGCTTAGAGAACCAGACAGGAAGATTCTTGTCGTTGCTGGTGATCAGAGAAGCTGTTAGAAACGGCCCCATCTTGGACTTGGCATAAATGAGGGAGGAACTGAGAGAAGAAAGCAGACATCCTAGAAAGAGAAGACCCTGAGCTGTGGGTGGGCTGGACTTGGTATCTGCTGAGAGCCTGTACTTGGCTGCCCTGTGTAGAGGATGTTGCTGAGAGGCCTCGCTTCATAGTAAAGTATTCTGATTTGACTGAGGTCGTGGAAGGGAAGAGAAAAATAATAGCCATCATTTATCGATTATTTACCGTGTACTTTTCCCAAGTGCTTTACATGGGTTCTGAGCTTGTAGCTGATAGAGCCTGGGTCCAACCAAGGCAGTCTGGCTGAAGAAGCTGTGCTCTTGGCTCTTCTGTATTCCTAGGTCCATTGCTCCAAGAATTCCTCTCCACTGTTGCCCCCAAGACAATCAGGATGGTGGCCAGGTATGAAAGAGGAAAGCTTTCTATTAGAGTCCCCTGGGTACTCTAATGATGATACTAATGAGCAAGTGTGGCAGTCTCAGAAGAATAAGACAGCAGAGGCTTAAATAAAGAGTGGACGGAGGAACGAAATGCAAGTCTGTGGCCGAAATTCTGGGTTATTTCTAAATTAAATAAGTCATTTAGTGAGTATCTTCTGTGGGGAAGACACTACTAGGTGTCATGTGTGCGACTAAGAGGAAACAGAAGCAGACACTGTCTTCCCCATAGCTAGTCTCTGAGGCAGTTGAAAACACGTGCGCAAATTACCATGACCCAAGCTAGTGTTGGATATACATTATACGAGAGGTTTAGAATACCATAGAAGTTAGACAAGGGTGAGGAGGGAGCATCTGAGGTAGACCATGTAGTATGGGGTAGGTTCTTCTATAGTTGCTGATGTTAGACATACGATTTCAGGCAGCAAGGCATAAGTAAGGTACATTTGAGGGAATGGGAAAGAAGTATCATGCCAGGCCTGTTATATTTATGTGCGTTGTCTCATTACATCCTTCTAACAACCCTTTATTGCCCAAATGATTTATTGTCAAAACTTGGACACTTACGAAAGTGAAGTGGTGTGCTAATCACATGGGGTAGGCATATAGACAGGGACAGACCCAGAAAAACCAGGACATATGAGGCAGTTGATACTATCCTTATTTAACAAATGAAAGGAGGTTCTAAGTCACAGCTAGGAAGCGATAGAACCAGAATTTGAAACCAACTGTGGCCCTCAAACTGAGAGGTCCATACTTTATTCTGTAAGCAATGGGGGCAGTTGAAGGGCTTGGAGCAGAGAACGCCGTGGTTATAACTATGCAAGACCGGGGGCAGGCAGATACCGCAAATGGGGAGATAAGGTAGGAGATTGCCAAAAGAGATTCAGGCGGGACATTGCAAGGGTCTGGATATAAGATGTTGACTTTGGGGACTTAAAGGAAGGGATAAATGTGAGACACATCACAAAGGAAGAAGTGACAAACCTTGACTACTGGTCTGCTTTGGAGGGAGAAGAGTAAATGATGACTCAGGATTTCAAATTCTTTTAGTGAAAACATCATGTTAGCCAAAAGTAGCCATTGTAACCTAGAAAGGTTATGTGAGTTTTCATTAGCATTCTAGACTTAAGGGAAAATCTGCTTCTCGGTACAATTGACTTACTGACTTGTAATCATAAACAAATTATTTGATCCTCCTTTGCCCATATTTACTTATCTGTAAAATGTAATGTTGTCACTAAAAAGCCTCCAAAATAGCAGAGCTTGTCTGAATGTTTTTTTTTTTTTTACCTCTGTATTTTCAAAATTTCAAGTGCTTGCGCTCAGTAATGTGAAATTGAATCCCAGTGTTGAGTACACTCACTTTTATATTCTATTGGCAAAGCAATAATGATAGTACTGGTAAGGACGTGTTGTCTCCTGCTTCTGTTAACACCTATCACTAATTGCTAGATGAATTCTAATGCCTGCTTTATAACATTTTTTCTATAGTTGTCTTAAACTGCTTTTTAAATTATTATTTTTTAAAGATTTTATTTATTTATTTGACACAAAGATAGAGCCAGAGAACATAAGTGGAAGGAATGGCAGAGGGACAGGGAGAAGCAGGTTCCACACTGAGCAAGGAGCCTGATGTGGGGCTCGATCCCAGGACCCTGGGATCATGACCTGAGCCAAAGGCAGACGCTTAACCATCTGAGCCACCCAGGTGCCCCTGCGTTTTAAATTATTATGATTTGACTTTTTAATATGTTTATCTTAGCTCCGTAGATACCATGAAAAATACTCGAGGGACAGGAACATATATGTCCCTCTATTCTTCCTAATGCCTTGGAGGCACACAGGAAATATTTATTAATTTGATTTGACCCGTTCATATGGCACAATAAGACTGCTTCTACTTTGGTTTTATACATTATATTTTGTTAATATATATATGCTGTTATATGCTGTCTCAGACAGCATTGGGTTTTTGGTAGCTACATCTTACTATGAGCTCATAATGAGCCCAAGGCCTACTTTGTTCTCCAAGTATATGTCTGTCTCTCTCTTTTTCTTCTTCTTTAAAAAGCAAAAAACCAAACCTTTCTGTCTCGGCTTTTATTCGTTTTAAATAAGAATGTTAAATTTTTATTTCTTGTTCCTCTTGTTAGGTTTAGCATTACCATACATATTTCATAAATATCTTTAAGTAATTAATAAAATATTGCTTGGTGTATTAGTTTTCTATCGCTGCATAATAAATGACCACAAATGTGGCTCAAAACAATACCCACTTATCTCACGGTTTCCACGGGTCATGAGTCTGTCATGGCTTAGCTGGGTCCTCTTGCTCAGTTTCTGAGGCTGCAGTCAAGGTGTTGGCTGCGACCACAGTCTCATCTGAGGCTTGGCGTCTTTTTCCAAGTTTACGTAGCTGTTGGCAGAATTTCGTTCTTTGCGGCTGGAGGATGGAGGCCCTCAGCTCCTCGAGGCCACCTATAGCCCCCTGCCATGCGGCCCTCTCCGTGGGCACTTTGCAGCGCAGCAGCTTGCTTCAAGGCCAGCAAGGGATGGAGTCTGTGTCAGGCCAGCAAGAAGGAATCCCATATACAGTGGTCCCCCTTATCATGGTTATGCCTTCCGTAGTTTCAGTTTTTCGGGGATCAACTCAGTTTGGAAGCAGATGATCTTTCTGACATTTTGTCAGAAAGTCCATTCACCTCCCTTCATCTCATCACGTCGGCATCTTGTCATCTCCCAGCATCACAGCATAAAAAGGGTAAGTATAGTACAGTAAGATATTTTGAGAGAGAGAGAGAGCACGTTCACGTAACTTTTATTACAGTATACTATAATTGTTCTTTTATTATTAATCTCATTGTGTCTATACATTAAACTTTATCACAGGTATGAATGTATAGGAAAGAATATAGTATATATAAGGTTTGGTACTTTCCATAATTTCAGGCATCCATTGGGGGTTTGGAACATATCCCCCATAGATAAGAGGGGCGACTACTATGTGTACACACACACACCCCCCTAATCATGGGGGTGATCTTGGATTACCTTCGCTGTATTCTATTGGCTAGACGCTAGTTCTAGGTCCTTCTCACACTCAAGGCAAGGGGATTATACAAGGGCATGGACACAAGGAGGTGGACGTTATTGGGGGTCACCTACAAGTGTCTAGTACACTTGGCATAGAGCCGAATGAGGCTAATTGAAGACTTAGCGGCTTACCATTAATCCATTAATGGACACAGCTGCTGTGACTCTGTGACTTTACTGTCATCCCGCAGATTTTTTTTTTCTGCCTTGCTTACAAAGATGTAACGAGGTGATGATGTTCAGACCAATTGTGGGGTCTTTGACTGAGAGGGAGAGCCCCGCAGCAGGAGTAGAATTGTGGAGAGGGGGATTTCAGTTTGGATGCCTACAGATATCCAAGTAGAGATTCCTGTCCTCTGGGTCTGGGGCTTAGGAGAGGGTTTGGGCTTAAATAGAGATTTGGGACTCTTTCATGTACAGATAAAAGGAGCCTAGGGTATGTGTATAGTGTGAGAGGGGAAAGGTGCCAAGGGTGGAGTCCTGGGGAAACCCACGTACTCTAAGTGATTCCCCTGACCTTCCACTCTAACAACCCAAACTTTTAAAAGAAGGAAGCAAATCATCTAGCTTCAGAGGAGAAGTTGGATTATTTTTGTTTGCTTCTCCTTCCCTTTCCCTCTCTTCCTGTCTATTCCAGGTACTACTTACCCAGTCATCCCCCTTTTCTCCTGGTGTCTTCTTTTCCTTTCCACTGGACCCATTCGCTAGCCTGTCCCTAAACGTGTTGTGGTCTCCCTTTGCTGTGCCCACTAGCCACCAATACCTGTCCAGCTAGCCACTTAACCTTTCTGGGCCTCCATTTTCTCAAAGATTGAGGGACATGACATAGGGAGAAGGTTATGATTGTTAAGTAGCCTCTTTCAGATCTGAATTCTTTTCTGCCATGTTGTTGTTCTCCTCTTTTCCCTTTTTGGTTCTGTTGACAGTTCAGTTCCTCTTTGAAACTTCCCTCCCTTGGCCACCGAGTTATTGTACTCTTCTGGTTCCCTTTCTGCTTCCCTCTCCTGCTGCTGCTTTGCTTTTGCTTTCTTCTGCCCCCCTAATTCTGTCCATATTTGGGAGTGTCACGTCCTTTGCCTTTCTCTCTTTATACTCTCTCCCTCTGAGATTTCGTCTTCTTGAATAGCTTTTTTGGTTTTTAATTATAGAAGTAACACGCAATTACACGTTTATCTTAAAAAGATGATATAGAAGCATCTTGAGTGAAAAGTAAAAGTGTCCCTTCAACCTCCCCCTCAGAGGTGACCACCATGATCATGCTGGTGACCTTTCTTATAGAGGTTGAGTCCCAGACCCATAAATTGAACCCCAAACTCTAGTTTTTTTTCATCTGTGGCTTGCAATCAAGATACCCTTACTCGAATGCTTCACTATCAGCATGTCAAATTAGTTAGCCGAATGACTTTGGGCATGTGGTTGATGTGATTCTTTCTGTGGTTGTTGCTGTTCTGTGGTTCTTTTGTGTCTAATATGTATTTCTTTCTGTGTCCTCAGAGCACTAAAGAGTAGATCTTCCCTATATGTTTGGGTGATCCTGTTATTTTATGGCTGATAGGTTCTCAATTTGCTGATATGCACAGATCCAAGAAAATAGAATAATGCTGTCAAAACTTGAGATGAAAAGGTGGTTGAATAGGCATAGGGCCCAGTCATTGGGAACCAGACTTTGATCAGTAAATCAAAGGGTGCTACCATTAAAGGAGTAAATCATGGACTCTAAAACTTAAATATCTTAATCTAAAATATTAGCTGCCAACATCACTATTTGTGTGGAAACATTTTGACTGAAAAAGATGGATAACCTCTGCAGTGTAATGGGTCATTTTACAAAATTACTTTCCACTATATGCGTATTAAATGCAAATTAACTGGAAAGGTTATGCCTTTTGAGAATCCAGATTGCCAGTGGAAGTTGATCACTCCGTGTCCTATTGATGAGGCTGTGTCACAAGTAATGATGCACTGAAAATTGCAGGTCTCTGTATAATCTTAATTCCAAAGGCGTTTAAGGTAGCCATGGTAGAAGATCCATAGTAGTGGTTCTCCCCCGGGAGCAGTTTTGCCCCTCTGAGGACGTTTGGCAATGTCTGGAGGCATTTTTGGTTGTCACAACTGCGGGGGATGTTACTGGCTTCTAGTGGGTAGAAGTTGGGGAAGCTGCTAAATATCTTATAATGCCCAGGCCAGTCCCCCTACAACAAAGTTACCTGACCCAAGATGTCAGCAGTGCTGAAGTTGAGAAACCCTGCTCTAGGGCGTTTGGGGTTAGGGGGAGATCCGTGGAGGTGGTCACTCATGCCCCTTTGTGTTTATGCTGATGTTCTGTAGTTCTTAACCTTGGAGGATATGATGATTGTTTGGATTTCAGTGACAGCAGCATAAATATCAGCTAGGCGAACGTTACTTCTCTAGGTATTTTAATTATTTGGTCATTAATGGAAATTATCTCCAAGCTTTGTCAGTCCTTTTTTTTTTTTTTTTCCCCAAGAGGAACTTATCGCCAGAACACTTAAAGAGAGAGAAACAAGAATGCTAAGACCTGATGCGATTTCATCTTGAGTTTTTGCTCTGGTGTACTCCATTTTAATTCTTAGTCCTGAATATTGCAGGTGACCTTATCTTAAACTGAGATTATAGCTCATGAGTTTAGGTGGGTTGCCCAAGGTCATGTATTGATTTGATCATAGAACCTGGTCTAGAAATCAGATTTCTTGATTTCTAGGCCACTGTTCCTTCAGTTCTGCCATCCTTTCTGTATTGCTGCTTCTCTGCTTTGAGTCTCCTGAAGAGCAGGATCAAGTATGTCAAAGATCAGAGGGTCTCAGTTGCTGGGCATTTTGCAGATGTGCGTGAGAATATTCCACCTTACCAGTCGTCTAAAACAACGACAGCAGCCACAGCAAAAATACCCCAAATGAGGCAAAGTGGAACTTAAGGAGTTCTACTTTTTTACCTGTTAGCATGGATGCAGTGTTACAGCAAATGGCGGACAGAGCCTCAAGGAAGTGGTGGGGGTAAAAGGGTGTTAGTATAACACAGCTGGATGGCATTTCTCTTAGCTGCCATTTTGAAGAATGTTGCCTTCTGGGCCGACTCCCAAACTCCATTTGGCTTGCACTTTGGAATTTTCAGTGGGCAAAAAAAAAAAAAAAAATTGATTTTCCATTGCTCCCAGCTGCCCTGTACGGTTTAATAGACAACTGTTTGAAAGAGAATAGAGGCAGCGTTGATTTGCTTCATGAACTTGGGAAATATGCTTTATTTGTCATGTGCTCAGTTTCTCCATATAGTAAATGGAGGATGATGATGAAGGATGATGATGATGAAGTTAATGTTCGTGGAGCCCTAACAGTTTGCCAGGTACTATTCTTAAGCCCTTTTATGCATATTATTAAAATTTAGTACAGCTTTATAAGGTAAATGCCATTCCCCCCCTTTTTAAATGGAGGACGCTGAGGTGGAGAGGTTAAGGTACTAGCTTTTATAGTGCCTGGTATGAATAAATAGTGCCTGGTATGAATCGAGGTATGCTGTTCATGGAAGGTACACACCAGATTTCAAAGAACTAATATGACAGAAAGAATATAAAGCATTTCAATAATTTTTGAAGTATTGAGTACATGTTGAAGTGATAATATTTTGAATATATTGGGTTAAGTGAAATTTATTACTAAAATTAATTTCACCATATTTCTTTTCACTTATCCTTTATTTTTTTTTTAAAGATTTTATTTATTTATTTGACAGAGAGCAAGAGAGCACAAGCAGGGGGAGTGGCAGGCAGAGGCAGAGTAAGAGGGAGAAGCAGGCTTCCCGTTGAGCAGGGAGCCTGATGCGGGACTCGGGATCCCAGGACCCTGGGTTCATGACTTGAGCTGATGGCAGATGCTTAACGACTGAGTCAGCCAGGCGCCCCCCTTTTCACTTTTCTTAATGTGGCTTCTGGGAAATTTAAAATTACACATGTGGCTGGCGTTTTTATATTTCTTTTAGATGGCCCTTGTTTTTTCAAGCTAGCTCCTGGGGGTGGGTGATCTCTTGCCTTATTGTCATGTAGTTGAGACTAAAAGCTGAGGGGGGCTTAAAACTTAAATCTTTAGGCTAAAGTTTGCTGCTGTAGTTAGTAAGTCTCTGAGGTAGACATCAGGTCGATTCTCTTAATGCTTGCATTATTAAGGGGTGGGGAGGGAGGATGCTTTTAAACATATATAAGTTCTAAAATTTTAGTCTTGTACACATCTATTGAATAACTGTGTAAGACACTTGATAATGTGGCTCAGATAAAAATAAATGACTTGGACTTCGCCATCGAGGAGCTTATAATCTAGAAAGAGAACATGTACACACATGATTCTACATTAAATCGTATGTAATGAGCGGTAGAAACAAAGCACTTGGAGTCCTAAGTGAACAAGAGGTCATTTGCCGCTATGGTGAGGAGGAGGGAAGGTTTGGGAAGGAGGTGACATTTGAGCTGCTTGGAGAAAGATGGATAGGATTTTAATAGAGGTCCCCTCTGTATTTCAAAGGGACATGCAGAAATAGGTGACAGGTCATTGAGCTGGCGTGGTTTTCTGCTTGCCAAAGGGAAGCTCTGCCTCGTACAAGATGGAGAGAGGCCCGATACATCGAAATGGGGGATTTCTAAGGACCCGTTTATGTTGTTATGCCTTGCTCAGCAGACCCCTTTCTTGCATATACACACAAATTTCCAGTCATGAAACAGACTACTTATCTAAGTCTTTCTGATTTCTGACCTCCTGGATCAGCCAGGCAGCAAGTGTTGCTTAAGCATGTAGCTCGTGCCTATGCATATGTTTTTGGGTGCGTTACAGATGGATAGGCAGGCAGATGAATTGTTTTTAAACTACAGTTACAATGGGCCAGTCTTGAAATTTAGATTAACATGAATTTATTCTTCTAAATTGTCTGATATCTCAAGCAAATAATTGTAGCGTGGGACGAGGGAGTACAGGGCCAGAAAGAGGCTGGAAATGTTGCTCTAACAGAAGATTCTCCACCTTGAAATGGAAGAAGTGGAAAAATTACTCTCCTCACCCCCCACCAATACTACCGTGTTCACTTCCGACCTTTCCTTCCACCTACCAGTTGTTCATCAAATGGATTGGTTTAGGTTTGTGCGGAAGTCATTTGGCATGAAAAGGCTTTGGGATATCACTTTCAAGATAAAAATCCAGAAAGAAAAGAACTCTAGAGCCTTAAGTATGGGGACTCCGGACTCTGTACTTGCAGGGCCTTTGTCTTCTAGGGGGATTTTTGTTTGTTTTATGCTAATAGAGTTTTGTCCCATTGATGTAGAAGATGTTCCAGTGACTCCTGCTTTCTGGAGAATATCATACAGTTCATTGGCTTTTCCTTTCTTTTTTTTTTTTTTTTTAAGATTTTATTTATTTGACAGACACAGCAAGAGAGGGAACACAAGCAGGGGGAGTGGGAGAGGGAGAAGCAGGCTTCCCGCACAGCAGGGAGCCCGACGCGGGGCTCCATCCCAGGACCCTGGGATCATGACCTGAGCCGAAGGCAGACGCTTAACGACTGAGCCACCCAGGTGCCCCATGGCTTTTCCTTTCATAGAACCCTGAAATGTTAAAGCCACAAAGGGATATTCTTGTAGAAGGTTACGAAGTCCCTAGAAATGAGAATCCAGCTCTCCTCTTTAAAAAAAAAAAAAGTAATGTGATATGTTCTTATTATAACCAGGAAGAAGTGGGGTCAGGGGAGGGGGTATTGTGAGCCTACATTTATATTCTTGCCTCTGGCTTTGCAAATGTCGGGAATGGACCTGTTTCTCACAGTAATATTTATGATTTTAATGACATTTAAATCTTGATTCCATCTGGCATTTCCTTTGGGCTGAGCTATGAGGTCAAAAACTAGGGACGCCTGGGTGGCTCAGTCAGTTAAGCGCCTGCCTTAGGCTCAGGTCATAATCCCAGGGTCCTGGGATCAGAGCCCCGCATCGGGCTCCCTGCTCAGCGGGGAGCCTGCTTCTCCCTCTGCCACTCCCCCTGCTTGTGCGTGCGTTCTCTCTGACAAATGAATGCAATCTTAAAAAAAAAAAAGCTCCAAAAAACCCCCAAACTAACTTTCCCCCCCAAATGTCACCCCTCTTGTTTTATAACTGGGGAAAGCGAGTCTTAAATTGTAATTTATGCGCAGTCACTGGGCTGGCTGGTGGCAGATATGTTTCTTATGACTGACAGACTAGTGCTCATTCTTTTGAGACAGATAGATTTGGGCTTGACTTTGGGGTCTGGTGCTAACTGGCCTTTCACATGGTATGGAAAACAGGTCTCTGATAATTAGATACGGGAATCCTACCCGCCCGTCTGCCCCTGCACACCACCCACTGTTTCACCCAGCTGGCTGCAATTTCTAGGTTCTGCCCCTTGTGGTCAGTTCAGACCTCATCCTCGTGCTACAGGCTGGCTGTTGCCCATGTTTATAAAGCGGTCAAAACTCTACCTCCTTTTGTAGCAAACTCTGCTGCTTTTTTTTCTTAAAGGTTTATTTATTTATTAGAGGGGGAGGGGCGGAGGGAGGGAGAGGGAGAATCCAAGAACCCCCCCCCCCGCCCCGCCCTGAGCGCAGAGCCTGACGTATGGCTTGATCTCACGACCCGTGAGCTATGATCTGAGCCCAAATCAAGTCAGACGCTTAACGGACTGAGCCACCCAGGCACCCCGCAAGCTCTGTTTCTTAAACTCCCGCCAGAACCCAGCAGATGGGAATGCAGATATCTGTAGAAACCCAACAGAGCACTTCTACAAGATCAGTGCTCTAACCCCTGAGCTATGAAGCCTTCTCTTCAAAGCACTTTTATTTTACAGGGTTGGCGTGTTTGTTTGAAGGCTTCTGACAAGCTGTTCAGACAGTACCCACCCCCAACTCCCTTGAGATGCCATAAGCATGGCCATTGGTAAAAGTCTGAGATAATTTGGCTGCTTCTGAAAACAGGTTGCTTATTGTGATGACCTTGGTTTATTTTCCTCTAAGTTATTACTCAGAAATTTATCTAATTTGACTCAGTATTTTATCTTCTGTCTCTGCTTTTAACCACGTACTGCATATTCCAAAGACAGTTCAAGTTAGCAACTATTAAACTGACTTTCAATTTGGCAGGTTTCTTTCTTTTTTTAATCTTTAATGAGGGAAAACCCTACTCTATTTCCCCAGAGGTAGAAATCTCAATTTATGTGGTTCGAGCAGAGAAAACTTGTTAATTAAAACTGTCAAAGTATAGTGAGCTTTGAGATTTTAATGTATGTTGCATCAGTTGATGGAGGCAGGGGTTGGAATAGGAAATAGTTCAGAGGTACTTTTGTGATTCGGTTATGATGACACTAATCTTCTGGTGGATTTTCAAACTGCAGATTTTGGTAAAGCCAAAATCAATCCAAATGTGTCGAGAATTGTGCTACTATCTCCAAGGTCTGTCTTAGCTCTTTGGGCATTAATGCTGTTGCTTTCACTCTCAAACAGCCTGTTTTAGGGCCTTACAGCTAATATTTTCTGTTTGTTTTGCTTTGTCTTAGTTGTTTTCAGTGTAGGGGCTACGTAGACCGAACAGGCAACAGCATAGCTCATTTCCTAACTACACACGTTGCATTATGCTTTATTCCCCCTCACTCTTAAATCTAGGATAAACCCAACACTGTGGAAATAGGGTGAAAATACTCTGCAGGAGAGCAAAGGAGAGCAGAGGTTTAGGGAATCAAATAAACAGCCATTACAAGACTAAAAATAGACGTGTAAGAACGATTCTGACAGCAATGTCCCTTACCTGCCTAGTAAACTATAAATTTTTAAAAGTGGTTCTTTTTCTTTTTGTTTTTGGACCAGAGCCATACCACTTCCGGGAGGGCGTCGCTTTGTGTTTCCAGTCCAAACCAGCCCATCATCCAAGATTCCTAGAATCCTATTATCTTACATTTGCTCTAGCGCAGCCTCTGACTCAGTCTAGCAGTCTACTCAGCCTGCAGTGGCCTTTCCGGGTCATCATTCCCATTACCCCACAAGTCGTGGCTCTGGAGTGGGGCTGCCTGAATTTGGATTCTAGCTCTGACACTTGACTAGCTGTGGTTATAGCCTTGGGCAGGTTGTTTAACCCCTCTGTGCATTAGTTCTCTCGTCTGCAAAATGGGGATAATGGTGCCCACCTTATGGGACTGTTGTGAAGATTAAGTCAGATAATAAATGTATAGTCCTTATTATATGGCTACTAGCACATTCTTGTTGCTCTTACCATTACTGATATTGCATTGACATGAAGATTGAAATGTTCGAGAATCCTTCCTTATTTTGAGCGGCAGTCTCTTTGTAATCGCTAACCCTTGTGCTGCACAGAAAAAAAATTGAACCCTTCCCTGACTTGCCAGCTTTTAGGTATTTGGACAGGGAAAGAGACAAGTGTGAAAGCACACTGTAAATTGTAGAGCGTTGTGCTATCTACGATGGAGTATTTAGTGTTGTTATATCGTGGTCTACGTTGATAATTACATAATTATATCTAGCCTGTCCCTTCCACCTGCCAAATCTCATCTTTTCCAGGCTAAATATCTTGTGTTCCTTCTAGTGTTTTTCATATAATAGGGTTTCCGGATAACCATCTTAGCTGCCTTACTTGGGATAGATTCTCCTTTATTCATGTCTCCTTTAAACCATGGCTCCTAGGGCTTGACTTGGTCCTATATATGCAATGAGAATCGTGCAGAGCATAGTGATAATGTAATATTTACCTCCTCCCTCCTGTCCCTTAAAAATCTATACTTTGTTAATGAACTGGAATATTGTGTCAGGTTGTGGGAATATTATCATTCTTTTGGCCAAAGACCCTTTTCAGATGAAGTCCCATTAAACCTGTCGAATATTTTAAAAACAGCATTCACTTATTTTTTCACCACATAGTTTTTTGGACCCTCTTCTTTGTGCCAGGCACTGTGCCGTGTGCTGGGGAATACACCAGTGGCTTCCACCTTTGCCTCTGCTACATTACAGTCCCCAGTCTGGCCTGATGATATTTTTGGATTCTGGTTCTATTTGAAAACAGATTCACTGGGTCTCTGCATTTTATATCATTCATAAACTTGGTGAACATGCTTTCTCTGTCCTCTTTAGCTTGTTGGGTTAAAAATGGCATGTCAGTAGTACCAAGTACAGAGCCCTGAGATAAGCAACTAGGTCTCAGTTGTACCAAACTGACACTGGTACAATCCATAGCGCTTAATTCAGATTGTGTGTAGGTGTGTGTGTGTGTGTGTGTGTATAGCTCTATGAAGTCTTAGCACATATATGGGTTTGTGTAACCCACCACCACCATCAAGATACTCCATTTTACCATCGCTACAAGACTCCCTTGTTCCACCCCTTTGTAGCCACATCCCTTCCCTCTCCCCACGCCTACTCCCTGACAACTGTTCACTCTCTCTATGACTATGTTATTTCACAAATGTCACATAAATGGAATCATGCAATATATATCCTTTTGAGATTGGCTTCTCTCACTCAGCATAATTTTCTGAGGTTCATCCAAGTTGTGGCGTTTATCAGTAGTTTGTTCCTTTTTCTTGCTGAGTAGCACTCTATTAGCATTCTTTTTGAGTTAAGGTTATTCAGTCAGTCATGAGTCAACCTACGTGTATAACAGTGCAGGGCACATCTCCCTGCCTCAAATGAATGTATTCTACAGGGAGAAATGTCTTCAGTGACTTGCTGATACTCAGAAACACTTAGTTGGTGGCACTACCTCAATCTACCAGTCTTGCTACCTGATCATTGCTCATAACCACCAGCTTAATACTCCACCGAAGACTGTTTTTTCCATCAAGATCAGTCTTTGATTTCTGAGCTGTTTTAGAAGTGTCTGGCTTTTGAAAATTGGGCTCTTGTCAAACTGTCGTCTTCCTCAGTTTTGTAGTGGGCCATGATTTTTTCAGAGATTACCAGCAGTGTTCTTGATCAGGAATGTTGGTTATCTCAGTACCATGGGATATCCTTGATGTGGGCCCGTGGGCCCAAATTCATTTTCAGCAGCTTGCTGTTCTCAGTATCTCAGCATCTATTGGGCCCTTACGAACTATTATTCATGTTTATGCTACCCTTTCCAATTTGAAAATTATCCTTATCATTTAAGTGGAATAGAAATAGGAACCAAGTCATCTCACTGGTGTTCTTGCTTGCTCACTTGCTCTGTCACCTGTTCACATATATCTTCTATTTAGGGTCAGTGATCTTACCTTGAAAAATCCAAGCTTGCTATAGTTCCCGTAGCCTGCCGGCCTGTTTCCTGTGTAGCTCCATTGTGTTCTTCAACTATTTCTCCTTTTTTTTTTTCCTTCAAGAACATGGAGAATTGATGATATGAGAACAACCCCCCCCCCCAGATCTTTTATTCTTAAACAGTAGTCCACTGAAGAGCCACTGTGGTCTCTTGTAGAAACTTTCACTCCCAGTATTTGGGGAATATCTTGGTACCTGTCACTTTCTTGTCCTTGGTCATTGCTGAATAGTAATTAAGATGACATGGCCCTATTTCCTAAATTTTCTTTCACTTCTCTTTTTACCAATCAGTTCTTCTTTCTTGGTCAAACTCATACAGAGCTGTAGCTCCCCTGGCTGCTTCCTTGGCATCCTAAAGGCTGAAATGTCCCTTTATAACTTCAGCGCAGTCTTGTCCCTTTCATAGGCATATGGTCTCCTGGCTGACACTCCCTTCTAATGTCTCCTGTGCCCCTCAAAACTCCTGTTCTTTGGTCATTCTTTGGTCAGTGAAGAAATGTCCATATATCCTCAACCATTTTTTCTGGATTTCTTTGTCTCGATGACTCTATTTTCTTCACGGAAGTTGCCCATGGTTGTAATTTCTCAGTCTCAAAGCTAGCTTCTGGTGCCAGGACATTGTTCAGCAACTTTCCTTTCTGCTTATTCTTTAATATACATGCCATCAGGTATTGTACTGACTCTCTTCATTGGCATAGACCAATCTTTGGGTGACTTGCTCGCATTCTTTGAGGACTCTGGCACCTAGATTAGTATTCTATGCTATCCTGACTCCGGGCGTCATCTTAGACCATGTCAGCGGCCACACGGATACATCATCAAATGCTCCAGCATAGCACTTCCTGGAACTGGAGCTCTTCTACTTCTAATATTTCAAACTCTGAAATTCAGCTTTTCGACTGGTGTCTCGAGCCCTGCGTGTCTCCTATTCTCTTGCTCTTCCAGAACCTCTTTGACTTCACTGACACTTCCCAGTCCCTTTTCTTGTCTTCCTTGGCTCTCGGTACTTTCCTGCCTCGATGGTCTTCCCCACTCAATCAGCCGTTTCCCACCCACATTCAACTCTGTCGGCCATTTGATATTAATCCCCACCAGTATCCTCAGTTCCCTTATGTCCCTCTTGCTTCCCTGCACCTGCCCTGCCAATCCCCAGACCGAGATGGACTTGAGCATCTGTTTTCTTCTCTCCCATTCCCAGGCTGCTGAGTAGTACTCGGGAAAATCGTCTCACCATGCTGATTATATCCATGACCAAACTGTGATTTCTGACCACAGCTGGATCCTCAGTGGCTGCTCACTAATCCTTTCTTACACATTCCTAGTTGGTTCCTTTTCCAGTTTCCCACAGCATCTGTTGCATTTTCTTACTATACCCTTTCGGTGCCCCAATTTAGCCCTCCCTATTCCCAACTCCCCTCAGCAGATAATCTAGCTACATACCTCCCTGAAAAGATAGAGCCCATTGGTTACAAACTCTTCTCTTTCCCTCAGAAATGTTTATTTCCATGGCTACTTTTATCTTCATTCTTTTTGTATCGTCTTCTCCAAGGCTAACCCGTCTTTTTGCATATCCCTGGATGCCTCCTTACAGACACTCTGTTCCATTAATCTCTCCTTTCTCTCTTTTGTATCTTTAGTATTTTTTCTCAAAGAGCTCTTTTTCTTCTGTCTATAGACATGTCCAAGAATCCCTCTTCCACCTACTTCCCAAGCATTTTTTAATCCTACCATCCCCATAGACTAATGGGATATTTTTTATACTTCATCTTTCTGTCATCAGCTCATAGAATCTGCTTTGTACACCCTTCCCTCTACTAAAAAGACTGACCTTTCATAGGTCAATAGGGGCTTCAAAATTCAGGTTGGGTGGATTGGACGCCCTGAGATACAGAAAACAGAGGAGGGAATGGGTGTGTGTGTGTGTGTGTGTGTGTGTGTACGTACGTATGTATGTACGTATGTACATATGTATATCCATACACAGAGTTGCCCATGCCTGTTTAAGAGGGGAAAAGAAGTATGAGGGAGAGGGATAGAATTCAATACTGTACCTTTCTTCTGTTCCAGGGAAGTTCATAGCATGATCCAGTAGCATCGCTTCTTTCCCTTTGCTTTTATTCTCAATCAACTGTTATGCACCATGTTTTCATCATCTGGTTTGTTGAAGTCCATAAGAAAGTACCACCATTTTACTATAAGTGATGATGATGATGATGATGATGATGATGATGATAGTGTCCACCTTTTGGGTGCTCACTATATACCACACGCTGTGATAGATATTTATTTATTTATTTAAAGATTTTATTTATTTATTTGACAGAGAGACAGCGAGAGAGGGAACACAAGCAGGCAAGCAGGGGGAGTGGGAGAGGGAGAAGCAGGCTTCCTGCTGAGCAGGGAGCCTGATTCGGGGCTCGATCCCAGGACCCTGGGATCATGACCTGAGCTGAAGGCAGACGCTTAATGACTGAGCCACCTCGGCGCCCCTGTTGTAGATATTTAAATGCATTATAACCTTTAATCTTCATGATAACTTACTGAAGTAAGTATTCTAATACCCATTTTATGGATGGGCCAATGATAGTTCAGGAAGGGTAAGTGTCTCAACCAGGATCACATGCCAAGTGAGAGGCAGCACAGGGAGTTGAGCCCTGGTCATCCTGGCTTCAAATTTCTCTTTTAACTGTTCTCTCCTGCCTTCTGTGATCTAGTACCAGATGCCATCTCACTAGCTCTTGATGATGATAACCGTGAGATCATATTTGCTTTCCCGTGTTGTGAGTACCCTGTGACTTTGTTACTGCTCCTCTGTTAAATCATTCTGTGGGCTTCTTCAGCCCTAGGAATGACTTATAGCTCTTTTGTCCAGTTTTCTCCTGAAGAATAGTAGGTATCTCTTCCACTCTGGTTTTTCTTTCTGTGTCACATTTTTTAAAAAAGATTTTATTATTTACTTAGAGAGAGAGAAAGTGAGCAAGAGAGAGAGGAGAGGGAGAGAGAGCACAAGCCAGGGGAGAGGTGGAGGGAGAGGGAGAAGCAGACTCCTTACTGAGCAGGGAGCCTGATGCGGGGCTCGATCCCAGGACGCTTAACTGACTGAGCCACCCAGGTGCCCCTCTGTGTCACATTTTTATTGGTGGTATTTTTTTTAAATATTTTATTTATTTATTTGAGAGAGAGAGAGAGAGTGAGAGATAGCACGAGAGGGAAGAGGGTCAGAGGGAGAAGCAGACTCCCTGCCGAGCAGGGAGTCCCAATGTGGGACTCGATCCCGGGACTCCAGGATCATGACCTGAGCCGAAGGCAGTCGCTTAACCAACTGAGCCACCCAGGCGCCCAGTTGGTGGTATTTTTACCCTCCCCTTAACCTTTTCCTTTGAGTCCCTATTCATCATGTTAATGAATCTCTAGAAAAAATCATTTCTTCCTGGTCTGTGTGAAATTTTCTCTATCCCTTGCTGGAAGTCCATCATTCTGAGATCTTAAGTAATTGTCCAGAAAACCACATCCTATTCTTTGACATCATTTAAGTAGCAAGATATTCATTGCCCATGTCTTCCCTTCTAGTCAAAAGTTAATGACCTTCAAACAAGAGGAAGGGGTGAAAAGCTTCCACAGTGCCCCTAAAGTGTTCAGTTTTCTACCCAAGCTTTCTGAGTCAGTAGATACAGTCCAGGTTCTTCTTGGTTATATAATTTGTTACCAGATCTGAAAATAAACTGGAAGGTGGGTAGCGCCCATGTCCCTCTCAGTGAAAGAGTCAAAAATGTCCAGGATGGAAGAATCAGCTGGGACTGAAAAGAAAAAAAAAAAAAAAAAAAAAGGCAGCCCTGATGTCACTTAGGCTGGGAGGACAGACACAGATAAAGACAACTGCAGACTTAACAGGAAACACTGTTTCTCCCAAAGTCATGCAGCAGCTGTAAAAAGCCACAAAGACACCCTCTGTCAGTGAATACTGCTTTCTTTTCAATGAGGCCCCAGACCCACTGGGCTATGTCCCTCTATTACTGGAGACTCCCAATTTCTGAGCTACCCTTGCCTCAGAACAGCACCCAGTCAATCCCTAGTTTATCGCAGCTTCTAATCTTGCCTTAGAGATAATAGCCAATCCAGAACTGACCGCTGCTTTCCTTATATCTTCCTCAGAATCATTCAGCAGGAAGCCCAAAGATACTTCCTTGATCCCTGTTGGTCCCTTCGTCTCATGGTTCCTCTGGACTCCCCTCCCTTATGATGAGTAAATGTGACTTGGTCAGACTACAGACTTGTCCTTGGTGGTCTCTGGCAGATTAAGCTTTAAATGTCAGTCTCACCCTGAGAGAGCTTCCCCCAAATGAAAATTTGGCCTATTTGATTAAGTTCAGGCCTAGCCCACTTCCGTGTTTCCTGCCTTGAGAATGAAGTCCCCACCCCCTTCCTGGCTCAGCCCTGGGAAGGTGCTGGTAACAGACTGATACGGTGCCATCTCAGCCTAGAGGCAATAGCATGAGCTAAAAACCCAGTATTAGAACAGTATTAGGGGCTTGACGTACCCAGTTCAGTACTATACATGGTGGTGAAAGGGATACAGACTTAATGAGTAGCCAGACAGTGACTCCAGAAGGAGGGGAGCAGTGAAAGAAGTGAAGGGCATTCATTGGTTTAAAAGTTATTTTTAAGGAAGTATTTGAGTTGGGGTGGATTAGAGAGACAAGAGCAAGTGATTCTGGGTAGAACAGAATGACTTGTGTAAAAGGATGGAAGGCAGAATGAACGAGTCATGTTGGAACAATAGCCCTTCTCTTGAGATTGGAGAAATAAGGAACGAGAAAGCTTGCATTTGGTGACCTTTCTTCTCAGTGAAGTGTATGGTTTGAGGGCTGGGGAGAGGCTGATTGCAACCGATGGCCATCAGAGTAACATAAAACTAGTCTTGAATGGAGGAGGAACAGAAATGTCTAGCAGTATCCAGGGCAGAGTGGGGTGACCCCTTGGCCGCTTCTTTTGAAGGCACTTTACTTGTTGCCTTTGGGGAAGGTGCTTTCACCTCCTGCTCACCTGGACCACTCAGAGCAAGGAGATACTACTTCCTGCTTGATTCTGGTCTTACATTAAGAAAAAGGGAGTACAGTTTCCCTCCTTAAAAGGGATCTCAGGACAAATATTACAAACCAGGTCAGTATTGCCCTCAAAAGAGAGATGACAGGTGAGTTCTGTCAGAGTTACCCCGAAGACCTGTGCCATTTCCTGGTGAGGCCATTTAGAAGAGAGCCCACATTCTTCCTGTTTGTGGACCTTTAAGTCTTGCCTTTTCTCGAAAGATTTTTATTTCTTTTTAAGTAATCTCTACACCCAGCATGGGGCTTGAACTCACACCCCGAGATAAAGAGTTGCATACTCCACCGACTAAGCCAGCTCGGTGCCCCAAGTCTTGTCTTTTTTCTAAGTATCACCAGAAAGTGCTAAGGAATGCCTGCCTGGCATCATCATTTTGGTTGAAACCAAAGCGGTAAACTAGCACCTTTCTTATCTTGGGCAACTTCATTGAAGTTGGCTAATTGGTTAGGTGGTAACTGTACCTCTTTTGAGTCTTTTATTCCCTATTTGGATGTGATGCATGTTGCATTTTTTAAAAAAGATTTTATTTATTTATTTGACAGAGACCCAGCGAGAGAGGGAACACAAGCAGGCACGCAGGGGGAGTGGGAGAGGGAGAAGCAGGCTTCCCGCGGAGCGGGGAGCCCGATGTGGGGCTCGATCCCAGGACCCTGGGATCATGACCTGAGCTGAAGGCAGACACTTAACGCCTGAGCCACCCAGGCGCCCCGCATGTTGTGTTTTTACTCTGACTTTAAAAATGAAAGTATTAAGTATGGTAAATTTGCCGTGGTCTGGAAGAATATTTGTTCAGTAACCATTTATTGAGCACCAACCATGTGCCAGAAAGTGTCAAATGATGTTTTGAATAACTGAACTGCTTTTGTTCAAATCAGAGTGGCAAACTACTTACAAGGTATGTTCTTTAGAAAGAGGTGTTAAAGGAGAAATAGTTGAGAGATTACACCTTGAAAAGAAACTTCATTAGTCCCATCCAAATGTTAAGTAAAATCAGTGTATTTTAGCGAAAGGGGTGGCCTGAAATAGACTTTCCGGTTATCGTTCTAATGAACAAGTAGCAATTTAGTGCCAGGCTCTGTTCTAAGCATCTTACAAGTATTAGCTCATTAATCCTCACAACAGCTCTATGAGGTGGATACTATTTTCACTCCCATATAATAGATGAAGAAACTGAGTCACATAGAGGTTTAGTAGCTTGCCCAACATTAACAAGGCTGTTAAGTTGGGATGTTGGGATTTGACTGCGGGCAGTCCATTTCCACAGTCTGTGCTACCTGTATTGAGCTGCAAATAGGTTCTTTCTGAGGGACCTATAAGGGTAATTTGTTCCAGTGGATTTGTCATGCCCCCCGAAATCCTGCTTGTGCAATTGATGTATTTATCAAACTCCTTTATCCCCATATAAAGATTTTTCTACCCGACTCTAATCCAGATTATGACAAAGCCTGAATTAATGGTATTTATTTTTAAATTTTGTTATTTTTTGCTAAGTTTTTGAGTACTTTGTGCCAGACACTTGTCTCCAGGTCTCATTCTTTCAGCCATCACACTGTTCAGTTTCTCAAGCCTTCCCTTCCATTGCTCCCTCAACAGCAGATTTCTACGGATCCCACGCGGGATGGTGACCCAGTCTCCGAAGTTGAGGGAAAAACCTTTCATATCCCTATGCATAGTATATCAGTATGCACAGTGACTGAAAATTGTGTCATGTATAACAAAATATATGTGCTCTTGGGGCACCCAGCAGCAGGATTGAAATAAATCAGTCAGCAGTCACGTGTTACTCCTTCCACTTGGAAGGTGAACACATGAAATCATCCTCCTCCTCAGTTTAAAACCAGGAGCACTGAAGTAGCAAAGGGGCTGAAGGATATGCTTGGGCTTGGTGTAATGATTTGTGGGATTCTGTCTGGCTTTGAGAACGTGTGATTTTTATCTATTTTTTATCAGCTTTATTGGGATCATGGTGACATACAATAAACTGCACATATTTATAATCTACAATGTGATAAGTTTTGTGATAAGTTTTGAAATACATATACACCTGTGAAACCATTACCGTAATCAAGATAAATTATCCATTACTTCCAAAAGTTTCTTCCCAGTCTTTTTTCTTTTTAAGATTTTATTTATTTATTTGAGAGAGAGAGAGAACACAAGCAGGGGGAGTGGCAGGCAGAGGGAGAGGGAGAAGCAGGCTCCCCGTGGAGCAGGGAGCCCAGTGTGGGGCTGGATATGAGGCTGGATGTGGGGCTCAATCCCAGGACCCCGGGATCATGACCTGAGCCGAAGGCAGACGCTTAACTGACTGAGCCACCTGGCGCCCCTTCCCAGTCTTTTCTTAGTTCCTCCCTTGTACCCTTCTCAGCCAGCCCCCAGCCAATCTGCTTTCTATCACTATGTGATAGAAATGTTAATTTGCATTTCTTAGAGTTTTATGTAAATGGAATCATACAGTATGTAGTCTCTGTTGTTTGGCTCCTTTTGTCTAGCGTATTTGTTTTGAGATTCATCCATGTTGTATGTATCAGTGCGTTGGTTTCTGTTGCTCTGTAGTATGGACATACCACAATTTATCTATTCTGCTATTGTTGATGGACACTGGGGACGGAGTTGTTTTTGGTTTTTAGCTACTATGAATAATGCTACTGCGAACATTTGTGAGCAGATCTTTTTATGGACATATACTTGTATTTCTCTTGGGTAAATAGCTAAGTTTGGAATGACTACATCACACAGTAAGCGTATGTTTACCTTTGTTAAGAAACTGCCACACCATTATCCAAAGTGATTGCTGATGGGAATGTAAAATGGTAGTCAATGACTTTCAGTTGCTCCATATCCATACCAGTACTTGATTTGGCCAGTGTATTTAATTTTAGCCATTCTAGTAGGTGTGTAGTTGTATCTCACTGTAGCTTTAGTTTGTCTCTTACTTTTAACTTGTGTCCTATTTAAAGTGTTTTTTTTTAATAGACAGCATATAGTACATAAGTTCTTTTTAAAAATCAGTCTGTATATTTCTGCCTTTCTTTGATTTGTTTAGACTATTTACATTTTAAATATAACTCTTCGTACAACTCACCTATTTAAAGTATACGATTTAGGGGCACCTGGATGGCTCAGTCGTTAAGTGTCTGCCTTCGGCTTAGGTCATGATCCCAGGGTCCTGGGATCGAGTCCGCATCGGGCTCCCTGCTTTGCGGGGAGCCTGCTTCTCCCTCTGCCACTCCCCCTGCTTGTGTTCCCTTTCTCGCTGTATCCCTCTCTGTCAAATACATAAATAAAATCTTTAAAAAAAATAAAAATAAATAAAGTATACGATTTAATAGTTTTTTTTAATTTTGTTCAGAGTCATGCTGCCATCACCACAATCTTATTTTTGAACATTTTCATCACCCTGAAAGAAACCCTGTATCCATTAGCAAGTCAGTCTTACTCTCCTTTCCCCCACACCAGCCCTAAGCCAGCCCTCATCTACTTCTTGTCCCTGTGTATTTGCCTGTTCTGGATATTTCCTTTAAATGGATTCATACAGTGCGTGGTCTTTTGTGACTGGCTGCTTTCACTTGGCATAATGTTTTCTTTTTTTTAATATTTTTATTTATTTATTTGACAGAGAGAGAGACAGCGATAGAGGGAACACAAGCAGGGATAGAGGAAGAGGGAGAAGCAGGCTTCCCACTGAGCAGGTTGCCTGATGTGGGGCTTGATCCCAGGACCCCGGGGATCATGACCTGAGCCGAAGGTAGACGCTTAGTGACTGAGCCACCCAGGCGCCTCAACTTTGTATAGGTTCATCCATGTTGTAGCATGCATCATCAGTCCTTCATTCATTTTTTTTGGCTGAAAAATACTCAATTGTGTAGATATGCTACATTTTGACGATCAGTTGATGGACTTCAGTGTTGTTTCTACTTTTGGGCTATTATGAATAATGCCACTATGAACATTCACATGTAAGTTTTTAGGTGGCTCTATGTTTTCATTTCTCTTGGCTATATACTGAGGAATGGAATTGCTGGGTCGTATTGTAACTCTGTTTACTCTTTTGTGAAACTGCCAAAATGTATTTTTTTTCCCTAAAGCAGCTGCATCGTTTTCCATTTCCAGCAGCAATGTGTGAGGGTTCCAATTTTAACACATCCTTGCCAGCACTTGTTATTGTCTGTCATGGGATGTCCTTTCCATTTATTTAGGTCTTGTTTAATTTCTTCTAAAAACATCTTGGAGTTTTCAGAGTACAGATTTTATACTGCTTTTGTTAAAGTTGTTCCCAAGGATTTTTATTATTTTTGATGGTATTATAAACGTAATTTTTTTCTTAATTTCATTTCAGCTTGCTCATTGCTAGTGTATGAAAATGCTGTTGATTTTTGTATGTTGACCTTGTGTTCTGCAGCCTTGCTGAACTCATTTATTAGTTCTCATAATGTTTTGGTGAATTCCTTAGGATTTTCTGGATACATGATCATGTCCCTTGTATATACCAATAGTTTTATTTCTTACTTTCCAATCTGGATGCCTTTTATTTATTTTTCCAGCCTAATTGCCTTGGCTAGAACTTCTAACAGAGTATTGAATAGAAGTGGTAAGAGTGTACGTCCTGTCTTTTTCCTGATTTTAGGGAGTAAGCGTTTGGTCTTTCACCATTAATTATGTGTTAGCTCTGGGTTTGTAGTTGGTCTTTAATCATGCTGAGAAAGTTCTCTTCGATTCCTAGTTTATTGATGGTTTTATCAGAAAAGACCCCAAATAGCCAAAGCAATCTTGAAAAAGAAAAGCAGAGCCAGAGGCATCACAATTCCGGACTTCAAGCTCTATTACAAAGATGTAGTCATCAAAACAGTGTGGTACTGGCACAAAAACAGACACATAGATTATAGAACAGAACAGAAGACTCAGAAATGAGTCCACAATTATGTGGTCAAATAATCTTCAACAAAGCAGGAAAGAATATCCAATGGGAAAAAGGTTCTTCAACAAATGGTGTTGGGAAAACTGGACAGCTATATGCAAAAGAAAGAAACCGGACCACTTTCTTACAACACCCACAAAGGTAAATTAAAAATAGATTAAAGACCTAAATGTGAGACAGGAAACCATAAAAATCCTAGAAGAGAATACAGGCAGTAACCTCTTTGACACTAGCTGTAGCAACTTCTTTCTAGATACGTCTCGAGGCAAGGGAAACAAAAGCAAAAATAAACTATTGGGACTACATCAAAATAAAAAGCTTCTGCACAGTGAAGGAGACAAGTCAACGAAACTAAAAGGCAGCCTACAGAATGGGAAAAGATAATTTGCAAATGAAATATCTGATAATGGGTTAGTATCCAAAATATATAAAGAACTCATGGAACTCAACACCCCAAAACTGAATAATCTAATTAAAAAATGGGCAGAAGACATGAGCAGACATTTCTCCAAAGAAGGCTTCCAGATGGCCGGCAGACACATGAAAAGATGCTCGCTTATCATCAGTGAAATACAAATCAAAACTACAATGCGATATCACCTCATAGCTGTCAGAATGCCTAAAATCAACACAAGAAACAACAGGTGTTGGTGAGGATGTGGAGAAAGGGGAACCCTCCTACACTGTTGGTGGGAATGCAAACTGGTGCAGCCACTCTGGAAAACAGTATGGACGTTCCTCAAAAAGTTAAAAATAGAAATAGCATATGGTCCAGCAATTCCATTACTGGGTGTTCACCCAAAGAAAATGAAAATACTAATTTAAAAAGATAGGTGCACCCCTGTGTTTATAGCAGCATTATTTACAATAGCCAAGATGTGCAAGCAGCCCAATTGTCCATTGATAGATGAATGGATAAAGAAGATGTGAGATATCAAATGGAATCTTATTCAGCCATAAAAAGGAATGAAATCTTGCCATTTGCAACAACAGGGATGGAGCTAGAGTGTATTATGCTAAGCGAAATAAGAGAAAGTCAGGCACCATATGATTTCACTCATATGTGGAATTTAAGAAATAAAGCAAATGACCAAAGTGAAAGAGAGAGAGAATGGCAAACCAAGAAATAGACTCATAACTATCGAGAACAAACTGATGGTTACCAGAGGGGAGGTGGGTGGGGGAATGGGTGAAATAGGCGATGAGGATTAGGAGTGCGCTCATTGTGATGAGCACTGGGTGTTGTACGGAAGTGTTGAATCACTCTATTGTACACCTGAAACTAATATTACACTGTATCTTAACTAACTGGAATTAAAATAATTAAACTTAAACTTAAAAAAAGAAATGGGTGTGGAGGCCCTGCCCTAGGAGTGAGCTGGGGTGAGGGTGATCAGGGCCCAGCGTTCTTGGCCTGCTGTACCTGGAGCAGAGTTTCTGCCCTGCAAGTGGGAACTGGGTAAGGGAGGGGAGATTTGGTCTTTTCGGCTGTGCCTGATCGGGCTACAACTTCTGCAACGCCAAGGGGCGGGGGTGATGAGAAACACCAACAACCTGCCCCTCCTGAGGTGAAACCGTAGCCCCAGACTGGGAGTGGTGAGGGGAAGGAGCCCCCATCTTCTTGGCTACCCAGGGCAGGGCCTCTGTAACACAGAGCTTGGCGGAGGGCGGTAAGGAAAGCAAGTCTTTGCTCAAATGTCATCTACTGTCACTGTTGCTGAGATTTAATAGATTTTCCTCAATGTATGTGTCTCCATTTGCTGATTGCCCTCAGGACAATTTCCAGAGACTTTATTTTTTTTTTAAAGAGTTTATTTATTTATTTGGCAGAGAGAGACACAGCGAGAGAGGGAACACAAGCAGGGGGAGTGGGAGAGAGAGAAGCCGGCTCCCCACTGAGCAGGGAGCCTGATGTGGGGCTCGATCCCAGGACCCTGGGACCATGACCTGAGCCGAAGGCAGATGCCCAATGACTGAGCCACCCAGGCGCCCCTCCAGAGACTTTAAATGATTGCTTTTAAAAATAATTTTTACCAGTTAAATTGTTGCTTTGCTGGGGAGAGAGTGGGCCAAGCTCTTCACTCTGCCATTCTGTAGGTCCCAATGATTAGAACTTCTAATTTAAAAAAAAAAAAATGTTTGGAAATAATTTCAAACTTACGGAAAATTTGCAAAAAAAATTAAGAGTACAAAGAACACCCTTGTACCCTTTACCCAGATTCACCTGTTGTTAACATTTTATTCCATTTGCATGCTCTGGTGTGTATATGCCTATTCTGAGCCACTTGAGAGTAAAGTACATACATCATGGCCCTTTACCCTGTGTATTTCTTAGGAGTAGAGATATTCTCTTACATAATCATAGCATAATAACCAATTTCAGAAAACTTGACATTGATTCTTAAACCTACCATAGGAATTCTAATCTATTTTTATCTCATGCTTTCTCCCTCTGTTTTTGTATGTGTTTTATATTGTACATAATATTAATACAGCGGTACACACATGGGAGTCCATGCTTGAATGCTTTCCTCCTGATAGACCTGTACAATGAAAAGATCTGTGAAGCAACCAATCCAGTTTGACAAAGTGCTTTCATCATATTGGCTCATCTGATCCTACCACCACCTTGTGACATAAGCAAGATACATTTACCCACCCGTATCAAATATGAAGAAACACTGAGGAATTCACTAAAGATATAAAGCTTTGCAAGTGTTAGGCCTGGGCCTCAAAAGTCAAGATTTCTGACCCCAGATGCCATACTCTTTCCACACCAAATGACTTTGCTGGATAAGCTCTCCGCTGTCTCCATGTGACTTTCCTACTTAAGAATTCTAAAGCAATTTAAGGTCATAGACTCTAAAACCTGTGCCAGATGCTTCCAGCGTATAGATTTAAGGACACTGTGGCTCAGTGAGGTGAAGTGGCCGTCATTTCCTACCCACACCCCACCCCCGGCCTAAGTGAAGTAGGGGAAAGGAAATCTTACTGCCATATCCCTTCCTCCTCTCAAAATGATCCCCATATAGCCTCAGAAGTGTTTGACTTGATTGCATAACAACATTTATATGGCACTTTACTGATCCCAAAACATTTTAGTACATTCTTTCATTTTAGAGCCACAACCACCTGTGAAAGCGGGACCCCGAGGTGACGCGTGTGTACCTTCAAGTCTGAGCAGTGCTTCTCTGGGGGCACTGATCCTTCGCTGCTACTCAGACCTGGCTCATTGTCCCCTCACCAGATTCTCTGTCCATGCCCACAAATTCCTGTCACAGCCAGAGCCAGAGAGACTTTCTCTATAGCCAGACACTTTCTCTTTAGTTGAAGGTGGCAGTCTTTAGAGCGGGATATAGAACATAATCTACTAGGATGTGGGCAGGAAATGATTAGAATTTTTTTTGGGGGGGGGGCATTTCTCTAGCTGTTCTTTTCATTCTCCTTTAACAGCTTTATTAAAATATAAATCACATTCTGTCAACTCATCCATTTAAAGTGTATGATTCGATGGTTTTAAGTATATCCACACTCGCTTCGAAACATTTGTGTCCTACCAAAACGAAACCCTGTGCCCATTAGCAGTCCCTGCTCGTTCTCCCCAGCCCCCCAGCCCCCCAGCCCCCGGCAACCGCTGATATGCTCTCTGTCTCTGTAGAATTTGCTTATTCTCGACATCTCATATAAATGGAATCACACAATATGCAATCTTGTGTATCTGGTTTCTTTCACTCAGCATAATGTTTTCAAGGTTCATCCATGTCATGGTATGTAACAGAACCTCCCTCATTTTGGTTGCCTAATAATATTCCATTGTGTGGCTAGACCACATTTTGTTTACCCATTCACCAGTTGATGGACATCAGGGCTGTTCCACTGGTTTGCTCTTACAGATAATGCTGCTATGAACATTTGTGTACAAGTGTTTTGGTAGACATACATTTTCATTTCTCTACTGTGTTCCTCAATTAGCATAAGTGTTATGTTTTCAACTTGGAGAGGAAAAAAAAGAGGAAAGAGAATGTGGCTCTTTCGGGAAATGAAATTTTTATTTCTTTTTTGGCTTTCCATGTTCTCCCTCTCACTCGGCCCCATTCTGTTGACCTTCCTGTTTAGCTAGCTCTTTCCCCATCTTCCTGCCTGCTTCTTACTCCTGCCAGGGATGCTATGAGGTGAAAGGAAACATTTACATAGTAACATTGAAGTACTAAGTCCTTCACATTGATCTTCATAACAACCTTTTATAAGGTTGGTGCTGTCGAACCCGTTTAAAGATGAGGAAATTAAGCCTCTGAGGCTGGGCCGTAATGTGTTCAAAATCACCTAGTGATCAAGAGGCAGAAGTGAGATGAGCTCACCCTCTGCTTGATTCCAGAGCCCATGCTCTTTCCCTATACTGTCTCCCAGATGAAGTGTTTATTAAGGTTCAGACGACAGACCTTTCTTCTCACTGGAAACACCAAGGTGGATGTATGGAGTGAGAAAAAAGAAGTGAAGATCATGCCAAGATTGCGATGAGACTCCATGAGTTGGGGGTGGGGTGGGGAGTGTGGAAGGTGGAGGGGATGGTGGGTGGATATAAAAGTAGCAGCTGGTTTGGGGAAGGGAGACATTGGTGAGTGTTCAGCCTGGGACATAGAGAAGCGGGCATCATTAACTGACATTTGAGTGGCTTGTCTATGCCAGACGCAATGCAGGACCCCGGAGAGACACTGAAGAGCATAGCCATGGTTCCTGCCCTAAATGGAGCTTGTGGGCTTAGTAGGGCAGACAGACAAAGCCAATTCTCATCAGGTGTAATGGGTGTCACGCTGGAGGAGAGGAGGAGGGTTTAATTCAGGCATCTGCAAAAAGTGATTCTGTAAGGCTCTGAGGTGAGTAGAATTTCAGAATGGCTATAGCCTAGGATATAAGTTGGGGGGAGGACATAGATTTACCAGAGATGGGCAGGAGATAAAAAGATAAGAAAGTTGACAGTTGATAATATTGTTCCCCTCTACTTTCCCACTTCCTACCAGGGGCGAAAGATGATGGCCTGCGGCCCTGTGGAAGAACGTAGTTTTCTGATTCTTGTGCCTTGTTACCCCCGTGCCTTTGAATATGCCAAGTCCTCTGCCTGGAGTGGTCCTTCCCCATCCCTTCGGTCTAGGCAACTCCTGCCCATCTTTATTGTCATCTTTCAGAAAACCTGCCGTGACCCCCGGTTCTGTGTCCCCACAGCTTAGTGGGGCCTAATGATCAGTCACACTGTCTTTTCTATGAATTGCAAGTGCCCTAAGAGCAGGGACATGTTCATCGACCTGAGTAGCCCCCCAGTGCCTGACACAGAGTAGGACGGATGCATGGGTGAATTAAACAAAAAGGACCACCTCTTGAGAAAGATCTGCATCTCATGAATGAGACGAGGAGGCTTCATCACTTCACAGGAAAGGAGCTTGGTTGTCAGTGTAACTCAGTGCTTCTTAACCAGGGGCAATTGTGTGCCCTATCCCCAGGGAACATGTGACATCTGGAGACTTTTATGGTTTTCATAATTGGCTGGGGGTGGTGGTTCCTGCATCTAATAGAGGCCAAAGATGCTGCTAAACATCCTACAGTGCACAGAACAGCGCCCCCCCCCCCCCCCAAGAGTTAACCGACCTAAAATGTCAGTAGTACTGAAGTTGAGAAACTCTGGTTGAATCTAAATCAAGTTCAGTACTCTTTTACCTAGAACAGTGGTTCTCAAAGTGCGGCACCCTGGCGGTAGCAGCATCACCCGGGAACTCTTAGAAAGGCAAATTCTAGGGTCCCACCCCACAGCCACTGAAGGAGAAAGTCGGGTTGGAACCCAGCTCTGTTTGAACAAGCCCTCCAGGGGATTCTGATGCCGGCTGAAATGGGAGAAGCACCCCTAAAGTCCCAAAGCTGGTTGGTAACAGAGCCAGCACCAGAACCCCAAGAGAAGCCAGAGTAGGAGTGGCCA